>NC_079878.1:21073333-22281166 GCF_029227915.1 Hydractinia symbiolongicarpus | reverse complement strand
AAAAGTTCGAATTGGCAGAAGTTGGATGTAGATATCTAATAATGATTGGTCGAACATTAGGCTGGTCCCTTAACTTGATATCTATGATTACGAATTTTATATTCGGATTTCCTTCGTAGCTGTTTTTCACGAAGAAATGGATAGAAAGATTAAAATTGAAACAAGTTATTTTGTTGATTACACATATGACATAATTTGAAATATTATGCTGATGTCACCATTGAAGTTCAAAAAAAAAAGAAATCCAACTATTTAAGGGACGATAAAAAATCAGTTTTTAATAATTATATGGTTTTAGATCTTTTCAAGGAGATATTCTTTGTTGAAATTTAAATAGATATACCAAAAATTTATCTTCGGTAATTTTCCTCAATATCCTTGAATACAAACCTACAATCAAATTAAAAATGTCGAACACTAAGTCTTTCATTATTAGGTGACCCTTTAACATGTTATGTTAGAACAAGATTCAGTTTGTTCCTCTCAGCATCCTGACTACGTTTAATATGTCCCCAGCCTCGATCCCAGGATCAGCTGTTTCTTTCAGCATTATTGTGCTGTATTTTGTATATCCGTATATATAAGCACAACGCTGGTTAGAGACAAAAAGCCCTAAGGACGAGGTTCATATCGTCCCTAGTCAATTTTTTAAGGAAGTTAGGCCTTATCTTTTCAATGAATTGTATTTGCGATTGCAATATACCTTACTTGAGAAAATATTGTAGAGGCGTAAACTTTGCAAATTTTTATAACCCACGGCCAAATCAACCCCCTCAAAAACTACAATAAGGGTCGTTACCCAAACCCGTCATTCTTTGTTTGTTTGTTTGTTTGTTTGTTTGTTTGTTTGTTTGTTTGTTTGTTTGCAGCGAGAAATAATTATATAAAAATAAACATTACATTTAAATAAGTACGAAATGGGAATATTTAAAATATTTTTGTCATATTGTTGATTTCCATATCGTTAAAAAGTTGGTTTAAAGGTAAAAAAGTACAACGAAGAAGCATAAAAAAAAAATAATCTGGACATTTGAAAGCGAAACAGAAACACTGTACTCAAGTGGTGTATATTTTATGGTGTGAATTTTATGTCATCAGCTTCAAATTTCTGTATTTTTGTCATATTTTTTATTTTCATATCGTTAAAAAGTTGGTTTAAAGGTAAAAAAAATACATTTTAGGCTCGAGAGTCTGCAACTCGAAAAAGGTGTTCTATAATATCTTAACTCTTCCCAGTTAATTACTTTATGACAAAGAAAACACTATTCGATAGGAAGTTTATCTGGCTTTTAAAAAATATGTATTTTTATATACTTTTATTTTCTTAAATGTATGCAGTATTCTCAACATGGGTAATAGGTGTTTCATGTATCCTTAATTTCAGTATCTGCATTCCATTTCAATAACTGCATTCCATTTCAGTAACTGCAATCCATTTCAGTATCTGCAATCCATTTCAGTATCTGCAATCCATTTCAGTATCTGCAATCCATTTCAGTATCTGCAATCTATTTCAGTAACTGCAATCCATTTAAGTAATTGCATTCCATTTTAGTAATTGCATTCCATTTTAGTAATTGCATTCCATTTTAGTAATTGCATTCCATTTTAGTAATTGCATTCCATTTTAGTAATTGCATTCCATTTTAGTAATTGCATTTCATTTTAGTAACTGCAAATCTCGATGGATTGTGTGAACAGCAAGCTAAAAGTGCTTTCAGTTTGATCATGTTTGGGCATTCTCACGACAAGGATCATTGTCATCGTCTTTGCTGTGGTAAACGCAACTGTCACGTGTCTATTTTCTCGAAGAAACAATGTTTTGGTGTACATTGTAAACATCCCAAACTTTGTGCAACCATCACTAAACAACTGGGTGACTTCGAAGGACATAGAGTGGACAGAAGATCGACATTTTCACATGCAATTCCTATAGGTAGCCTTTCTTACAATTTTGTTTGCAATTGATATTTCTTTTACCCCTAAACAGCTTTCGTTGGCAACTATTGCGGTCATTAGAGATCTTCTTTAAGACAACAATTCTATCCTAATGCTAAGTGCCCATTTTTGTTGTTGTCACCGGAAGAACTCAGCATAAGTTTAAAACAGCGTCCCTGTTAACCCGGCTTGGATTGAGCCCATCGACCAGTACTTTAAATTACGAAAATAAAACAACTACAGTGTCGCGCAACTTCTATTCCAAATGACCTAGTAACGCAATAAATAGCTATGAACTAAATCAAAGTAATATTTACATCAAGGTTTTCTTAAAGCAATTCAAAGATAAGCCTTAAAAATAACATCGAGTATTGGAAATGGTGAATATGTTTCTCTGTGTAGGCAGTACCACATCATCACTTTTATCCCAGCACAATAAAAGGTCTCTAGAAGAAGATGACAGCGATGCCTCTGAAGATGATGAAGAAAATCCTACATGTGCAGCTGATTTTAAAAAATCGTTTATCCCCAGTCGAAAAAAAGGTTTTAAATTTATTAAACTTCCTCACAAAAGCAACCTGCTGGCGTGCAGTGATCAATGCTGTGGGACTGATGAATGTGTTTTAGCATTCACGATTAAAAATTCATGTTATGGTGTGATGTGCTCGCTCGGTGAAAATTGTCATTCGGTACGAGATAAGCTACCGCATTCAAGTATTGCTGTTGCACTGAAGTTGAAAGGTAATGTTTGTTTTGTTTAAGTTAGTAAGCAAGTGCACAAAGTTTATCTGGCTCAACGCTGATTTCCAATGAACTCTTATAAACCAAAAACCTTTAGATGTGGATAAGACAGATGTTTCTATTCTCTTCTTTGCTTGTTTACTCGCAAACAAGAGGAAAGAAAGAGAAAAACTGATGAGAAAGCTCGTTGTCTGAAGACTTGATTCGCACAGAAATTCCATGAAAATTTTTTCAGAAAACAACACTTGGTTTATTTAATTTTCGTACGACGCATCTAAGAAACCTCTAGTGGTGTAATACTTTATTAAAGGGTTAGGGTTAAGCGAGGCAACAAATCTCTTTTATTCCTGTCGTTTTTTGGATCTATCGTTTCTGGTGATTCCTTTCCATTAGATACCCTTTTTTCTTCAACTCTGTTTTATTTTAGAGTCCCTACACAAGAAAACCAAGCACAGAAAACATCAAAAACACAAGAATCTCGAACAATCCCACGATTATGAGACAAAAGAAAATGGTGATAATGATGATGATCATGATGATGCTGATGACGAAAAAGAAGAGGAAAAGCAAAATGAGCAAAGACTAAAAAAGCCCAAAAATCATGAATTTTTTCCAAATTATCAGTTACTGCATCAGATAAATTCTGGCATTTCTCAGTTAGATGATGAAAAAATGGGAAAAGTTAAGGAATCCGTTCCCTTGCATCCGACCAATGTAATGTCGTATAATACACCTGTAGGTAAGCATTTAAGGAAGCACCATAAGCATAAACACAAGTTTGACAGCAACAACCTGGATGAGGAGAGTATGACCCTCTTCTCGGATCAAGCTACAAAAAGAACAAAAGTATACCTTGATACGGAAGGCGAAGATACATCTCGGGAAGAACAAGAAAAGTTGTCTCCTGAAGCAATAGGTTTTGATAAACCTATGGTTACATCTCCTTATCAGCCAACTACAACCACCACCTCAAGAGCTAGTTCTAGTTCTACAACTATGCCTAGTACAACAACGTCTACCTCCACTGTTGCTCCTACCACCACAACAACTTCGACTACTACTACGACGGTGACCAGTTCTTCAACAACAACAACAACCTCATCTGTTGCCATGACAACTAATCAGCATTCGCCAAACGCATCGACAACTGCTCATTCGTCGTCAAAAACCACAAAAAAGCCTACGGAAGACATTTTGCTGAAACGAATTGAGAGCTTGGAACAAAAATTAGAATCCAAAGTTGGACAATCAAAAGGCAAAAAATCTCATCATAAAAATAAAAAAAAATTAAAGAAGAAAGGGAAAAAGAAGAATAAAAAAGAGGAGATGAAGAAGAAGAAGAAGAAAAAGAAAAAGAAGAGAAAGATTGGAAAAAAAGTTGAGGAATTTGAAAGTTCTGGTTCTGGTAGTGGGTACATTGAAACTGAGACTCAATTGAATAAAACTAAAACGAATACGTTTGAAAGTTCTGGTTCAGGAAGTGCGGAAAATATAGATGACACCGAATCAGGCGAAGGAATGTATGAAAAAATAAAAAAGGTTCCCCAAACACCTGTTAAAGTGATAAAAACTTCTAAATCCCACAAAAGATTGCAGAAAAATGAAAAACGGAATAAAATAACAAAGCAAATTAATGGTAATTCAAGTCGAGATTCCAAATCTAAAATGAAGAAAATTGGACGAACTCAAAAGAATCAAATAATTCCTGATAAAGAGGATGATAGTTTTCCTGTAAAGCATCTTCCATCATCTACTCCATTAGACAAGAAAAACTTTACAAGCATTGCTACAAATTATCTTGAACATTCAAAACTTTCTAACAAGGATAGAAATGAGGAAAACTTACTGGAAGAATTCAAAAAATTTAAAAAGCTTTTTGAATCAAATTCAGCACTGCCAGATACTGCAGGTAACGCTTCCTCTGAAAAGGTAAGTATATCTAACACAACGACAAAAGGAAAACAGAATGTTGTTTTGCAAAACAAAAATTCTACTATGAGCAATAACTTAAATCAAACAAAATCAAAATATACTGAAGAGAAATCAAAAAACAAACACACAGTTCGCGTAAATGCATCCGTCAAGAACAAGAACATCACAACACTAAAACATGTGAACAGAACTGCTCACAAGGAAAGAGTTGTTCCAATTGTACAGCAACGTTCTAATACAAAAGGACATAGTGTGAAAAATATCTCCAGGTATATCGAGCCAACAAGAAATCAAATAAAGATAGAAATTGATACAAAACGAACTAATAATAAGAAACTGAAAACAAACGTATCTGAGATAAAATCACACGTACTTAATACTACTGTGCTAACGAAAAAACACCCAGAAAAACTAAATCATTCTGTCAACCATAAACCTACCAATAAACCTACTAATCATAAAGTTCAGAACCATCCATCGACAAAGTCTACTAAAACAACGTCGAAATCAAGTTCTACTATATCCTCTCATGACCTTCATCATAAAGCAACTTTAAATATGCTAAATGTGAACAAACATGTTAATAAAACAAATAAAATGCAGAATAAGATAAACAACAACAACAACAACAAAAAGAACATTAACAATGGCAACAGTAACACCAACAACAATCTCAACAACAAGAGTAACAACATTAACAAAAACAAGGTTGACAATAAAAAGAAAATTCCCACATTAAATATTGCAATTGGTGATGAAGATACAAACATTGCTGCTAATAATAAGAAACATAAAATAGCTGCAGTCCACAAACCTACTGCAAAAGTTATTTCAAATTCCAAAAAACAGGCGAGCATTCAACAAATTAATAATCGGGCAGTTAACAAAAAACCAATGGGGATAGCAACAGGTAAAAATAGGTTAAATGAAATAACGCCAACACCAAATGGAAGGAAGAAGAAAGTTCTGCCACAAAAGACTACTACATTGGCTCCTCCAACACAGAAAAAACCGGCGAAAGCGATAAAGAATACACAGGTTATGCAAAAACCTAATGTAAATATTGCAAAACCAACTGCAAATGTGCAGAAACCTTCAGTAAAGTCTGTTGTGATACTAAAGGTACCGCCAAAGATACCACAGAATAAAACTGCATCAGAAAGTTTGAAAAAAAAAACAGTAGTCAACAAACCTTTAAAAGATTTAAACAATGGAGCGAAACCAAATATTGAGAATCTATCTCCAATAGAAATACATCAACCAAAGAAAGATACTATCATTAGAATACCAGAAACTGCAAATAAAAATGGTGTATTGAAAATAAATGAAAAACCTCAGGCAAGTATGTTGATTAAAAAAGAACCGCATGACTTGAGCAAGCATTTGAATGCATTAACTGGATCTAGTTTACTCTTGCATGGCAATCACACAATTCATAATCAGATTCCTGTCAAAACAACAAATACGTTAAGCCCAATTATAATTCCTGGTGCAAGAATGAATCACATTGCGCAGCAAAATATTCATCCAAAATTAGTTGCACATCAACTGAATATCAACACTCCTGTGTCTCCTGCAAATATAAAAAATATAAAAAATATAAATGATAAAACGAACATAAGGAAAGTAGATGTTGATGCTGTTGCACAAAAGAAGAATCATGCTCAATTTGAAAATCAATTGTTAAACGAGAAAAAAAATCAACATGAAATTAATACAGGTGGAATTCTCCCAAATCGTCTCCCTATGGTTGCACACAATATAGAGAGGTTGACAAGCGTACCTGAGGGTGTCCAGAATGTCGATATTCACAAATTAAATATTGGCGACGCGTTGCTAAAGGAACAGCCTGTGATTCATCAACAGAAAGCAATAAACAAACCAGAAAACAACCTACATGAACTTAAAAACAACATTGGCGAACGCGTTGGAGAAGTTAAAAATAACCTTCCAACTACACCACAGAGGATCAAACAAACCACAAACAAACTTTTGGACGATCTTGACAATTCAATGAAGAAAATCGCACCTATTGAAAAAACAAAGAATTTCATGGATACAAAGAAACTTCAAAAACAAAGCACTATGAATCCACCGATAAACAGAACAAATACATCGCAACGTCACAATCTTCCAAAAGTAGCTATTAACGTAAAACCTAACAAAATAATGCCGAAAGAAACAGAACCAATACATGGGCTAAAACCTACAAAACTGCACAAGAAAGTTTTTGATGATTTCTTCCATGAAAATGACAATAACACTGCTGGCTCTTCTAACACAATTGAACAGTTTCATCAGAAGTCAACAACGCCTGTTCCAAAAAGAGAACAAGACGACTTAAAAAAATTCTTTGACAATGTTGACATAAATGATGAACCAGGTAAGTTTTAGCTTTATTTTTTGCTATGCTTCTTAATGTTGTGTATGATGTTGTACTAGGTGGGGGGCATTGTGTCACCCTCAGTCCTTTAATTAATTAAATCAATTTGTTTTTTTCCTTTCCTAATTTTTGTTTTTCATATGGGATTATTTTTGGTCCTGGGACTAAACCCATGACAGGTGGTAGTGGGATTAAAGTATGTGTATTAATTATACATGGCTAGATTGAGATTACTGAAATGACATTTACTGTGGTCAAAAATTAAGCCGTGATTATTTAATGAGATTACTGTATGTCAAATTGTAGGTATATAAAAGAACTATAGACAAGCAAAGTTTCACATATCTGGATCGGAAACTACAATCTGGGGACACAATCTGCACCTCCCCCTTTCCTTCCTGGTTAAAGGCGCCCAAAAAGCCTAGTAGGAACAGTAAGGCTTTATATTTCCTGATCAGACGCAAGTATCATCTTATTATTTTTCAGTTGAGAATAAAACTCTTAAAACAATCGTCCCTCATGAGATTCACAAACACGAAAAAGAAGATAAAGAAAAACAAAGTGCACTTGAATTACCTAAAGGTAAAAACATACGCTAATACCCTACACATCTTGTCTAACCGAGTTCCTGGTAGAATCAAGGCGATCATGCCAAGACTGACTTACCTTCGCAATAGAGAGATCTTGGGAAAGCGAGTCAAACGTGTTAAATCATATTTTACAAAAAGAATGCTGATATTTTTTTATAGATGACTTTCCAATGTTTACAAAAGTTTGCAGGTTTTTAAATGCGCGTGCATTTCGGTCGGTAAAAAAGCAGGGGTATTTGTGGTAAAATGACTATTAATAATGAAATTCAAAAACTTTTGAGAAACGCAAGATCCAAAACACACTTGAGTTTTTTAAAAAAAATTGTTCTTCTTTTTGAAAAAACGTTTCATTGATTTTAAAAAAATATTTTTTTTGTGTCGCAAACACAATCGTCTTTATGGTAACAAAAGCGCAGATTGTTATATATCTGGACTGGTATAAATGATCACACTGTAAAATAATTAGACTGTGTCGATATGCTAACACTGATCTTACTGGAAAAGGGGCGAATAATATTTTTCCTATCACTTCACCAATTTTCTTTCTAAAACCATTTCGTTTAAATAAAGTGAATATTATTTTTTATTTTTTTCAGATTGTGTATTAACAGCCGATGTCCATAACAAGATTTTCAAATACGATAAAATCGACACGCTTTCTAAAATACCCAAGGTAGACTTTCACGAGTGTGCCAAGGAATGTTGTCATATCAAGAATTGCGCCGTTGCTGCGTTGGAGGATGGGGTATGTGTTATTGACTAATGACATGGTGTAACAAATATATTAAAACGATAATTAGTCCCACCAGAAACTTTACTGTAAGTATAATGTAAAAATACAAGCGTTGATCAGTCCGTTCTGGCCAGCTATAAAAACGATTAAATTCTGGAGAGGCTTTAGTCATGTGGGTCTGTCAATGTGCTGAAGGCGATTTTGAAAGTACAAGGTCTTCTGTCAGGAGAAAAGTGAACATTTAGGTAGATTTAAAAGTGTAGGCATATAGTGGCTTGTTCGAAATGAATCAAGAAAACCTGTTTAGCTTTAGTCAGCAGACTTCTTTAGTGCTACAGCAGCCTGTCAAAATGTCTCGAAAGACAATATGCACTGTTATATCTTTTTATGCACAAAAACATTTAAAGCTTCTTACCTTTTTTATTTTCTTCTTATATTAATTCATTTGTCTTTTCATACAATTTTGGAAAGGAATATGCATTTACACCTTTATGCCCATGTGAATTCACCTTTAGCATAGCTAAAAAATTAACTTCACGATTTCTTAGTCAAAAGGAAAGTTTGTAGTAGTTATCCAAAACTCTTCTATCAAAGCAAAAAGATTGATAAGATTAGAGGTAGAGTTACATAGGAATGGGCTAGCTACAATCTTAAATAAAATATGCGCATGATTCCACTTTTTCTTCTTCCAATTGTCAAATGATGTCAGCTGGTCATTTAAAGGTTTTTCCTGTTTCCGGAACAGGCATTGTTTTTGGCTTTAAAAAAAGAATCCACGGGAAATCGTCCGGGGCAGGCAGACAGACGCGAGCATTAAAATATAGATATTTTATTTTAAACTTATGCTGTATGCATATAGAAAGGTAAAACATTTTCGGAATTGCGTCCACATAAGCAAAGATAATCCAACGAAACAAACCTAACTAACCTAATCAGTCAAATCTTTGAGAGAATCAGAGCTGGATCTGTGTTATAAAATACATAAATTGAGATGCCTTTTTGGTTGATGACAAAAATATATCTCGTAGGTTGTATGAAGGAAGTCATAATAATTATTACATCTTAACAACACCAAATTTTCTGTAAATGTTTCTGTAAAATCGATGCTTTAAAGTTTTCCCCTTATTTCTTTTAGGTCTGCCATTTAGTGCAATGTCAAAACAAAACAATTTGCGAAACATTGGTTGCCAGTAAGAAGAGTACAAGACTGATGTTTTTTAAATCAAGATATGGTAGATCTAATGTCACTCAAGAGTTGTATTGCAAGAAACAACTTGCCACTGGCATTCCGTGGCAGAAAACACTTGCTGGTACTGTTGCTCTGAGAGATTGTCCGCGGGCTGCTTTAGGTGAGAGATTATAAAGACAACTTGACAAAGTAAAGTTTAACTTTCCACCACAGTGTATATCAACAATCTGAACCTGGTTGTGCACGCCTGGTTAGATTAAAATTTTGCCCTCTGCATTAACTTTTACAAAATTATTTACTTTTAAATTTAGGTAAAGCAAAGAGACTTTGTAACCAACAAGGAGACTGGGAACAACCTGATTTCAGTGGATGCATATCTCATGATTATTCGAGAATGTTTGACAAGGTAACTAGACTGTCAATTGTGTCATATCGTTTTTTGCTTCAACTTCACGGCTTGTCACTTCACCCATTACTGACGTGTTTATTTTTTAAACCGTCATCATCGCTGGGGCATGAAAGTAAGAGCCTACATGAAAGCGACCGCAAAGGCTGCATGGACTTTCTGGTGAATGGCTATTAAAGGGGCGCTGGTATAACACTTTATTGTGTTACTAATACCTTGGAAAGTCACTAGCACGGAATATATAATATTATTCTACTCTCTAAATGATCTATTACATTAGGCATTTTTGCAAAAGATTATGCCTTTAGAAATTATAAATCAGCAAAACGCAAAGGTGTGTTTACACCGAGTCATGGATACTTTTCAGGATGCAAAAGTTTTTTCAACGCTAAAAAATAGAAAATAAGGAAATCTCAAGTTTGTTTTAAAAGGTTAGTAATAATAAGAGTCACCTCATTGACTTATTTGATAAACACTTATCAAACTTTTAAAATATGAGGTATATACAAAGAATATGATTACAAAATCTCTTTTTTATATTATAAATTTAACTAAAAATTAAACTGAAAATATCCAATGTTTGTGTGGGGTTATCCATAAAAGAAGTCCACACAATTTTGTCAAATTTTTACCCTTCTCACCCCTTGTCCATATTTTTCCGCATTTTTTTTTATCTTACCACTAATCTCTCTATGTCCTTGCGGATACAAATGTGATATTTGCTTCAATTCAAAGTCAATAAAAATGGATTTTAATTTTAACCAACCTTTCTGCTCGTGAGAAATGCTAATACCAAGACTCTCCATGATTCTCTTCAACGTGATGCTGATAAGTAAGGAACATATTTGATTAAACATTTTCCCCTTCATGGGAATTGCTTAGAACAGATTTGAAACACCTTACACGTCAAAAAACAACGCAAATTTTCTTTCTAGGTAAAACAGCTCGGCCGTGGCATTAACGTAAGATCACTGCTGCAGGAATTGGATGACGTCACAACTCAAACCATTGACAATTCGTTGATATTTGGTGGAGATTTATTAAAGGCTGTGCAAGCTATTTATTCAATCAGTAAATACGTCAATCAAACAACCAGCGAAAAGTTAAACCATGATGACATGCGAGTACGTCTCCTCTCCATAGCATGCAGTATTTTCTCCAAACCCTGTTTTTTGAGTAATCTGAAGTAAAAACATTTAGATGCAGAGTTAAAAACCTACTTGATTTGCATTGTTGTTTTAACCTGTTCCTCTCGTTACAACCCTATATTTTGTGTATAACGTACAGTTAACTCCCTATAACTCGAACCTCCATGGGATCAAGGGAAATAGTTCGACTTAACGAATGTTCGAGTTAAACGAGATTATAGTTCGAGTTGAAGCGATTTTTTTAAAATGAGGTGGGGCAACAGTTACCGGGAAAAGTTGCAATCTTGTCGATGAAAAGGCATGCAAGTCCCACGTAAATTAATTTTTTTTTTATGACAGACAACAATATCTATCTATATTACATCAGTAGTTAATAGCTAAACAAAAATTTCATTTCCTTTTCTCGAGTGAAAAGTTCGAGTTATCCGCAGAAATTAGCCACAGGTGGGACGAAAAATGGGTCGGGTTAACGAATGTTCTAGTGTTTTGAGGTTTGAGTTAACCGGAGTTTTTTATAAGAAAGTATTAAGGAAAGTTCAAGGGACCCA
Source organism: Hydractinia symbiolongicarpus (assembly GCF_029227915.1). Taxonomy (NCBI): domain Eukaryota; kingdom Metazoa; phylum Cnidaria; class Hydrozoa; order Anthoathecata; family Hydractiniidae; genus Hydractinia; species Hydractinia symbiolongicarpus. Next base: position 22,269,558 of record NC_079878.1, on the reverse strand, counting down.
AGAAAATGGTTCGAGATAATGAAAGCTCGAGATATGTGGTGTTGAAGTTACCGGGAGTTAACTGTGTATTGAAACACTTTTATATACGGTTTATGGTTTTTTATACAACGTACAAACATTAACGCCTGATTTTAATTCGTTCTCAAGGATACTAATTCAAAACTTATGATTATTATTGTTTTTTAGAGTATCACACGGTCTGTAAGCAATCTTCTGGACGAAACAAATAAAGATGAATGGAAGAATCTGGGGGCCACGTCAAAAGCGGTAAATACATTTAGATGTCTAATGTTTTTTCTTGATAAATCCAGTTTCATTTTTTTCTTGAAAAAAAATAGAAATTCTATCTAACTGATAACATGACATAGCAATTAATCCCTGCTTCATGTTGAATTTGAACAATAACATATATTCGTAGCTTTTAGCGTTCAACAATTTAATACCACGATTTATAAATTTTAAAAAAAAAGAGATTTTCTTAATTTTAAGAAGTTAATAACCCAATGAAGTTTACAATATTGTGCAATTAAAAATGATTTGGCTTAATTTTCGACATTACCTAACCTATTACCGAGCTAACATCTGAAACCCTAAAAATTCGCAAAAACAACTTTAATCTTTGCCTTAAAACAAATAGGCCAAATGTATTTTTATTTAAAGTGTATAGTTGAAAGATATTACGACTCTGGAATAGACAAGAGATAATTCATTTCCAATAAACCTAATACTTTTGTTTGTAAAGACTTTTGATATGAGTATCTTATTGTAGCTGATAACTAAATTATAACAGCTTGAGAATCCTCTTTCAGAACCCAATAGATCCAACAAAGCTGATGATTTCTCTTGACACGATTGGTTTGCGCGCTGCAGGTCAGCTACCCAGGCCAATGAACATGAAACCTGTCATCACGAGAAGTATTTGTAAGTATATTTTTGTATTATATATTGTCTTGTATTAACATGTTTGTTTTACATCGTGTTTCCCTCTATGTCGTGTTGCCTAAATTATTGTTGAAAAGAGGTGGAATAAAATGGGTGGGGTGGGTATTTGAAAGGAGTGAGGGGGAGAAGGGGGCGAAGCAACATTTACAATGTAGAAAAGTCGGTTTCGGTAGCAAAACAGGCAAAGGAGAACTACTTAAAATCGACGGGAAGTTTACTTATTCAGAGAAACGTACAAGACCAAATATATTTATATTTATAACTCAAAATAATTCTTGTTGTCATATATCTGCAGTAATCAGAGATTTTAACGTAGGAATAGAAAGGAATTTTTTTTAAAAAAAAATTCTTTGATTCTGTCATCACCAATGTGTTAGTATTGCTTTTTCCCTGACGAAAGTTTTCTTCAGCATTATGGAACATTGCAATTTTTTAATTTATTTCTAGATAATTTAGTTTTTGTCTAAATTTGGTGCTTCTTAGTCAATAGATAAAGTTTTTTACCAGACAAAAAAAATTAAGAAAAAGAAAATAGCTTCTTTTCTTAAGAAATATTTGTCAAAGGTATTTGCACGGCATGTTTAATTGCTAATTGCTTGGTCTTATCAATGGTAAGTTGTAGAAATTTCCTACGTCAACAGTGTGGTGTGCCACGAATTACCTCGTCTGTTAAATGACAAATGATGGCACAGAAAGTGCGGAACATATCACTGCGGATTTAAGTGAAAAATCACACTAAATTTTTTCACACAAATACAAAAAAGGCAATTCGCTTTAATAATTCGCTTTAATTCGCTTCAAAAATTAGTTAGCTTTAAGCCAGTGATACACGATCCGATTAATCGAATTCGATTAATCGGATCGTGTATCATGTAAAAATCGTATGCTTTCGGCATGCTCAGACTTGTCAAATTCGATTTTTAAAAACTCGGACCGGTTCAACTTTTTCGATTAATCCAAAGATTTTTAGCCAACCAAAATGCTTAAAATCTGTACATCAAATGTGCGCTCAGAAAAATGTGAGTTTCTATGTCAAAAATAAACATTACTAGAGGACGTTTAAAAACAAAACAAGAAGCCCTGGGGGCTCTAAGAATTTCCGCGCGCTACCAAAATATTTGATGAAAACCTGCTAATTCGTTGTGTTATTGTGCCAAACATTCGAAGGGGTTTGGTGCATGAACCTCTGAAGATAAAGCACACCAGTGACATTATATCTTACAACAAACACAAACAAAACGAAACATGTCATAGTAAACTCACATTTTAAAAGAAATTGCTAACAAAAAATACAGCCTATCATTCATGGTTGAAAGTCTTACGATTGAAACGTTTATGGTCTTAAACGGCATTAGTTGACAAAAAATCAAAATTTTGATGTGACCATCATTTTCAGCATACTTTTTTTATTAACTGTGTCAATTTTTGTCGAAAATAAAGCAGTTTTAATTTTTGGATAAATTTTGACCTGAAATGTTCATTTAGGTGACAAAAAATCAAACTTTTGTACCATCATCATTTTCAGCATACTTTATTTGTTAACTGTGCCAGACTTAGCCGAAAATGAAGTGGTTTTAATTTTTGGACCAATTTTGGCCTTAAATGGCATTTAGGTGACAAAAATCAAAATTTTGATGTCACCATTATGTTCAGCATACTTTTTTTGTTAATTGTGCCAAAATTTGTCAAAAATAAAGTAGTTTTAATTTCTGGACCAATTTTGGCCTAAAATGACATTTAGGTAACAAAAAAATCAAAATTTTGATGTCACGATCATGTTCAGCATACTTTATTTGTTTACTGTGCCAAATTTTGTTAAAAATAAAGTAGTTTTAACTTTTGGACCAATTTTGGCCTGAAATGACATTTAGGTAAGAAGAAATCAAAATTTTGATGTCACCATCATGTTCAGCATACTTTATTTGTTAACTGTTCCAAATTTTGTTGAAAATAAAGTAGTTCTAATTTTTGGACCAATTTTGGCCTAAAATGACATTTAGGTGACAAAAATCAAAATTATTATGTCACCATTATGTTCAGCATACTTTGTTTGTTAACTGTGCCAAATTTTGTCGAAAAAAAATACCAATTTTGGCCTGAAGCGTCAATACTAGACTCAGTAGTTAAGGAGCTTGGGTACGAAGTTTACATCTGTGACGGACCAACGTGAAATCCCAGGGTCGATTTTTTTCTCAAAAAATGCTCCGGAAGAAAAAAACGACGGTTTTAAAGAATTTCCTACGCCCTCGGGCGCGGAAAATTCAAAAATGTACAAAAAAGAATTTAACGAGATTTTTATCGAAAAAAATTAAAAAAATCTTCTTGCTCTAACCGAAATTCGTTTAGCAACAAATAACACACTCTGTTTCTAACGTTTTCTTAATATTTTAGTTATTGTAATAATAACTGTAACAACAGCGAGTTCAACTCGGTCTTCACTCTCTAAAGACATTTTATCGAAAGTAAATTATCAAAAATCTGTTCAATTTATATTAATGCTCAATATAATTTCGATGAATTGAATTGATTAATTGGATCGTGTATCACCGCCTTTAGGCTTATAACAAGAACGTAAAATTGGGCTAAATTCTTGTGTATGGTGGCCAAGAACTAACACATAAGAAACGCTTTATAAAATTGTGTTTTTAATTGATTTGTAATTTTCAAATTCTATTTTTACTTTCAATTTAATTTACTTTTAATTTGCCTTTTTTATTTTGGTTTTATTTTAAATATAATTTTAAATTGAATTTGAAAAATGAAATTCAAAATCTCGCATGACGAAGAGCTACCACAGTATACCGTAATGCATTTCGAATACCTGGTTTCTGTATTGTCATAAATACATGTATTGTTAGACACTGTTACAACCTCGCGCTAAGGCCCCTATCTCACCTCGAAGTTATTTTAAGAGTGGTGTGGTTTATATTTAAAGGTTTATATCAAAGAATAGAGTCATGGAAGTATGGAGGTGTATTTTAAAATAAATAACACATAACAAGAATTTCGCCATCCAAATTTTTTATAACATACCTTAATACAGGAAGTTAACAGAGCATGAAATTAACGGATTTTGGCCTTTTTCGGGTTAATTTTATGCCGTGTTCATTTTTAGGGCCCGTAAATTTGGTGATACACTGATTAAAATGGTAAAAAATACGGGACATGTGGTAAAGGGTTTAAATTACAAGTTTTCTTTTTCTTTAAAACTTATTAACTTTTATTCATTTCCTTCACTGTAACTCTCACTCTCTTTATTTTCACTATCTTCCGGCGGATTGGCCATAATTTTTTTAAGATCGTGCTAAATTCATGTACTTACAAAACACGTGTTGTTAATAAACTGCTCCGTTAATATCATGTACAAAGGTATTTGTAGGCTTCGAGGAATTCTTTAGCATCAAGTTCGGGAGGATTTTTTGAACAAATTTGTAATGATCTTCTGTCTTCGGTGCTTAGAAAATCGTCTTTAACGACATCAAGACCTGATTGAGTCATCGCCACTACGATTTGAGTAATTAAAGTGTGTGTCCTACAAAATAGAACACACCATTTTAATAAAATATTCGAGCAGGTAAGTATATAATCTGGTCATTTAGGACACTTGCCACATTGGGTAAGACCAAAATTTTCAGGAAACTCGTATATATATTCCGGAACTCCAGATGGTAGGAATATGTCTGTCTGATGTCTTATTCGTTGTGTGTTTCATACTGTGGCTCGAAATAAATCTAACTCTCTTTTTATGAGCGGAATCATAATATACCAGTCGGTGGTTCGTGCGTCCTTTATATACCGCATTTCGTGTGTTTCGCTACTTGAGGTACCATTTTGCGCAGAGACAAATAGAATATGGCGATTATTATAGCCAAGATGTAAAAGCAGCCCTGGAAAAAAAACGAAAAATATAGCAGATTTTTGTTCACAGGACTACCTACATCTTTTGTGTTCGCGAAAAGAAATGTTTTACCGGTTTTTTTCACATGTAGAGTCGTAATGTATCAAAGTATTTCAATGCATTTAAGCCAGTTTTACAAAAAACTTTCCAGCCTATCGGGAAGCTCCCTCCACCAACATTCAATCTATAAATACCGCTGTTTAAACAGAGACGCATTTGTGAGGATTTTTTTTGGTTTTTACATAACAAGCTACACAAGCATAAAGGAGCGTTGATACCTGATTAGAAGTAGACGGTCCGTAAGCCACTGTATCGCAGGGATCATCACAGCTAGTTTTAATTTGTAATGGATAGCTGCTAAATTGCCAGTTTCAGTACCACGACGCATCCTTATGTTGGAAGCTATTTTCTCGTTTCGTATAATTAATGGAGGTACCAGTTTACAATGATGCGTGGGTCGCTGTTTGATGTTCAGGCTTTTAACCATAGTATCTTTCAACTAGCACTATCCAGGCATCCATACATAGCTACGGGGAATGTGTGATTTTTGTCAACCTATTGTTTTGCCTCGTGATAAAAAAACTTGTGGCCATAATGGATTGGAAATTTTATTTGATGAAATCTGATCGTAAATTTAAACAGTAAATTTAAGAAATGTTGTGCCACATATACATTTGTTTTCATTTTAGTACTCGCTGTCTCAAAAATCAAACCAGAACTGAATGGAAGAAACTATACCTTTCCTACCAATATGGTACCTCTTATGAATGAATGGACTGCAAGAAAAGATTCAATTACTTTGCCTCGCAATGTTTTTAAGCCCGGTAGGTACAGAACACATAGACAAGAATATAATAAAAATAATTTATAATCTACCATTTCAAAATAGGGATTTAAGGTGGCAGATGAAGGAGTGTATATGTGCAGCCTGACTAAACCTTTTTGAGGTGTTCAAGCATTTGACGATTTACAGATTAGGTTCTAATTGTGCGAAATGGTCCACATTGTACAAGAGATCTTCTTTAATTCAAATTACTAAAAATTTTTAGGTGAAGTTACACTGGTCGCGAGTATGTCTTTTAAAACGTTGGGTCATTTTTTGCCTCACAGATGGAATAGAAAAAGGTAACATGCAGTAATAGTTTTAAATTTTAATTAAGAAATTCGGATTTTAATCTAATTTGATCTATCAAAATGTTTTCCATTAAAATTCTCCTGATTCATCCTTCCTGGGCATGTCAGACACAATTATTGTTGTGCGTGTGTTTTTAAGGTGTACAAAAATTGTTAGCTTAAAAATTTATTGCGCCATTTTTTGTCCGTGACTCATAGCTCACGATAAAGGTATAAGACATTTTCTTAACGTGTATAATCTATCGAGTCATGTTGTAACAGATCCTAACAATTATCATTATAGACACGTCATTTTTACAGATGGTTATGTGGTCAACAGCAATGTCATATCATGTGCAGTGCATCCAAAACTTTCTTTCCAACACAATGCAACTGTTACGATCGTCTTACAGCATTTAAAGGTTATCGTTAAATGGACTAGTCTGTTATACTAATAATATGGCATAAGCCAAATTTATAATAGATTTTTTGCTTTTTTAGTCATTTATAAGCCATATTTTATTAACTGCCTCAATTTATCTTACGTGCTGAAAATTTTTTTGCAGTCTATTTCAGTTAAACAAAAACTTTCCAATTTCTTTCTTTTCTTTAGTTTATTTTTTTCATATCCAGTACTAACCATTTAGCTTTTTTTATTCTTAAATTTGGATGTTTTGATAGACCAAGCAACTAGTATACCTTCAATCGCCAAAAAACATTTTAAACATCAACATGACAGAATGTCTTTTTTGATATAGGAATCAAATCCTGCTGAATCAAAGTGTGTTTTTTGGGATGTCAATGACAGGTAATATTTAATAGGTTGTGTCAAAAAGCCTAAGGTACAAGGCAAAGGACCTTAGCCTGCATTAAGCATTTTTTAAAGCGTTTTTTTTGCTTAAAATATGAACACACTTTAATTTACTTCTTTTTGTCACTAGGGATAATACCGGAGGAAGCTGGTCTACTGAAGGGTGTTGGGTAGATTTCACCAACAAAACGACAACAGTGTGCAAATGCTCACATCTAACTCACTTTGCAGTTCTTAGTAACATTAACGATCAAAAGGTAGATAAAAATCTTCGCTAATACGAGATTTTTTTCACATACCAGCATCATTTTATTATCCAGGGCAGTCTAGAATCAGGTCACCACATGTAAACACTTAGAAAAAGAGATAGGATTGGTTAACTATATACGCACAATTCCAGTCTTGTTTATTATGATCTATGATTTCTCTGTACTCCTTTCTCAGTGTGTAACGCAACGTAAACTATTTTATAGATATCTGAAAAGGAACAGAAAAGGGAAAATGTAGTCGTTGCAGCATGGCTTGGTATACCAGTGGCTGTCATTCTTCTACTTGGATCTTTATATGTCTGCTTCGCTTGGTTAGTGTTAATAACTTTAAAATTCTTCGAATAAATATATAAATTTCAACGTAACTTTTTCTCTTCGTTGATTTCTTCAAAACCAAATTAGTGTATCTATTACTTTAATATTTATATTCGTTGTTCATAGGACAAAAAATCCTCGAAGAAGACATGTAGGTGCGTAAAACGTTATTTTACACATCGGATGATTTCCACGCGCAATTGATGCTCTGTTTTAAAGAATTTTTTTGAAATACTTGTGCGCACGATTGTTTTAAGAAAGAAAAAACGCCATACGCCATACATATCACAATGTAATATTCGTCTTTCCACTTAAAAAATATTGGTCGTACGCGAAACTCCTTTCTTTTGAAGTATACAGAATTGTTTTCACCTGTCCATGCTATTGCAAACTTTTGAGGAATATGTATAATTCAATTTAGTAATAATGGACAAAAGACCAACGTTTCCTGATAAAGAAGTGGTTGTCACGCAAACAATATCGGAAAAATATCCTGGTTCGCCAAACAGATACTTGTATGCGGCGAATTGCACTCCAAGCCCTTCTGAGCTCGAGTGGGAGCATGCTTGGGATGTTCTTACTGACTGTGAGAGTCATGATTGCAAAGACAAGAGAAGGCCAAAAGTAAGGATTTACGAAAAAAAGTATAAGTTCACATATTGGAAATTATAATTATGACAGTTCTGACCGTTCAAGTTTATATAAAGATATTAGATAAATTATTTGCTACCATTGTGTTTCTTCTCTGTTCTATCGCTTGCCACCACTGCTCATTGTTTCAAATAAGCATCTTTCGTTTTACTCTTTCATTGCGGTCATATTAAGAAGCTGTACGTGCATATAACTGTTTTTAGGAAACAATGAATAAGAATGAAAGTACGGAGCCAGCGTTGAATGTTGGCAGTAAACTCTTGGATACCTCTTTTTGTGTTGCAATAGATGATATGCCGTATACGAGTATTTTTACCTTGCACGAAGTCACCAAGTATTTTCAAATCTCATTTGAACCAAATGCAACGTTGACCGAATCGAAAAGTCTAAATGATGAAACTGAATCGACATGCAGTGAGGATACTCTAAAGAATGGTGAATACATGGAAAATAAAAAAAAGGTAAAAGAAGAAGAAGAAGAGATAACAACAGAAAACGTAGAAGAATTAAGGAGAGAGGGAGAGAACATAGAATTGGAGGCATGTGAAATGGGTAGTATTGCAGTAAATGTATACGAAGATGGTTGCAAGACAACATTATTTGATTTAGTGAAAACAAAGGATGTTTTACCAAACAGCGCTTGCCAAGACATTTCATTAGAGCACGAGAATGTAAATGAAAAGCATATAACATTTTCTAGCGTACAAACGTTTATTGGCGTTGACTTGAGTACTTTCTCAAGAATTCACTACTGTTTTATTTCAAAATTATATATTCTATTAAAGGAAAACTTTCTTGTACGTAAATACGTCCGATTTTCTCGAATGGTTGTGCTGACTGAACAAAATAATTCAAGGCGAAAAGACCTTCAGAAAGAACAGACTGTGTTATTAACGCCGTTTGTAAAACCGACAATAAAATCGATTACAACCTTGAAATCCACACTGCATACGACGTCGATATCTCCACCGTCTACACTAACAGTTATAACGTCAACAACAGCACCAATTCCAACGTTTAGAAATGATTGGTCACTGTGGAAAGATATTGACTATACGCAACCAATCAAAAACGTTGTCGAATCGACGGTCCATAAATATATGACTATGGAAAAACAATTGCATAAAATTAACCGTGCCTCGAAGGAGCTGTCGTTTGAAGGTTTAAATAAAACCACGTCAAATAGTCAAACAATCCGACAAAAGGACGTCAAAGCGACAACGAACGTCGGACACAACTTTCGTACACAAACAGCCCATATGAGAAGTTACATAGCCCTGCGTCAGCAATCAAGACGAAATGATATCCAACTGACTTATAGAAGCACCACCAGAAAGCCTAAAATTTATAAAAGCGTGACGTTTAAACGAAAAATGGGCAGTCGAGAGGGTAGTGAGAGCAAATTGAAAAACCCATCTATACCATCGCCACAGAAAATAGCTAACAGGCCAAATACGAAAGAAGAATTCTTAAACGTCTTAAAATTAAACAAGGCTATTGTAGGGACAAAAAGCTCTCGGTGACACGATTTTTAAAGATTTTATGTACTTGACGATTGTATCATATTGCTTTTTAAAAAATTTTATATATATATAATTTATAAAACAAAAATAATTATTTCTCTCGGTAAGCTTATTAAATAAACACAAATCAGCTGACTTTTTAACTTCAAATTAAGCTCTTTGAGCCAAAATTAGATACTCTCATATCTCGATAACGAAGCCGTCATCTGTAACCGTAGTAGAGAGACATACGAAATACGATATATAAAGAACGGGCTACCAAATAGTCTATTATAATACTCAACTTTCTGTTTGTGAATCAAAGATGGTGGCTGCGAGTGTCGACTGGTGAATTCCCGTGGGTTTTGTCGACATGTTACGACTAGTTCCTAACCAGTTGCGACGGTTAGTATAATTAGGCTAGTGGTAAGTCAGTTGAAAAATTTTACAGGAATTCACCAGTCGATACTTGCACTTACTACGGGCTTTTTTATAAGAATATCAAAATTCTAACAAGGTTTGTCATTATTCTCATTTCTCTATTGTCCTTAATAACAGGCCTATTGCTTTTAGCCTACATAGCTACTTAACTTTTGCTTACAGCTGAGATATGGTATGAAAATTCGCCGTAACGAGAACGCAACCAAAGCAACATATTTAAATTGAAAAAAAAAAAAATTTAACATCGTGAATAATGTCTTTTTATCACATCATTCCAAATACTTTTTTCCAGGATTGTAACGGCATGTACGTCCCCGCTGCATAAGTTATGAACCAACCTTTTTTCACTCAATTTCTTTTTTAAAAAAAAACGTAACTTGTCTTATACACTTCTTATTCTTGAAAAAACATCTGAATTGTCGCCGTAAGTGTGCTTAATTTTTGGCAAAATCGCCGTCGCAATATTCTTATAGACTAAGTTTATATGGATATATTTTGTTTTCTCCTCATAGAATCATGAAATTAATCTTGCAGGATTGTGGAAATTGTTTGTTTACAGAAAATATTATTTATGCGTTCCTCCATAAGGTCGATTCTGGAAAATAAAAACCAAAATATTCATTTTGACCTCACAAAATTTTCACATTATTTTGTCTGACTAAAGTTAAAGTTTGTGGCGACTGTCTTTCAGAGTTCGAGTAACAACTATGTGCTTTTTTTTCAAGCAACAAGTTTTAGATTGAATGGATAAGCCTCTCAAGGAAAATTTTGTTTTGAGTAAATAAGATATAACCCTGAATAATTTTTTAATTGTCATGGGGCAAGTTGTGATCAGAGTTTCCTGTTGTTAGCCTTAATGTCACGTTATTAATTAACAAATTATTTATCTTTTTCTGAAAAAAGGTTTTTTAAAGACTCAACCATCCTAATTAAACCTGTCAATCCCTTAGAAAAACCCTTATATTTTAGCACTTTAATACCCAGAAAAATTGTCAGAAAGTTTACCTAGTTAATTACATTTGAGAACAAATGCTTACCGGCTGATTGACTCCTCAGCTGCGCATGATTAAGATCGTGGTAATTTATTTTCCCATATAAACAGAATTTTTCTCCATAGAAGAAAAACAGTAATGTCGATTCAGTATAATTTTTAAATCTAAACACAAAAGATATAGTCAGAAATTAGATTTTCATCACATTTTCGCACTCAATTTGTATAAACAGTAACTGAAAATGATGCAATTCTAGCTAACTAATAAAACACTCTCCACATGATTAGTTCCTAAATTTTTCCCTGTCCTCATTTACATGAGTGCCATAGCTATTAGACCAACAGGGCAAAAATACATATATAAACTTTTCACAGCTTTACCAGTATGAACAAGATACAATACACATTATGCTCACAAATTTACAGCACATTAAAATTAAAAAAATTCACACATCTTGCACTTTTAAAAACTGTAATCATCTATTATTTTTTTAACAATTCGTGATCATCATTCCTGAATTAGTTTTCTTACACACTGTTTTGTACATAGCAACCGTACTTACTAAAACAGGAACGACCAAAATTGAGCAGAAACGATCAAAAACCACCAGGAAACGAACAGAAACGAGCAGGAAACAAACAAAAAAGACCAGAAACCAGCAGTTAACAAATAATAAAGCCTCTACTCTCTCTCTCTCTCTGTGACCCCTGGAGGACTCCGTACTTACTAAAACAGGAAACGAACAGAAACGAGCAGGAAACAAACAGAAACGACCAGAAACCAGCAGTTAACAAATAATAAAACCTCTACTCTCTCTCTGTGACCCCTGGAGGAGTCACCAGGGTACATTAGCACTTTCCTCTGCAATATTTATTATCACAGATAATATCTTCAAAACCTCAGTTCGTTATAAATTTGGCCGAAAGCTTCATTTTCATGTAACTAACTGCACAATTTTCTCGTGACTTTGTGAAAAAATTTTCGTGTGGAAGAAAAAAGAAAGAAAAACATGTCTGGACATTTAAAAATCAATCATAAAAAACTTTAAAATTTGTTTAGTTTTTGTTCAGTATGAAATAGTTGTTGTCATACAAGCTCATCTCCAGGGCGCTCGTACGCTATGTGTCGCCATATCATAGGCGTGGAAGAGCCCTGGAGACAAGATGTATCATACCCAGACATAGAAAAACCAAAAGAAAAAGTTTATAAATTTCCAGACATGCGTGAAACAAAAATAGCGCCCCCTTCGTGCGGGAAAAATTCTAATACTCGAGTTAAGTGGTACCCCGGATAACTGGAACTTTCACTAATACGGGAGTAAATTACCTCGGTCCATTAAACTTCCTTACTAAATCCAAACAAAAATACTTCAAGAAAAGACCCCGTATAAGCAGGACCTTTTTTACACTCCATTGAGCAAAAAAACTTCCTAGAAAAAAACAAAAAATGAATGAAACTTAGGGGCATAATCAAGCATTTTGGTTATTTTTTCGCCTGTCACATAGCCATTTTCTCTTTAATTTTTTTGTATTTTGGGCTTTTTGATGGTTTTCTGGTCGTTTACTGCTCGTTTCTGCTTGTTTCCTGGTCGTTTTGGCTCGTTTTTGGTCGTTTCCTGTTTTAGTAAGTACGCATAATAACATATATAATAATAATTCTCAAAATTAAAACAAACATGATTGACGTAAGGCAAATATGCCTCAAAACAGGGTGTTGAGTTTGCAAATTTTGATTGCACCACAGAAAGCCGATCCATAACCTACGCACACAAATTTGTTTTATAGGAAACACAATCTTTAAAAAAAATATGGTTACTTTCAACTGCTAACTTGCTATGCACCTAAAATTAACTTAGTTTAGTTCTTTCATTTGTCTTGATGAAATAAAGTTGAGTTTTCAGGATAATTCTAACAAAAGTATTAATAAATATTTTCCTGACAATTAGGATTTCATAGACACGCAGTAGATTCAAGTAATGATAAATAGTAATAATTTTAAGCAATCTGGTTCTGCAAGCTATCGAACCTAAAAACCTAGCATGAAAATATGAAAACTTAGTAAGTATTACAGCCCTGCATCATAGGGAAAAGAAGTTATCAAAAACAACTCTCTGTAAGACGTAACTTGTCTTATACACTACTTATTCTTGAAAAAACATACACTTCTTATTCTTGAAAAAACATCTGAATTGTCGCTGTAAGTGTGATTAATTTTTGGCAAAATCGCCGTCGCAATATTCTTATAGACTAAGTTTATATGTATTTTGTTTTCTACTCATAAAATCATGAAATTAATCTTGCAGGATTGTGGAAATTGTTTGTTTGCAGAAAATATTATTTATGCGTTCCTCCATAAGGTCGATTCTGGAAAATAAAAACCAAAATATTCATTTTGACCTCACAAAATTTTCACATTATTTTGTCTGACTAAAGTTAAAGTTTGTGGCGACTGTCTTTCAGAGTTCGAGTAACAACTATGTGCTTTTTTTTTCAAGCAACAAGCTTTAGATTGAATGGATAAGTCTCTCAAGGAAAATTTTGTTTTGAGTGAAAAAGATATAACCCTGAATAATTTTTTAATTGTCATGGGGCAAGTTGTGATCAGAGTTTCCTGTTGCCTTAATGTCACGTTATTAATTAACAAATTATTTATCTTTTTCTGAAAAAAGGTTTTTTAAAGACTCAACCATCCTAATTAAACCTGTCAATCCCTTAGAAAAACCCTTATATTTTAGCACTTTAATATACCAAGAAAAATTGTCAGATTACTTAGTTAATTACATATGAGTACAAATGCTTACCGGCTGATTGACTCCTCAGCTGCGCATGATTAAGATCTTGGTAATTTATTTTCCCATATAAACAGAATTTTTCTCCATAGAAGAAAAACAGTAATGTCGATTCAGTATAATTTTTAAATCTAAACACAAAAGATATAGTCAGAAATTAGATTTTTATCACATTTTCGCACTCAATTTGTATAAACAGTAACTGAAAATGATGCAATTCTAGCTAACCAAGAAAACACTCTCCACATGATTAGTTCCTAAGTTTTTCCCTGTCCAGGATTCGAACCCAGATCTCTCATTTACATGAGTGCCATAGCTATTAGACCAACAGGGCAAAAATACATACATAAACTTCTCACAGCTTTACCAGTAAGTAAGCATATGAACAAGATACAATGCACATTATACACACAAATTTACAGCACATTAAAATTAAATAAAAATTCACACATCTTGCACTTTTAAAAACTGCAATCATTTATTATTTTAACAATTCGTGATACATCATTCCTGAATTAGTTTTCTTTACTCACTGTTTTGTACATAATAACGGTACTTACTAAACAGGAAACGACCAAAAATGAGCAGAAACGACCAAAATTGAGCAGAAACGATCAAAAACCACTAGGAAACGAACAGAAACGAGCAGGAAACAAACAGAAACAACCAGAAACCAGCAGTTAATAATAAAACCTCTACTCTCTCTCTCTCTCTCTGTGACCTCCAGAGGAGTCACCAGAGTACATTAGCGCTTTACTCTGCAATATCTATTATCACAGATAATATCTTCAAAACCCCAGGTCGTTTTAAATGTGGCCGAAAGCTTCGTTTTCATGTAACTAACTGCACAATTTTCTCGTGACTTTGTGAAAAAATTTTCGTGTGAAAGAAAAAAGAAAGAAAAACATGTCTAGACATTTAAAAATCATTCATAAAAAAAACTTCTAAATTTGTTTAGTTTTTGTTCAATATAAAATAGTTGTTGTCATACAAGCTCGTCTCCAGGGCTCTTGTACGCTTATGTGTTGGCATATCATTGGCGTTGAAGAGCCCTGGAGACAAGATGTATCATACCCAGACATAGAAAAACCAAAAGAAAAAGTTTATAAATTTCAAGACATGGGTGAAACAAAAATAGCGCCCCCTTCGTGCGGGAAAAATTTTAATACTCGAGTTAAGTGGTACCCTGGATAATTGGAACTTTCAATAATACGGGAGTAAATTACCTCGGTCCATTAAACCTCCTTACTAAATCCAAACAAAAATACTTCAAGAAAAGACCCCGTATAAGCAGGACCTTTTTACACTCCATTGAGCGAAAAAACTTCCTAGAAAAAAACAAAAAATGAATGAAACTTAGGGGCATAATCAAGGTTTTTTTTTTCGCCTGTCACATAGCCATTTGCTCTTTAATCTTTTTGTATTTTGGGCTTTTTGATGGTTTTCTGGTCGTTTACTACTCATTTCTGCTTGTTTCCTGGTCGTTTCTGCTCGTTTTTGGTCGTTTCCTGTTTTAGTAAGTACGCATAATAACATAATAATAATTCTCAAAATTAAAACAAGGGCGTTGAGTCTGCAACTTTTGATTGCACTACAGAAAGCCAATCCATAACCTATGCACACAAATTTGTTTTATAGGAAACACAATCTTTAAAAAAATATGGTTACTTTTAACTGCTAAATTGCTATCCACCTAAAATTAACTTAGTTTAGTTCTTTGATTTGTCTTGATGAAATAAAGTTGAGTTTTCAGGATAATTCTAACAAAAGTATTAATAAATATTTTAGGATTTCATAGACACTTATGCAGTAGATTCAAGTAATGATAAATAGTAATAATTTTAAGCAATCTGGTTCTGCAAGCTATCGAACCTAAAAACCTAGCATGCAAATATGAAAACTTAGTAAGTATTACAGCCCTGCATCATAGGGAAAAGAAGTTATCAAAAACAACTCTCTTCCCCCTCTGGACCCAATAGGGTCATATATCATAATATATCATTAAATTCCTTAAAGGTTAAATTTAATCCATGTTAATATTTTGCAAAACTAATTGGAATCCAGTGTTTTACACAAGGTGTAACCAACAGGATAACAGTATTTTGACCCTTTTGGTCACTGCCAACTTTATATGAAATACCATTTGTCAAATATTGGTCAATGGGGAAAAGTATAATACAAAACAGACACCAATTCTATCAGTTAAATTGTGGTAAAATAGAAGTCATTTAAATCGTAGTTGTCATACAGTCAGGAATAATCCCAATTTAATGTAAAAATTTAGTGATCCAAAAGTGCACAACCAATCTCTGTGGACAGGGTACTGCCTTAATATTAAAATTACAGAGACAAAATAATATAGTGGTAAGCTACTTATCTGCTGGCATTTCACTGGGCACTTCAGTAAAACAGGTAATGTGACCCCTGGGCCTATCTTGTGACCTGGACCTATTTATTCTTTAATTGGAAATGCCATTATGTTATCCCAGGGTAGCAACGAAATTCTTTTTGAATAACATAAATACTATATATATGGCTGGAAAGAGGACCCTGAGTGGGTTCAAAATGTATCACAAAACACCTTTAAGTTTGTGTAAAATGCATACCAGAGAATTTACCAACAAACAACCAAAATTCACAATATCCTTTCCTTGATTCAAAACGAATGTTTTCATAACATCACAGAATAAAATGCAGAAATTGAATTTAAAAGCTAAAATTACTTTCTGTGATGCTAAACAATATATTATTTCTTATTTTGGAGAAGATTATGGTACTGTTATATTTACCGTGTATTAAGGTATGTCACAAAAAATGTCATCAACTAGACTGCTCTTTCTTTTAAAGAATCTCTTACATCTAGGCTGAACAGCTATTGTATATTTGTATCTTGCAATAAATCAGAAAAATAATTTTTTGAGGAAACTTGGTGGTACTTAAGTTACATTCTTTAAATTTATATCAATTATACAATAAACAAGAGAGCAAAATATGTATATATCATAGCAACAAGACATTTGCCTTAGCAGGCTTACAACATCAACAGCAAGAAAAGTAAAAAACCCATAAATAGTATAGATAGAAATACTCGTATCAAAAGTATTTCCTATCAACTTTCAGAAATAAGGTTACCCGCACTTTGGAAAATGCATATTTAGAAAAAAAGTTTAGAATGGTTCAGGACAGATGTAAAAAAAGTGAACTTTTAGAAAAAAGAAAGTAAGATAAAGCGAACTTTTGGAAAAAGGAAAGATTTTAATCAATCTATATTATGAAAGAAGAGTAAATAAAAATACAACAGCCTCCTCATCCTGAGTTACAAAAAAGCATATTAGACACTACTCAACCAGGCAAGCTGACACATTTGAAGAAAAGTCAAAATACTTAGTTTCATTCATAATTTATTACATTTAACAATATTCAACAAACAAACCATATCCCGACTAAGAAATCATCGTAAGTAAGATGGCAAATGTCAAAGTTATAATAGCCAACATGAGTAACAACATCTACAACTCACTTCCACTCAAGTAAGACCTTCTCAGTATAGACAACATAATTGAGGAAGAAAATCAATCCTCCTAAAGTGTGCTGCATAGTTGGAACAATTTCATATGACAAAGGAGAGAACTTTAGCATACCATGCATGAACTTCTTAAAAAATATTTGTACAATCTGTTATCAAGAAATTGAACAATATTATTATTTTTTTACATGTTATCCTAAATCATTTTCCAGATAAATAACTATAACTTATTTACCTGGAAAAAATATTTTTTGATTCTAAATAGAAACTAAATAAAAATTAAAAAATAATTATTAGAGGAAACAAATTGACACGCTTGGCTTAAAAAAATAATTCTACACAATATCATTTATTTAAAAAATACTTACTCAAATCCATGGATATGATCTGATTTTCCTTAGAGACTTTTTTTCTTTTTCTACCCAAAGACTCGGAATTTAAATATCTTTTAGAAATTATTTTTGTTGCCTCTTCCAAATTGTTATCTGCAACATTTCTCTTAAAAAACTAGTAGCAAACAAAGTGTTCTTTGTCAGAAAATTTCCTATCTTGAAAGGGATTAAATAAAAGAATCTAATTCTTTTGGAGCATTTGTGTCACATTTACAGAGTAAAACGTCAAGTAGGTTAAGAAATAGAGGACTTTTTAAAAAGTTTGAGATTATACGCAGCCTTAGTATTGTACTTCCTACATGATTTAGAAGACAACTGTAACTTTACTATAATTTTAAGCTGATTTATTACTTGTTTGCTATAAATATATGTAGAAAATTCAACTAAACAAACAAACAAGCTCAAACAGGCTCATTATTAATTTTTAAGAAGTCATAAAGAAGCTTTGGTACTATATCATAAAATACATAATAAACCTTGGTTGCTTGTTGACTTATCAAAATGGTGATACAAAATAAACCTTCACATTTTACCATAATCAGTTAAGTCAGAAATAACATTAATAATCAAAGCAGATATAACACAAACTTTTATATAATTTATATGCATGTTGTTTGTGTGTAAGGTTTGTAAATATGATATTACAGACAACAAGGTATCTCTGACTGTAATGATGTACTATAGTGACTTTGGAGATAATTAACAACTTCTATAGCTTATATATAATAAGTAGGGATAGAAGTTCAGGAGAAGTGTTCCTTGCAGGATAGCTTCTGCTTGAAAAAAAGTTCACAGAGTAACTTCCTTGTCGCTTGAGGTAAAAGGTATAGGTGGTACGAGGCCTGTGTAAAAAATGTTATATATATATTATATATAAAGAATTGAGACATAAACAGTGAATTAAAAAGATCCTTACCATTGTATAACATCAGATTGAGAGATAAAAAGTGTTCAAAAAAGCTAAAAGCACGAAAAGAATTTGTATAGCATTACCCATACTAGCTAGCTACCTACACAAGAATATTAAGGTCATTTAACCTTCTATAAAATTGGAGGAGAATAATTGGAAAAACCCCGTCAGTATGCCAACCCTGTGTAAATTGAAGTGTTATTCTGTCCTAAAATCTAGCTAGCTATATATGTATGGCTTTACATAGATAGCTATTAAAAATATCTTGAATGTATTATTTTCTATTACTACCTCGTACCTTGTTGTACCTTGTTGTAGGCTTTCGAAGAAAGTCTTCAGGATTATCAGTTGTGTGCCAGTCCTCAATTGGATTGAACATCCAGTTTACACCAATGTGTGCATATGTATAATAGAGTTTGAATCAGTCCGTCTTAACGTGATGTATCCTACATGTTGTGGTTCATCTGGTATCTGGAATAGATATTTATCAAGGCTGTTTTTAAAAAGGTCCAGTGTGCAACCAGACATATTACGGATGGATTTGGGGAGGATGTTAAAGAGCTTTATTCCATGGATAGGTAAACTGAACTCTGCCACCCTACTGCATGGACCACAAGGAAGTTTTGCTTTCCGCCCATGCCGAGGATGATGATAGCTTTGGATTTTCAGATTGACATTTGGTACCAACTGTTCCATGATTTTCCAAATATAAATTATTCGATACCTTTCCCTTCTACGCTTCAATGAATACAGTTTCAGTTCCTTCAACGATTTCCAATAGTTGTGATTGGTCAAGTTTCAGATTTTTCGTATATAGGACCATTGCAATGCCTCTATCATCTCTATCTCTCCAACTTTATGTAGAGTCCATAGGACTGAGCAATACTCTTACTTAGCACCAGGAAATCGAAATAGTTAAGGTGGGAGAAAAAATTAATTTGATATCTGAAAGAAAGGTTAGTTAACTAGACCACTAGATTTTTATTATTGGATAAGGAATAAAGCAGCATAGGTATCTGGTAATACTGGGGAAAAAAATAATAATATATATAGTAAAGCTACTGACCTAGATCATAATATAATCATTGATATTATTTAGTGTCTCATACAAAGTCACTATAAAGGGTTACAAATAGGGAAAACAAAGCCAGAACACTTCTCGACTCTGTTAACACAAAAACCCAGTAGTAACACATTCCCTTTAACTATAGTGGGCAGATGACCCAATAAGATCGTCCACCCGTCTAGATAAATATAAAAAACATTATTTTTGGCATAGAACAACCGAGCGCGCAATAAGGCAGTACGGTTAAGTTTACTACTGCTTGTGGCGACACCCAAACAAGTGACGTTGATAAAAAAAAACCATACGGGAAAATACGTTTTTCATATCAACACCACAAACGGAAACAAGTGAACTTAAAGTGGAAATATCCTTGAAATACATTTATAAATACCTTATTTATAAATATCTCTCGTAGTAAATCTGCTCACGGTGTTCAAAATAAATGACATCAAAGATCAGTTTAAAACACAAGATGTTTACGATCCAATTAAATGTGATTTACAAAAAATAAAATAAAAAGTATACCCAGTACGTTAAACTTGAGGCTTATTATCATCTCCAAAAGGAATAAACTTGCCAAAACAATGACAAGAGATCAAGCTTTCTTATGTGGCAATGAGCCACAAGCAAAGACAAAGTAAATTGTATATCTAAGTCCCGTCGTAAAGGTCCGGGCATACGTTTCTAGCTAAAATCTTAAAATAAGTTTATTTAGTTTATCCAGACGGGTGAACTTTCTCTCTCTCTCTCTGAGAGTAAGTCTGCCCACTTACACACAACCGAAACTGTGGAAAAGCAGGCTTAGGCAAGGTTTTTTTTTTCACGTATATGGAGAAGTGAGATAACAGACGCTTGCTGTGCAAGAGAAGATCTTACATTTGGTCAAAGTTTGATCAAATTTTGATTCTCGGGCATAAATTGTTAAAATAAAAGAAGTTTGACAAACCTTTTCATAGGGAGGTAAATTCTCCGGTTACACTCTGACAGTTCACAGAAATAATTATAAAGTAAAACAAGGCTTAAATCCTGACTCTTTGTTTTGTAACATTCAGTTGGAATTTTTTATCACAAGCGTTTAGGAATTTGGAGAAGTTATAGTCATAAGGCTATGGAGAAGTAAAACTAGTATAAAGATTTCTTTGTGGGAACGTGTAAGACTAACTCAGAATGTAGACTTTGTCCGCCCGTCTGACAGTATTAGAAATGCACTATGATTTGCTTATGCTTCTGGTTTTTACATAGCAGTTTTTTGGTTAAAAAATAAGATAGGCTACTCTTTTATGATTTCAAATATGTTGACTTTTTATTTGCAGCAACGCCGCCACAAGCAGAAATAAACCTCACCGTAGAGCCTTGGCAAAAGTCGACTTACTCAATGCCAAAAATAATGTTTTTTATATTTATCTAGTCGGGTGTACGATCCTTTCGGGTTGTCTACCCACCGTAATTATAAGCGAATAAATGATATTTACCAACCGACTCTTTACAAATTTATCTTCTTCAAAAATTGTTTCTGATAAAAAAAGTATAACAAGTTAATCTTAGGAGTAATAAAAGCATAGTAGAGAGGGTTATCGTCGTAATTCGAGTATATCATTATTTCCGCGACAATGGTTTTCCACAAGTTTTTTGGTATATAAAATAAAAAAATTATTTTCTCTATATTTTGAGACCGAACTTGCTATATTAAATTAGCACAACACAGCAGGGTGCATTAAAGACCTGGGTGCGAGGTATATTTTTTCGTTTGGATGAGTCTACCTTGCAGATAAAAATTCTAAGTGTCCTATGCAGAGAAAAAACTTTATTCAAGGTCATCGTCATATGCATTGGCCTTATTTCTTATACTCATTTCTGTTCCCATATTGAGATATATCCGGGTAGAATCGAAGCTACTAGCGGTCATAGTCGCAGGCCAGTTAATGATGAATAGGGAATCACCCTATAATTTCTTCTGCTTTTAATTGTTGGCCATTCTTAAGAGACGTGTTAAACGGAATAAACAGAATACGTGCTGTGATTGGCGAAGCTTTGAAGGAAAGAGACAAAACGTGCTTCTTCATTCCTGAATGAGACCAATTCACGTGTTTATTGGGTACTTATAATTGGTAGGTGAATTGCATCTGTAATAGCTAAATATAGATTGGTAAGGAAAACCACTTCACGCCTCAGTTAATTGTTGTATTGTATTGGACAGTTTGTGAGTACCGAAGATCAACTAAAGCGGAAGGACTGTGCTAAAGATGTCAAACACGCTCGGCTAGAAAAAATCTAAATCAGTCTAAAAACAGTTATAGCGTGTAGAAATATCGCAAACCATCGCAAACTGAACCGTGATTTGCTCTCTATAGAACACTGTGGACAGACTTACCCCTAGAAATAGATTGTCCGCCCGTTTGGAGAAAGTTTAAAACACATCTAAAAGAAATTAAATTAAGCTTTGACGCATATGATTTTATTTCCTTCTGCTTGTGGTGTGGAGATGAAAAATGTTGATTATCTGGTGTGTGGTGTTTTCTATAAGTATTATATTTTTATGGGGCACCGCGAGCCGAAATAAGCAGAGACGCGATTTAGAAAAAGATAAATTTCTGAGAAGTCGATTGTGAAATTTTGGATACCTCTCAAAAACTTTAAAAGACATTTACTCTCTTTGAATTTAGTTATCCTTCTCTATAAGTTTGTCAAACCTCCTGTACTTTAACATTTTATACCTGAGAAGTCAATATTTAATCCAATTTTCACCAAAAATAAGCCATTCTTGCGCACGAAACGTCTGTCATCTCACTTCTAAATATGTATACTTTTAGAACATCGAACACCTGAAGTAGACCTTGACTTTTTCACGGTTTCGGTTATGTGTAAGTGGGTAGACTTCTCCCAGAGAGACAGGGAGAAGGTCCGCCCGTCTGGATAAACTAAATAAACTTATTTTAAGATTTTAGCTACGAACGTACGTCGAAAACTTTACGACAGGACTTAATATGGCATTTTAGTTTGTCTTTGCTTCTGGCTCATTGCCATATAAGAAAGCCGTCGTCATCCTTTTAGAAAGTTTATTCTTTTTGGAGTTAACAATAAGCCTCAAATGTGACGTACTGCGTATACTTTTTGTTTCCTATCTTGTAAATCACATTTAATTGGATCGTATAACATCTTGTGTTTTAAAGTGATCTTTAATGTCATTATTACGAATACCGGCGAGCAGACTTACTCGAAGAGATAGAGAGAGTTGTCCAACCGTCTGGAGGTATTATTAGAGGCATCCGGTTCGTTTTGCTTCTTCACCTATTTTCGCGTATGGTTTTTTTATTAGCGTAAAATATTGGTTTGAGCGTCGCCACGAGCAGAAGTGAACCTTACCGTACTGCCTTATCGCGCGCTCAATTGTTCATTGCCAAAAATAAAGTTTTTCATAAATTTAAGGAAACGGGTGGACGATCTTATTGGGTCATGTGCCTACAATATTTAAAGGAAATGCGTTTGCTCTTAGAAACTGTGTTTTTGTTTTTCCATTGTTGTTGCGTCAACCGGCACGCCTGAAACTTTTTACAACCTTATCTTAGTTTTTGTGTTAATAAAGGCAGGAAATGTTTCTTGCCTTGTTTTCCATAATTTTAACTCTTTAGAATTACTTCGTATGAGGCGTGAAAGGATTTCAATGATTATTATGATCTAGGTCAGTAACTTTGCTATATTATTATTTATTTTCTCAGTTTTACGAGATAACTACGCTGCTTTGTCCTTTACTACGCAATAAAAATTTAGTGTTTTACTTCTTCTATACAAAGTAAGTAATAGAAATTAACATATATTTTTCATAGCTACCTGTGCGATGTAGAGCCATACATAAATATACATGGCTAGCAAGTTTTAGGACGGAATAACACTTTAGCTAACATATAAACAATTTACGCAGGGTTGCTATTCTACGATGGCCCCTATGGCTCACTTCTCTTCTCAATCAAAACACTTCTCTTCTTAGTCAAAACACTTCTCTTCTATATAACAACACTTCTCTTCTGTATAAAAACTCTTCTCTTCTGTATAAAAAACTTCTCTACTTTGATACCCAAAGTTCTCTTCCGTTCGAAACACTTCTCTTCTAAGTGCGAAACACTTCTCTTCCAAGTGCGAAACACTTCTCTTCCATAAGCTCGAAAATTTCCCAGACTGAATCTGGTCCTTAATATATGAATTTATCCAGATCTTGTTTATGAATAAATGGCACACCCCGGGCCCTGCGCATAGGAAATTTTGGACCCAGTAAAGTTTGCATAAATTCTTACGGGGCATATTAACGTTTCTGCAAAATTAGATTTTTCGCGGGAAAAACTTTGCGAAATTTCAAGCTATATTCTTGTACGGTCCCAGAAGCGTAATACGAGATTGCTTTATTTTTATCTAGTTTCCACTAACTTTGAACTTTTATAATTGCGGTTCGGCGAAACTAGAATGTTTTGCGGCTTACAATTGACCCTACTTTATCCGGGAATAAACATTGATTGTGATGTCTGTTAGGAACAGAACTCGTGGTTTACAAAAACCAAGATATTTTTTTTGCAGCAATGTTGGGAAAAGAACTCGTGGTTTTGAAAAAACAAGATATATATTTCTAAAATCCAAGTATTTTACATTGTTACAGGTGTTGTATTACATATATCTTTTGACTGCATAACTCAAGGCAATATAATAATCAATAGCTTCATGAGCTGTATCTGGCTTAAAGGTTCCCTACCGCTAAAAATCAAATTGAGCTCATATTAAAGATCTTTGAAAGTTGTCTATAAATCTTTTTATTTTTTTGAAAAATCTTTATCCGTTCTCGAGATATTTGTCTTAAAAGTAGCACTAATTATGCGAAATTATGACATCATGAGTATGCATTGAGCATAACTATGGTAACTAAATAAAAAAATTATGTAAAATGTTCAAAACCCTTCAAAGTGAATGGCCAGAAAATCTTTTTAACTCTATATGGCTTTTCAAAAATGTTAAATTAACTCCCTTGCAGACATCATGCATAATTATTGAATCTTCTTAGTCCAAATTCTAAAGAACCAATCAAGAATTTTTAAAAAAATGTTTAAATTCCTAGGCAACCTTTCAAGCTCTTTCATATGAGCTCAACTTGATTTTTCACGGGAGGTAACCTTAAAGTTTGGAGAAACCCTCCATTGGAAGAACTGTTTCTGCATAATTCGGGGTCATTATCGTGATCTGGTACAGATAGTTCGCTAAATTCTTCTAGCTCATTAAGATCTAAAGTTTTTTTTAAAAGACTCGCAACAATATAATTCTGGAACAAAGTACAATCTATCAGGCCTTCCACGGGAGCAGTAGCACCTTTGCTTGGTGCTAACAGATGTTGATTCCAATAGATCGCAAGTTCATTAAGGTTCTTTCTGATCAAATCCATAAAGCAGTAGCGTACACATTCAGCAATGAGTGCTTCACCAGCATCTAAAAATCCTAAGTGCAAGTTCCCTAAAAATAACCTCCACCAACTTTGTCTGTCTTTTGAAAGTTGTGACCAAAAAGATTCAACTCTTTGTTTAGCTGTTGGTGTACCAACAATAAAACTGCCAGTGCCAGCATATTCGTCATTATGCTGAGATCTTAATGCAATCTCAACAGCTTCCAAAATACAGTTTTCAGTACCATCATCAGACCTTATTCTTGTTGAAAAAATATGTCACATAGCGAGGGGACTGGTCCCGTATAATATACCTCACAAAAGGTTAAAATTACGGACCAATGATGTAAAATTGCAGACCAGATTTTAGAATTCAAGTTGTAAAGAGCCACATGCAGAGAAGTGTTAAGTGTAGAAGAGAAGTGTCAAAACACTGAAGAGAAGTGTCAAAATACAGAAGAGAAGTGTTTCGTTATATAGAAGAGAAGTGTTTTTGATTTGAAAGAGAAGTGAGCCATAGGGGCCATCGTACTATTCTGACCGGTGATGCTAGACAGGGTATATTAATCACTTTTTAATTAATATCTAATCTAGACTGTATCTAGACTGTAAATAAAAATTAAAAAATAATTGTTTGAGGAAACAAATTGACACGCTTGGCTTAAAAAAATAATTCTACACAATATCATTTATTTAAAAAATACTTACTCAAATCCATGGATATGATCTGATTTTCCTTAGAGACTTTTTTTCTTTTTCTACCCAAAGACTCGGAATTTAAATATCTGTTGGAAATTATCTTTGTTGCCTCTTCCAAATTGTTATCTGCAACATTTCTCTTAAAAAACTAGTAGCAAACAAAGTGTTCTTTGTCAGAAAATTTCCTATCTTGAAGGGGATTAAATAAAAGAATCTAATTCTTTCGGAGCATTTATGTCACATTTTCGGAGTAAAACGTTAAGTAGGTTAAGAAATAGAGGACTTTTTAAAAAGTTTGAGATTATACGCAGCCTTAGTATTGTACTTCCTACATGATTTAGAAGACAACTGTAACTTTACTATAATTTTAAGCTGATTTATTACTTGTTTGCTATAAATATATGTAGAAAATTCAACTAAACAAACAAACACGCTCAAACAGGCTCATTATTAATTTTTAAGAAGTCATAAAGAAGCTTTGGTACTATATCATAAAGTCAGAAATAACATTAATAATCAAAGCAGATATAACACAAACTTTTATATAATTTATATGCATGTTGTTTGTGTGTAAGGTTTGTAAATATGAGATTACAGACGACGAGGTATCTCTGACTGTAATGATGTACTATAGTGACTTTGGAGATAATTAACAACTTCTATAGCTTATATATAATAAGTAGGGATAGAAGTTCAGGAGAAGTGTTCCTTGCAGGATAGCTTCTGCTTGAAAAAAGTTCACAGAGTAACTTCCTTGTCGCTTGAGGTAAAAGGTATAGGTGGTACGAGGCCTGTGTAAAAAATGTTATATATATATATATATATATATATATATATATATATATATATATATATATATATATATATATATATATATATATATATATATATATATATATATATATATATATATATATATATATATATATATATATTATATATAAAGAACTGAGACATAAACAGTGAATTAAAAAGATCCTTACCATTGTATAACATCAGATTGAGATATAAAAAGTGTTCAAAAAAGCTACGAAGCACGAAAAGTATTTGTATAGCATTACCCATACTAGCTAGCTACCTACATAAGAAGATTAAGTTCGTTTAACCTTCTATAAAATTGGAGGAGAATAATTGGAAACCCCCGTCAGTATGCCAACCCTGTGTAAATTGAAGTGTTATTCTGTCCTAAAATCTAGTTAGCTATATATGTATGGCTTTACATAGATAGCTATTAAAAATATCTTGAATGTATTATTTTCTATTATTACCTTGTACCTTGTTGTACCTTGTTGTAGGCTTTCGAAGAAAGTCTTCAGGATTATCAGTTGTGTGCCAGTCCTCAATTGGATTGAACATCCAGTTTACACCAATGTGTGCATATATATAATAGAGTTTGAATCAGTCCGTCTTAACGTGATGTATCCTACCAGTTGTGGTTCATCTGGGATATGGAATAGATATTTATCAAGGCTGTTTTTAGAAAGGTCCAGTGTGCAACCAGACATATTACGGATGGATTTGGGGAGGATGTTAAAGAGCTTTATTCCATGGATAGGTAAACTGAACTCTGCCACCCTACTGCATGGACCACACGGAAGTTTTGCTTTCCGCCCATGCCGAGGATGATGATAGCTTTGGATTTTCAGATTGACATTGGTTTTCCACAAGTTTTTTGGTATACAAAATAAAAAAATTCTTTTCTCTCTATTTTGAGACCGAACTTGCTATATTACATTAGCACAACACAGCAGGGTGCGGTAAAGACCTGGGTACGAGGTATATTTTTTCGATTGGATGCGTCTACTTTGTAGATAAAAATTCTAAGTGTCCTATGCAGAGAAATAACTTTAATTAAGGTCATCGTCATATGCATTGGCCTTATTTCTTATACCCATTTCTGTTCCCATATTGAGATATATCCAGGTAGAATCAAAGCTACTTTATCAGGCGACAGCGGTCATAGTCGCAGGCCAGTTAATGACGAATAGGGAACCACCCTATAATTTCTTCTGCTTTTAATTGTTGGCCATTCTTAAGAGACGTGTTAAACGGAATTAACAGAATACGTGCTGTGATTGGCGAAGCTTTGAAGGAAAGAGACAAAACGTGCTTCTTCATTCCTGAATGAGACCAGTTCACGTGTTTATTGGGTACTTATAATTGGTAGGTGAATTGCATCTGTAATAGCTAAATATAGATTGGTTAGGAGAACCACTTCACGCCTCAGTTAATTGTTGTATTGTATTGGACAGTTTGTGAGTACCGAATATCAACTAAAGCGGAAGGACTGTGCTAAAGATGTCAAACACGCTCGGCTGGAAAAAATCTAAATCAATTTAAAAACAGGGATAGCGTGTAGAAATAGCGCAAACCATTGATAAAAAGTATCCACCTCCATAAAGGCTGCGCTAAGGAAAGGTAAAAGGTTAAGTAAAGTTAATGAGACACCTTTCCCTCCCAGTTTATATGGAGTCAAGAGACACAGACCCACTGAGGGCTATCTTGCAGAATTTAAAGTTATATCGAAAACAGTGTGCAAGCTGAAAGACCTGTGGCAATAGGTTGCTGTGTTTGTTGGAGGAGCGAACGCCTACTACGTAATAAATGACGCAAAAGCGCAGAGGTTACGTAGAACTTAGTTAAAATAGCATTATAAACGCTAAAAAATAAGAACAAAATAAAAACAAGGCAATAATCAAATATGGCTAACTGAAGGTACTTCGTACGCTCTTTGTCAAAAACTGAACCGTGATTTGCTCTATATAGAACACCGTGGACAGACTTACCCATAGAAATAGATTGTCCGCCCGTTTGGAGAAAGTTTAAAACATATTTAAAAGAAATTAAATTAAGCTTTGACGAGATGATTTTATTTCCTTCTGCTCGTGGTGTGGAGATGAAAAATGTTGATTATCTGGTGTGTGGTGCTTTCTATAAGTATTATATTTTTAAGGGGTGCCGCAAGCGGAAATAAGCAGAGACGCGATTTAGAAAAAGATAAATTTCTGAGAAGTCGATTGTGAAATTTTGGATACCTCTCAAAAACTTTAAAAGACATTTACTCTCTTTGAATTTAGTTATCCTTCTCTATAAGTTTGTCAAACCTCCTGTACTTTTTATACCTGAGAAGTCAATATTTGATCCATTTTTCACCAAAAATAAGCCATTCTTGCGCACGAAACATCTGTCATCTCACTTCTAAATATGTATACTCTTAGAACATCGAACACCTGAAGTAGACCTTGACTTTTTCACGGTTTCGGTTATGTGTAAGTGGGTAGACTTCTCCCAGAGAGACAGGGAGAAGGTCCGCCCGTCTGGATAAACTAAATAAACTTATTTTAAGATTTTAGCTACGAACGTACGTCGAAAACTTTACGACAGGACTTAATATAGCATTTTAGTTTGTCTTTGCTTGTGGCTCATTGCCATATAAGAAAGGTGTTGTCATCCTTTTAGAAAGTTTATTCTTTTTGGAGTTAATAATAAGCCTCAAATGTGACGTACTGGGTATACTTTTTGTTTCCTATCTTGTAAATCACATTTAATTGGATCGTATAACATCTTGTGTTTTAAAGTGATCTTTGATGTCATTATTACGAATACCGGCGAGCAGACTTACTTGAAGAGATAGAGAGAGAGTTGTCCAACCGTCTGGAGGTATTATTAGAGGATGTTTTTTACTTTAAGTTCTCATGCATCCGGATTAACGGATTTCGGCCTTTTTCGGGTTAATTTTATGCCGTGTTCATTTTTGGGGCCCGCAAATTTAGTGATATACTGATTTTTTGCATCTAGTAAGTTCATGGCCGTTCATTTTGTGAAAAAAAGCCATAAAATGGTAAAAAATACGGGACATGTGGTAAATGGTTTAGATTACAAGTTTTCTTTTTCTTTAAAACTTATTAACTTTTATTCATTTCCTTCACTGTAACTCTCACTCTCTTTATTTTCACTATCTTCCGGCGGACCATAATTTTTTTGAGGATTTCCAAAGAGTCGTCAGAATACTCTCCATATTCTGGAAACGAGACTTTTTCTACATGTCGCTTGAGTACATTCATTACTCTTGAGTTTAGCCATTTTGTCTTCTTTGTTATAATGATTTCCAATCCGCCTTGAAAAGAAGATAATTTTCATTTTATTCCCTATCCCTGAACCCGTTAATTTTATAACTTTGAAAACGATTTCCCTAAAAACCGCGTTAATTTTATGCATAAAAAATTGCGATTTTGCTAAGATCGTGCTAAATCCATGTACTTGCAAAACACGTGTTGTTAATATCATGTAATAAGGCTTCGAGGAATTCTTTAGCATCAAGTTCGGGAGGGTTTTTTAAACGAATTTGTAATGATCTTCTGTCTTCGGTGCTTAGAAAATCGTCTTTAACGACATCAAGACCTGATTGAGTCATCGCCACTACGATTTGAGTAATTAAAGTGTGTGTCCTACCAAAATAGAACACACCATTTTAATAAAATATTCGAGCAGGTATGTATATAATCTGGTCATTTAGGACACTTGCCACATTGGGTAAGACCAAAATTTTCAGGAAACTCGTATATATATTCCGGAACTCCAGATGGTAGGAATGTGTCTGTCTGATATCTTATTCGTTGTTTGTTTCATACTGTGGCTCGAAATAAATCTAACTCTCTTTTTATGAGCGGAACCGCATTTTGTGTGTTTCGCTACTTAAGGTACCATTTTGCGCAGAGACAAATAGAATATGGCGATTATTACAGCCAAGATGTAAAAGCAGCCCTGGAGAAAAACGAAAAATATAGCAGATTTTTGTTCACAGGACTACCTACATCTTTTGTGTTTGCGAAAGGAAATGTTTTACCTGTTTTTTTCACATGTAGAGTCGTAATGTATCAAAGTATTTCAATGCATTTAAGCCAGTTTTACAAAAAACTTTCCAGCCTTTCGGGAAGCTCCCTCCACCAACATTCAATCTATAAATACCGCTGTTTAAACAGAGATGCATTTGTGAGGATTTTTTTTGGTTTTTACATAACAAGCTACACAAGCATAAAGGAGCGTTGATACCTGATTAGAAGTAGACGGTCCGTAAACCACTGTATCGCAGGGATCATCACAGCTAGTTTTAATTTGTAATGGATAGCTGCTAAATTGCCAGTTTCAGTACCACGACGCATCCTTATGTTGGAAGCTATTTTTTCGTTTCGTATAATTAATGGAGGTACCAGTTTACAATGATACGTGGGTCGCTGTTTGATGTTCAGGCCTTTAACCATATTATCATTCGACTAGCAGTATCCAGGCATCCATACATAGCTAAGGGGATTGTGTGATTTTTGTCAACCTATTGTTTTGCCTCGTGAAAAAAAAACTTGAGGCTATAGTGGATTGGAAATTTTATTTGATGAAATCTGATCGTAAATTTAAACAGTAAATTTAAGAAATGTTGTGCCACATATACATTTGTTTTCATTTTAGTACTCGCTGTCTCAAAAATCAAACCAGAACTGAATGGAAGAAACTATACCTTTCCTACCAATACGGTACCTCTTATGAATGAATGGACTGCAAGAAAAGATTCAATTACTTTGCCTCGCAATGTTTTTAAGCCCGGTAAGTACAGAACACATAGACAAGAATATAATAAAAATAATTTATAATCTACCATTTCAAAATAGGGATTTAAGGTGGCAGATGAAGGAGTGTATATGTGCAGCCTGACTAAACCTATTTGAGGTGTTCAAGCATTTGACGATTTACAGATTAGGTTCTAATTGTGCGAAATGGTCCACATTGTACAAGAGATGTTACTTCTTTAATTCAAATTACTAAAAATTTTTAGGTGAAGTTACACTGGTCGCGAGAATGTCTTTTAAAACGTTGGGTCATTTTTTGCCTCACAGATGGAATAGAAAAAGGTAACATGCAGTAATATTTTTAAATTTTAATTAAGAAATTCGGATTTTAATCTAATTTGATCTATCAAAATGTTTTCCATTAAAATTCTCCTGATTCATCCTTCCTGGGCATGTCAGACACAATTATTGTTGTGCGTGTGTTTTTAAGGTGTACAAAGATTGTTAGCTTAAAAATTTATTGTGCCATTTTTTGTCCGTGACTCATAGCTCACGATAAAGGTATAAGACATTTTCTTAACGTGTATAATCTATCGAGTCATGTTGTAACAGATCCTAACAATTATCATTATAGACACGTCATTTTCACAGATGGTTATGTGGTCAACAGCAATGTCATATCATGTGCAGTGCATCCAAAACTTTCTTTCCAACACAATGCAACTGTTACGATCGTCTTACAGCATTTAAAGGTTATCGTTAAATGGACTAGTCTGTTATACTAATAATATGGCATAATCCAAATTTATAATCGATTTTTTGCTTTTTTAGTCATTTATAAGCCATATTTTATTAACTGCCTCAATTTATCTTACGTGCTGAAAATTTTTTTGCAGTCTATTTCAGTTAAACAAAAACTTTCCAATTTCTTTCTTTTCTTTAGTTTATTTTTTTCATATCCAGTACTAACCATTTAGCTTTTTTTATTCTTAAATTTGGATGTTTTGATAGACCAAGCAGCTAGTATACCTTTAATCGCCAAAAAACATTTTAAATCAACATGACAGAATGTCTTTTTTGATATAGGAATCAAATCCTGCTGAATCAAAGTGTGTTTTTTGGGATGTCAATGACAGGTAATAGTTAATAGGTTGTGTCAAAAAGCCTAAGGTACAAGGCAAAGGACCTTAGCCTGTATTAAGCATTTTTTAAAGCAGTTTTTTTGCTTAAAATTTGAACACACTTTAATTTACTTCTTGCTTCTTTCTTTTGTCCCTAGGGATAATACCGGAGGAAGCTGGTCTACTGAAGGGTGTTGGGTAGATTTCACCAACAAAACGACAACAGTATGCAAATGCTCACATCTAACACACTTTGCAGTTCTTAGTAACATTAACGATCAAAAGGTAGATAAAAACCTTCGATAATACGAGATTTTTTCCACATACCAGCATTATTTTATTATCCAGGGCAGGGTCTAGAATCAGGTCTCCACATGTAAACACTTAGAAAAAGAGATAGGATTGGTTAACTATATACGCACAATTCCAGTCTTGTTTATTATGATCTATGATTTCTCTGTACTCCTTTCTCAGTGTGTAACGCAACGTAAACTATTTTATAGATATCTGAAAAGGAACAGAAAAGGGAAAATGTAGTCGTTGCAGCATGGCTTGGTATACCAGTGGCTGTCATTCTTCTACTTGGATCTTTATATGTCTGCTTCGCTTGGTTAGTGTTAATAACTTTAAAATTCTTCGAATAAATATATAAATTTCAACGTAACTTTTTCTCTTCGTTGATTTCTTCAAAACCAAATTAGTGTATCTATTACTTTAATATTTATATTCGTTGTTCATAGGACAAAAAATCCTCGAAGAAGACATGTAGGTGCGTAAAACGTTATTTTACACATCGGATAATTTCCACGCGCAATTGATGCTCTGTTTTAGAGAATTTTTTTGAAATACTTGTGCGCACGATTGTTTTAAGAAAGAAAAACGCCATACGCCATACATGTCACAATGTAATATTCGTCTTTCCACTTAAAAATATTGGTCGTACGCGAAACTCCTTTCTTTTGAAGTATACAGAATTGTTTTCACCTGTCCATGCTATTGCAAACTTTTGAGGAATATGTATAATTCAATTTAGTAATAATGGACAAAAGACCAACGTTTCCTGATAAAGAAGTGGTTGTCACGCAAACAATATCGGAAAAATATCCTGGTTCGCCAAACAGATATTTGTATGCGGCGAATTGCACTCCAAGCCCTTCTGAGCTCGAGTGGGAGCATGCTTGGGATGTTCTTACTGACTGTGAGAGTCATGATTGCAAAGACAAGAGAAGGCCAAAAGTAAGGATTTACGAAAAAAAGTATAAGTTCACATATTGGAAATTATAATTATGACCGTTCTGACCGTTCAAGTTTATATAAAGATATTAGATAAATTATTTGCTACCATTGTGTTTCTTCTCTGTTCTATCGCTTGCCACCACTGCTCATTGTTTCAAATAAGCATCTTTCGTTTTACTCTTTCATTGCGGTCATATTAAGAAGCTGTACGTGCATATAACTGTTTTTAGGAAACAATGAATAAGAATGAAAGTACGGAGCCAGCGTTGAATGTTGGCAGTAAACTCTTGGATACCTCTTTTTGTGTTGCAATAGATGATATGCCGTATACGAGTATTTTTACCTTGCACGAAGTCACCAAGTATTTTCAAATCTCATTTGAACCAAATGCAACGTTGACCGAATCGAAAAGTCTAAATGATGAAACTGAATCGACATGCAGTGAGGATACTCTAAAGAATGGTGAATACATGGAAAATAGAAAAAAGGTAAAAGAAGAAGAAGAAAAAGAGATAACAACAGAAAACGTAGAAGAATTAAGGATAGAGGGAGAGAACATAGAATTGGAGGCATGTGAAATGGGTAGTATTGCAGTAAATGTATACGAAGATGGTTGCAAGACAACATTATTTGATTTAGTGAAAACAAAGGATGTTTTACCAAACAGCGCTTGCCAAGACATTTCATTAGAGCACGAGAATGTAACTGAAAAGCATATAACATTTTCTAGCGTACAAACGTTTATTGGCGTTGACTTGAGTACTTTCTCAAGAATTCACTACTGTTTTATTTCAAAATTATATATTCTATTAAAGGAAAACTTTCTTGTACGTAAATACGTCCGATTTTCTCGAATGGTTGTGCTGACTGAACAAAATAATTCAAGGCGAAAAGACCTTCAGAAAGAACAGACTGTGTTATTAACGCCGTTTGTAAAACCGACAATAAAATCGATTTCAACCTTGAAATCCACACTGCATACGACGTCGATATCTCCACCGTCTACACTAACAGTTATAACGTCAACAACAGCATTAATTCCAACGTTTAGAAATGATTGGTCACTGTGGAAAGATATTGACTATACGCAACCAATCAAAAACGTTGTCGAATCGACGGTCCATAAATATATGACTATGGAAAAACAATTGCATAAAATTAACCGTGCCTCGAAGGAGCTGTCGTTTGAAGGTTCAAATAAAACCACGTCAAATAGTCAAACAATCCGACAAAAGGACGTCAAAGCGACAACGAACGTCGGACACAACTTTCGTACACAAACAGCCCATATGAGAAGTTACATAGCCCTGCGTCAGCAATCAAGACGAAATGATATCCAACTGACTTATAGAAGCACCACCAGAAAGCCTAAAATTTATAAAAGCGTGACGTTTAAACGAAAAATGGGCAGTCGAGAGGGTAGTGAGAGCAAATTGAAAAACCCATCTATACCATCGCCACAGCAAATAGCTAACAGACCAAATACGAAAGAAGAATTCTTAAACGTCTTAAAATTAAACAAGGCTATTGTAGGGACAAAAAGCTCTCGGTGACACGATTTTTAAAGATTTTATGTACTTGACGATTGTATCATATTGCTTTTTAAAAAATTTTATATATATATAATTTATAAAACAAAAATAATTATTTCTCTCGGTAAGCTAATTAAATAAACACAAATCAGCTGACTTTTTAACTTCAAATTAAGTTCTTTGAGCAAAAATTAGATACTCTCATATCTCGATAACGAAGCCGTCATCTGTAACCGTAGTAGAGAGACATACGAAATACGATATATAAAGAACGGGCTACCAAATAGTCTATTATACTAAACTTTCTGTTTGTGAATCAAAGATGGTGGCTGCGAGTGTCGACTGGTGAATTCCCGTGGGTTTTGTCGACACGTTACGACTAGTTCCTAACCAGTTGCGACGGTTAGTATAATTAGGCTAGTGGTAAGTCAGTTGAAAAATTTTACAGGAATTCACCAGTCGATACTTGCACTTACTACGGGCTTTTTTATAAGAATATCAAAATTCTAACAAGGTTTGTCATTATTCTCATTTCTCTATTGTCCTTAATAACAGGCCTATTGCTTTTAGCCTACATAGCTACTTAACTTTTGCTTACAGCTGAGTTATGGTATGAAAATTCGCCGTAACGAGAACGCAACCAAAGCAACATATTTAAATTGAAAAAAAAAAAAAAATTAACATCGTGAATAATGTCTTTTTATCACATCATTCCAAATACTTTTTTCCAGGATTGTAACGGCATGTACGTCCCCGCTGCATAAGTTATGAACAAACCTTTTTTCACTCAATTTCTTTTTTAAAAAAAAACGTAACTTGTCTTATACACTTCTTATTCTTGAAAAAACATCTGAATTGTCGCCGTAAGTGTGCTTAATTTTTGGCAAAATCGCCGTCGCAATATTCTTATAGACTAAGTTTATATGGATATATTTTGTTTTCTCCTCATAGAATCATGAAATTAATCTTGCAGGATTGTGGAAATTGTTTGTTTACAGAAAATATTATTTATGCGTTCCTCCATAAGGTCGATTCTGGAAAATAAAAACCAAAATATTCATTTTGACCTCACAAAATTTTCACATTATTTTGTCTGACTAAAGTTAAAGTTTGTGGCGACTGTCTTTCAGAGTTCGAGTAACAACTATGTGCTTTTTTTCAAGCAACAAGTTTTAGATTGAATGGATAAGCCTCTCAAAGAAAATTTTGTTTTGAGTAAATAAGATATAACAACCCTGAATAATTTTTTAATTGTCATGGGGCAAGTTGTGATCAGAGTTTCCTGTTGTTAGCCTTAATGTCACGTTATTAATTAACAAATTATTTATCTTTTTCTGAAAAAAGGTTTTTTAAAGACTCAAGCATCCTAATTAAACCTGTCAATCCCTTAGAAAAACCCTTACATTTTAGCACTTTAATATACCAAGAAAAATTGTCAGATTACCTAGTTAATTACATATGAGTACAAATGCTTACCGGCTGATTGACTCCTCAGCTGCGCATGATTAAGATCTTGGTAATTTATTTATCCAAATAAACAGAATTTTTCTCCATTGAAGAAAAACAGTAATGTCGATTCAGTATAATTTTTAAATCTAAACACAAAAGATATAGTCAGAAATTAGATTTTCATCACATTTTTGCACTCAATTTGTATAAACAGTAACTTAAAATGATGCAATTCTAGCTAACCAAGAAAACACTCTCCACATGATTAGTTCCTAAGTTTTTCCCTGTCCAGGACTCGAACCCAGATCTCTCATTTACATGAGTGCCATAGCTATTAGACCAACAGGGCAAAAATACATATATAAACTTTTCACAGTTTCACCAGTAAGTGAGCATATGAACAAGATACAATGCACATTATGCTCACAAATTTACAGCACATTAAAATTAAATAAAAATTCACACATCTTGCACTTTTAAAAACTGCAATCATCTATTATTTTAACAATTCGTGATACATCATTCCTGAATTAGTTTTCTTTACTCACTGTTTTGTACATAATAAACGTACTTACTAAACAGGAAACGACCAAAAATGAGCAGAAACGACCAAAATTGAGCAGAAACGATCAAAAACCACCAGGAAACGAACAGAAACGAGCAGGAAACAAACAGAAACGACCAGAAACCAGAAGTTAACAAATAATAAAACCTCTACTCTCTCTCTCTGTGACCCCCAGAGGAGTCACCAGAGTACATTAGCGCTTTACTCTGCAATATCTATTATCACAGATAATATCTTCAAACCCCCAGGTCGTTTTAAATTTGGCCGAAAGCTTCGTTTTCATGTAACTAACTGCACAATTTTCTCGTGACTTTGTGAAAAAATTTTCGTGTGAAAGAAAAAAGAAAGAAAAACATGTCTAGACATTTAAAAATCATTTATAAAAAAAACTTCTAAATTTGTTTAGTGTTTGTTTAATATGAAATAGTTGTTGTCATACAAGCTCGTCTCCAGGGCTCTTGTACGCTTATGTGTTGCCATATCATTGGCGTGGAAGAGCCCTGGAGACAAGATGTATCATACCCAGCCATAGAAAAACCAAAAGAAAAAGTTTATAAATTTCCAGACATGGGTGAAACAAAAATAGCGCCCCCTTTGTGCTGGAAAAATTCTAATACTCGAGTTAAGTGGTACCCTGGATAATTGGAACTTTCAATAATACGGGAGTAAATTACCTCGGTCCATTAAACCTCCTTACTAAATCCAAACAAAAATACTTCAAGAAAAGACCCCATATAAGCAGGACCTTTTTACACTCCATTGAGCAAAAAAACTTAATAGAAAAAAACAAAAAATGAATGAAACTTAGGGGCATAAACAAGCATTTTGGTTATTTTTTCGCCTGTCACATAGCCATTTTCTCTTTAATTTTTTTGTATTTTGGGCTTTTTGATGGTTTTCTGGTCGTTTATTGCTCGTTTCTGCTTGTTTCCTGGTCGTTTTAGCTCGTTTTTGGTCGTTTCCTGTTTTAGTAAGTACGCATAATAACATATATAATAATAATTCTCAAAATTAAAACACACATGATTGACGTAAGGCAAATATGCCTCAAAACAGGGTGTTGAGTTTGCAACTTTTGATTGCACCACAGAAAGCCGATCCATAACCTATGCACACAAATTTGTTTTATAGGAAACACAATCTTTAAAAAAATATGGTTACTTTTAACTGCTAAATTGCTATCCACCTAAAATTAACTTAGTTTAGTTCTTTGATTTGTCTTGATGAAATAAAGTTGAGTTTTCAGGATAATTCTAACAAAAGTATTAATAAATATTTTCCTGACAATTAGGATTTCATAGACACTTACGCAGTAGATTCAAGTAATGATAAATAGTAATAATTTTAAGCAATCTGGTTCTACAAGCTATCGAACCTAAAAACCTAGCATGCAAATATGAAAACTTAGTAAGTATTACAGCCCTGCATCATAGGGAAAAGAAGTTATCAAAAACAACTCTCTTCCCCCTCTGAACCCAGTAGGGTTAATATATCATAATATATCATTAAATTCCTTAAAGGTTAAATTTAATCCATGTTAATATTTTGCAAAACTAATTGGAATCCAGTGTTTTACACAAGGTGTAACCAACAGGATAACAGTATTTTCACCCTTTTGGTCACTGCCAACTTTATATGAAATACCATTTGTCAAATATTGGTCAATGGGGAAAAGTATAATACAAAACAGACACCAATTCTATCAGTTAAATTGTGGTAAAATAGAAGTCATTTAAATTGTAGTTGTCATACAGTCATGAATAATCCCAATTTAATGTAAAAATTTAGTGACTCCAAAAGTGCACAACCAACCTTAATATAAAAATTAGAGACAAAATAATATAGTGGTAAGCTACTTATCTGCTGGCATTTAATTTCACTGGGCACTTCAGTAAAACAGGTAATGTGACCCCTGGGCCTATCTTGTGACCTGGACCTATTTATTCTTTAATTGGAAATGCCATTATGTTATCCCAGGGTAGCAACAAAATTCTTTTTGAATAACATAAATACTATATATATGGCTGGAAAGAGGACCCTGAGTGGGTTCAAAGTGTATCACAAAACACCTTTAAGTTTGTGTAAAATGCATACCAGAGAATTTACCAATAAACAACCAAAATTCACAATACCCTTTCCTTGATTCAAAACGAATGTTTTCATAACATCACAGAATAAAATGCAGAAATTGAAATTAAAAGCTAAAATTACTTTCTGTGATGCTAAACAATATATTATTTCTTATTTTGGAGAAGATTATGGTACTGTTATATTTACCGTCTATTAAGGTATGTCACAAAAAATGTCATCAACTAGACTGCTCTTTCTTTTAAAGAATCTCTTACATCTAGGCTGAACAGCTGTTGTATATTTGTATCTTGCAATAAATCAGAAAAATAATTTTTTGAGGAAACTTGGTGGTACTTAAGTTACATTCTTTAAATTTATATCAATTATACAATAAACAAGAGAGCAAAATATGTATATACCATAGCAACAAGACATTTGCCTTAGCAGGCTTACAACATCAACAGCAAGAAAAGTAAAAAACCCATAAATAGTATAGATAGAAATACTCGTATCAAAAGTATTTCCTATCAACTTTCAGAAATATGGTTACCCGCACTTCGGAAAGTGCATATTTAAAAAAAGTTTAGAATGGTTCAGGACAGATGTAAAAAAGTGAACTTTTAGAAAAAAGAAAGTAAGATAAAGCGAACTTTTGGAAAAAGGAAAGATTTTAATCAATCTATATAATGAAAGAAGAGTAAATAAAAATACAACAGCCTCCTCATCCTGAGTTACAAAAAAGCATATTAGACACTACTCAACCAGGCAAGCTGACACATTTGTAGAAAAGTCAAAATACTTCATAATTTATTACATTTGAAAATATTCAACAAACAAACCATATCCCGACTAAGAAATCACCGTAAGTAAGATGGCAAATGTCAAAGTTATAATAGCCAACATGAGTAACAACATCTACAACTCACTTCCACTCAAGTAAGACCTTCTTAGTATAGACAACATAATTGAGGAAGAAAATCAATCCTCCTAAAGTGTGCTGCATAGTTAGAACAATTTCATATGACAAAGGAGAGAACTTTAGCATACCATGCACGAACTGCTTAAAAAATATTTGTACAATCTGTTATCAAGAAATTGAACAATACCATTATTTTTTTACATGTTATCCTAAATCATTTTCCAGATAAATAACTATAACTTATTTACCTGGAAAAAATATTTATTGATTCTAAATAGAAACTAAATAAAAATTAAAAAATAATTATTTGAGGAAACAAATTGACACGCTTGGCTTAAAAAAATAATTCTACACAATATCATTTATTTAAAAAATACTTACTCAAATCCATGGATATGATCTGATTTTCCTTAGAGACTTTTTTTCTTTTTCTACCCAAAGACTCGGAATTTAAATATCTTTTGGAAATTATCTTTGTTGCCTCTTCCAAATTGTTATCTGCAACATTTCTCTTAAAAAACTAGTAGCAAACAAAGTGTTCTTTGTCAGAAAATTTCCTATCTTAAAGGGGATTAAATAAAAGAATCTAATTCTTTTGGAGCATTTATGTCACATTTTCGGAGTAAAACGTTAAGTGGGTTAAGAAATAGAGGACTTTTTAAAAAGTTTGAGATTATACGCAGCCTTAGTATTGTACTTCCTACATGATTTAGAAGACAACTGTAACTTTACTATAATTTTAAGCTGATTTATTACTTGTTTGCTATAAATATATGTAGAAAATTCAACTAAACAAACAAACAAGCTCAAACAGGCTCATTATTAATTTTTAAGAAGTCATAAAGAAGCTTTGGTACTATATCATAAAATACATAATAAACCTTGGTGGCTTGTTGACTTATCAAAATGGTGATACAAAATAAACCTTCACATTTTACCATAATCAGTTAAGTCAGAAATAACATTAATAATCAAAGCAGATATAACACAAACTTTTATATAATTTATATGCATGTTGTTTGTGTGTAAGGTTTGTAAATATGATATTACAGACAACGAGGTATCTCTAACTGTAATGATGTACTATAGTGACTTTGGAGATAATTAACAACTTCTATAGCTTATATATAATAAGTAGGGATAGAAGTTCAGGAGAAGTGTTCCTTGCAGGATAGCTTCTGCTTGAAAAAAGTTCACAGAGTAACTTCCTTGTCGCTTGAGGTAAAAGGTATAGGTGGTACGAGGCCTGTGTAAAAAATGTTATATATATATTATATATAAAGAATTGAGACATAAACAGTGAATTAAAAAGATCCTTACCATTGTATAACATCAGATTGAGAGATAAAAAGTGTTCAAAAAAGCTAAAAGCACGAAAAGTATTTGTATAGCATTACCCATACTAGCTAGCTACCTACATAAGAAGATTAAGTTCGTTTAACCTTCTATAAAATTGGAGGAGAATAATTGGAAACCCCCGTCAGTATGCCAACCCTGTGTAAATTGAAGTGTTATTCTGTCCTAAAATCTAGCTAGCTATATATGTATGGCTTTACATAGATAGCTATTAAAAATATCTTGAATGTATTATTTTCTATTACTACCTTGTACCTTGTTGTACCTTGTTGTAGGCTTTCGAAGAAAGTCTTCAGGATTATCAGTTGTGTGCCAGTCCTCAATTGGATTGAACATCCAGTTTACACCAATGTGTGCATATGTATAATAGAGTTTGAATCAGTCCGTCTTAATGTGATGTTTTCCTCCCAGTTGTGGTTCATCTGGTATCTGGAATAGATATTTATCAAGGCTGTTTTTAAAAAGGTCCAGTGTGCAACCAGACATATTACGGATGGATTTGGGGAGGATGTTAAAGAGCTTTATTCCATGGATAGGTAAACTGAACTCTGCCACCCTACTGCATGGACCACACGGAAGTTTTGCTTTCCGCCCATGCCGAGGATGATGATAGCTTTGGATTTTCAGATTGACATTTGGTACCAACTGTTCCATGATTTTCCAAATATAAATTATTCGATACCTTTCCCTTCTACGCTTCAATGAATACAGTTTCAGTTCCTTCAACGATTTCCAATAGTTGTGATTGGTCAAGTTTCAGATTTTTTGTATATAGGACCATTGCAATGCCTCTATCATCTCTATCTCTCCAACTTTATGTGGACTCCATAGGACTGAGCAATACTCCTACTTAGCACCAGGAAATCGAAATAGTTAAGGTGGGTGAAAAAATTAATTTGATATCTCAAAGAAAGGTTGGTTAACTAGACCACTAGATTTTTATTATTGGATAAGGAATAAAGCAGCATAGGTATCTGGTAATACTGGGGAAAAAATAATAATATATATAGTAAAGCTACTGACCTAGATCATAATATAATCATTGAGATTATTTAGTGTCTCATACAAAGTCACTATAAAGGGTTACAAATAGGGAAAACAAAGCCAAGAACACTTCTCGACTCTGTTAACACAAAACCCAATAGTAACACATTTCCTTTAACTATAGTGGGCAGATGACCCAATAAGATCGTCCACCCGTCTAGATAAATATAAAAAACATTATTTTTGGCATAGAACAACCAAGCGCGCGATAAGGCAGTACAGTTAAGTTTACTACTGCTTGTGGCGACACCCAAACAAGTGACGTTGATAAAATAAAAACCATACGCGAAAATACGTCTTTCATATCAACACCACAAACGGAAACAAGTGAAGTTAAAGTGGAAATATCCTTGAAATACATTTATAAATACCTTATTTATAAATATCTCTCGTAGTAAATCTGCTCACGGTGTTCAAAATAAATGACATCAAAGATTAGTTTAAAACACAAGATGTTATACGATCCAATTAAATGTGATTTACAAAAAATAAAATAAAAAGTATACCCAGTACGTCATACTTGAGGCTTATTATCATCTCCAAAAGGAATAAACTTGCCAAAACAATGACAAGAGATCAAGCTTTCTAATGTGGCAATGAGCCACAAGCAAAGACAAAGTAAATTGTATATCTAAGTCCCGTCGTAAAGATCCGGGCATACGTTTCTAGCTAAAATCTTAAAATAAGTTTATTTAGTTTATCCAGACGGGTGAACTTTCTCTCTCTCTCTCCGAGAGTAAATCTGCCCACTTACACACAACCGAAACTGTGGAAAAGCAGGCTTAGGCAAGGTGTTTTTTTTTCACGTATATGGAGAAGTCAGATAACAGACGCTTGCTGTGCAAGAGCAGATCTTACATTTGGTCAAAGTTTGATCAAATTTTGACTTCTCGGGCATAAATTGTTAAAATAAAAGAAGTTTGACTAACCTTTTCATAGGGAGGTAAATTCTCCGGTTACACTCTGACAGTTCACAGAAATAATTATAAAGTAAAACAAGGTTTAAATCCTGACTCTTTGTTTTGTAACATTCAGTTGGAATTTTTTATCACAAGCGTTTAGGAATTTGGAGAAGTTATAGTCATAAGGCTATGGAGAAGTAAAACTAGTATAAAAATTTCTTTGTGGGAACGTGTAACACCCACTCAGAATGTAGATTTTGTCCGCCCGTCTGACAGCATTAGAAATGCACTATGATTTGCTTATGCTTGTGGTTTTTACATTGCAGTTTTTTGGTTAAAAAATAAGATAAGCTACTCTTTTATGATTTTAAATATGTTGAATTTTTATTTGCAGCAACGCCGGCACAAGCAGAAATAAACCTCACCGTAGAGCCTTGGCAAAAGTCGACTTACTCCATGCCAAAAATAATGTTTTTTATATTTATCTAGTCGGGTGTACGATCCTTTCGGGTTGTCTACCCACCGTAATTATAAGCGAATAAATGATATTTACCAACCGACTCTTTACAAATTTATCTTCTTCAAAAATTGTTTCTGTTAAAAAAAGTATAACAAGTTAATCTTAGGAGTAATAAAAGCATAGTAGAGAGGGTTATCGTCGCAATTTGAGTCTATCATTATTTCCGCGACCATGGTTTTCCACAAGTTTTTTGGTATACAAAATAAAAAAAT
The DNA here is from genome assembly GCF_029227915.1 of Hydractinia symbiolongicarpus. Taxonomy (NCBI): domain Eukaryota; kingdom Metazoa; phylum Cnidaria; class Hydrozoa; order Anthoathecata; family Hydractiniidae; genus Hydractinia; species Hydractinia symbiolongicarpus. The sequence continues at coordinate 22,225,340 of NC_079878.1, read as the reverse complement.
TCTTTTCTCTATATTTTGAGACCGAACTTGCTATATTACATTAGCACAACACAGCAGGGTGCGGTAAAGACCTGGGTACGAGGTATATTTTTTCGATTGGATGAGTCTACTTTGTAGATAAAAATTCTAAGTGTCCTATGCAGAGAAATAATTTTAATTAAGGCCATCGTCATATGCATTGGCCTTATCTCTTATACCCATTTCTGTTCCCATATTGAGATATATCCAGGTAGAATCAAAGCTACTTTATCAGGCGACAGCGGTCATAGTCGCAGACCAGTTAACCACCCGATAATTTCTTCTGCTTTTAATTGTTGGCCATTCTTAAGAGACGTGTTAAACGGAATTAACAGAATACGTGCTTTGATTGGCGAAGCTTTGAAGGAAAGAGACAAAACGTGCTTCTTCATTCCTGAATGAGACCAGTTCACGTGTTTATTGGGTACTTATAATTGGTAGGTGAATTGCATCTGTAATAGCTAAATATAGATTGGTTAGGAGAAACACTTCACGCCTCAGTTAATTGTTGTATTTTATTGGACAGTTTGTGAGTACCGAATGAGTACCAACTGTTCCATGATTTTCCAAATATAAATTATTCGATACCTTTCCCTTCTACGCTTCAATGAATACAGTTTCAGTTCCTTCAACGATTTCCAATAGTTGTGATTGGTCAAGTTTCAGATTTTTCGTATATAGGACCAATGCAATGCCTCTATCATCTCTATCTCTCCAACTTTATGTGGACTCCATAGGACTGAGCAATACTCCTACTTAGCACCAGGAAATCGATCTAGTTAAGGTGGGTGAAAAAATTAATTTGATATCTCAAAGAAAGGTCAGTTACCTAGACCACTCGTTTTTTATTATTGGATAAGGAATAAAGCAGCATAGGTATCTGGTAATACTGGGGAAAAAATAATAATATATATAGTAAAGCTACTGACCTAGATCATAATATAATCATTGAGATTATTTAGTGTCTCATACAAAGTCACTATAAAGGGTTACAAATAGGGAAAACAAAGCCTAGAACACTTTCGACTCTGTTAACACAAAAACCCAGTAGTAACACATTTCCTTTAACTATAATGGGCAGATGACCCAATAAGATCGTCCACCCGTCTAGATAAATATAAAAAACATTATTTTTGGCATAGAACAACCGAGCGCGCGATAAGGCAGTACGGTTAAGTTTACTACTGCTTGTGGCGACACCCAAACAAGTGACGTTGATAAAAAAAACCATACGGGAAAATACGTTTTTCATATCAACACCACAAATGGAAACAAGTGAACTTAAAGTGGAAATATCCTTGAAATACATTTATAAATACCTTATTTATAAATATCTCTCGTAGTAAATCTGCTCACGGTGTTCAAAATAAATGACATCAAAGATCAGTTTAAAACACAAGATGTTATACGATCCAATTAAATGTGATTTACAAAAAATAAAATAAAAAGTATACCCCGTACGTCATACTTGAGGCTTATTATCATCTCCAAAAGGAATAAACTTGCTAAAACAATGACAAGAGATCAAGCTTTCTTATGTGGCAATGAGCCACAAGCAAAGACAAAGTAAATTGTATATCTAAGTCCCGTCGTAAAGATCCCGGCATACGTTTCTAGCTAAAATCTTAAAATAAGTTTATTTAGTTTATCCAGACGGGTGAACTTTCTCTCTCTCTCTCCGAGAGTAAGTCTGCCCACTTACACACAACCGAAACTGTGGAAAAGCAGGCTTAGGCAAGGTGTTTTTTTTTCACGTATATGGAGAAGTCAGATAACAGACGCTTGCTGTGCAAGAGCAGATCTTACATTTGGTCAAAGTTTGATCAAATTTTGACTTCTCGGGCATAAATTGTTAAAATAAAAGAAGTTTGACTAACCTTTTCATAGGGAGGTAAATTCTCCGGTTACACTCTGACAGTTCACAGAAATAATTATAAAGTAAAACAAGGTTTAAATCCTGACTCTTTGTTTTGTAACATTCAGTTGGAATTTTTTATCACAAGCGTTTAGGAATTTGGAGAAGTTATAGTCAAAAGGTTATGGGAAAGTAAAACTAGTATAAAAATTTCTTTGTGGGAAGGTGTAAGACAGGGGCGGATCCAGACTTTTTCAAGACTTAGTCAAGACTGAGTCTTGAATTTAGCAGCTGGGGGCTAAATTTTAAGCTTTGCGGGTACAAAAATCGCCGAAAAATTGTCTTCCGATTTATCTAGTTATTAATAAAATTGACCAAAAGAAACGCTAAGCTATAACAAAATCTGCTAAGAACATCTTTTATAAGAATCAAATCTCCGTCTTACACGTCTTATTTTAGATAGATAAAAGCACTAAAATTAACAGGGATTAACTATAATAAAGTGAGACAATTGTGAATATATTTCATTATTTATAAACTCCTGCTGTTTCTGCCTATATCAGGCTTCATCAGCATGACTAGGTGAATCAAATGATCACACCAGCCATGGACAGCAAAATAAAACACAATAATAACAAAAACAATAAGAATATGGAAAGATCAGGATAATGAAGATGAAATATACGTACATGTGATATGATACAAACACACCTCAACCCATGTATTTATTCAGATATATTTGTTTATTCATAGGGCTAAACTCAAGTTTCGTTTGAACTTTAAAAGAAGAATTAAGAAGGGCTTTTTACTGCTTTTTGCATGCTGAAATAGGAAAATGCAACTTTCAGTTAAGAAAGTTGCAACCTGGAAAAAGGGGAACGTAATGATTTGGCTTGAAGTCTACACCAGACTTAACAATATCTTCATAACAAAATAAAATTTTTAACTGATCTTCATCAGGTAAAATAGATGGGTGTGGCAATATACACTGTGTAAAGAAAGTTGTAACAAACTGTAACAAACCGAATTGTGGGTAAAATGTGTTAATTTTTCTTTTTATTGCTGTTGACAAGGCAAGTATTGATAGAAAAGGAAACCATGTCTTGGGGGTACAGTTGTTGATTGCTTCTGCTTTAACTTCCTCCTCATGAGAAAGAGTCATATCACAAACAATATGGGAAAGGGAAAATCTGAATAAACTTTTCTCAGATATAAAAATATTTGCCTTTTGGTTTTTAAAAGCAAATTGAAAACAAGGATGATTGGAATAAAAGGAAGGATGCAAGAAAAGTTCTATGGATGTCAAGATTCTCAAAACATCAACAAGAGAATTATCACCTATGCCTATACCAACAATGCTGAGCTGTATAGACAGTCTCCTGATGGATTGGATCTAAAAATAATATATTTTACCATGACCTTTTACTCAACAAACTTTGTTTCTTAATAGTCATTCGAAGAGTTGTTTATTTTCATCACCAACCTTACTTATCCAGATGTCAAGTTCTTGCTTCTAATAACAACACAAATTTTAATTGAGAAAGAATTCCTCCGCAATGCTGAAAATTCTGTTCAAAGCTCATATTACAAAAACAATACACCTTTATGATAATTCAATTGTACATGCGTTCCTATGGCTCTCCATCGTTTTACAATATCGGAAAAAAGTTTTCTCCAGTTTTTTAACTTCCGTCGTATCAATTTCTTTCAAATTTTCAGGAAACGTTAATAATAATAAGATACAACTTATGTGTACTTTTCATTAAAAACAAAACGTGGCAAGAAAAGTTATCACGAAAAAACGTGTTTTCTCCTTAATAAACTCTTATAAAAGTGTAATGTTTACCTCCTCTGATTGCAATATAAGCTGCGATGAAGTGTTATTTTTTCCGAATTATCGTAAAGGTGTATTAGCCCTAGCTATTAGCTAATTAAATCTTTTTGTATTTGGTTTTAATAGTCTTTTGTATAAAGCTCTCCCCAACTAGCTTTTTGTAGCAGATATACTGAAAACCTTTAAATAAATGCAAGGTGTGTTGGAGAGTAAAAAACATACTTCTCACCTTAAAGCAATAATTCCTTTATCTTCACACCTCGCCTCTCAGATGGATGGTATATATCTGGACCTGAATTCCGATGAAGACTTTTACCAACCAAGGGATAAATATCCCCAGACAACAAAAATGCTCGAGAATAAACACGTTCTAAAAGTTCTTTTTGCATTTTACGAACAGATTCAAAATTATCACACTTTAAATCAGTAAGCACCCGCGCCAACATATCTGCTGCAGCCATAATCAATAATAGTACGGAAAGAATCCAAGCCAAAAGGCGTGAGTCTTTGACTAATCCTGACGGATGGGAGTTAAAACTATAGCCTAACAGGTTATCAGTAACCACGCAGTACGGAACCTAAATTTCCTTCGCCGGCTGCGGGCCACATATTGTTGGACTACGCATAGAGTGTGAAAATTACGTCACGATTTTGACGTCACAGGCCCCTTAGGTGAGATGGGGAGGGTTGCGGGCCATAACTATTTGATTTTTGACTGACTGAGTGACTGATTAGTCAAAATGAATCAGTCAAAATCTGTAAGCTATAATTTGCAACCCTCTCAGTCTATATGGTAGCGACGTCACAACTTTGACGTCAACATTGCTATAGGCGAATTAGAGAGGGCTGTGAACCATGGCTTTTCGCCGTAAAAAAATTACAATTTTTAACGCCCTCCGTTTGCAACGCCTGGATCGTCGACATCTTCGCTTGGCTAACATTTTTCGTCAAATTTACACTTAGTCACGCGACTTATCTGACTAACCCTGGATCCGCACCTGTAAGATTCACTCAGAAAGTAGACTTTGTCCGCCCGTCTCACAGTATTAGAAATGCACTATGATTTGCTTATGCTTGTGGTTTTTACATTGCAGTTTTTTGGTTAAAAAATAAGATAAGCTACTCTTTTATGATTTTAAATATGTTGAATTTTTATTTGCAGCAACGCCGCCACAAGCAGAAATAAACCTCACCGTAGAGCCTTGGCAAAAGTCGACTTACTCCATGCCAAAAATAATTGTTTTATATTTATCTAGTCGGGTGTACGATCCTTTCGGGTTGTCTACCCACCGTAATTATAAGCGAATAAATGATATTTACCAACCGACTCTTTACAAATTTATCTTCTTCAAAAATTGTTTCTGTTAAAAAAAGTATAACAAGTTAATCTTAGGAGTAATAAAAGCATAGTAGAGAGGGTTATCGTCGCAATTTGAGTCTATCATTATTTCCGCGACCATGGTTTTCCACAAGTTTTTTGGTATACAAAATAAAAAAATTCTTTTCTCTCTATTTTGAGACCGAACTTGCTATATTACATTAGCACAACACAGCAGGGTGCGGTAAAGACCTGGGTACGAGGTATATTTTTTCGATTGGATGCGTCTACTTTGTAGATAAAAATTCTAAGTGTCCTATGCAGAGAAATAACTTTAATTAAGGTCATCGTCATATGCATTGGCCTTATTTCTTATACCCATTTCTGTTCCCATATTGAGATATATCCAGGTAGAATCAAAGCTACTTTATCAGGCGACAGCGGTCATAGTCGCAGGCCAGTTAACCACCCGATAATTTCTTCTGCTTTTAATTGTTGGCCATTCTTAAGAGACGTGTTAAACGGAATTAACAGAATACGTGCTTTGATTGGCGAAGCTTTGAAGGAAAGAGACAAAACGTGCTTCTTCATTCCTGAATGAGACCAGTTCACGTGTTTATTGGGTACTTATAATTGGTAGGTGAATTGCATCTGTAATAGCTAAATATAGATTGGTTAGGAGAAACACTTCACGCCTCAGTTAATTGTTGTATTTTATTGGACAGTTTGTGAGTACCGAATGAGTACCAACTGTTCCATGATTTTCCAAATATAAATTATTCGATACCTTTCCCTTCTACGCTTCAATGAATACAGTTTCAGTTCCTTCAACGATTTCCAATAGTTGTGATTGGTCAAGTTTCAGATTTTTCGTATATAGGACCAATGCAATGCCTCTATCATCTCTATCTCTCCAACTTTATGTGGACTCCATAGGACTGAGCAATACTCCTACTTAGCACCAGGAAATCGATCTAGTTAAGGTGGGTGAAAAAATTAATTTGATATCTCAAAGAAAGGTCAGTTACCTAGACCACTCGTTTTTTATTATTGGATAAGGAATAAAGCAGCATAGGTATCTGGTAATACTGGGGAAAAAATAATAATATATATAGTAAAGCTACTGACCTAGATCATAATATAATCATTGAGATTATTTAGTGTCTCATACAAAGTCACTATAAAGGGTTACAAATAGGGAAAACAAAGCCTAGAACACTTTCGACTCTGTTAACACAAAAACCCAGTAGTAACACATTTCCTTTAACTATAATGGGCAGATGACCCAATAAGATCGTCCACCCGTCTAGATAAATATAAAAAACATTATTTTTGGCATAGAACAACCGAGCGCGCGATAAGGCAGTACGGTTAAGTTTACTACTGCTTGTGGCGACACCCAAACAAGTGACGTTGATAAAAAAAACCATACGGGAAAATACGTTTTTCATATCAACACCACAAATGGAAACAAGTGAACTTAAAGTGGAAATATCCTTGAAATACATTTATAAATACCTTATTTATAAATATCTCTCGTAGTAAATCTGCTCACGGTGTTCAAAATAAATGACATCAAAGATCAGTTTAAAACACAAGATGTTATACGATCCAATTAAATGTGATTTACAAAAAAGAAAATAAAAAGTATACCCCGTACGTCATACTTGAGGCTTATTATCATCTCCAAAAGGAATAAACTTGCTAAAACAATGACAAGAGATCAAGCTTTCTTATGTGGCAATGAGCCACAAGCAAAGACAAAGTAAATTGTATATCTAAGTCCCGTCGTAAAGATCCCGGCATACGTTTCTAGCTAAAATCTTAAAATAAGTTTATTTAGGTAATCCAGACGGGTGAACTTTCTCTCTCTCTCTCCGAGAGTAAATCTGCCCACTTACACACAACCGAAACTGTGGAAAAGCAGGCTTAGGCAAGGTGTTTTTTTTTCACGTATATGGAGAAGTCAGATAACAGACGCTTGCTGTGCAAGAGCAGATCTTACATTTGGTCAAAGTTTGATCAAATTTTGACTTCTCGGGCATAAATTGTTAAAATAAAAGAAGTTTGACTAACCTTTTCATAGGGAGGTAAATTCTCCGGTTACACTCTGACAGTTCACAGAAATAATTATAAAGTAAAACAAGGTTTAAATCCTGACTCTTTGTTTTGTAACATTCAGTTGGAATTTTTTATCACAAGCGTTTAGGAATTTGGAGAAGTTATAGTCAAAAGGTTATGGGAAAGTAAAACTAGTATAAAAATTTCTTTGTGGGAAGGTGTAAGACAGGGGCGGATCCAGACTTTTTCAAGACTTAGTCAAGACTGAGTCTTGAATTTAGCAGCTGGGGGCTAAATTTTAAGCTTTGCGGGTACAAAAATCGCCGAAAAATTGTCTTCCGATTTATCTAGTTATTAATAAAATTGACCAAAAGAAACGCTAAGCTATAACAAAATCTGCTAAGAACATCTTTTATAAGAATCAAATCTCCGTCTTACACGTCTTATTTTAGATAGATAAAAGCACTAAAATTAACAGGGATTAACTATAATAAAGTGAGACAATTGTGAATATATTTCATTATTTATAAACTCCTGCTGTTTCTGCCTATATCAGGCTTCATCAGCATGACTAGGTGAATCAAATGATCACACCAGCCATGGACAGCAAAATAAAACACAATAATAACAAAAACAATAAGAATATGGAAAGATCAGGATAATGAAGATGAAATATACGTACATGTGATATGATACAAACACACCTCAACCCATGTATTTATTCAGATATATTTGTTTATTCATAGGGCTAAACTCAAGTTTCGTTTGAACTTTAAAAGAAGAATTAAGAAGGGCTTTTTACTGCTTTTTGCATGCTGAAATAGGAAAATGCAACTTTCAGTTAAGAAAGTTGCAACCTGGAAAAAGGGGAACGTAATGATTTGGCTTGAAGTCTACACCAGACTTAACAATATCTTCATAACAAAATAAAATTTTTAACTGATCTTCATCAGGTAAAATAGATGGGTGTGGCAATATACACTGTGTAAAGAAAGTTGTAACAAACTGTAACAAACCGAATTGTGGGTAAAATGTGTTAATTTTTCTTTTTATTGCTGTTGACAAGGCAAGTATTGATAGAAAAGGAAACCATGTCTTGGGGGTACAGTTGTTGATTGCTTCTGCTTTAACTGCCTCCTCAGGAGAAAGAGTCATATCACAAACAATATGGGAAAGGGAAAATCTGAATAAACTTTTCTCAGATATAAAAATATTTGCCTTTTGGTTTTTAAAAGCAAATTGAAAACAAGGATGATTGGAATAAAAGGAAGGATGCAAGAAAAGTTCTATGGATGTCAAGATTCTCAAAACATCAACAAGAGAATTATCACCTATGCCTATACCAACAATGCTGAGCTGTATAGACAGTCTCCTGATGGATTGGATCTAAAAATAATATATTTTACCATGACCTTTTACTCAACAAACTTTGTTTCTTAATAGTCATTCGAAGAGTTGTTTATTTTCATCACCAACCTTACTTATCCAGATGTCAAGTTCTTGCTTCTAATAACAACACAAATTTTAATTGAGAAAGAATTCCTCCGCAATGCTGAAAATTCTGTTCAAAGCTCATATTACAAAAACAATACACCTTTATGATAATTCAATTGTACATGCGTTCCTATGGCTCTCCATCGTTTTACAATATCGGAAAAAAGTTTTCTCCAGTTTTTTAACTTCCGTCGTATCAATTTCTTTCAAATTTTCAGGAAACGTTAATAATAATAAGATACAACTTATGTGTACTTTTCATTAAAAACAAAACGTGGCAAGAAAAGTTATCACGAAAAAACGTGTTTTCTCCTTAATAAACTCTTATAAAAGTGTAATGTTTACCTCCTCTGATTGCAAAATAAGCTGCGATGAAGTGTTATTTTTTCCGAATTATCGTAAAGGTGTATTAGCCCTAGCTATTAGCTAATTAAATCTTTTTGTATTTGGTTTTAATAGTCTTTTGTATAAAGCTCTCCCCAACTAGCTTTTTGTAGCAGATATACTGAAAACCTTTAAATAAATGCAAGGTGTGTTGGAGAGTAAAAAACATACTTCTCACCTTAAAGCAATAATTCCTTTATCTTCACACCTCGCCTCTCAGATGGATGGTATATATCTGGACCTGAATTCCGATGAAGACTTTTACCAACCAAGGGATAAATATCCCCAGACAACAAAAATGCTCGAGAATAAACACGTTCTAAAAGTTCTTTTTGCATTTTACGAACAGATTCAAAATTATCACACTTTAAATCAGTAAGCACCCGCGCCAACATATCTGCTGCAGCCATAATCAATAATAGTACGGAAAGAATCCAAGCCAAAAGGCGTGAGTCTTTGACTAATCCTGACGGATGGGAGTTAAAACTATAGCCTAACAGGTTATCAGTAACCACGCAGTACGGAACCTAAATTTCCTTCGCCGGCTGCGGGCCACATATTGTTGGACTACGCATAGAGTGTGAAAATTACGTCACGATTTTGACGTCACAGGCCCCTTAGGTGAGATGGGGAGGGTTGCGGGCCATAACTATTTGATTTTTGACTGACTGAGTGACTGATTAGTCAAAATGAATCAGTCAAAATCTGTAAGCTATAATTTGCAACCCTCTCAGTCTATATGGTAGCGACGTCACAACTTTGACGTCAACATTGCTATAGGCGAATTAGAGAGGGCTGTGAACCATGGCTTTTCGCCGTAAAAAAATTACAATTTTTAACGCCCTCCGTTTGCAACGCCTGGATCGTCGACATCTTCGCTTGGCTAACATTTTTCGTCAAATTTACACTTAGTCACGCGACTTATCTGACTAACACTGGATCCGCACCTTCTACGCTTCAATGAATACAGTTTCAGTTCCTTCAACGATTTCCAATAGTTGTGATTGGTCAAGTTTCAGATTTTTCGTATATAGGACCAATGCAATGCCTCTATCATCTCTATCTCTCCAACTTTATGTGGACTCCATAGGACTGAGCAATACTCTTACTTAGCACCAGGAAATCGAAATAGTTAAGGTGGGAGAAAAAATTAATTTGATATCTCAAAGAAAGGTTAGTTAACTAGACCACTAGATTTTTATTATTGGATAAGGAATAAAGCAGCATAGGTATCTGGTAATACTGGGGAAAAAATAATAATATATATAGTAAAGCTACTGACCTAAATCATAATATAATCATTGAGATTATTTAGTGTCTCATACAAAGTCACTATAAAAGGTTACAAATAGGGAAAACAAACCTAAGAACACTTCTCGACTCTGTTAACACAAAGACCCAGTGGTAACACATTTCCTTTAACTATAGTGGGCAGATGACCCAATAAGATCGTCCACCCGTCTAGATAAATATAAAAAACATTATTTTTGGCATAGAACAACCGAGCGCGCGATAAAGCAGTACGGTTAAGTTTACTACTGCTTGTGGCGACACCCAAACAAGTGACGTTGATAAAAAAGCCATACGGGAAAATACGTTTTTCATATCAACACCACAAATGGAAACAAGTGAACTTAAAGTGGAAATATCCTTGAAATACATTTATAAATACCTTATTTATAAATATCTCTCGTAGTAAATCTGCTCACGGTGTTCAAAATAAATGACATCAAAGATCAGTTTAAAACACAAGATGTTATTCGATCCAATTAAATGTGATTTACAAAAAATAAAATAAAAAGTATACCCAGTACGTCATACTTGAGGCTTATTATCATCTCCAAAAGGAATAAACTTGCCAAAACAATGACAAGAGATCAAGCTTTCTTATGTGGCAATGAGCCACAAGCAAAGACAAAGTAAATTGTATATCTAAGTCCCGTCGTAAAGATCCGGGCATACGTTTCTAGCTAAAATCTTAAAATAAGTTTCTTTAGTTTATCCAGACGGGTGAACTTTCTCTCTCTCTCTCTGAGAGTAAGTCTGCCCACTTACACACAACCGAAACTGTGGAAAAGCAGGCTTAGGCCAGGTGTTTTTTTTCAAGTATATGGAGAAGTGAGATAACAGACGCTTGCGGTGCAAGAGAAGATCTTACATTTGGTCAAAGTTTGATCAAATTTTGACTTCTCGGGCATAAATTGTTAAAATAAAAGAAGTTTGACTAACCTTTTCATAGGGAGGTAAATTCTCCGGTTACACTCTGACAGTTCACAGAAATAATTATAAAGTAAAACAAGGTTTAAATCCTGACTCTTTGTTTTGTAACATTCAGTTGGAATTTTTTATCACAAGCGTTTAGGAATTTGGAGAAGTTATAGTCAAAAGGTTATGGGGAAGTAAAACTAGTATAAAAATTTCTTTGTAGGAAGGTGTAAGATTCACTCAGAAAGTAGACTTTGTCCGCCCGTCTGACAGTATTAGAAATGCACTATGATTTGCTTATGCTTGTGGTTTTTACATTGCAGTTTTTTGGTTAAAAAATAAGATAAGCTACTCTTTTATGATTTTAAATATGTCGAATTTTTATTTGCAGCAATGCCGCCACAAGCAGAAATAAACCTCACCGTAGAGCCTTGGCAAAAGTCGTCTTACTCCATGCCAAAAATAATGTTTTTTATATTTATCTAGTCGGGTGTACGATCCTTTCGGGTTGTCTACCCACCGTAATTATAAGCGAATAAATGATATTTACCAACCGACTCTTTACAAATTTATCTTCTTCAAAAATTGTTTCTGTTAAAAAAAGTATAACAAGTTAATCTTAGGAGTAATAAAAGCATAGTAGAGAGGGTTATCGTCGCAATTTGAGTCTATCATTATTTCCGCGACCATGGTTTTCCACAAGTTTTTTGGTATACAAAATAAAAAAATTCTTTTCTCTCTATTTTGAGACCGAACTTGCTATATTACATTAGCACAACACAGCAGGGTGCGGTAAAGACCTGGGTACGAGGTATATTTTTTCGATTGGATGCGTCTACTTTGTAGATAAAAATTCTAAGTGTCCTATGCAGAGAAATAACTTTAATTAAAGTCATCGTCATATGCATTGGCCTTATTTCTTATACCCATTTCTGTTCCCATATTGAGATATATCCAGGTAGAATCAAAGCTACTTTATCAGGCGACAGCGGTCATAGTCGCAGGCCAGTTAACCACCCGATAATTTCTTCTGCTTTTAATTGTTGGCCATTCTTAAGAGACGTGTTAAACGGAATTAACAGAATACGTGCTTTGATTGGCGAAGCTTTGAAGGAAAGAGACAAAACGTGCTTCTTCATTCCTGAATGAGACCAGTTCACGTGTTTATTGGGTACTTATAATTGGTAGGTGAATTGAATCTGTAATAGCTAAATATAGATTGGTTAGGAGAACCACTTCACGCCTCAGTTAATTGTTGTATTTTATTGGACAGTTTGTGAGTACCGAATGAGTACCAACTGTTTCATGATTTTCCAAATATAAATTATTCGATACCTTTCCCTTCTACGCTTCAATGAATACAGTTTCAGTTCCTTCAACGATTTCCAATAGTTGTGATTGGTCAAGTTTCAGATTTTTCGTATATAGGACCATTGCAATGCCTCTATCATCTCTATCTCTCCAACTTTATGTGGACTCCATAGGACTGAGCAATACTCTTACTTAGCACCAGGAAATCGAAATAGTTAAGGTGGGAGAAAAAATTAATTTGATATCTCAAAGAAAGGTTAGTTAACTAGACCACTAGATATTTATTATTGGATAAGGAATAAAGCAACATAGGTATCTGGTAATACTGGGGAAAAAATAATAATATATATAGTAAAGCTACTGACCTAGATCATAATATAATCATTGAGATTATTTAGTGTCTCATACAAAGTCACTATAAAGGGTTACAAATAGGGAAAACATAGCCAAGAACACTTCTCGACTCTGTTAACACAAACACCCAGTAGTAACACATTTCCTTTAACTATAGTGGGCAGATGACCCAATAAGATCGTCCACCCGTCTAGATAAATATAAAAAACATTATTTTTGGCATAGAACAACCGAGCGCGCGATAAGGCAGTACGGTTAAGTTTACTACTGCTTGTGGCGACACCGAAACAAGTGACGTTGATAAAAAAAACCATACGGGAAAATACGTTTTTCATATCAACACCACAAACGAAAACAAGTGAACTTAAAGTGGAAATATCCTTGAAATACATTTATAAATACCTTCAGACGGTTAGACAATCTCTCTCTATCTCTCGTAGTAAATCTGCTCACGGTGTTCAAAATAAATAACATCAAAGATCAGTTTAAAACACAAGATGTTATACGATCCAATTAAATGTGATTAGCAAAAAATATATTAAAAAGTATACCCTGTACGTCATATTTGAGGCTTATTATCATCTCCAAGAAGAATAAACTTGCCAAAACAATGACAAGAGATCAAGCTTTCTTATATGGCAATGAGCCACAAGCAAAGACAAAGTAAATTGTATATCTAAGTCCTGTCGTAAAGAAGGAGGCATACGTTTCTAGCTAAAATCTTAAAATAGGTTTATTTAGTTTATCCAGACGGGTGAACTTTCTCTCTCTCTCTCTGAGAGCAAGTCTGCCCACTTACACACAACCGAAACTGTAGAAAAGCAGGGTTAGGCAAGGTGGGTTTTTTTTCACAGCACGTATATGCAGAAGAGAGATAACAGACGCTTGCTGTGCAAGAGAAGATCTTACAATTCGTCGAAGTTTGGCTACCTTTTCATAGGGAGGTAAATTCTCCGGTTACACTTTGACAGTTCACAGAAATAATTATAAAGTAAAACAAGGTTTAAATCCTGACTCTTTGTTTTGTAACATTCAGTTGGAATTTTATATCACAAGCGTTTAGGAATTTGGAGAAGTTATAAGGCTATGGAGAAGTAAAACTAGTATAAAAATTTCTTTGTGGGAACGTGTAACACTCACTCAGAATGTAGACTTTGTCAGCCCGTCTGATCGTATTAGAAATGCATTATGATTTGCTTATGCTTGTGGTTTTTACATTGCAGTTTTTTGGTTAAAAAATAAGATAATTAAGGCTACTCTTTTATGATTTTAAATATGTTGAATTTTTATTTGTAGCAACGCCGCCACAAGCAGAAATAAACCTCACCGTAGAGCCTTGGCAAAAGTTGACTTACTGCATGCCAAAAATAATGTTTTTTATATTTATCTAGACGGGTGGACGATCCTTTCGGGTTGTCTACCCACCGTAATTATAAGCGAAGAAATGATATTTACCAACCGACTAAAAAAGTATAACAAGTTAATCTTGGGAGTAATAAAAGCATAGTAGAGAGGGTTATCGTCGCAATTCGAGTATATCATTATTTCCGCGACAATGGTTTTCCACAAGTTTTTTGGTATATAAAATAAAAAAATTATTTTCTCTATATTTTGAGACCGAACTTGCTATATTAAATTAGCACAACACAGCAGGGTGCAGTAAAGACCTGGGTGCGAGGTATATTTTTTCGTTTGGATGAGTCTACCTTGCAGATAAAAATTCTAAGTGTCCTATGCAGAGAAAAAACTTTATTCAAGGTCATCGTCATATGCATTGGCCTTATTTCATATACTCATTTCTGTTCCCATATTGAGATATATCCGGGTAGAATCGAAGCTACTAGCGGTCATAGTCGCAGGCCAGTTAATGATGAATACGGAATCACCCTATAATTTCTTCTGCTTTTAATTGTTGGCCATTCTTAAGAGACGTGTTAAACGGAATAAACAGAATACGTGCTGTGATTGGCGAAGCTTTGAAGGAAAGAAACAAAACGTGCTTTTTCATTCCTGAATGAGACCAATTCACGTGTTTATTGGGTACTTATAATTGGTAGGTGAATTGCATCTGTAATAGCTAAACATAGATTGGTTAGGAAAACCACTTCACGCCTCAGTTAATTGTTGTATTGTATTGGACAGTTTGTGAGTACCGAAGATCAACTAAAGCGGAAGGACTGTGCTAAAGATGTCAAACACGCTCGGCTAGAAAAAATCTAAATCAATCTAAAAACAGGGATAGCGTGTAGAAACAGCGCAAACCATCGCAAACTGAACCGTGATTTGCTCTCTATAGAACACTGTGGACAGACTTACCCCTAGAAATAGATTGTCCGCTTGTTTGGAGAAAGTTTAAAACACATTCAAAAGAAATTAAATTAAACTTTGACGCATATGATTTTATTTCCTTCTGCTTGTGGTGTGGAGATGAAAAATGTTGATTATCTGGTGTGTGGTGTTTTCTATAAGTATTATATTTTTAAGGGGCACCGCAAACGGAAATAAGCAGAGACGCGATTTAGAAAAAGATAAATTTCTGAGAAGTCGATTGTGAAATTTTGGATACTTCTCAAAAACTTTAAAAGACATTTACTCTCTTTGAATTCAGTTATCCTTCTCTATAAGTTTGTCAAACCTCCTGTACTTTAACATTTTATACCTGAGAAGTCAATATTTGATCCAATTTTCACCAAAAATAAGCCATTCTTGCGCACGAAACGTCTGTCATCTCACTTCTAAATTTGTATACTTTTAGAACATCAAACACCTGAAGTAGACCTTGACTTTTTCACGGTTTCGGTTATGTGTAAGTGGGTAGACTTCTCCCAGAGAGACAGGGAGAAAGTCCGCCCGTCTGGATAAACTAAATAAACTTATTTTAAGATTTTAGCTACAAACTTACGTCGAAAACTTTACGACAGGACTTAATATGGCATTTTAGTTTGTCTTTGCTTGTGGCTCATTACCATATAAGAAAGCCGTCGTCATGCTTTTAGAAAGTTTATTCTTTTTGAAGTTAACAATAAGCCTCAAATGTGACGTACTGCGTATACTTTTTGTTTCCTATTTTGTAAATCACATTTAATTGGATCGTATAACATCTTGTGTTTTAAAGTGATCTTTGATGTCATTATTACGAATACCGGCGAGCAGACTTACTCGAATAGATAGAGAGAGTTGTCCAACCGTCTGGAGGTATTATTAGAGGCATCCGGTTCGTTTTGCTTCTGCACCTATTTTCGCGTATGGTTTTTTTATTAGCGTAAAATATTGTTTTGAGCGTCGCCACGAGCAGAAGTAAACCTTACCGTACTGCCTTATCGCGCGCTCAATTGTTCATTGCCAAAAACCAAGTTTTTCATAAATTTAAAGAGATGGGTGGACGATCTTATTGGGTCATGTGCCTACAATGTTTAAAGGAAATGCGTTTGCTCTTAGAAACTGTGTTTTTGTTGTTCCATTGTTGTTGCGTCAACCGGCACGCCTGAAACTTTTTACAACCTTATCTTAGTTTTTGTGTTAATACAGGCAGGAAATGTTTCTTGCCTTGTTTTCCATAATTTTAACCCTTTAGAATTACTTCGTATGAGGCGTGAAAGGATTTCAATGATTATTATGATCTAGGTCAGTAACTTTGCTATATTATTATTTATTTTCTCAGTTTTACGAGATAACTACGCTGCTTTGTCCTTTACTACGCAATAAAAGTTTAGTGTTTTAATTCTTCTATACAAAGTAAGTAATAGAAATTAATATATATTTTTCATAGCTACCTGTGCGATGTAGAGCCGTACATAAATATACATGGCTAGCAAGATTTAGGACAGAATAACACTTTAGCTAACATATAAACAATTTACGCAGGGTTGCTATTCTGACTGGTGATGCTAGACAGGGTATATTAATCACTTTTTAATTAATATCTAATCTAGACTGTATCTAGACTGTAAATAAAAATTAAAAAATAATTGTTTGAGGAAACAAATTGACACGCTTGGCTTAAAAAAATAATTCTACACAATATCATTTATTTAAAAAATACTTACTCAAATCCATGGATATGGTCTGATTTTCCTTAGAGACTTTTTTTCTTTTTCTACCCAAAGACTCGGAATTTAAATATCTTTTGGAAATTATCTTTGTTGCCTCTTCCAAATTGTTATCTGCAACATTTCTCTTAAAAAACTAGTAGCAAACAAAGTGTTCTTTGTCAGAAAATTTCCTATCTTGAAGGGGATTAAATAAAAGAATCTAATTCTTTTGGAGCATTTATGTCACAATTTCGGGTAAAACGTTAAGTAGCTTAAGAAATAGAGGACTTTTTAAAAAGTTTGAGATTATACGCAGCCTTAGTATTGTACTTCCTACATGATTTAGAAGACAACTGTAACTTTACTATAATTTTAAGCTGATTTATTACTTGTTTGCTATAAATATATGTAGAAAATTCAACTAAACAAACAAACACGCTCAAACAGGCTCATTATAAATTTTTAAGAAGTCATAAAGAAGCTTTGGTACTATATCATAAAATACATAATAAACCTTGGTTGCTTGCTGACTTATCAAAATGGTGATACAAAATAAACCTTCACATTTCACCATAATCAGTTAAGTCAGAAATAACATTAATAATCAAAGCAGATATAACACAAACTTTTATATAATTTATATGCATGTTGTTTGTGTGTAAGGTTTGTAAATATGATATTACAGACAACGAGGTATCTCTGACTGTAATGATGTACTATAGTGACTTCAGAGATAATTAACAACTTCTATAGCTTATATATAATAAGTATATAGGGATAGAAGTTCAGGAGAAGTGTTCCTTGCAGGATAGCTTCTGCTTGAAAAAAAGTTCACAGAGTAACTTCCTTGTCGCTTGAGGTAAAAGGTATAGGTGGTACGAGGCCTGTGTAAAAAATGTTATATATATATTATATATAAAGAATTGAGACATAAACAGTGAATTAAAAAGATCCTTACCATTGTATAACATCAGATTGAGAGATAAAAAGTGTTCAAAAAAGCTAAAAGCACGAAAAGTATTTGTATAGCATTACCCATACTAGCTAGCTACCTACATAAGAAGATTAAGTTCGTTTAACCTTCTATAAAATTGGAGGAGAATAATTGGAAACCCCCGTCAGTATGCCAACCCTGTGTAAATTGAAGTGTTATTCTGTCCTAAAATCTAGCTAGCTATATATGTATGGCTTTACATAGATAGCTATTAAAAATATCTTGAATGTATTATTTTATATTACTACCTTGTACCTTGTTGTACCTTGCTGTAGGCATTCGAAGAAAGTCTTCAGGATTATCAGTTGTGTGCCAGTCCTCAATTGGATTGAACATCCAGTTTACACCAATGTGTGCATATGTATAATAGAGTTTGAATCAGTCCGTCTTAACGTGATGTATCCTACCAGTTGTGGTTCATCTGGTATCTGGAATAGATATTTATCAAGGCTGTTTTTAAAAAGGTCCAGTGTGCAACCAGACATATTACGGATGGATTTGGGGAGGATGTTAAAGAGCTTTATTCCATGGATAGGTAAACTGAACTCTGCCACCCTACTGCATGGACCACACGGAAGTTTTGCTTTCCGCCCATGCCGAGAATGATGATAGCTTTGGATTTTCAGATTGACATTTGGTACCAAATGTTCCATGATTTTCCAAATATAAATTATTCGATACCTTTCCCTTCTACGCTTCAATGAATACAGTTTCAGTTCCTTCAACGATTTCCAATAGTTGTGATTGGTCAAGTTTCAGATTTTTCGTATATAGGACCATTGCAATGCCTCTATCATCTCTATCTCTCCAACTTTATGTGGACTCCATAGGACTGAGCAATACTCCTACTTAGCACCAGGAAATTGAAATAGTTAAGGTGTGTGAAAAAATTAATTTGATATCTCAAAGAAAGGTTAGTTAACTAGACCACTAGATTTTTATTATTGGATAAGGAATAAAGCAGCATAGGTATCTGGTAATACTGCGGAAAAAATAATAATATAGTAAAGCTACTGACCTAAATCATAATATAATCATTGAGATTATTTAGTGTCTCATACAAAGTCACTATAAAGGGTTACAAATAGGGAAAACAAAGCCAAGAACACTTCTCGACTCTGTTAACACAAAAACCCAGTAGTAACACATTTCCTTTAACTATAGTGGGCAGATGACCCAATAAGATCGTCCACCCGTCTAGATAAATATAAAAAACATTATTTTTGGCATAGAACAACCGAGCGCGCGATAAGGCAGTACGGTTAAGTTTACTACTGCTTGTGGCGACACCCAAACAAGTGACGTTGATATAAAAAACCATACGGGAAAATACGTTTTTCATATCAACACCCCAAATGGAAACAAGTGAACTTAAAGTGGAAATATCCTTGAAATACATTTATAAATACCTTATTTATAAATATCTCTCGTAGTAAATCTGCTCACGGTGTTCAAAATAAATGACATCAAAGATCAGTTTAAAACACAAGATGTTATACGATCCAATTAAATGTGATTTACAAAAAATAAAATAAAAAGTATACCCAGTACGTCATACTTGAGGCTTATTATCATCTCCAAAAGGAATAAACTTGCCAAAACAATGACAAGAGATCAAGCTTTCTTATGTGGCAATGAGCCACAAGCAAAGACAAAGTAAATTGTATATATAAGTCCCGTCGTAGAGATCCGGGCATACGTTTCTAGCTAAAATCTTAAAATAATTTTATTTAGTTTATCCAGACGGGTGAACTTTCTCTCTCTCTCTCTCTCTGAGAGTAAGTCTGCCCACTTACACACAACCGAAACTGTGGAAAAGCAGGCTTAGGCCAGGTGTTTTTTTTTTCACGTATATCGAGAAGTGAGATAACAGACGCTTGCTGTGCAAGAGAAGATCTTACATTTGGTCAAAGTATGATCAAATTTTAACTTCTCGGGCATAAATTGTTAAAATAAAAGAAGTTTGACTAACCTTTTCATAGGGAGGTAAATTCTCCGGTTACACTCTGACAGTTCACAGAAATAATTATAAAGTAAAACAAGGTTTAAATCCTGACTCTTTGTTTTGTAACATTCAGTTGGAATTTTTTATCACAAGCGTTTAGGAATTTGGAGAAGTTATAGTCATAAGGCTATGGAGAAGTAAAACTAGTATAAAAATTTCTTTGTGGGAACGTGTAAGACTCACTCAGAATGTAGACTTTGTCCGCCCGTCTGACAGTATTGTAAATGCACTATGATTTGCTTATGCTTGTGGTTTTTACATTGCAGTTTTTTGGTTAAAAAATAAGATAAGCTACTCTTTTATGATTTTAAATATGTTGAATTTTTATTTGCAGCAACGCCGCCACAAGCAGAAATAAACCTCACCGTAGAGCCTTGGCAAAAGTCGACTTACTCCATGCCAAAAATAATGTTTTTTTTATTTATCTAGTCGGGTGTACGATCCTTTCGGGTTGTCTACCCACCGTAATTATAAGCGAATAATGATATTTACCAACCGACTCTTTACAAATTTATCTTCTTCAAAAATTGTTTCTGTTAAAAAAAGTATAACAAGTTAATCTTAGGAGTAATAAAAGCATAGTAGAGAGGGTTATCGTCGCAATTTGAGTCTATCATTATTTCCGCGACCATGGTTTTCCACAAGTTTTTTGGTATACAAAATAAAAAAATTCTTTTCTCTAAATTTTGAGACCGAACTTGCTATATTACATTAGCACAACACAGCAGGGTGCGGTAAAGACCTGGGTACGAGGTATATTTTTTCGATTGGATGAGTCTACTTTGTAGATAAAAATTCTAAGTGTCCTATGCAGAGAAATAACTTTAATTGAGGTCATCGTCATATGCATTGGCCTTATTTCTTATACCCATTTCTGTTCCCATATTGAGATATATCCAGGTAGAATCAAAGCTACTTTATCAGGCGACAGCGGTCATAGTCGCAGGCCAGTTAACCACCCGATAATTTCTTCTGCTTTTAATTGTTGGCCATTCTTAAGAGACGTGTTAAACGGAATTAACAGAATACGTGCTGTGATTGGCGAAGCTTTGAAGGAGAGAGACAAAACGTGCTTCTTCATTCCTGAATGAGACCAATTCACATATTTATTGGGTACTTTTAATTGGTAGGTGAATTGCATCTGTAATAGCTAAATATAGATTGGTTAGGAGAAACACTTCACGCCTCAGTTAATTGTTGTATTGTATTGGACAGTTTGTGAGTACCGAATATCAACTAAAGCAGAAGGACTGTGCTAAAGATGTCAAACACGCTCGGCTAGAAAAAATTTAAATCAATCTAAAAACAGGGATAGCGTGTAGAAATAGCGCAAACCATTGATAAAAAGTATCCAACTTCATAAAAGCTGCGCTAAGGAAAGGTAAAAGGTTAAGTAAAGTTAATGAGAGACCTTTCCCTCCCAGTTTATATGGAGTCAAGAGACACAGACCCACTGAGGGCTATCTTGCAGAATTTAAAGTTATATCAAAAACAGTGCGCAAGCTGAAAGACATGTGGCAATAGGTTGCTGTCTTTGTTGGAGGAGCGAACGCCTACTACGTAATAAATGACGCAAAAGCGCAGAGGTTACGTAGAACTTAGTTAAAAATAGCACTATAAACGCTAAAAAATAAGAACAAAATAAAAACAAGGTAATACTCAAATATGGCTAACTGAAGGTACTACGTGCAGTCTTTGTCAAAAACTGAACCGTGATTTGCTCTATATAAAACACTGTGGACAGACTTACCCCTAGAAATAGATTGTCCGCTCGTTTGGAGAAAGTTTAAAACACATTTAAATGAAATTAAATTAAGCTTTGTCGCATATGATTTTATTTCCTTGTGCTTGTGGTGTGGAGATGAAAAATGTTGATTATCTGGTGTGTGGTGTTTTCTATAAGTATTATATTTTTAAGGGGCGCCGCAAGCGGAAATAAGCAGAGACGCGATTTAGAAAAAGATAAATTTCTGAGAAGTCGATTGTGAAATTTTGGATAACTCTCAAAAACTTTAAAAGACATTTACTCTCTTTGAATTCAGTTATCCTTCTCTATAAGTTTGTCAAACCTCCTGTACTTTAACATTTTATACCTGAGGGGTCAATATTTGATCCAATTTTAACCAAAAATAAGCCATTCTTGCGCACGAAACGTCTATCATCTCACTTCTAAATATGTATGCTTTTAGAACATCGAACACCTTAAGTAGACCTTGACTTTTTCACGGTTTCGGTTGTGTGTAAGTGGGTAGACTTCTCCCAGAGAGACAGGGAGAAAGTCCGCCCGTCTGGATAAACTAAATAAACTTATTTTAAGATTTTAACTACAAACGTACGTCGAAAACTTTACGACAGGACTTAATATGGCATTTTAGTTTGTCTTTGCTTGTGGCTCATTACAATATAAGAAAGCCGTCGTCATCCTTTTAGAAAGTTTATTCTTTTTGGAGTTAACAATAAGCCTCAAATGTGACGTACTGCGTATACTTTTTGTTTCCTATCTTGTAAATCACATTTAATTGGATCGTATAACATCTTGTGTTTTAAAGTGATCTTTGATGTCATTATTACGAATACCGGCGAGCAGACTTACTCGAAGAGATAGAGAGAGTTGTCCAACCGTCTGGAGGTATTATTAGAGGCATCCGGTTCGTTTTGCTTCTGCACCTATTTTCGCGTATGGTTTTTTTATTAGCGTAAAATATTGTTTTGAGCGTCGCCACGAGCAGAAGTAAACCTTACCGTACTGCCTTATCGCGCGCTCAATTGTTCATTGCCAAAAACCAAGTTTTTCATAAATTTAAAGAGACGGGTGGACGATCTTATTGGGTCATGTGCCTACAATATTTAAAGGAAATGCGTTTGCTCTTAGAAACTGTGTTTTTGTTGTTCCATTGTTGTTGCGTCAACCGGCACGCCTGAAACTTTTTACAACCTTATCTTAGTTTTTGTGTTAATACAGGCAGGAAATGTTTCTTGCCTTGTTTTCCATAATTTTAACCCTTTAGAATTACTTCGTATGAGGCGTGAAAGGATTTCAATGATTATTATGATCTAGGTCAGTAACTTTGCTATATTATTATTTATTTTCTCAGTTTTACGAGATAACTACACTGCTTTGTCCTTTACTACGCAATAAAAGTTTAGTGTTTTACTTCTTCTATACAAAGTAAGTAATAGAAATTAATATATATTTTTCATAGCTACCTGTGCGATATAGAGCCATACATAAATATACATGGCTAGCAAGATTTAGGACAGAATAACACTTTAGCTAACATATAAACAATTTACGCAGGGTTGCTATTCTGACTGGTGATGCTAGACAGGGTATATTAATCACTTTTTAATTAATATCTAATCTAGACTGTATCTAGACTGTAAATAAAAATTAAAAAATAATTGTTTGAGGAAACAAATTGACACGCTTGGCTTAAAAAAATAATTCTACACAATATCATTTATTTAAAAAATACTTACTCAAATCCATGGATATGGTCTGATTTTCCTTAGAGACTTTTTTTCTTTTTCTACCCAAAGACTCGGAATTTAAATATCTTTTGGAAATTATCTTTGTTGCCTCTTCCAAATTGTTATCTGCAACATTTCTCTTAAAAAACTAGTAGCAAACAAAGTGTTCTTTGTCAGAAAATTTCCTATCTTGAAGGGGATTAAATAAAAGAATCTAATTCTTTTGGAGCATTTATGTCACAATTTCGGAGTAAAACGTTAAGTAGCTTAAGAAATAGAGGACTTTTTAAAAAGTTTGAGATTATACGCAGCCTTAGTATTGTACTTCCTACATGATTTAGAAGACAACTGTAACTTTACTATAATTTTAAGCTGATTTATTACTTGTTTGCTATAAATATATGTAGAAAATTCAACTAAACAAACAAACACGCTCAAACAGGCTCATTATAAATTTTTAAGAAGTCATAAAGAAGCTTTGGTACTATATCATAAAATACATAATAAACCTTGGTTGCTTGCTGACTTATCAAAATGGTGATACAAAATAAACCTTCACATTTCACCATAATCAGTTAAGTCAGAAATAACATTAATAATCAAAGCAGATATAACACAAACTTTTATATAATTTATATGCATGTTGTTTGTGTGTAAGGTTTGTAAATATGATATTACAGACAACGAGGTATCTCTGACTGTAATGATGTACTATAGTGACTTCAGAGATAATTAACAACTTCTATAGCTTATATATAATAAGTATATAGGGATAGAAGTTCAGGAGAAGTGTTCCTTGCAGGATAGCTTCTGCTTGAAAAAAAGTTCACAGAGTAACTTCCTTGTCGCTTGAGGTAAAAGGTATAGGTGGCACGAGGCCTGTGTAAAAAATGTTATATATATATTATATATAAAGAATTGAGACATAAACAGTGAATTAAAAAGATCCTTACCATTGTATAACATCAGATTGAGAGATAAAAAGTGTTCAAAAAAGCTAAAAGCACGAAAAGTATTTGTATAGCATTACCCATACTAGCTAGCTACCTACATAAGAAGATTAAGTTCGTTTAACCTTCTATAAAATTGGAGGAGAATAATTGGAAACCCCCGTCAGTATGCCAACCCTGTGTAAATTGAAGTGTTATTCTGTCCTAAAATCTAGCTAGCTATATATGTATGGCTTTACATAGATAGCTATTAAAAATATCTTGAATGTATTATTTTATATTACTACCTTGTACCTTGTTGTACCTTGCTGTAGGCATTCGAAGAAAGTCTTCAGGATTATCAGTTGTGTGCCAGTCCTCAATTGGATTGAACATCCAGTTTACACCAATGTGTGCATATGTATAATAGAGTTTGAATCAGTCCGTCTTAACGTGATGTATCCTACCAGTTGTGGTTCATCTGGTATCTGGAATAGATATTTATCAAGGCTGTTTTTAAAAAGGTCCAGTGTGCAACCAGACATATTACGGATGGATTTGGGGAGGATGTTAAAGAGCTTTATTCCATGGATAGGTAAACTGAACTCTGCCACCCTACTGCATGGACCACACGGAAGTTTTGCTTTCCGCCCATGCCGAGAATGATGATAGCTTTGGATTTTCAGATTGACATTTGGTACCAAATGTTCCATGATTTTCCAAATATAAATTATTCGATACCTTTCCCTTCTACGCTTCAATGAATACAGTTTCAGTTCCTTCAACGATTTCCAATAGTTGTGATTGGTCAAGTTTCAGATTTTTCGTATATAGGACCATTGCAATGCCTCTATCATCTCTATCTCTCCAACTTTATGTGGACTCCATAGGACTGAGCAATACTCCTACTTAGCACCAGGAAATTGAAATAGTTAAGGTGTGTGAAAAAATTAATTTGATATCTCAAAGAAAGGTTAGTTAACTAGACCACTAGATTTTTATTATTGGATAAGGAATAAAGCAGCATAGGTATCTGGTAATACTGCGGAAAAAATAATAATATATATAGTAAAGCTACTGACCTAGATCATAATATAATCATTGAGATTATTTAGTGTCTCATACAAAGTCACTATAAAGGGTTACAAATAGGGAAAACAAAGCCAAGAACACTTCTCGACTCTGTTAACACAAAAACCCAGTAGTAACACATTTCCTTTAACTATAGTGGGCAGATGACCCAATAAGATCGTCCACCCGTCTAGATAAATATAAAAAACATTATTTTTGGCATAGAACAACCGAGCGCGCGATAAGGCAGTACGGTTAAGTTTACTACTGCTTGTGGCGACACCCAAACAAGTGACGTTGATATAAAAAACCATACGGGAAAATACGTTTTTCATATCAACACCCCAAATGGAAACAAGTGAACTTAAAGTGGAAATATCCTTGAAATACATTTATAAATACCTTATTTATAAATATCTCTCGTAGTAAATCTGCTCACGGTGTTCAAAATAAATGACATCAAAGATCAGTTTAAAACACAAGATGTTATACGATCCAATTAAATGTGATTTACAAAAAATAAAATAAAAAGTATACCCAGTACGTCATACTTGAGGCTTATTATCATCTCCAAAAGGAATAAACTTGCCAAAACAATGACAAGAGATCAAGCTTTCTTATGTGGCAATGAGCCACAAGCAAAGACAAAGTAAATTGTATATATAAGTCCCGTCGTAGAGATCCGGGCATACGTTTCTAGCTAAAATCTTAAAATAATTTTATTTAGTTTATCCAGACGGGTGAACTTTCTCTCTCTCTCTCTCTCTGAGAGTAAGTCTGCCCACTTACACACAACCGAAACTGTGGAAAAGCAGGCTTAGGCCAGGTGTTTTTTTTTTCACGTATATCGAGAAGTGAGATAACAGACGCTTGCTGTGCAAGAGAAGATCTTACATTTGGTCAAAGTTTGATCAAATTTTAACTTCTCGGGCATAAATTGTTAAAATAAAAGAAGTTTGACTAACCTTTTCATAGGGAGGTAAATTCTCCGGTTACACTCTGACAGTTCACAGAAATAATTATAAAGTAAAACAAGGTTTAAATCCTGACTCTTTGTTTTGTAACATTCAGTTGGAATTTTTTATCACAAGCGTTTAGGAATTTGGAGAAGTTATAGTCATAAGGCTATGGAGAAGTAAAACTAGTATAAAAATTTCTTTGTGGGAACGTGTAAGACTCACTCAGAATGTAGACTTTGTCCGCCCGTCTGACAGTATTGTAAATGCACTATGATTTGCTTATGCTTGTGGTTTTTACATTGCAGTTTTTTGGTTAAAAAATAAGATAAGCTACTCTTTTATGATTTTAAATATGTTGAATTTTTATTTGCAGCAACGCCGCCACAAGCAGAAATAAACCTCACCGTAGAGCCTTGGCAAAAGTCGACTTACTCCATGCCAAAAATAATGTTTTTTATATTTATCTAGTCGGGTGTACGATCCTTTCGGGTTGTCTACCCACCGTAATTATAAGTGAATAAATGATATTTACCAACCGACTCTTTGCAAATTTATCTTCTTCAAAAATTGTTTCTGTTAAAAAAAGTATAACAAGTTAATCTTAGGAGTATTAAAAGCATAGTAGAGAGGGTTATCGTCGCAATTTGAGTCTATCATTATTTCCGCGACCATCGTTTTCCACAAGTTTTTTGGTATACAAAATAAAAAAATTCTTTTCTCTATATTTTGAGACCGAACTTGCTATATTACATTAGCACAACACAGCAGGGTGCGGTAAAGACCTGGGTACAAGGTATATTTTTTCGATTGGATGAGTCTACTTTGTAGATAAAAATTCTAAGTGTCCTATGCAGAGAAATAACTTTAATTGAGGTCATCGTCATATGCATTGGCCTTATTTCTTATACCCATTTCTGTTCCCATATTGAGATATATCCAGGTAGAATCAAAGCTACTTTATCAGGCGACAGCGGTCATAGTCGCAGGCCAGTTAACCACCCGATAATTTCTTCTGCTTTTAATTGTTGGCCATTCTTAAGAGACGTGTTAAACGGAATTAACAGAATACGTGCTGTGATTGGCGAAGCTTTGAAGGAGAGAGACAAAACGTGCTTCTTCATTCCTGAATGAGACCAATTCACATATTTATTGGGTACTTATAATTGGTAGGTGAATTGCATCTGTAATAGCTAAATATAGATTGGTTAGGAGAACCACTTCACGCCTCAGTTAATTGTTGTATTGTATTGGACAGTTTGTGAGTACCGAATATCAACTAAAGCGGAAGGACTGTGCTAAAGATGTCAAACACGCTCGGCTAGAAAAAATCTAAATCAATCTAAAAACAGGGATAGCGTGAAGAAATAGCGCAAACCATTGATAAAAAGTATCCAACTTCATAAAAGCTGCGCTAAGGAAAGGTAAAAGGTTAAGTAAAGTTAATGAGAGACCTTTCCCTCCCAGTTTATATGGAGTCAAGAGACACAGACCCACTGAGGGCTATCTTGCAGAATTTAAAGTTATATCAAAAACAGTGCGCAAGCTGAAAGACATGTGGCAATAGGTTGCTGTCTTTGTTGGAGGAGCGAACGCCTACTACGTAATAAATGACGCAAAAGCGCAGAGGTTACGTAGAACTTAGTTAAAAATAGCACTATAAACGCTAAAAAATAAGAACAAAATAAAAACAAGGTAATACTCAAATATGGCTAACTGAAGGTACTACGTGCAGTCTTTGTCAAAAACTGAACCGTGATTTGCTCTATATAAAACACTGTGGACAGACTTACCCCTAGAAATAGATTGTCCGCTCGTTTGGAGAAAGTTTAAAACACATTTAAATGAAATTAAATTAAGCTTTGACGCATATGATTTTATTTCCTTGTGCTTGTGGTGTGGAGATGAAAAATGTTGATTATCTGGTGTGTGGTGTTTTCTATAAGTATTATATTTTTAAGGGGCGCCGCAAGCGGAAATAAGCAGAGACGCGATTTAGAAAAAGATAAATTTCTGAGAAGTCGATTGTGAAATTTTGGATAACTCTCAAAAACTTTAAAAGACATTTACTCTCTTTGAATTCAGTTATCCTTCTCTATAAGTTTGTCAAACCTCCTGTACTTTAACATTTTATACCTGAGGGGTCAATATTTGATCCAATTTTAACCAAAAATAAGCCATTCTTGCACACGAAACGTCTATCATCTCACTTCTAAATATGTATACTTTTAGAACATCGAACACCTTAAGTAGTCCTTGACTTTTTCACGGTTTCGGTTATGTGTAAGTGGGTTGACTTCTCCCAGAGAGACAGGGAGAAGGTCCGCCCGTCTGGATAAACTAAATAAACTTATTTTAAGATTTTAGCTGCGAACGTACGTCGAAAACTTTACGACAGGACTTAATATGGCATTTTAGTTTGTCATTGCTTGTGGCTCATTGCCATATAAGAAAGCCGTTGTCATCCTTTTAGAAAGTTTATTCTTTTTGGAGTTAATAATAAGCCTCAAATGTGACGTATACTTTTTGTTTCCTATCTTGTAAATCACATTTAATTGGATCGTATAACATCTTGTGTTTTAAAGTGATCTTTGATGTCATTATTACGAATACCGGCGAGCGGACTTACTCGAAGAGATAGAGAGAGTTTTGCTTCTGCACCTATTTTCACGTATGGCTTTTTTATCAGCGTAAAATATTGTTTTGAGCGTCGCCACGAGCAGAAGTATACCTACCCGTACTGCCTTATCGCGCGCTCAGTTGTTCATTGCCAAAAATAATGTTTTTTATATTTATCTAGACGGGTGGACGATCTTATTGGGTCATGTGCCTACAATATTTAAAGGAAATGCGTTTGCTGTTAGAAACTGTGTTTTTGTTTTTCCATTGTTTTTGCGTCATCCGGCACGCCTGAAACTTTTTACAACCTTATCTTAATTTTCGTGTTAAACAAAGCAGGAAGTGTTTCTTGTGTTGCTTTCCATAGTTGTAACCCTTCATAATTACTTCGTATGAGGCGTGAAAAAATTTCAATGATTATTATGATCTAGGTCAGTAACTTTGATATATTATTATTTATTTTCTCAGTTTTACGAGATAACTACGCTGCTTTGTCCTTTACTACCCAATGAAAATTTAGTGTTTTACTTCTTCTATATAAAGTAAGTAATAGAAATTAATATATATTTTTCATAGATACCTGTGCGATGTAGAGCCATACATAAATATACATGGCTAGCAAGTTTTAGGACAGAATAACGCTGTAGCTAACATATAAACAATTTACGCAGGGTTGCTATTCTGACCGGTGATGCTAGACAGGGTATATTAATCAGTTTTTAATTACTATCTAATCTAGACTGTATTAGTTCTAAATTCAAATTCATGTGATCTAAGTCTGTCATGTGCCTTTCGCTACCCATGTCTTTCTCATTTTTTATCATCTGGACTTTGCCCAAAAAATGATACTAAACTTTTCTTAGCCAATTATTCTCCCCCAGCTTGATAGAACGCTAAACCAACTTAATCTTCTGATGCAGGTAACACGTATAATGCTACAAATACCTTTCGTGCTTTTATATCATTTTGACAGAATAACTTGATAAAACAATAAGCCTGAGAAAGGTCGCAAAATAAAAACAGAAAAGAGCAAGGAGAGCATCGACTGTGACTTAACTCTATTCAGTCCAGGATTGTTTGAACATATTATGACCGGGCGGCGGATTCCCAAAAAAGCGGAATATCGGATTAATCACGTGTCAAAAACATGGCAAATGATTTTTCATGATGCAACAAAGTTGTGTTGTAAGTTGCAAGGTCTAAGGATAACCCTAACATGAAATATTAAATTTTACCCATTATAATGGTTTCACAGAGATTTTTTTTTGTTTCGAGTAATAGTTAATATCAAAGCCTCTGAAAAAGCATGGGACCTAAAAATTTGGCATGCAGGTGTCTAATAGATAAATATTGACACTCAATAAGTATTATAGCCTTGCAGCATAGCGTTAAGGAGTTGTTGAAAACACCGTCAGGAATGGGGGGGGGGGGTGGACGATCTTATTGGGTCATCCGCCCATCATAATGAAAGAAAATGCGCTAGCTGTGGGATATCTTCTTGTTTTTCCATCTTAGATATTGTTTTTGTTTTATCTGGCACGCGTGAAACTTTTCACAATCTTAGTTTTCGTGTTAAAAGAGGCAGGAAATGTTTCTTGACTTCTTTTTCCTAATTGAAAACCTTGTATGAGACATGAAATAATTTCAATAATACTTCGTTCTCTGCAATCTCACACTTACACACAAACATACATAAAACATTTACTAGGATATTATATTTTGCGTTTACTTAGCTGCTTTGATTATCAAAACTATTTTTGCCTGAAATATTGTAAAATTTAAAGATTTACTTTGTAGAGACTTCAGATTAAACATTTTTTAAAAAAATATGTCGTATTCTTTTAATCATCAATTTATAAAATCCTTTGAAAATGGAAATCGTCTGACGAAGTCCACTGTGTCATTTATTACATAGCAGGTGTTAAATCTTTTTACAACAAACAGATACAACTAACTTGTGCCACGAGCGTTTTAGCTGGCGCACTGTCTTTTGTATACATTTTACGCCCGCATAATAACCTTGGTGGACCTGCGTTTAAGAACTACCTACACTTTGTTAACACTACGCCTGGGTAGCTGCGATCTTATCATGGACCAATGTTACTACCGGGGAAGATAGCGGAGTAATTCTACTACTCAAACATAAAACGCTTTAAGAAATAAGGCCTATGCGATGACCCCTCTTTACTTAGATCCTTCCTTTATCCACAAAACATCCTTTCTCTGGATGCGGTACTCGGACTCCTCCGCCAGAAAATATCGGCACCCAATCGAAAAACAAGGCCTTGCGCCCATGTCTTCTGCATCCGATGGAGTTGTGCTTATATGCTTATGTTGTGCTTATATGCTTATGTTGTGCTTATATGGTTATGTTGTCCTTAGCCAATATAGAGAGACCTGAATTTTTGCTTCATATACTGATAAATCTGTTAACAACCATGTTCGCCGACACAAGAATGAACTCCTGTCAAAATTTTTAATGTTATTTGAAATGTTGTATGAGTTTGCACCGGCTTTAAGGTTTTCCTTTTGTGGTCTTAAAGATATTAAAACTTTATTTGTAGCAACGGCTCCAGAAGCAAAAGTAAAGTCAACAGTACCGCCCTGGCAGAAATTATTTTGCTCATTGCCAAAAATAATGTTTTTTATATTTATCTAGTTGGGTGGATGGTCTTTTTTGGTTGTCTACCCACCGTATCTAAAGCGAATAAATGTCTTCGGTATTTGGTTAAGATTTGTGGAAATTGAACATTTAACTCATGGAAGGAATAAGCGCACTATATTATTGTTTGTTATTTTGTTGTCTTTTTGGGGTTTTTATTTCCCATTTTTCGCGTGTTTCATGTTTTTACATCATTATAATACAGGCCTTGTTTCTTAGTCCGCTTTCTCTTGGGAAAGTGAAATTGATAGGCTTTCTACACAGGTAGTTAAATTAATACATGATAGAATCAAGTCTGCCTGACCTGGCGCTTTGGGACAGTTGGTTTTGGTTGCAGGGTTGTTTATGACAAATGGAGACTTCTATATAATTCTTTATTCATTTGTTTGTTAAACATACTTAGCAGATTCAGTAAACGGAATTACTAGCATACGTTCCGTGATTAGCCAGATTAATGTGGAAGGAGAAAAACATGTTCTGCATTACTGAATGAGACTAAGACACGTCACTGCGTTGGTAATTATAATTAGCTGATGAATTGTATCTGTAATAGTGAGACATTGATTGAGTGAGGCGACTACTGTGCCTCTAGTTACCGATGAATTATATATTTTAGGAGTAGCAAATATCAAACAAAGCACAGAGTTAAAAAACATCAACACACGCACGTAGGAGGAATCTGAATGAATCCAAAACTCAGATAACAACAGAGCTAACGTTCACGGACAGTCGATAACATGTAAGTGTCAGGTAAATGTGCGCATATACCCTGCTCATGTGTTCAAAGAGTCTAGAAACTTGTGCTCACAGACAACTATCGTGAAAAAGTAAAAAATACTAAACACAGTGCGCAAACTAAAACGCCTGTGGTACAATTATCGATGTAACACCGGCTACGTAATAAATGACTTAAACGCATAGATGTTAAGTGGAACACGTGTCGGGTGGATCCTTGAATTTTTACAGGACTAAATGTCCAAACAAAGAGCCGGGCGAAATGAAGTATAGCAAAAGACCACGTGTAAATAAATATCGGAGCAATTCTGAATCATTTGACTGAAAACATAAATTATGAATGTACGAAGAATAAAAAAGCGGAAAAAAAATGTTGAATTGACAATAGCATAATATAATAAAGAATAACTATGTATTGTTTATGTTTCAACTTAATTGCATATTTAATCCAAGTTGGTTAATTTCTTAAAGAGTAAGGTTAGCCAAGTGTGCTTTGGTGACCAATAGGTTTAGTGACTAACTATGCAAGGGATATCATCGCTCTCGGAGTTAATTTTAAACATATTTCGTTGCGATAAGGTGTCGAAATTTGAGCGAAAATGCCTATAGTTGTTGTTTAAACATTGATACAATTGGAAAATGAACAGGAAATTGAAGTTAAACTAAAATATAAAGAACATATTGTGGTTAACGTATTATTACGTCACTTTGGTGTTGGCTTCGTGTGAAATTATGAAGTGTTGTTTCAAGTTAAACAATCTTAAACTAATTTAAAAAAAGCGCAGCACAATTATTACTAGCGGAGCAAATTGCTTTTCCTCTTTTCTTTAAAGTTCAAGTTATCCAAAGGAATGGTCTGAAGGGGAACTCGAAAATGGTTCGAGACAGCGAATGTTCGAGTTAACCGAGGTTCAAGTTAACGAGTGATTTTTAAAAGAAAGTAATAGTAAATGTTCAAGGGAACGAGCAAAATATTTCGAGATAATTAAAGTTCGAGTTATCAGGTATTCCAGTTACCGGGACTCTACTATATAAACTTTTTAACAAGCCAATTTTCAGACTTTTAACAGTTAAACATTTTTTCTGCCTTTAAATTTATTCTTTTTCCCACTTTTTCTCCGTGGCAAGTCTACCCGATGACGACATCAGACTTTCAACTGCATGTTTTTACCTTTGCCAAAATTGCCAAAAAAAGTAAGTCTTAACAACTTTCGTTCAAAAATCCATAACTATTTATATGAGTATGAACTGCCAAAGCACTACATGACCACTGAAAACAAAACAATACTAACGCTAAATAGATCTAATAAGTTTTGTTCAACGACACCATGCAACAGTTGCCGTTATTTAAAATCAACGATTCGAATTCATTAGTAATTGCAATCGAATTTTTCAGTTTACTATTGCCTTTGAGGACATGACAAATAAGACTGTGAATTTTATCGCGATACTCTAGAAAGACAGAAAATAAAGACCAATGCAGGCGAGCTGTCTATGGATAATTTCCTCCTCACAAGATGTACTTTCGTACTCTCGGAAATGTTGCAAGGTGACAACAAAAGTGACATTGTTTTGGCAAATAGAGAATGTAAGGATGTTTTGATGGAGCTGGTTGAAATAATTATAGACAAGGATGAAAATCCTTTAAAGATCGTCAGTCATGCACTTAAAAGGTACACCGCATTGATCAATACGTTTGAGAATATGAAGAATAAAATATAAAAAATTTTAAAAGTCGCTTCAGACTTAAAGATTCAGTACAAACCACCGAAAAGATTTTACGTTACTTTAAAGAGGAATAAGCTAACGTAATGATCTGCCGCTGTTATAGATGTGCTGATGCTATCTTGCGCACGAACGGACAAGCAGAATACGGGCATTACTGCAGACACTAAATAAATCTATGGGCTCGCCCGTCTTTTACTTATTGCATTTCGTGTTTCCGTAACACGCTTTTTTTCTCGTACAAACAGACAGAATACGGCTAGTAATAATGAGATCGTGGATAAGAGCATTAAGTAGAAAAGTAGATAAAGCGAGTGATTACTCATTCCATAGGTGGCAGTCACCTTTAAAGTCATCATTTAAGGCAATGTCAATCCAAATTTCTTTCTCCCGTCTTGGTCGAGTTTGTCTAAAGAAGAAAGAAACACTATCAAACATTTGCACATTACTGGGGGAGGGGGTCATTTGTTATATAAAAAAAATGAGTTATAGAAATAAATTTTGCCCAACAATGTA
The DNA here is from genome assembly GCF_029227915.1 of Hydractinia symbiolongicarpus. Classification (NCBI taxonomy): domain Eukaryota; kingdom Metazoa; phylum Cnidaria; class Hydrozoa; order Anthoathecata; family Hydractiniidae; genus Hydractinia; species Hydractinia symbiolongicarpus. The sequence goes on along the minus strand of NC_079878.1, from coordinate 22,190,792 downwards.
AAACTTCCTAATTTTTCATTGTAAAAATGTTAATTTATTTTATAAATGTTTAGACTTTGGTAAAAAACTACTTTTTAAGAATAATTTAGCAGCTAAAGGCTACCCTCTCACTGGTTTAGTGCCAAAAAAATCGATCTCGTTCGAAAAAGATAAAAGGCATTAGCTCCTAATGAGAAGCGAAAAAGGAAGTTGGCTGTGAAACGTTACCAATGCGTGACACAAATCGAATTTGATAAAAAAAGATATACAAGTCGACTCTAGTTAATCTGAACTTTCAAAGGACCCTAAAAAATTCGATGCATCAAGAGTTCGATTTCTCAAGATTTTGGTAAAAGGAGAAAAAAGACTAAAAATGTTAATATTGGAAGCTTTTTACTTTTTATTATTTTCTGTGGAAAATATTAGTTACAAAGTTTTGTTTAAGGTTTTCAACCGCTTCCGGGATAACAAGCTTTCCATTTTCAATACAACAAAGCGCTCCCATGTGTACTGAAAATGAAGAGGTCTTGCATCGTTTCCAGTGCATCTCGGATTTCATTTGTTGAATGATCGGTTGTTTCCGCACTGTCATTCTCTTGCAGACCATTCTTATGATGCTCACTTTTGCATTATTTCCTTCGATAACTTCGGTAGATGTAGCCACTTCACTATCCAGGTCAGCGAATTCTTTAGTTGACTCATTTGCTTGATTATCCAACATTTAAATGGAGCGTCATCATCCTTCTCTTTTGCCTTTTGTTTTGATTGACTTATGAGATTCCTTAAAACAGTTAATGAAAATTTCCTTTGGTCTAGCGTTCCATGATGACGCCAAGTGTTTCATTGCTTGCAAAATATAGATCCATGACAGTGTTTTGTACTTTCCACTCCTTTCATGCAAAGACGATGGACTTTTTTTCGGTAATTGGCGCCTTGGTTCCTTGATTGAAGAACATACGTTGTATTTTGAGGCAGAAAAATTATCGGATGCTTTGCATATTACATCCCCATTGTTTTTGCGAATTCTAGGGTTTATTTTATATTATTATTATTACTGTTATTATTATTGTTGTTATTATTTTTTGACTTCTCTTCTTAACAAACCATTAAAAATCACTCATTTTTTTGATCTAAATTTTGACTCAAAGAGTGTGTATTGCTTTTTCAATGTTTTAAAAATTTGAACAATTTAAAAAAAACCGAAGGTTGAAATTCCAGTTAAACATTCAAATTCGAATGAAAAAGATTGACAGGAAAAGGAAAAGTTTGACTTAAAATCAAAAAAAATTCACTTCTATTGTACCACAAATTGAAAATTTTCTCGGACATGTTTGTTTCCGGCAATAATTCTCTCCATCATAGAGATGATATATATATATCAGTCTTGCGTTTATTTAAACATTGTTGACAGACGACTAAATAAGATCGTCCGCCCGCCTAGTAAATATAAGCAAAAATTATTTAAGGCATCGCGTCTCTGTTTATTTCCGCTTACGGCGCCCCTTAAATATATTTTACACTTATAGAAAACACCACACACCAAAGAATCAACGTTTTTTATCTCCACACCACAAGCAGAAGGAAACAGAATCGGATGCATCAAAGCTTAATATCAATTCTTTTAAATATTTTCTAAACTTTCCCCAGACGGTCGGATAATCTCTTTCTAGAGGTAAGCCTGCCCACAGTGTTCTGTATAAAGCAAATCACTGTTAAGTTTTCGACAAAGAGTGTACGCATTCCCTTCAGTTAGTCACATTTGAGTATTGCCTTGTTTTTATTTTCTTCTTATTTTTTGGTCATTCTCAGGGTTTATGAAAAATTATAAATATCAGCTTGCTTAGATTTCTAAATCAAAAAATTAAATTATCCCGAAATTGAACCTATATTATCAATAGGAGTCATGATGAGCGCGATTATAGTGCGCTTATGCTATTTTTAACTACATTCTACGTAACCTCTGCGCTTTTGCGTCATTTATTACGTAACAGGCGTTCACCGCAGCAGCAAACACAGCAACCTATTGCCACAGGTCTTTTAGCTTGCCCACTGTTTTTAATATACCTTAAAATTCTGCAAGATAGCACTCAGTGGGTCTGTGTCTCTTGACTCCGTATACACCAGGAGGAAAAGGTCTCTCATTAACTTTACTTAACCTTTTACCTTTTCATAGCGCTTTGCTTTGCTTAATATTCAGTACTCACAAACTGTATAATAAGATATAAAAATTACCTAAGGCGTGCAGTTGTCTTCTTAATCAATTGATATTTAGCTATTACAGAAGCAATTCACCTACCAATTATAAGTACCTAATAAACACTTTCTGTCTCTTTTCCTCAAAACTTCGCCAATTAACGTACGTATTCTGTTACATCCGTTTAGACGTCTTTTAAGAATGGCAAACAAATAAATACAGAAGAAATTATAGAGATCCCCAATATGGCATTAACTGACCTGCGACTATGACCGCTGTCGCCAGGTCGGGTAGCGTTGATTCTACCCGGATAAATTTCATCATCGGAAAAGAAATGGGTATAAGAAATAAGGCCTGCGCATTTGGCGATGCCCTTGAATAAAGTCCTTTCTCTGCATGGGACACTCGTACCCATGCCTTTCCCGCACCCTGCTGTGTTGTGCTGATGTAATATAGCAAGTTCAGTGTCAAAGTATACTGAATAGACCGTTTTTATATTTTATGCCCTAAATCTTTAAAGACATTTATTCGCTTTAAATACAGTGGGTAGACAACCCGAAAGGATTGTCCACCTGACTAGATAAATATAAAAAACATTATTTTTGGCAAAGAGCATATCCACGGACAAAGTCTATATCCTGAGCTGAGTATTTCCACATTTCCATAAAGAAATTTTTATACTAGTTTTTCTTCTCCATCATAGCCTGATGACTATAACTTCTCTAAATTCCTAGACGCTTGTGATATAAAAATTCAACTCAATGTAACAACAAAGAGTCAGGATTCAAATCTTGTTTTACTTTATAAATTAGTTCTGTGTACAGTCAGAGTGAAACCGGAGAATTTACCTCCGTATGAAAAGCTAGTCAAAGTTCTTGTACTTTTCCATTTTATGCCCGAGAAGTCAAAATATGATCCAACTTTTAGAAAATGTAAAACCTTCACTTCTAAATTAATCTGCTTTAAAAAATAACACCTTTCCCAAAACTGTCCTTCCACTGTTTCGTTCATGTGTAAGTGGGTAGACTTCTGCCAGAGAGAGTGGGAGAAATTCCGCCCGTCTGGATAAACTAAATAAACTTATTTTAAGATTTTAGCTACAAACGTATGTCGCGAACTTAACAACGGGACTTAATATTGCATTTTAGATTGTCTTTGCTTGTGGCTCATTGCCATATAAGAAAGCCTGACCCCTTGTCATCATTTTAGAAAGTTTATTTATTTTTGAGAGACTAACTTGATAAAACAATAAGCCTGAGATAGGCCGCAAAGAATCAAAAGAAAAAAAGAGGAAGCTGAGCATCTAATGTGACTTAACCCTATTGAATCAGGGGCTTTTAGGTATATTTTGACCGGGGGCGAATTAGAAAAAATTTGGCATGCAGGTGTCTAATAGATAAATATTGACACTCAGAGTAATTATCATAGCCATGCAGCATAACGTTAAGGAGTTGTTAAAAAATCAGTCAGGGGAGGAATATTGTTTTGAGCGTCGCCACAAGCAGAAGTAGACCTACTCGTACTGCCTTATCTTGCGTTCAATCGTTCACTGCCAAAAATAATGCTTTTTATATTTATCTAGACGAGTGAACGATCTTTTTGGGTCATCCGCCCACCATATTAAAAGGAAATGCGTTAGCTTTGAGATACCTCATTGTTTTTCCATTTCAGATATTGTTTTTGTTTCATCTGGCGCGCGTGAAACTTTTCACAACCTTATCTTAGTTTTTATGTTAAAAGAGGCAGGAAATGTTTCTGGCCTTGTTTTTCCTAATTTTAACCCTTTATAATTACTTTGTATGAGACATGAAAAGATCTCAATGATTGTTAGGATCAGGGTCAGTAGCTTTTACTATATTATTATAATTCTTTCTTTTTACAGTATTACCAGGTGCTGGTTTATGCTTTATTACATAATAAAAATTAAAATAATATATTTTTTTCATAGCTTCCAGGCGATGTAGAGCCATAGCTACATAAATATATATAGCTTGCTAGATTTTAGGAGAGATTAAAATTTTAGCTAACATATAAACAGAGTTGCCATTCTGAGCGGTGCTAGACAGGGTATATCTTAATTAATTTTTTTATAGCTAACCTTCACCGTATTAGTTACAAATTTATTAGCGTTTTTTAGTTGCTTTGATTATCAAAACTACTTTTGCCTGAAATATTGTAAAATTTAAAGATTTACTTTGTAGATACCTCAGATGTCACATTTTTCAAAACAAATTTCGAAAATATGACATACTCTTTTAATCACCAATTCATAAAATCCTTTGAAAATGGAAATCGTCTGACGAATCCCACTTTTTCATTTATTACATAGCAGGTGTTAAATCATTTTACAATAAACTTGTGCCACGAGCGCTTTAGCTTGCGTACTGTCTTTGTATACCTTTTATGCCCGCATAATAACCTCGGTGGACCTGCGTTTATAGACTTTCCGTACATGTAGAAAAAGGGTCTCTGAGAGCCTCATAGTACATTTTACCCTTTCATTCATGTGCACGTTTTATTGACGGTTTTTACAATTCCTGCACTATAGCTCTGCCCTCTGTTGTCCTAGCTTTTAGTTTATCCACATTCCTCCTAGCTGGGCGTGTTTGAAGTATCTAGCACGCCTTTTTACCTTGTAAACATTACGTCTGGGTAGCTTTGATCCCATCATTGATCAACTTTATTACGGGCGAAGATAGTAGAGTAATTCTACTACTCAAACATAGAGCGCTATAAAACATGAGGCCTGTGCGATGAGCCCTTTTTACTTAGATCTGTCCTTTATTCACAAAACATCCTTTGTCTGGATGCGGTACTCCGACTCCTCCACCAGAAAGTATGGACACCCAATCGAAAAACAAGGCCTTGCGCCCATGTCTTCTGCATCCGATAGGGCTGTGCTTATATGCTATATCGGGTTCAGTGTCCTTCGCCAAAATAGAGAGACCCGAAATTTTTGTTTCATATACTGATAAATCTGTTAAAAACCATGTTCGCTGACATAAGAATAAACTTCTGTCAAAACTTTTAATGTTAAATAAAATGTTGGATGAGTTTGCGTCGGCTTTAGGGTTTCCCTTTTGTGCTCTTAAAGAAATTAAAACTTTATTTGTAGCAACGGCGCCACAAGCAAAAATAAAGTCAACACCGCCCTGGCAGAAATTATTTTGCTCATTTCCAAAAATAATGTTTTTTATATTTATCTAGTCAGGTGGACGGTCCTTTTGGGTTGTCTACCCACCGTATCTAAAGCGAATAAATGTTAGCTAAATTGATCCCTGATAGAATCAAGGCTACCCGACCTAACACTTCCGGGCTGTCTGTTACGGTTGAGGGTTTGTTTACAACTAATAAAAGTACTTTTATATAATTCTTTATTCTTTATTCATTTATTTGTTGAACATACTTAACAGACATAGTTAACGGAATTACCAGAATATGTGTCGTGTTTAGCGAGGTTAATATGGTAAGAGACAAACCGTGTTTATGCATTACTGAATGAGACTGAGCCGCGTAGCTGCGCTGATAATTATAAAGTAGATTAATTGTATCTGTAAGAGTAAGACATTGATTGAGTGAGGCGACTACTGTGCCTCTAGTTACTGATGAATTATATATTGTGGGAGTAGCGAATATCAAAAAAGGCACAGAGTTAGAGACATCTGACACACGCACTTAGGAGCAATCTGGATGAATCCAAAACTAACATAGCGCACCAACCTATAGTTTGTACATAACCAAATGTCCAAACAAAGAGCGGACGAACTGAATTATTAGCCGAAAACTACGCGTGAAAAAAATATCGAAGCACCACTTAGAGCAAACATTTCAGTGAAAACATAAAAAGTGAAAGAACAGAGAATAAAAAATGGAAAAAAGGTTGTATTGACATTAGTGTAATATAATAATGTATCGTTTCAACTTAATTATGATTTTAATCCAAGTAGGTTAATATCGTAGTTGGGTTGACCTTAGTAGATAAACTCCTGTGTTTTTTTGCACAAGGGTTTCTTCACGAGTAATGTTAACCCCAGCTTGATTTGGGGACTAATCAATTAAGTGACTAAGTAAGGAATATCTTCGCTCTCTAAGTAAATTTTACACATATTTGGGAGCATCTAAGGTGTCGAAATTTGAGCAAAAATGCCAATACTTGTTGTTGTTTAAACATGCATGGTAATGGAAAATAAACACGAAATTTAAGTTAAACTAACATATAAAGAACATATTGTGGTTTGTACATTAATACGTCACTTTAATTGAGTATTATCTTCCATCAGCATCATTCCAAACAACCAATAAAGAGAGAATCGCGAGTACGAGAGCTGTGTGGTGTTGACTTCGTGTAAAATTATGAAGCGTTGTTTAAACAATCTTTGATTTAAATTTAAACTAATTTAAATAAAAAGCACAGCACAATTTTTATTAACGGAGCAAGATTTCGTTATTCTCGTCAAATGCTGAGTAATACCCGGATACGGACCAAACATACAAGCGAGTTTATATGTACGAGCCGCTCCACGCGATTTTAGTCTGGCAATTGTTGCAAGAACACACATAATACAAACTTTTTAGCGATCTATTTTTCAGACTTTTAACAGTTAAACGTTTTTTCTGCCTTTAAATTTATTCTTTTTCTCACTCCTTCTCCGTGGCAAGTGTACCTGACGACAACATCATACTTTCAACTTGCTGTTGGTTTTTTCCTCTAAGAAAGGTCTTACTTTCAAAGTGGAATATTTAACTCAAGTGTTTGGTTTAAAATCACCTTAGCCAGCGACTAAAATGATCTTACATTGTATTTCACGTAACCAGGAGACCCATTCATTAAATAGGCAAGTTGTCAACTAGAAAAAAACAAAGTAAAAGAGAATCACAAACGTCCAGTGAAATGACAGAGTGGCTCCAGCCCATGATTGTTTCATATATTTATATATTCGAGTGATGATATGTCCAAAGAACTCTTGTGTTATAAAGTTCACATTTGTGTAAATTGTGCAATGCTAGTAAGAACTCATGGTCTTTTTTAATTATTCGAAATCGATAGTGCGTTACTTAATTAAAAGTAATGGAATATTCAGTATAAAACACGCTTGATCTTTAAAAAGGCTGAAAGACATTTTACATGTAAAAAGATTGTAAAATTGGTGCATTTATAAGAAACTATTCGCATGTTTCCGTTACAATATTTTTTAAAGTTAATTTTGCGTAGTAGTTATCTGTTTTATAAAGTTATAACTGACAAAATAAAGAACATATAAAAACAAAATTCAGTTCTTACCTTCTAATTTTTTACTTTTGGTAATAGCTTTTCTTTCCGTTTATCCATCGTTCTTGTTACAACGATTATAGATCGATCCAGCTAATTGAATCATTATTTCTACAAAACAATTAAAAGTTTTCATAAAACGTAGAAATACCACCAATCCACAAAAAAACTACAAATGCAAACATGCAGCAACAAAACGTACTTCCACAATCCAATCACAAACACCTATCACCTCCAGAAACTTTAGGACAGAAAAAGGAATTTGTAAACAGTTACAAAGATCGCATATGGGTACTTCTATATGGATGCTTCTATATTGGTAGCGACACGAAAGACTTCAGCAGCCCTTAAACAAGCATCAAAACAATACTAACGCTGTAATTGATGCAAAAAGTTTAACGATACCACACGAAGTCAATGGTTCTTGTTCGTCAGTAATGATAGTTTTGTCGCGAGATTTGAGAACGTCAAAATATAAAGTCCATTGCAGGCGATTTCCTCCTAACAAGATGTGCAAATGTTGCAGGATGACAACAAAAGTGACATTGCCTTAGCAAAAAGAGAATGTAAGGATGTTTTGATAGAGCTGGTTGGAATTATTATGGACAAGGATAAAAAACTTTTAAGGGTCGTCAGACATGCACCTAAAGGAGACACCGCTTTGCTCAATACGTTTGAAGACGTAAAAAAACATAAAAAATTCAAAAAATTGATCCATCTTGCGCGCAAACGGACAAGCGAAATACGGTTATTATAAAAGAGACTATTTGGTAGCCATGATAATTAACGGGTTCGCCTGTCCTTTATTTATCGCCTTTCGTGTTTCTGTAACACTATTTTTTCTCTTGCACAAACGGACGGCTGGAAATATCCACGGGTCGGTCTGTAAGTTAAACGCTATTTCCTGTTCCTGTTGCACGACACTTTTCTCGAGGACAGACAGACAAAATACGGCTATTATTAAAAAGATACAACTGGAAACAAGCACAGAAGTAAAAAAAGTAGAGAAAGCAAGTGATTACGACATTCCAAAGGTTGCAGCCATCTTTTAAACCATAACGCGATGTTAAAAAACTTTCCGCCATTTTTTCTTCTCCCGTTTGATCAAGTCTGATGAAGAAAAGATAGTACCTAAAAAATTCGGGTGGGAGGAATCATATAATTATAATAATTATAATAATAAATTTTGCTCAACAATGGAGAATGATAAATTTCCTAATTTTTTATTATATAAATTTCTATATAAATGTTTAGAATTTGGTAAGAAAAATACTTTATCAGAATGTTTTAGGAGCGAAATGCTATGCCGTCTCCGGTTTAGCGCCCTTGTCGAAATCCATTGTCGCAGAAATAAGAATAGACTCAAATTGCAACGATAACCCTTTCTACTATTCTTTTATTACTGCCAAGATTAACTCGTTATACTTTTTATTCAGAAAAATTTTAGAAAAAGATAAATTTCTGAAAGTCGATTGTGAAGTTTTGGATACCTCTCAAAAACTTTGAAGGCATTTATTCTCTTTGAATACCGTGGGTAGTCAATCCGAAAGGATCGTCCACCCGACTAGATAAATATAAAAAACATTATTTTTGGCATAGTGCAAATCAACGTCAGCCAAGGCGGTGCGTTGAGGTTTATTTCTGCTTGTAGCGGCGTTGCTACAAATAAAAATTCAATATATATAAAATCATAAAAGAGAAACCTTAATTGTCTTATTTTTGAACCAAACAAACTGCAATGTCAAAAGCACAAACATTATTAAATCATAATGCATTTCTAATACTATCAGATGGGCGGACAAAATCTATATCCTGAGTGAGTCTTACACGTTGCAATAAGGGATTTTTATAGTAGTTTTACTTCTCCATAGCCTTATGACTATAACTTCTCCAAATTCTTAAACGCATGTGATATAAAAATTCAAATGAATGTTACAAAAGAAAGAGTCAGGATTTAAACCTTGTTTTACTTTAGAAATCATTTCTTTACCAGTCAGATTGAAAGCAGACAGACACCATCCTATGATAAGCTTTAAAAGCCAAAATTTGATTCACCAAAAATAAGACATTGTTGCGCAGGAAACGTCTGTCATCTTACTTCTAAATATATATACGTTTAGAACACCGAACACCTTGATTAGACGTTGACTTTCCCACTGCTCCACTCAATGTGTAAGAGAGAGAGAGAGAAAAAGTTACCTGTGTGGATAAAGTTAAGAAACTTATTATAAGATTTTAGCAAAAAACGTATATCACCATATACGTACACCATAACCTTACGACGGGACTAAGTAATGCATTTTGGTTTGTCTTTGCTTGTGCCTAAGCGGCACATAAGAAAGCCTATTATCTCCAAAAGGAGATAATAGGCTTTCTTATAAGCCTCAAATGTGTTAAAACAGGCAGGAAATGTTTCTGGCCTTGTTTTTCTTAATTTTAACCCTTTATAATTACTTTGTATGAGACATGAAAAGATCTCAACGATTGTTAGGATCAGGGTCAGTAGCTTTTAGTGTATTATTATTATTCTTTCTTTTTACAGTATTACCAGGTGCTGCTTTATGCTTTCTTACATAATAAAAATTAAAATAATATATTTTTTTCATAGCTTCCAGGCGATGTAGAGCCATAGCTACATAAACATATAAAGCTTGCTAGATTTTAGGAGAGATTAAAATTTTAGCTAACATATAAACAGAGTTGCCATTCTGACCGGTGCTAGACAGGGTATATCATAATTAACTTCACCATATTAGTTACAAATTCAAGATCGTGGGCATTAAGTCTATTCCGTGCCTCCCTCTAGCCATGTCTTTCTCATTCTTTACCATCAGGGTTTTGTCCAATAAATGACACTAAACTTTTCGTAGCCAATTATTATCCCCCAATTTGATTGAATGCTAAATTTACTCAATCTTTTTATGCAAGCACTATATCTAATGCTACAAATACTTTTTGTGCTTCTTAGCTTATTTGAACACTTTCTATCTCCAATCTGATGTTATACAACCACCTAACAATTTTTATCATTTGCTATCCTGCAAGTAACACTTCTGCCGAACTTCTATTCCTACTTAATATATATAAGGTATAAAGTAATATAGAGAAGTTGTTAATTACCTTTATAGTCACTATAGTGCATCATTAAAGCTGGAGATACTTCGTTGTCTGTAATCTCACATTTACAACCCTTGCATACAAACATTCATAAAAATTTACTAGGATATTATATTTTGCGTTTACTTAGCTGCTTTGATTATCAAAACTATTTTTGCCTGAAATATTGTAAAATTTAAAGATTTACTTTGTAGATACCTCAGATGACACATTTTTCAAAGCAAATTTAGAAAATATGACATATTCTTTTAATCACCAATTCATAAAATCCTTTGAAAATAGAAATCGTCTGACGAAGCCCACTTTGTCATTTTTTACATGGCAGGTGTTACATCATTTTACAATAAACTTGTGCCACGAGCGCTTTGTATACCTTTTATGCCCGCATAATAACCTCGGTGGACCTGCGTTTATAGACTTTCCGTACATGTAGAAAAAGGGTCTCTGAGAGCCTCATAGTACATTTTGCCCTTTCATTCATGTGCACGTTTTATTGACGTTTTTTGCAGTCTCTACACTATAGCTCTGTTCTCTGTTGTCCTAGCTTATAGTTTATGCACATTTCTCCTAGCTGGGCGTGTTCGAAGTATCTGGCACGGCTTTTTACCTTGTAAACACTACGTCTGGGTAGCTTTGATCACATCATTGATCAATTTTACTACGGGCGAAGATAGCAGAGTAATTCTACTACTCAAACATAGAACGCTATAAAACATGAGGCCTGTGCGATGAGCCCTTTTTACTTAGATCTGTCTTTTATCAACAAAACTTCGCCAAAATAGAGAGACTCGATTTTTTGTTTCATATACTGATAAATCTGTTAAAAACCATGTTCGCTGACATAAGAATAAACTCCTGTCAAAACATTTAATGTTAAATAAAATGTTGGATGAGTTTGCGTCGGCTTTAGGGTTTCCCTTTTGTGGTCTTAATGATAATAAAACTTTATTTATAGCAACGGCTCCACAAGCAAAAATAAAGTCAACAGTACCGGCCTGGCAGAAATTATTTTGCTCATTTCTAAAAATAATGTTTTTTATATTAATCTAGACAGGTGGACGGTCCTATTGGGTTGTCTACCCACCGTATCTAAAGCGAATAAATGTCTACGGTATTTGGTTAAGATTTGAGGAAATTGAACATTTAACTTATGGAAGGAATAAGCGCGCGACATTATTGTTTGTTTTTTGTTGTCTTTTGGGGGTTTTTATTTCGCGTTTTTCGTTTTGTTTATGTTTTTACATCATTTTAATTCAGGCCTTGTTTCTTAGTGCCTTTTCACCTGTGAAAGTGAAATTGATAGGCTTTCTACAAAGTTAGTTATATCAATACATGATATAATCAAGTCTGCTTGACCTGGCGCTTTGGGACAGTCGGTTTTGGTTGTGGGTTTGTTTATGACAAATGGGGACTTCAATATAATTCCTTATTTATTTGTTTGTTAAGCATACTTAACAGAATGAGTAAACGGAATTGCTAGCATACGTGCCGTGATTAGCGAGGTTAATGTGGAAAGAGAAAAATATCTTTCTGCATCACTGAATGAGACTGAGCCACGTCACTGCGTTGTAATAATAATTAATAGATGAATTGCATCTGTAATGGTGACATATTGATTGGTTGAGATGACCACAGCGCCTCAAATTACTGACTTAATATTCAGTAAGTGTGAGTAACGAATACCTATAAGGCACAAACGTTAGAGACATTTAACACACGCAAGAATCTGAATGAATCCAAAACTAAGATAACGGCAGAGGTAACGTAAACGAACAGTCGAAAAAATGTAAGTGTCAGGTAAAGATATGCAGATACTCTACCCTCGTTTTCACGGAGTCTAGAGACTCGTGCTCACAGACAACCATCATGCGAAAGTAAAAAATACCAAACAGAGTGCGCAAACTACAACGCCTGTGGTACAATTATTGCTGTATTTGCTGGAAAAGTCCAACGCCTGCTATGTAATAAATAACTCTAGCGGGCAGGGACTAAGGGTGAGGAATAGAATAACAGCACCAATCCTAGAGTTTGTACAAGACCAAATGTCCATACAAAGAGTCAGGCGAATTGAATTTTAAAGGACCAAAGGCTATGTGTGAATAAATATCGGAACAAATCTAAGAGCAAACATTTAAGTGAAGACTTAAAGAGTGGATAATCGAAGAATCAGAAATGTTGTATTGATAATGGTGTAATGTAACACAAAGAATAATTATCTATTGTTTATGGTTAAACTTAATTGCCATTGTAATCCAAGTAGTTTAATTTCGTACTTGGTTGACCTTAGTAGATAGACTCCTGTGTTATGTTAACACAAGCGTTTCTTCAAAAGTAACTTTAAGCTCTCTTTATTGTCAAATAGCTTTAGTGACGAACTTTGCATTTCTCTCTGTGTTATTTTTACACATATTTAGCGCTAAGATGTCAATACTTAAAATTAATGGTTCGTGTTTATCAGTTATGTTAGCAATTGAAGTTGTCAGTTTGCTGTTGCTTTTGGGGACGTGACAAATTGGACTGTCAATATTATCACGGCACATTTCCACTTCACAAGATGTACCTTCCTACTTTCGCAAATGTTGCAGGGGAAGACAACAAAAGGGACATTGCTTTAGCAAAAAAAGTATGTGGGGATGTTTTGATGGAGCTGATAGGAATAATTGTATGCACAGATGAAAATCTTTTGAAAATCGTCGGACATGCATCTAAAGGTGACATAAGTAGAAAAGTAAAGAGAGCGAGTGATTACCTCATTCCATAGGTTGCAGCCACCTTTAAAGCCATCACTTAACGCAGTGTTAATCCAACTTTTCGCCATTTTTTCTTCTCCCGTCTTGATCGAATTAGTCTGAAGAAAAAGGACATCATCAAACAAGTCCATTTAAATATCATTGAAATAAATTTTGACCAACAATGTAAAACATTAAGTTTCTTAATTTTTCATTATGAAAATTATTTTATAAAAGTTTAGAATTTGGTAAAAAAAAAAAAACTTTATAAGAATATAAAGTATAAAGCTGTATGCCACCCCATCTTCGGTTGAGCGCCAAAAAAAAGTCGATCGAGCTCGAAAAGAAAAAACAACAACAACAAATATGCCAACAGAGGTTAACTATTTCTATCATAATTTAAATAAGTTTTTCGTACAAATATTTCTTTGCTTCAAACCTGATTTACTATTGTGTTGCAGGCGTTTATTTAGATAAAACGGGATCAATTATGTTTTCAGGATAGACGCTTGTGAATAATAATTGTCGCATTAGTTCCCGACAAAAAGCGCAAAAGGATGGTGGCTACGACACGTTGGCGCAATGCGTTACATAAACCGCAGCTAAGGCGATAAAGAAATGTTCATTTGATAAAAAATGATATACAGTCGACTCTCGTTAAGTTGAACTTTCACAGGACCTTCAAAAATTCGACCTATCAAGAGTTCGATATTTCAAGATTTTGGTAAAAGGAGAAAAAAGACTGAAAGTGGTGAAATTGGACATTTTCTTATTCTTTTCTGTGGAAAATATTAGTTACAAAGCTTTGTTTAAGCTTTTCAAACCGCTTCCGGGATAAAAACTTTCCGATTTTAATACAATAAAGCGAATTTCACTCCCACGTGTACTGGAAATGGAGAGGTTTCCCGTGCATCTCTGACTTTATTTGTTGAATGATGGGTTGTTTCCGTACTGTCATTCTTTTCTGGACCATTGTTGTTATGTTCACTTCTTGCATTCTACCCGTTGATAACTTTGGTAGATGTGGCCACTTCACTATCCAGGTCAGCTAATTCTTCACTTGACTCATTTGTTTGATTATTCAACATTTTAATGGAGCGTCGTCATCCTTTTCTCCTCCCTGTTGTTTTCATTGACTTATTAGATTTCTCGAAACAGTTAACCCTATTCGGTCCGGGGGGGGGGGGGGGGGGGGCGGATTCCGCCCCCCCTGACGGTTTTTTTTTAATAACTCCTGATTGCTTTGTTATATGGCTATGATACTTACTGAGTTTCAACATTTATCTATTAGACACCTGCATGCTAATTTTTTAGGTCCCATACCTTTCAGAGGCTTCGATATTGGCCATTACTCGAAACTACCCCTAAAAATCTCTATGAAATCCTTATAATGGGGAAAATATAATAACTCCTGTTAGGATTATCCTTAGAACTTGAAACTTGCAACACAACTTTGTTTCATCAAAAAAAATCATTTGGAGTAATTTGAACACGTGACTAATCCGATTTCCCGATTTTGTCGGATTTTACCCGAAAATCGGAAAAAAACGGATTTTCGGGCAATTTTTGGCAATTTTTCATCCGATCCATGTAAAAACCGGAAAATATGTTAAATAACTTTTATCTAGCTTTCAAAAACTTCAAACAGAATGTAAAAATTCGCTCTAGAACAAAAGTTATTATATTTTAAGCAGATAGTGGCATTTTTAACAATTTTCGAGCTTTTGATGACGTCACAGAAAATGTGCTGACGCAAGCAAATTTTTTTTGGCGCGATTTTGTTCCTTTTATGACGTACTATAAGTGTGCCAAGTTTGATTCAATTTGAACAACCCTATGAAAAGTTATTAAGGGGGGGCGGAATCCGCCCCCCCCCCCGGTCATAGTATGTTCGAAAAACCCCGGACCGAATAGGGTTAATGATCGTTTCCTTTGATACAACATTCCATGATGACGCTAAGCATTTTATTCCTTGCAGAATAATGATCCTTGACAGCGTTTTGTGCTTTCCACTGCTTTCATGCAAAGACGATTGACTTTTTTTTCGGTAATTGGCTTCGATTCTTCGTAGCACGCCTTGGTTCCTCGATTGAAGAACGTACGTTGTATTTGGAGGCAGAAACATTATCCAATGTTTTGCACATTACATGCCCATTGTTTTTGCGATTTCGAGGGTTTTTTCTAAATGTGATTTCATCGACAGGAATTTTTTGACTTCTTTTTCCAACAAATCATTAAAAACCACTCTATCTATTTGATCTAAATTTCCACAAAGAGTGTGTATCGCTTCTTCAATGCTTTAAAAATTTGAACAATTTAAAAAAAACCGAAGGTTGAAATTCCAGTTGAACATTCAAATTCGAATGAAAAAGATTGACAGGAAAAGGAAAAGTTTGACTTAAAAACAAATTGCTCCAAGGTAACCCCTAATTTTTTTAACCAACGGAGATTATCAGTTCTCCAGAGTACCAGTTATAGAGATATTTTTAGCCTGAGAAGGGGTTGCATCATTTAAGGACCAAAACATTTGGGTTTTATCTTTATTTAATATATTTCCTTTTATTCAGTCTAAAATAAAAATCCATTAGCATATTGATATGTATATCAAAACAATTAGATAAAAAATTCACTTCTATTGTACCACAAATTGAAGATTTTGTCGGACATGTTCGTTTCCGGCAATAATTCTCTCCATCATAGAGATGATATATATATCAGTCTTGCGTTTATTTAAAATTTCTTGACAGACGACTAAATAAGATCGTCCGCCCGCCTAGTAAATATTAGCAAACATTATTCAAGGCATCGCGTCTCTGTTTATTTTCGCTTGCGGCGCCCCTTAAATATATTTTACACTTACAGAAAACACCACACACCAGAGAATCAACGTTTTTCATCTCCACACCACAAGCTGAAGGAAACAGAATCGGATGCATCAAAGTTTAATTTCAATTCTTTTAAATGGTTTTTAAACTTTCCCCAGACGGGCGGAAAATCTCTTTCTAGGTCTGCACACAGTGTTCTGTATAAAGCAAATGACTGTTAAGTTTTCGACAAAGAGTGTACGCATTCCCTTCAGTTAGTCACGTTTGAGTATTGCCTTGTTTTTATTTCCTTCTTATTTTTTGGTTTATGATTGGTTGCTTTATGAAAAATGATAAATATCAGTATGCTTGGATTTCTAAATCAAAAAATTAAATTATCCCGAAACCTATATTATCAATAGGAGTCATGATAAGCGCGATTATAGTGCGCTTATGCTATTTTTAACTACATTCTACGTAACCTCTGCGCTTTTGCGTCATTTATTACGTAACAGGCGTTCACCGCAGCAGCAAACACAGCAACCTATTGCCACAGGTCTTTTAGCTTGCCCACTGTTTTTGATATACCTTAAAATTCTGCAAGATAGCACTCAGTGGGTCTGTGTCTCTTGACTCCGTGTACACTGGGAGGGAAAGGTCTCTCATTAACTTTACTTAACCTTTTACCTTTTCATAGCGCTTTGCTTTGCTTAATATTCGGCATTCACAAACTGTATAATAAGATATAAAAATTACCTAGGGCGTGCAGTTGTCTTCTTAATCAATTGATATTTAGCTATTACAGAAGCGATTCACCTACCAATTATAAGTACCTATTAAACACTTTTTGTCTCTTTCCCTCAAAACTTCGCCAATTAACGTACGTATTCTGTTACATCCGTTTAGACGTCTTTTAAGAATGGCCAACAAATAAATACAGAAGAAATTATAGAGGTCCCCAATATGTCATTAACTGACCTGCGACTATGACCGCTGTTGCCAGGTCGGGTAGCTTTGATTCTATCCGGATAAATTTCATCATCGGAAAAGAAATGGGTATAAGAAATAAGGCTTGTGCATTTGGCGATGCCCTTGAATAAAGTCCTTTCTCTGCATGGGAAACTCGTACCCATGCCTTTCCCACACCCTGCTGTGTTGTGCTGATGTAATATAGCAAGTTCGGTGTCAAAGTGTACTGAATAGAATTTTTTTATATTTTATGCCCTAAAACTTTAAAGACATTTATTCGCTTTAAATACAGTGGGTAGACAACCCGAAAGGATCGTCCACCTGACTAGATAAATATAAAAAACATTATTTTTGGCAAAGACCATATCCACGGACAAAGTCTATATACTGAGCTGAGTATTTCCACATTTCCATAAAGAAATTTTTAGACTAGTTTTTCTTCTCCATCATAGCCTGATGACTATAACTTCTCTAAATTCCCAAACGCTTGTGATATAAAAATTCAACTCAATGTAACAACAAAGAGTCAGGATTCAAATCTTGTTTTACTTTATAAATTAGTTCTGTGTACAGTCAGAGTGAAACCGGAGAATTTACCTCCGTATGAAAAGCTAGTCAAAGTTCTTGTACTTTTCCATTTTATGCCCGAGAAGTCAAAATATGATCCAACTTTTAGAAAATGTAAAACCTTCACTTCTAAATTAATCTGCTTTAAAAAATAACACCTTTCCTAAAACTTCCCTTCCACTGATTCGTTTCTGTGTAAGTGGGTAGACTTCTGCCAGAGAGAGTAGGAGAAAGTCCGCCCGTCTGGATAAACTAAATAAACTTATTTTAAGATTTTAGCTACAAACGTATTTCGCGAACTTAACAACGGGACTTAATATTACATTTTAGTTTGTCTTTGCTTGTGGCTCATTGCCATATAAGAAAGCCTGACCCCTTGTCATCGTTTTAGAAAGTTTACTTCTTTTTGAGAGACTAACTTGATAAAACAATAACCCTAAGATAGGTCGCAAAGAATCAAAAGAAAAAAAAAAAAAGCTGAGCATCTAATGTGATATAACGCTATTGAGTCAGGGTTTTTTAGGTATATTATGACCGGGGGCAAATTAAGTCCAATGCCTCTGAAAGGCATTGGACCTAAAAATTTGGCATGCAGGTGTCTAATAGATAAATATTGACACTCAGTAATTATCATAGCCATGCAGCATAGCGTTAAGGAGTTGTTAAAAAGTCAGTCGGGGGAGGGATATTGTTTTGAGCGTCGCCACAAGCAGAAGTAAACCTAGTCGTACTGCCTTATCTTGCTTTCAGTCGTTTAATGCCAAAAATAATGTTTTTTATATTTATCTAGACGGGCGGACGATCTTATTGGGTCATCCGCCCACCATATTAAAAGGAAATGCGTTAGATTTGAGATACCTCATTGTTTCTCCATTTCAGATATTGTTTTTGATTCATCTGGAGCGCGTGAAACTTTTCACAACCTTATCTTAGTTTTTGTGTTAAAAGAGGCAGGAAATGTTTCTGGCCTTGTTTTTCCTAATTTTAACCCTTTATAATTACTTTGTATGAGACATGAAAAGATCTCAATGATTGTTAGCATCAGGGTCAGTAGCTTTTACTATATTATTATTATTCTTTCTTTTTTCAGTATTACCAGGTGCTGGTTTATGCTTTATTGCCTAATAAAAATTAAAATAATATATTTTTTTCATAGCTTCCAGGCGATGTAGAGCCATAGCTACATAAATATATATAGCTGGCTAGATTTTAGGAGAGATTAAAATTTTAGCTAAAATATAAACAGAGTTGCCATTCTGACCGGTGCTAGACAGGGTACATCTTAATTAACTTCACCATATTAGTTACAAATTCAAGATCGTGGGCATTAAGTCTATTCCGTGCCTCCCTCTAGCCATGTCTTTCTCATTCTTTACCATCAGGGCTTTGTCTAAAAAATGACACTAAACTTTTCTTAGCCAATTATTATCCCCCAATTTGATTGAATGCAAAAGTAACTAAATCTTTTTATGCAAGTACTATATCTAATGCTGCAAATACTTTTTGTGCTTGTTAGCTTATTTGAACACTTTCTATCTCCAATCTGATGTTATACAACCACCTAACAATTTTTATCATTTCCTATCCTGCAAGTAACACTTCTGCCGAACTTCTATTCCTACTTAATATATATAAGGTATAAAGTAATATAGAGAAGTTGTTAATTACCTTTATAGTCACTATAGTGCATCATTAAAGCTGGAGATACTTCGTTGTCTTTAATCTCACATTTACAACCCTTGCATACAAACATTCATAAAAATTTACTAGGATATTATGTTTTGCGTTTACTTAGCTGCTTTGATTATCAAAACTACTTTTACCTAAAATATTGCAAAATTTAAAGATTTACTTTGTAGATACCTCAGATGACCCATTTTTCAAAGCAAATTTCGAAAATATGACATATTCTTTTAATCACCAATTCATAAAATCCTTTGAAAATGGAAATAGTCTATACCTTTTATGCCCGCATAATAACCTCGGTGGACCTGCGTTTATAGACTTTCCGTACATGTAAAAAAGGGTCTCTGAGAGCCTCACAGTACATTTTACCCTTTCGTTCATGTGCACGTTTTATTGACGGTTTTTGCAGTCTCTCACTATAGCTCTGTTCTCTGTTGTCCTAGCTTTTAGTTTATCCACACTTCTCCTAGCTGGGCGTGTTCGAAGTATCTGGCACGGCTTTTTACCTTGTAAACACAACGTCTGGGTAGCTTTGATCACATCATTGATCAATTTTACTACGGGCCAAGATAGCAGAGTAATTCTACTACTCAAACATAGAGCGCTATAAAACATGAGGCCTGTGCGATGAGGCCTTTTTACATAGATCTGTCCTTTATCCACAAAACATCTTTTGTCTGGATGCGGTACTCCGACTCCTCCACCAGAATGTATGGACACCCAATGGAAAAACAAGGCCTTGCGCCCATCTCTTCTGAATCCGATGGGGCTGTGTTTATATGCTATACCGGGTTCAGTGTCCTTCGCCAAAATAGAGAGACCCGATTTTTTGTTTCATATACTGATAAATCTGTTAAAAACCATGTTCGCTGACATAAGAATAAACTCCTGTCAAAACATTTAATGTTAAATAAAATGTTGCATGAGTTTGCGTCGGCTTTAGGGTTTCCCTTTTGTGATCTTAAAGATATTAAAACTTTATTTATAGCAACGGCTCCACAAGCAAAAATAAAGTCAACAGTACCGCCCTGGCAGAAATTATTATGCTCAGTTCCAAAAATAATGTTTTTAATATTTATCTAGACATGTGGACGGTCCTATTGGGTTGTTTACCCACCGTATCTAAAGCGAATAAATGTCTACGGTATTTGGTTAAGATTTGTGCAAATTGAACATTTAAATTATGGAAGGAATAAGCGCGCGACATTATTGTTTGTTTTTTGTTGTCTTTTGGGGGTTTTTTTTTCGCGTTTTTCGTGTTTTTTATGTTTTTACATCATTTTATACAAGGTCTTGTTTCTTAGTGCCTTTTCTCCTGTGGAAGTGAAATTGATAGGCTTTCTACACTGTTAGTTATATCAATACATGATATAATCAAGTCTGCTTGACCTGGCGCTTTGGGAAAGTCGGTTTTGGTTGCGGGTTTGTTCATGACAAATGGGGACTTCAATATAATTCCTTATTTATTTGTTTGTTAAAAATACTTAACAGAATCAGTAAACGGAATTGCTAGCATACGTGCCGTGATTAGCGAGGTTAATGTGGAAAGAGAAAAATATCTTTCTGCATCACTGAAGGAGACTGAGCCACGTCACTGCGTTGTAATTATAATTAGTAGATGAATTGCATCTGTAATGGTGACATATTGATTTGTTGAGATGACCACAGCGCCTCAAATTACTGACTTAATATTCAGTAAGTGTGAGTAACGAATACCTATAAGGCACAAACGATTATTGCTGTATTTGCTGGAAAAGTCCAACGCCTGCTATGTAATAAATAACTCTAGCGGGCAGGGACTAAGGGTGAAGAATAGAATAACAGCACCACTCCTAGAGTTTGTACAAGACCAAATGTCCATACAAAGAGTCAGACGAATTGAATTTTAAAGGACCAAAGGCTATATGTGAATAAATATCGGAACAAATCTAAGAGCAAACATTTAAGTGAAGACTTAAAGAGTGGATAATCGAAGAATCAGAAATGTTGTATTGATAATGGTGTAATGTAATACAAAGACTAATTATCTATTGTTTATGGTTAAACTTAATTGCCATTGTAATCCAAGTAGTTTAATTTCGTACTTGGTTGACCTTAGTAGATAGACTCCTGTGTTATGTTAACAGAAGGGTTTCTTCACAAGTAACGTTAAGCTCTCTTTAGTGTCAAATAGCTTTAGTGACGAACTTTGCATTTCTCTCTGTGTTATTTTTACACATATTTAGCGCTAAGATGTCAATACTTAAAATTAATGGTTCGTATTCATCAGTTATGTTAGCAATTGAGGTTGTCAGTCTGCTGTTGCTTTTGGGGACGTGACAAATTGGACTGTCAATATTATCGCAGCACTGCAGAAGGACAAAAAGTAAAGACAATTGCAGACAAGACGTTTATGGACAATTTCCACTTCACAAGATGTACCTTCGTACTTTCACAAATGTTGCAGGGGAAGACAACAAAAGTGACATTGCTTTAGCAAAAAAAGTATGTGGGGATGTTTTGATGGAGCTGATAGGAATAATTGTATGCACAGATGAAAATCTTTTGAAAATCGTCAGACATGCATCTAAAGGTGACATAAGTAGAATAGTAAAGAGAGCGAGTGATTACCTCATTCCATAGGTTCCAGCCACCTTCAAAGCCATCACTTATCGCAGTGTTAATCCAACTTTCCGCCATTTTTTTTCCCGTCTTGATCGAATTAGTCTGAAGAAAAATGACATCATCAAACAAATCCAGGAGGGGATCATTTAAATATCATTGAAATAAATTTTGACCAACAATGTAAAACATTAAGTTTCTTAATTTTTCATTGTGACAATTATTTTATAAAAGTTTAGAATTTGGTAAAAAAAAAAACTTTATAAGAATGTTTTACGAGCTATATGCCACCCCATCTTCGGTTTAGCGCCAAAAAAATCGATCGAGCTCGAAAAGGAAAAACAACAACAACAAATATTCCAACAGAGGTTAACTATTTCTATCATAATTTAAATAAGTTTTTCGTACAAATATTTCTTTGCTTCAAACCTGATTTTCTATTGTGTTGCAGGTGTTTATTTAGATAAAACGGGATCAATTATATTTTCAGGAAAGACGCTTGTGAATAATGATTGTCGCATTAGTTCCCGACAAAAGCGCAAAAGGATGGTGTCTAGGACACGTTGGCGCAATGCGTTACATAAACCGCAGCTAAGGCGATAAAGAAATGTGCATTTGATAAAAAATGATATACAGTCGACTCTCGTTAAGTTGAACTTTCACAGGACCTTCGACCTATCAGGAGTTCGATTTTTCAAGATTTTGGTGAAAGGAGAAAAAAGACTGAAACTGGTGAAATTGGAAGCTTTTTATTTTCTTATTCTTTTCTGTGGAAAATATTAGTTACAAAGCTTTGTTTAAGCTTTTCAAACCGCTTACGGGATAAAAAATTTCCGATTTTAATACAATAAAGCGAATTTCACTCCCACGTGTACTGGAAATGGAGAGGTTTCCCGTGCATCTCTGACTTTATTTGTTGAATGATGGGTTGTTTCCGTCATTCTTTTCTGGACCATTGTTGTTATGTTCACTTCTTGCATTCTACCCCTTGATAACTTTGGTAGATGTGGCCACTTCACTATCCAGGTCAGCTAATTCTTCACTTGACTCATTTGTTTGATTATTCAACATTTTAATGGAGCGTTATCATCCTTTTCTCCTCCCTGTTGTTTTCATTGACTTATTAGATTTCTCGAAACAGTTAATGATCGTTTCCTTTGATACAACATTCCATGATGACGCTAAGCATTTGATTCCTTGCAGAATATTGATCCTTGACAGCGTTTTGTGCTTTCCACTGCTTTCATGCAAAGACGATTGACTTTTTTTCGGTAATTGGCTTCGATTCTTCGTAGCACGCCTTGGTTCCTCGATTGAAGAACGTACGTTGTATTTGGAGGCAGAAATGTTATCCAATGCTTTGCATAATACGTCCCCATTATTTTAGCGAATTCTAAGGTTTTTTTAGATGTGATCTTATCAACAGGAATTTTTTGACTTCTTTTTCCAACAAACCATTAAAAACCAGAGTGTGTATTGCAATGTGTATTCACAATGTTTGCAAAATTCAAACAATTTAAAAACAATCGAAGGTTGAAATACAAGTTAAACATTCAAATTCAACTAAAAAAGCTTGACGAGAAAAGAAAAAGTTTTGACCTACCATCAAATTGCTCGAGGTAGCGCCTAATTTTTTACCAACAGAGATTTTCCAGTTTTCCAGAGTAAAAGTTATAGAGATATTTCTACCCGAAGATGAGGTTGTATCTTTGAAGGACCAATACATTTGAGTTAATCTTTAATATTTTTTTTTTATTCCGTTTAAAAAATCAATCCATTGGTGTATTGATAAAGTTGATTCTCCCTAATTCGAATTCCCATGCGGAAAATTTTTTTTCGAATTATAGAGATATTCCAATTATAGAAAGTCTGTAATTCGAACTTTCAGCTTCAGAGAGAGAAAATTCAAATTACAGAGAGACATTACGGCAAGAAAACATAATTCAAGTTTCAATCAATCTTTTTTTCATAGTTTACACTAAAAAGAACCTCTAATTGAAAATCTGTTAAATATTTGATTGCTTTACATTGGACAGACGATCTCTTTCGGCAATACGAGTTACATCAACAAGTGCTTTTTTCAGGTCGACACGAATTAGGGAGAAAATCGTGCCGACGGGACCAAAACAATGTTTGAATTATAGAAAGTTTCGAATTAAAGAAATTC
The DNA here is from genome assembly GCF_029227915.1 of Hydractinia symbiolongicarpus. Classification (NCBI taxonomy): domain Eukaryota; kingdom Metazoa; phylum Cnidaria; class Hydrozoa; order Anthoathecata; family Hydractiniidae; genus Hydractinia; species Hydractinia symbiolongicarpus. The sequence continues at coordinate 22,166,710 of NC_079878.1, read as the reverse complement.
GAATTGTAGAAAGTTTTTTATAAGAGTTTGTTAAGGAAAATTGACGGTGGCTGAGCACTCATTCAAATTATAGAAATATTCGAATTATAGAGATTCGAATTAGAAGGAGTCAACTGTACTTCAAAACAATTAGATAAAAAATTCACTTAATTGTACCACAAATTGAAAAATTTCTCGGACATGTTCGTTTCCCACAATGATTCTCTTCATCATAGAGGGTGATATATATATATATATATATCATTCTTGCGTTTATTTAAATATGGTTGACAGACGACCAAATAAGATCGTCAGCCCGCCTAGTAAATATAAGTAAATATTATTTAAGCCATCGCGTCTCTGTTTATTTCTGCTTGCGGCACCCCTTTAAAATATTATACATTTATAGAAAACACCACACACCAGAGAATGAACGTTTTTCATCTCCACACAATAAGCAGAAGGAAACAGAATCGCATGCGTCAAAGCTTAATTTAGTTTTATTTAAAATGTTTCTTTAAACTTTCTCCAGACGGGCAGAAAGTCTCTTTCTAGGGGTAAATGTGCCCACAGCGTTCTAAATAAAGCAAGTCACTGTTCAGTTTTCGAGAAAGTTTGTACGCAATACCTTCAGTTTGCCACATTTGAGTATTACCTTGTTTTTACATTGTTCTTATTTTTTGGTCATTCTCTGGGTTATTGATTTTATAAAATTATTCCCTAAAAAAATAATAAACAACAATTTGCTTAGACTTCTAAATCAAAAAAATTAAATTATCCCGAAGTTGGACCTATATTATCAATAGGAGTCATGATGAGCGCGTTTATAGTGCGCTCATGCTATTTATAACTACGTTCTATGTAACCTTTGCGCGTTTGCGTCATTTATTACGTAGCAGACGTTCGTCGCTATAGTAAACACAGCAACCTGGTGCCACAGGCGTTTTAGCTTGCGCACTGTTTTGTTATACCTTTTAATTCTGCATAATAGCCCTCAGTTGGTCTTTTCATAGCCCGGCCTTTATGAATGTGTGCACAATTTATCAACGGTTTGCGCTATCTCTACAGGCTATCTCTGTTTTTTAGATTGATTTAGATTTCTTCTAGTCGCGCGTGTTTAACATCTCTTCTGCTTTGCTTAATATTCAATACTCACAAACTGTACAATAAAATATAAAAATTACCTGAGGCGTGCAGTTGTCTTCTTAACCAATCTATATTTAGCCATTACAGAAGAAATTCATCAAATATGGACTTAAAACGTTTTTGATTTGCTGACACAGCTCCACAAAAACTTTGATGAGGGTATAATTAAACCCTGCACTACATGTTGGATTTTGAGGTTTCTAAATTTCCAGGAATGCCGTGCATAACAATTTGTACCTTCCGCCATGAGAATTCACTGTTTCATGGCACTGAATGTGCAAAATGTGTAATCATCGCCACAAATATTAATTGTGACAAAAAGCTAAAAAAAATCAGAAACATTGAAAGGAACAACATCCTACGTATCACATATAGATGTCCATCACCTTCCAAATTCTTTCAATTTCGGCAAGAAGTTTCAAATTGTTGTCGCTAATGTGAAAAAGATGGTTGAAGGCAAGCAATCGGTCCAGGCAAATATACCGTAGACATGTTATTCATGCTAAATACAGTGAATATGGTGTCTGCGAAAATTAGTCAACACAAAATTTAACCCACTTTAAGGTAGATCTTGCCTGATGTGACCTACTAAACAAGGCACTTCCCATAGATGTTTCTTTTCATTGTTGGATCAAGTGATAGCTTAAATACTGACAAGAAAGAAGTAATGTCTGCCAGCAAATGTTTGCGTGATGAAAGTACAAATGGTAAAAACGGAGGAGATAACCCATCACGAAAAGCCTCTGAAGAAATCTGTATGTTAATGATATCAGTAAATAAAAAAACAAATACTAGAGACACTGTTGACCCAGGTGATAGTTTTAGTGAAGGTATTCACACTGGCAAGAAGGAAAAAGCATCTACTATTATGTCTGATACTGTTAATAAAGATAAAGATAATAAATTCATTCTATCAACTCAGGATTCTGGAGTAATCCTTCTGCCAATGCTCCCAGTGAAGGAGAAAAACATAGCTAACGACACTGGTGCGGGCCTTGGTGATAGCTTGGACGAAGTAATATTTACCAATACGGAAGAACTAGCGTTTACCTTAGAAAGTATACCTAATGAAGAAACCAATAGTAATGATGAAAATAAACCTTCAATTATTGATGCGTCGAAAGAAGATAAGAAAATATCTCCCAAAAAGGTTAGCTAAAAGAATATTAATATTTGTGTAATTGAAGGCACTTCGCATAGATCCTGAGGAAATTAAAGGAAGCAAATTTAAAATTTAGAATTCGAGAAAAACTGCTAAACATTTGCCTTTTAAGGTATCCAGATCCTACATGAGACAGTATTAAAACGGCCAAGGTTTTCTTATTGATATCTAAAAATTTGTTATCTACAGTTTCTTCAAACAATTTTTTTTCTTAGGGCTTGATTAACTTGAATTTGTCAAAACGTTAGGCTAGGTTCCTGGTTTAGTGTTTTAATTTTAATTTGTTACAATTAAAGACATATTTGCCTAAAAATGTTTTCAGGTTAAAAGTACATTAAGAGTTACTGAGCCTTCGGATGGTGAAGAAGGTAGTAAAGAAGGCAGTGTTGTGTTTAGTGCTGACATTAGAGATAATATCCCTACGTGTCCAGGTATTTAAGTGGTTTTAGAAATGTTCATCTCATGATTTGTGAAAGAGTTTTACTTAAAATGCAAAAAATGTTATCTACATCGTTTAATTCGCCGGGTTTTTTTATTATTTTCAGTAATCAATGTTAATAACGAACAAGGCTTTCCTCTAAATACTGAAGACTTGTTGAACACTGAGGCTTTGACGTTTAGTGATGACGAGGAGAATATGACTAATAATGCTAACATTAAAGATGTGCTAAAAAATGTCAGTGGAATCAAATTGTCTATATTTAAAGATATTTACATTTTGTATTACATTTTTTAATTATACTGTCCTATTTCAGTTGCATTAACATCAGCCCTGGCCTTTGTGTTTATATTCTAAGTAATAACTCCGAAAGTTAAGTAATTTTTTGAGATATAATTCAAATATGTTATGTTGCAAGGCCCAAAGTGGACACTGAAATTTTGTAACATTTCCAGTGGTTAATTTTTTCACCCTATTAGCAAGGGGGTGCGGCACAAAGTGCCTGCGGCTACTTTGACCAGGCATAACTTTTGTTAGGCATGAAATTTAGTGCTGAAATTTTGTGACATTTCCCAACTTTTATTAATGCGTTTGACGAAAAAATGGATACTTCATGGGTATCTGTGCTTTGAACTTTGGATGCGTGGGATTGTATGCATAGACCATTTGATTTCTTGCATAGAAATTAACAACTTTCTACAAAACCTTTTTACTCATTATTACTAAGTTGTCAGCCCATGGAAATATCCATGGAAATTTCCTTGCCGTGTACAATCTCCTGCTTTGACCTTTTCGTGCATTTGAGCATTCAGCAGCATTGTTTTGACGCGCGAATAGAAGAAAAACTTAAATTGCTTTTCGGTTACTTATTTTTATTTTGTCTAAGTAATACAAATTCTACAAATTCTAAGTAATACAATAAAAAAACTACGCGCCGAATTAGAAGAAAGTTTATTTGCTTTAAGATGAAATTGAATTATGTTTTTACGTTTTATTCCTAATATTTAGGTTTCCATTGTTAAACTTTCCTGTTGCGAAACCAGGATATACTAATAAATTTTAAGTTGCAATTGGTTTTGCAGAGCTCTATAACTTTTTTACAAAAACCGATCTCAGAAGAATTGAAAACAAGACTAATTGGAAATGTGAAATTAAATAATGATCCTAAAATTAAAATTTATTAACCAGAATTAATCAATCAAATCTTAATACAATCTATTTGTGGTATGTTCTTACCTCAGTTCCGCGGAGATATGAAAAAGTGTGGAAAGCGCGAAGAAAGAAGTCTTATGTTAATTTTTTACGGCTGTATTGTGCAACAATTGTTTTCTCTTTAGCCCTTGATTTGGTAGATGTTACAGGAGACGCAGATGTTGATTTTCATAAAGTTTCCGGCGACTGCAATGCAGGCTTTTTTCTCACCTTATTGTCTAGTTTGGTTATAAATTTCTCTAAATGAATTTATTAACACTTCTGTTAATAGTTTACTTACTGGTTACCTAAAACTGTGTGGTAGCAGCAAGTGGGAAGAATATTAGGTGTTTCTCTAGTACAAGATTTTATAAGAAATTGAGTTGTGCTAAACCTAAGCAAGTTACCAGGATGAGTTTTGGGAAGTTGGAACACTGAGGCTTTAATGTTGATGATTAAACAAGCAACCAACAAAACAGTTGTTTAATAAGGGATGACAAATCGAAAAGTGTACGCTTAATGTCAATTCGACGTTAGAAAGGATGGGAGGGGTCCTGAAAAAAGTTAAAAAATTCAAAAAGATGATATTGTGTAAAGTTTGAATTTCGATTAACAACTTATTAGCAACTAAAGCTATAATGAAAACAAACGGAGTTGTTTATGAAGTCGTTTATAAAAACATAAATAAATAGTATAAAATAGTATAAAAATATAGTATAAATATAATAGTATAAATAGTATAAATAGTATAAAAACATTTTCAAGATATAAATTCCAGGAAATTAAAAATGACTTAAGATTAAAACGTATTTACTTTTTATAGATAACATGCGATACGTATGACCTCACCGTCGCTCTAAAGCGGACCTTTCACCCGAAAATAGTTAAACTTAGAATGGGTCACATCGTTGTTTGATTAACGAATTTCGTATTTATTTTAAATATTTCGCAGTTATAAGTTACGAAATAACGAAAGTTTAGTTCCTTCTTAGCACATTTTTTTCTTCTTCGAACAGTCCTTTTTAAAACAGACAGATGCGAAAAATGCAGGACTTGTCATCCAGCGGAATTTTTCTCTACAATTTTAACATTGCATGTTTCTTATCATCGTGTAATATTTTAAAATGTAGATTGATTCTTTCGGTTTGTCACAAGGTGACATTGTTGGATCGGGGGATAGCCCAGATACTGACAACAAAGGATAATGTCTGCCAGCAAATGCTCGCGTGATGAAAGTACAGATGGTATAAACGGAGGAGATAAACCATCACCTAAAGCCTCTGAAGAAAGTGGCAAGAAATCATCTACTTCTATGTCTGATACTGTTAATAACGATAAAAATAATAAATTCATTATACACAATTCTGGAGAAATCTTTCCACCAATGCCACCAGTGAATGAAAAAATCATAGCTAACGACACTGGTGTAGGCCTTGGTGATAGCTTGGGCGAAGTGATTGATACCGATATGGAAGAACTTGCATTGACCGTACAAAGCATACCTAATAAAGACACCGATGATAATGATGAAATTAAACCTTCAATTATTGATGTGTCGAAAGAAGATAAGATAAAATCTCCAAAAAAGGTACCAAGAAGAAAATTCATAGACCATGTCCAATTTGTGGATGCATGCAAAGTGCCTTACCAAGACACTTATCTCTGAAACATAAAAAGGATCCAGCTGTTGTCAAGGCGTTATCACTGCCACGTCGCGAGAGAATTAAAGCATTTGATAACCTGAAGAAGATAGGTGTTTTCAATTACACCCAAAAGGAGATGGCGAAAGAAGAACCATAGTATATCCGAGAAAGAACAGGCAACAACGACGATGCGCTATTCGTTTGTGTTACATGCAAAGGAACGTACAATAAGAACTAAACCTCACGCACCAACATTTTTGTGGAAAAAACAATGGCCAAGTTATGGTACCCTTTTTACCTATTGAAGCTCTCAATTTCAATGACTTAAAAGATGACTTTAAAGCAGTACTAAACAAAATGATTTTGAATGATGTATCATCAATGGCAAAATCTGATGCTGTAATTCTTATGATTGGATCTCGCATGTTTAATGGCCAAAAGTGTAAGTCCGGGAAAAACATGAAGTAGAAAAAAAGGTTCGTCAAACGGTGAGGAGATTGAGCCGCTTGTTCATTGCATTTAAAGAGTCCTTAGGAATTCCTGTAGATTCTTCTGCAATGTTTAACAAAAACAATATATGTCATTTAAGAAGCGCTATCGACAGGTTATGTGGAGATGATGAAAAATGTGGTCTAAAAGTGCAGTTACAAAATACTATTAAAGGCGCTGCTAAGATGTTGCAGGCTCATTATTTAGTTGAGGGAGATATGAAAGCTGACCAGTTGAGGAACAAAACCACGCGAAAGCCGGAAAACCTTCCACATTCTAGTTAAGAAGAGTATACTGTATTATGCGTGTTCTTGCAAAAATTGTCACAGTGATATACAAATAATCATAGATATAAACTCGCCCGTATGTTTGGTCCCTATCCGGCTATTACTCAGCATCTGATTTGCAACCTAAGCCCGGCAAGATAAGAATCGTTAACCAGGATAACGAAATCTTGCTCCGCTAGTAATAATTGTGCTACGCTTTTATTTTAAATTAGTTTAAATTTAATTCAAAGATTGTTTAACTTGAAACAACACTTCATAATTTCACATGAAGCAACACCACACAGCCCTCGTATTCGCGAAGCTATTATTCATGTTTGGAATGATGTTGATGGAAGATAATAATCAATGAAAGTGACGTAACAATACGCAAACCACAATATGTTCTTTATATTGTAGTTTAACTTAAATTTCGTGTTTATTTTCATGTTTAAAAAGCAGCTATAGGCATTTTTGCTCAAATTTCGACACCTTATCGCTATCAAATATGTTTAAAATTAACTCAGAGAGCGAGATATCCCTTGCATAGTTAGTCACTAAACCTATTAGTCACCAAAGCGAACTTGGGTTAATTTACTCTTTACGAAATTAACCTACTTGGATTAAAATTGCAATTAAGTTGAAACATAAACAATACATAGTTATTCTTTATTACATTATACTATTGGCAATTCAACATTTTTTTCCACTTTTTTTATACTTCGTACATTCACTATTTATGTTTTAAGCCAAATGATTTAGAATTGCTCCGATATTTTTTTCCATGTAGTCTTTTGATATATTTCATTCCGCCCGGCTCTTTGTTTGGACATTTAGTCTTGCAAAAACTATAGGATGCACCCGACACTTGTTCCACTTAACCTCTACACGCTTAAGTTATTTATTACGTCGTAGGCGTTAGATCAAGAATTGTAACACAGGCGTTTTAGTTTGCGCACTGCGTTTAGTATTTTTTACTTTTGCACGATATTTGTCTCTGAGCACGAGTTTCTAAACTCTTTGAACACGTGGGCAGGGTATATGCACACTTTTACCTGATACTTACATGTTATCGACTGTCCGTGAACGTTAGCTCTGTTGTTATCATAGTTTTGGATTCATTCAGATTCCTCCTAGGTGCGTTTGTTGATGGTTCTAACTCCTGTACCTTGTTTGATATTAACTACCTACAAATTGTATATTACATCATTCACTGCAGTGCACTATTCGTCCTAACCAATTAAAATTTCGCCATATCTGAACTTTACAGATGCAATTCATCTACTAATTATAGTTACTAAAGCAGTGACGTGGCTCAGTCTCATTCAGTAATGCAGAACATTTTTTTCTCTTTCCATATTAATCTTGCTAATCACGGCATGTATGCTAGTAATTCCGTTTACTGAATCTGCTAAGTATGTTTAACAAACAAATGAATAAGGAATTATATAGAAATCTCCATTTGTCATAAACAAACCCGCAACCAAAACCGACTGTCCCGAAGCGCCAGGTCAAGCAGACTTGATTCTATCGTGTATTAATTTAACTACATGCGTAGAAAGCCTATCAATTTCACTTCCCCAAGAGAAAGCGGACTAAGAAATAAGGCCTGTGTTATAATGATGTAAAACATAAAAAACGCCAAATAAAAACCCACAAAAGACAACAAAAACAAACAAACAATAATCTCGTGCGCTAATTCCATCCATAAGTTAAACATTCAGTTGCCACAAATCTTAACCAAATACTGAAGACATTTATTCGCTTTAGATACGGTGGGTAGGCAACTCAGTAGGACCGTTCACCCGATTAGATAAATATAAAAAACATTATTTTTGGCAAGGAGCAAAATAATTTCTGCCAGGTCGGTACTGTTGACTTTATTTTTGCTTGTGGAGCCGTTGTTAGATATAAAGTTTTAAGATCTTTAAGAATACAAAAGAGAAATCCTAAAGCCAACGCAAACTCATCCAAAATTTCATTTAACATTAAAAATTTTGACAGGAGTTTGAGTAAAAAGGGCTCGTTGTACAGGCCTTATTTCTTAAAGCCCTTTATGTTGGAGTACTAGAATTACTCCGCTATCTTCGGCGGTAGTAAAATTGGTCCATGATAGCAACACGTAGTGTTAACAAGGTGAAGGCAGTCCATAAACGCACGTCCACCAAGGTTATTATGCGGGCGTAAAAGGTACACAAAAAACTGTGCGCAAGCTAAAACGCTCGTTGCACAAGTTTGTTGTATCTGTTTGTTGTAAAACGATTTAACACCTGCTTTGTAATAAATGACAAAGTGGACTTCGTCAGACGATTTCCATTTTCGAAGGATTTTATGAATTAGTGATTAAAAGAGTATGACATATTTTCGAAACTTACTTTAAAAAGTGTGTAATCTGAGGTATCTACAAAGTAAGTCTTTAAATTTTACAATATTTCAGGCAAAAGTAGTTTTGATGATCAAAGCAGGTAAGCAAACGCAGAAAATAATATCCTAGTAAATTTTTATGTATGTTTGTGTGTAAGTGTGAGCTTACGGACAACGAATTATTATTGAGTTATTTCGTGTCTCATGCAAGGTTTTCAATTAGGAAAAAGAAGCTAAGAAACATTTCCTGCCTCTCTTTACACGAAAATTAAGGTTGTGAAAAGTTTCACGCGTGCCAGATGAAACAAAAACAATATCTGAAATGGAAAAACAAGAAGTTATCCCACTGGTAACGCATTTCCTTTTAATATGGTGGGCGGATGACCCAATAAGATTGTCCAGCCCCCCCCCCCTGACGGTGCTTTAACAACTCCTTAATGCTATGCCGCATGCCTATGATACTTACTGAGTGTCAATATTTATCTATTAGACACCTGCATGCCAAATTTTTAGGCCCCATGCCTTGCAGAGGCTTTGATACTGGCTATTACTTGAAACAAAAAAAACCCATCTCTATGAAACCATTATAATTGGGGAAAATATAATAACTCTTGCTAGGATTATCCTTAGACCTTGCAACTTACAACACAACTTTGTTTCATCATGAAAAATTATTTACCATGTCTTTGACACGTGATTAATCCGATTTTTTGGAATCCGCTCACCGGTCATAATATGTTCAAACAATCCTGCAATGAATAGGGTTAAATCACATTCGATGCTCACCTAGCTCTTTTCTGTTTTTATTTTGCGACCTTTCTCAGGCTTCTTATTTTATCAAGTTATTCTGTCAAAATGATATAAAAGCACGAAAAGTGTTTGTAGCATTAGACGTGTTACCTGTATCAGAAGATTAAGTTGGTTTAGCATTCTATCAAGCTGGGGGAGAAAAATTGGCTAAGAACAGTTTAGTTTCATTCTTTGGGCAAAGTCTAGATGACAAAGAATGAGAAAGACATGGGTAGCGAAAGGCAAAACACAGACTTTAGAACTAATACAATCTAGATTAGATAGTAATTAAAAACTGATTAATATACCCTGTCCAGCATCACCGGTCAGAATGGCAACACTGTGTAAATTATTTTATATGTTACCTAAAGTGTTATTCTGTCCTAAAAACTTGCTAACTATATAAATTTATGTATGGCTCTACATCGCACAGGTATCTATGAAAAATATATATTAATTTGTATTACTTACTTTATATAGAAAAAGTAAAGCACTAAATTTTTATTGCGTAGTAAAGGACAAAGCAGCGTAGTTATCTCGTAAAACTGAGAAAATAAATACTAATATAGCTAAGTTAATGACCTAGATGATAATAATCATTGAAATCCTTTCACGCCTCATACGAAGTAATTCTAAAGGTTTACAATTATGGAAAACAAGGCAAGAAATATTTCCTGCCTGTATTAACACAAAAACTAAGATAAGGTTCTAAAAAGGTTCGGTCGTGCCGGATAACGCAACAACAATGGAAAAAAAAAACAAAGATTGTAACAGCAAACTCATCTCCTTTAATTATTGTAGACACATGACCCAATAAGACCGTCCACCCGTCTAGATAAATATAAAAAACAATATTTTTGGCAATGAACGAATGAATGCGCGATAAGGCAGTACGGTTGGTTTACTTTTGCTCGTGGCAACGCTCAAAACAATATTTTACGCTGACAAAAAAAACATAAGTGAAGATAGGTGCAGAAAAATATCCTCTAATAATACCTCCAGACGGTTGGACAACTCTCTCTATCTTTTCAAGTAAGTGCGCCCACCGGTATTCGTAATAATGACATCAAAGATCACTTTAAAACACAAGATGTTATACGAGTCAATTAAATGTGATTTAAAAGAAAAGAAACAAAAAGTATGCGTAGTACGTCACATTTGAGGCTTATTATTATCTCCAAAAAGAATAAACTTTCCTAAAGGATGACAACGGGTCAGGCTTTCTTATATGGCAATGAGCCACAAGCAAAGACAAACGAAAATGCAATATTAAGCCCCGTCGTAAAGTACGCCACATACGTTTGTAGCTAATATCTTAAAATAAGTTTATTTAGTTTATCCAGACAGGTGAACTTTCTCCCTCTCTCTCTGGGTGAAGTCTACCTACTTACACATAACCGAAAGAGTGAAAAAGTCAAGGTCTAGTCAAGGTGTTTGATGCTCTCAAAGTATATATATTTAGAAGTGAGATGACAGACGTTCCTGCGCAAGAATGGGTATTTTTGGTAAAAATTGGATCAAATATTGACTTCTCAGGTATAAATTGTTAAAGTACAGGTGGTTTGACAAACTTATAGAGAAGGATAACTAGTATAAATATATCTTTATGGGAATGTGGGAAGAATCAACTCAGGGTATAGACTTTGTCCGCCCGTCTGATAGTATTAGAAATGCATTATGATTTAATAATGTTTTGTGCTTTTGACATTGCAGTTTGTTTGGTTCAAAAATAAGACAATTAAGGTTTCTCTTTTATGATTTTAATAACGTTGAATTTTTATTTGTAGAAACGCCGTCACAAGCATGAACAAAACTCACTCCACCGGCTTGGCAGAAGTTGATTTGCACTTTGTTAAAAATAATGTTTTTTATATTTATCTAGTCGGGTGGACGATCCTTTTGGGTTGACTACCCACGGTATTCAAGGGGAATAAATGTCTTTAAAAGTTTTTAAGAGGTATCCAAAATTTCGACTTCTTAAAAACTTATCTTTTTCTAAAATTGTTTCTGAATAAAAAGTATAACAAGTTAATGTTAGCAGCAATAAAAACATAGTAGAGAGGGTTATCATCGTTAATATAAGCCTATTCTTATTCCCGCGACCATGGATTTCTACAAGTTTATTGGTACATAAAATAAAAAAAATTCTTCTTTATACTTTGACAGCGAATTTGCGATATTACATTAGCACAACACAGCAGGTTGCGGTAAAGACATGGGTACGAGGCATATATCTTCGATTGGATGAGTCTAGTTTGCAGAAAAAAATTATATGTGTCCTATGGAGAAAAAGACTTTAATTAAGGTCATCGTCATATGCATTGGCCTTATTTCTTATACGCATTTCTGTTCCGATATTGAGATTTACCCGGGTAGAATCAAAGCTACTCGATCTGGTAACAGCGGTCATAATCGCAGGTCAGTTAACGACGAATAGGGGCCTCCCTATAATTTCTTCTGTATTTAATTGTTGGCCATTCTTAGGAGACGTGTTAAACGGAATTCACAGAGTACGTGCTGTGATTGGCGATGGTTTGAAGGAAAAAGAAAAAACGCGTTTCTTCATTCCTGAATAAGACCAATTCACGTGTTTCTCCGGTAGTTATACCAATTGGTAGGTAAATTGCATTTGTAATAGGTAGATATAGATTGGTTAGAAAAACCATTGCACGCCTCAGGTAATTGTTATATTGTATTGGACAGTTTGTGAGTACCGAATATTAGGCAAAGCAGAAGGACTGTGCTAGAAACGTCAAACACATTCGGCTAGAGGGAATCTAAATCAATCTAAAAAACAGGGATAGCGTGTAGAGATAGCGCAAACTGTTGATAAAACGTGTACACATTTATAAAGGCTGCGCTATGAAAAGGTAAAAGGTTAGGAAATTTTATTTTCCGACTGGTATATACTGAGTCAAGAGACACAGACCCACTGAGGGCTATCATGCAGAATTAAAAGGTATAACAAACGCAGTGCGCAAGCTAAAACGCCTGTGGCACAAGGTTGCTGTGTTTGCTTTAGCGGCGAACGCCTGATACGTAATAAGTGACGCCAAAGCGCAAAGGTTACGTAGAATGTAGTTAAAAATAGCATAAGCGCACTATAAGCGCTCTTATCATGACTCCTATTGATAATATAGGTCCAACTTTGGGATAATTTAAATTTTTGATTTAAAAGCTTAAGCAAATTCTTGCTTATTATTTTTTTAGGGAAGCAATAACAATGAGAATAGCCAAAAAATAAGAAGAAAATAAAAACAAGGTAATACTCAAGTGTGACTAACTGAAGGTACTGCGTACACTCTTTGTCAAAAAGTGAAGAGTCATTTGCTTTATATGGAATACTGTGGGCAGACTTACCCATAGAAAGAGATTGTCCTCCCGTCTGGAGAAAGTTAAAAAAAAAACATTTAAAAGAAGTTAAATTAAGCTTTGACGCATCCGATTCTACTTTTTTCTGCTCGTGGTGTGGAGATGAAAAACGTTGATTCTCTGGTGTGTGGTGTTTTCTATAAGTGTAAAATATTTATAAGGGGCGCCGCATGCAAAAATAAACACAGACGCGATGCCTTAAATAATATTTACTTATATTTACTAGGCGGACTGACGATCTTATTTCGTCGTCTGCCAAGACTGATATATATATATATCATCTCTATGATGATGATAATCATGGCCGGAAACGAACATGTCCTAGAGAATTTTCAATTTGTGGTACAGTAAAAGTGAATTTTTTTATCTAATTATTTTGATATACATATTAATATGCTAATGGATTAATATTTTAAACTGAATAAAAGGAAATACAATAAATAAAGATAAAACCCAAATGTATTGGTCCTTTAAAGATACAACCCCTTCTCAGGCTAAAAATATCCCTATAACTTGTACTCTTGCAAACAGGAAAATCTCAGTTGGTTAAAAAAGTTAGGCGTTACCTCGGAACAATTTGACTTCAAGTCAAACCTTTCCTTTTCCTGTCAATCTTTTTCAGTAGAATTTGAATGTTTAACTGGAATGGAATTCCTTCGTTTTTTTTTAAATTGTTTGAACTTTTAAAACATTGAAAAAGCAATACACACTCTTTGAGTCGAAATTTAGATCAAACAGATGGCTTTTAATGGTTTGTTGGGAAGAGAAGTCAAAAAATCCCTGTTGATAAAATCACACTTAAAGAATAAACCCTAGAATTCGCAAAAACAATGGGGATGTAATATGCAAAGCATTGGATAATGTTTCAGCCTCCAAATACAATGTATGTTCTTCAATCAAGGAACCAAGGCGTGATACGAAGCATCGAAACCAATTACCGAAAAAAAGTCAATCGTCTTTGCATGAGAGCAGTGGAAAGCACAAAACACTGTCAAGGAATTATATTTTGCAAGCAATGAAAAACTTGGCGTCATGGAACGCTGTATCAAAGGAAACTTTCATTAATTGTTTTAAGGTATCTAATAAGTCAATCAAAACAAAAGGCAAAAGAGAAGGATGATGACACTCCATTTAAATGTTGGATAATCAAGCAAATGAGTCAACTAAAGAATTTGGTGACCTGGATAGTGAAGTGACCACATCTACCGAAGTTATGAAACGGCAGAATGCAAAAGTGAACGTGATAAAAAATGATCCACAAGAGAATGACAGTGTGGAAACAACCGATCATTCAACAAATGAAGTCCGAGATGCACTGGAAACGATGCAAGACCTCTTCATTTTTATTACACATGGGAGCGAAATTCGCTTTCTTGTATTGAAAATGGAAAGCTTGTTATCCTGGAAACGGGTTGAAAACCTTAAACAACGCTTTGTTACTATTATTTTCCACAGAAAATAATAAAAAAGTAAAAAGCTTCCAAATTCAACATTTTCAGTCCTTTTTTGTCTCGAACAATTTTCGAGTCCCCCTTCAGACCATTCCTTCGGATAACTCGAACTTTAAAGAAAAGAGGAAAAACAATTTGTTTGATAAGAATTAAATTTATTAATTCTAATTAATTCATTTTTTGAAATAGATATAAACTTCACTTGTCCGGATATATGTAGTGTAGGGAACTTGCAAACCTTCCCCATTCCCACAGTTCTTTTTAAAAAAAATCGCCTTAACTCGAACTATTATCTTATTTTTCCTAAAGTTTGACTTAACGGGAGCTTCGCTTAAGTCGAACATTCGTTAAGTCGCCTGTATTTTTGGTCCGTATCCAGCTATTACTCAGCATCTGATTTTCAAGCTGATCCTGGCAAGATAACAATCTTTAAAGAGCTTAATGAAATCTTGCTTCCCTAGTAATAATTGTGCTGTGCTTTTATTTTAAATTAGTTTGAATTTAATTCAAAGAAGGTTGAACTTGAAACAACACTTCATAATTCACACGAAGCCAACACCACACATCACTTATGTTTGGAAAGATGCTGATGGAAGAAATTACTTAACCAAAGTGACGTAATAAAACGCAAACCATAATATGTTCTTTATATTTTAGTTTAACTTAAATGTCGTGTTCATTTTCCAATTGTATACATGTTTAAACAACAACTATAGGCATCTTTGCTCAAATTTCGACACCTTAGATGGTATCAAATATGTTTAAAATTAACTCAGAGAGCGATGATATTCCTTGCATAGTTAGTCACTAAACCTATTAGTCAGCAAACTTGGGCTAACTTCACTCTTTACGAAATTAACCTACTTGGATTAAAATTGCAATTAAGTTGAAACATAAACAATACATAGTTATTCTTTATTATATTATACAATTGTTAATGCAACATTTTTTTTCCATTTTTTTATTGTTCGTACATTCACTATTTATGTCTTCAGTCAAATGACTTAGAATTGCTCAGATATTTTTTCACACGTAGTCTTTTGCTATATTTCATTTCGCCGGCTATTTGTTTAGACATTTAGTCCTGTAAAAACTCTAGGATCCACTCGACGCGTGTTCCACATAACCTCTATGCGTTTAAGTCATTAATTACGTCGCCGGCGTTAAATCGATAATTCTACCACAGGCGTCTTAGTTTGCGCACTGCGTTTGGTATTTTTTACTTTTGCATGATGGTTGTCTGTGAGCACGAGTTTCTAGACTCCTTGAACACGTGGGCAGGGTATATGCGCACTTTTACCCGACACTGACATGTTATCGACTGTCCGTAAACGTTAGCTCTGTTGTTATCTTAGTTTTGGATTCATTCAGATTTCTCCTAGGTGCATGTGTTGATGTTTCTAACTCTGCTTGTTTGATATTTGCTACTCCTAAAATATATAATTCATCAGTAACTAGAGGCACAGTAGTCGCCTCACTCAATCAATGTCTCACTATTACGGATACAATTCATCTACTAATTAAAATTACCAACACAGTGACGTGTCTCAGTGTCATTCAGTAATGCAGAACGTGTTTTTCTCTTTCGATATTAATCTTGCTAATCACGGCACGTATGCTAGTAATTCTGTTTACTGAATCTGTTAAGTATGTTTAACAAACACATGAATAAGGAATAATATAGAAGTCTCCATTTGTCATAAACAACCCTGCAACCAAAACCAACTGTCCCGAAGCGCCCGGTCAAGTAGACTTGATTCTATCATGTATTAATTTAACTACCTGTATAGAAAGCCTATCAATTTTACTTTCCCAGGAGAGAGCGGGCTAAGAAACAAGGACTGTGTTATAATGATGTAAAAACATAAAAAAACGCGAAATAAAAACCCACAAAAGACAACAAAAAAAATCAAACAATAATGTGCTTATCCCTTGCATGAGTTAAATGTTCAATTGCCACAAATCTTAACCAAATACCAAAGACATTTATTCGCTTTAGATGCGGTGGGTAGACAACCCAAAAGAACCGTCCACCCGACTAGATAAATATAAAAAACATTATTTTTGGCAATGAGCAAAATATTTTCTGCCAGGGCGGTAGTGTTGACTTTATTTTTGCTTGTGGAGCCGTTGCTACAAATAAAGTTTTAATATCTTTAAGACCAAAAAAGGAAAACCTTGAAGCCGGCGGAAACATCATGCAACATTTCATTTAACATTAAAAACTTTGACAGTAGTTCATTCTTGTGCCGGCGAACATGGTTTTTAACAGACTTATCAGTATATGAAGCAAAACATTCGGGTCTCTCTATATTGGCTAAGGACAACATGAGCATATAAGCACAACATAAGCATAAAAGTACAACCCTATCGGATGCAAAAGACATGGGCGAAAGGCCTTGTTTTTCGATTGGGTGCCCATATTTTCTGGTGGAGGAGTCGGAGTACTGCATCCAGACAAAAGATGTTTTGTGGATAAAGGAAGGATCATAGCTACCCAGGCGTAGTGTTAACAAGGTGTAGGTAGTCCTTTAACTCAGGCCCACCAAGGTTATTATGCGGGCGTAAAAGGTATACAAAAGACAGAGCGCAAGCTAAAACGCTTGTGGCACAAGTTTGTTGTATCTGTTTGTTGTAAAACGATTTAACCCCTGCTATGTAATAAATGACAAAGTGGAATTCGTCAGACGATTTTTATTTTCAAAGGATTTTATGAATTGGTGATTAAAGGAATATGACATATTTTCGAAATTTACTTTGAAAAATGTGTCATCTGAGGTATCTACAAAGTAAATCTTTAATTTTTACAATATTTCAGGCAAAGATAGTTTTGATAATCAAAGCAGCTAATTAAACGCAAATTATTATATTCTATTAAATTTTTATGTATGTTTGTGTGTAAGTGTGAGATTACAGACAACGAAGTATTATCGAGATTATTTCATGTCTCATACAAGGTTTTCAATTAGGAAAAACAAGAGGTTGTGAAAAGTTTTACGCGTGCCAGGTGAAACAAAACCAATATCTGAAATCGAAAAACAAGAAGGCATCCCACAGCTAACGCATTTCCTATTAATATGGTGGGCGGACGACCCAACAAGATCGTCCACCCGTCATTATTTTTGGCAATGATAAGGCAGT
Organism: Hydractinia symbiolongicarpus; assembly: GCF_029227915.1. Classification (NCBI taxonomy): domain Eukaryota; kingdom Metazoa; phylum Cnidaria; class Hydrozoa; order Anthoathecata; family Hydractiniidae; genus Hydractinia; species Hydractinia symbiolongicarpus. Next base: position 22,149,281 of record NC_079878.1, on the reverse strand, counting down.
ACAGTTAAGTTTAGTTCTGCTGGTGGTGACGCTCAAAACAATATTTCAAACTGATAAAAACAGCCTACGTGAGAATACGTTTGTTTTGTTAAAACCACAATCAGAAGCAAAACGAACCGGATGCGTCAGAACTTAAGGTGGAACCCCTCCCACTGACGGTGTTTTTTTCAATTATGTTTAAAATTAACTCAGAGAGCGATGATATTTCTTGCATAGTTAGTCACTAAACCTATTAGTCAGCAAACTTGGGCTAACTTTACTCTTTACGAAATTAACCTACTTGGATTAAAATTGCAATTAAGTTGAAACATAAACAATACATAGTTATTCTTTATTATATTATACAATTGTCAATGCAACATTTTTTTTCCATTTTTTTATTGTTCGTACATTCACTATTTATGTCTTCAGTCAAATGACTTAGAATTGCTCAGATATTTTTTCACACGTAGTCTTTTGCTATATTTCATTTCGCCGGCTATTTGTTTAGACATTTAGTCCTGTAAAAACTCTAGGATCCACTCGACGCGTGTTCTACTTAACCTCTATCCGTTTAAGTCATTAATTACGTCGCCGGCGTTAAATCGATAATTGTACCACAGGCATCTTAGTTTGCGCACTGCGTTTGGTATTTTTTACTTTTGCATGATGGTTGTCTGTGAGCACGAGTTTCTAGACTCCTTGAACACGTCGGCAGGGTATATGCGCACTTTTACCCGACACTGACATGTTATCGACGGTCCGTAAACGTTAGCTCTGTTGTTATCTTAGTTTTGGATTCATTCAGATTTCTCCTAGGTGCATGTGTTGATGTTTCTAACTCTGCTTGTTTGATATTTGCTACTCCTAAAATATATAATTCATCAGTAACTAGAGGCACAGTAGTCGCCTCACTCAATCAATGTCTCACTATTACGGATACAATTCATCTACTAATTATAATTACCAACACAGTGACGTGTCTCAGTGTCATTCAGTAATGCAGAACGTGTTTTTCTCTTTCTATATTAATCTTGCTAATCACGGCACGTATGCTAGTAATTCTGTTTGCTGAATCTGTTAAGTATGTTTAACAAACACATGAATAAGGAATTATATAGAAGTCTCCATTTGTCATAAACAACCCTGCAACCAAAACCAACTGTCCCGAAGCGCCAGGTCAAGCAGACTTGATTCTATCATGTATTAATTTAACTACCTGTATAGAAAGCCTATCAATTTTACTTTCCCAGGAGAGAGCGGACTAAGAAACAAGGACTGTGTTATAATGATGTAAAAACATAAAAAAACGCGAAAAACGCGAAATAAAAACCCACAAAAGAAAACAAAAAAATCAAACAATAATGTGCTTATCCCTTGCATGAGTTAAATGTTCAATTGCCACAAATCTTAACCAAATACCAAAGACATTTATTCGCTTTAGATGCGGTGGGTAGACAACCCAAAAGGACCGTCCACCCGACTAGATAAATATAAAAAACATTATTTTTGGCAATGAGCAAAATATTTTCTGCCAGGGCGGTAGTGTTGACTTTATTTTTGCTTGTGGAGCCGTTGCTACAAATAAAGTTTTAATATCTTTAAGACCAAAAAAGGAAAACCTTGAAGCCGGCGGAAACATCATGCAACATTTCATTTAACATTAAAAACTTTGACAGTAGTTCATTCTTGTGCCGGCGAACATTGTTTTTAACAGACTTATCAGTATATGAAGCAAAACATTCGGGTCTCTCTATATTGGCTAAGGACAACATGAGCATATAAGCACAACATAAGCATAAAAGTACAACCCTATCAGATGCAAAAGACATGGGCGAAAGGCCTTGTTTTTCGATTGGGTGCCCATATTTTCTGGTGGAGGAGTCGGAGTATTGCATCCAGACAAAAGATGTTTTGTGGATAAAGGAAGGATCATAGCTACCCAGGCGTAGTGTTAACAAGGTGTAGGTAGTCCTTTAACTCAGGCCCACCAAGGTTATTATGCGGGCGTAAAAGGTATACAAAAGACAGAGTGCAAGCTATAACGCTTGTGGCACAAGTTTGTTGTATCTGTTTGTTGTAAAACGATTTAACCCCTGCTATGTAATAAATGACAAAGTGGAATTCGTCAGACGATTTCCATTTTCAAAGGATTTTATGAATTGGTGATTAAAGGAATATGACATATTTTCGAAATTTACTTTGAAAAATGTGTCATCTGAGGTATCTACAAAGTAAATCTTTAATTTTTACAATATTTCAGGCAAAGATAGTTTTGATAATCAAAGCAGCTAATTAAACGCAAATTATTATATTCTAGTAAATTTTTATGTATGTTTGTGTGTAAGTGTGAGATTACAGACAACGAAGTATTATCGAGATTATTTCATGTCTCATACAAGGTTTTCAATTAGGGAAAACAAGGCAAGAAACATTGCCTGCCTCTTTTAACACGAAAACTAAGGTTGTGAAAAGTTTCACGCGTGCCAGGTGAAACAAAACCAATATCTGAAATCGAAAAACAAGAAGGCATCCCACAGCTAACGCATTTCCTATTAATATGGTGGGCGGACGACCCAACAAGATCGTCCACCCGTCATTATTTTTGGTAATGATAAGGCAGTACAGTTAAGTTTAGTTCTGCTGGTGGTGACGCTCAAAACAATATTTTAAACTGATAAAAACAGCCTACGTGAGAATACGTTTGTTTTGTTAAAACCACAATCAGAAGCAAAACGAACCGGATGCGTCAGAACTTAAGGTGGAACCCCTCCCACTGACGGTGTTTTTTTCAAATATGTTTAAAATTAACTCAGAGAGCGATGATATTCCTTGCATAGTTAGTCACTAAACCTATTAGTCAGCAAACTTGGGCTAACTTTACTCTTTACGAAATTAACCTACTTGGATTAAAATTGCAATTAAGTTGAAACATAAACAATACATAGTTATTCTTTATTATGTTATACTATTGTCAATGCAACATTTTTTTTCCATTTTTTTATTGTTCGTACATTCACTATTTATGTCTTCAGTCAAATGACTTAGAATTGCTCAGATATTTTTTCACACGTAGTCTTTTGCTATATTTCATTTCGCCGGCTATTTGTTTAGACATTTAGTCCTGTAAAAACTCTAGGATCCACTCGACGCGTGTTCTACTTAACCTCTATCCGTTTAAGTCATTAATTACGTCGCCGGCGTTAAATCGATAATTGTACCACAGGCATCTTAGTTTGCGCACTGCGTTTGGTATTTTTTACTTTTGCATGATGGTTGTCTGTGAGCACGAGTTTCTAGACTCCTTGAACACGTGGGCAGGGTATATGCGCACTTTTACCCGACACTGACATGTTATCGACTGTCCGTAAACGTTAGCTCTGTTGTTATCTTAGTTTTGGATTCATTCAGATTTCTCCTAGGTGCATGTGTTGATGTTTCTAACTCTGCTTGTTTGATATTTGCTACTCCTAAAATATATAATTCATCAGTAACTAGAGGCACAGTAGTCGCCTCACTCAATCAATGTCTCACTATTACGGATACAATTCATCTACTAATTATAATTACCAACACAGTGACGTGTCTCAGTGTCATTCAGTAATGCAGAACGTGTTTTTCTCTTTCGATATTAATCTTGCTAATCACGGCACGTATGCTAGTAATTCTGTTTACTGAATCTGTTAAGTATGTTTAACAAACACATGAATAAGGAATTATATAGAAGTCTCCATTTGTCATAAACAACCCTGCAACCAAAACCAACTGTCCCGAAGCGCCAGGTCAAGCAGACTTGATTCTATCATGTATTAATTTAACTACCTGTATAGAAAGCCTATTAATTTTACTTTCCCAGGAGAGAACTGACTAAGAAACAAGGACTGTGTTATAATGATGTAAAAACATAAAAAAACGCGAAAAACGCGAAATAAAAACCCACAAAAGACAACAAAAAAAATCAAACAATAATGTGCTTATCCCTTGCATGAGTTAAATGTTCAATTGCCACAAATCTTAACCAAATACCAAAGACATTTATTCGCTTTAGATGCGGTGGGTAGACAACCCAAAAGGACCGTCCACCCGACTAGATAAATATAAAAAACATTATTTTTGGCAATGAGCAAAATATATTCTGCCAGGGCGGTAGTGTTGACTTTATTTTTGCTTGTGGAGCCGTTGCTACAAATAAAGTTTTAATATCTTTAAGACCAAAAGAGGAAAACCTTGAAGCCGGCGGAAACATCATGCAACATTTCATTTAACATTAAAAACTTTGACAGGAGTTCATTCTTGTGTCGGCGAACATGGTTTTTAACAGACTTATCAGTATATGAAGCAAAACATTCGGGTCTCTCTATATTGGCTAAGGACAACATAAGCATATAAGCACAACATAAGCATAAAAGTACAACCCTATCGGATGCAAAAGACATAGGCGAAAGGCCTTGTTTTTCGATTGGGTGCCCATATTTTCTGGTGGAGGAGTCGGAGTACCGCATCCAGACAAAAGATGTTTTGTGGATAAAGGAAGGATCATAGCTACCCAGGCGTAGTGTTAACAAGGTGTAGGTAGTCCTTTAACTCAGGCCCACCAAGGTTATTATGCGGGCGTAAAAGGTATACAAAAGACAGAGTGCAAGCTATAACGCTTGTGGCACAAGTTTGTTGTATCTGTTTGTGGTAAAACAATTTAACCCCTGCTATGTAATAAATGACAAAGTGGAATTCGTCAGACGATTTCCATTTTCAAAGGATTTTATGAATTGGTGATTAAAGAAATATGACATATTTTCGAAATTTACTTTGAAAAATGTGTCATCTGAGGTATCTACAAAGTAAATCTTTAATTTTTACAATATTTCAGGCAAAGATAGTTTTGATAATCAAAGCAGCTAATTAAACGCAAATTATTATATTCTAGTAAATTTTTATGTATGTTTGTGTGTAAGTGTGAGATTACAGACAACGAAGTATTATCGAGATTATTTCATGTCTCATACAAGGTTTTTAATTAGGAAAAACAAGACAAGAAACATTGCCTGCCTCTTTTAACACGAAAACTAAGGTTGTGAAAAGTTTCACGCGTGCCAGGTGAAACAAAACCAATATCTGAAGTCGAAAAACAAGAAGGTATCCCACAGCTAACGCATTTCCTATTAATATGGCGGGCGGACGACCCAACAAGATCTTCCTCCCGTCATTATTTTTGGCAATGATAAGGCAGTACAGTTAAGTTTAGTTCTGCTGGTGGTGACGCTCAAAACAAAATTTCACACTGATAAAAACAGCCTACGTGAGAATACGTTTGTTTTGTTAAAACCACAATCAGAAGCAAAACGAACCGGATGCGTCAGAACTTAAGGTGGAACCCCTCCCACTGACGGTGTTTTTAACTACTCCTTAACGCTATGCTGCATGGCTATGATACTTACTGAGTGTCAATGTTTATCTATTAGACACCTGCATGCCAAATATTTAGGTCCAATGCCTTTCAGACGCTTTAATATTGGCTATTACTTGAAACAAGAAAACTCTATGAAACCCTTGTAATAGGGAAAATATAACAACTGTTGTTAGGATTATCCTTAGAACTTGAAACTTTGAAACTTTAATCAAAATGTAAACATTCGCTCTCGAACTAAAGTTTAAAGCAGATGGTGGCATTTTGAACAAATTTCAAGCTTTTGATGACATCACAGAAAATAGGCTGACGCTAGCAAAAAATTTTTGCGCCATTTTGTTCCTTTAGTGACGTACTATATGAGCCACAAGCAAAGAGAAACTAAAATGCAATATTAAGTCCCGTCGTAACGTTCGCTACACACGTTTGTAGCTAAAATCTTAAAATAAGTTTATTTAGTTTATCCAGACGGGTGGACTGTCTCCCTCTCTCTCTGGGAGAAGTCTACCCACTTACACATAACCGAAACAGTAAAAAACAGTCCTAGGAAGGTGTTGTTTCTTAAAGTAGATAAATTCAGAAATGAGATGACAGACGTTTGCCGTGGAAATGATATTTGCATTTACATTTTGTGAAAGTTGGATCAAATTTTGACTTCTCGGGCATAAAATATTAAATTACAAGAAGTTTGACTAGCTTTTCATAGAGAGGTAAATCTCTCTTGGATCAAATTTTGGCTTCTAAGGCAGAAAAAGGTTAAGGTACAGGAGGTTTGATAAGCTTTTCATAGGATGGTAAACTCTCTGCTTTCACTCTGAATAGTAAAGAAATAATTTCTAAAGTAAAACTAGATTTGAATCGTGACTCTTGGTACATTGAGTTGGATTTTTATATCACAAGCGGTTAGGAATTTGGAGAAGTTATAGTCATAAGGCTATGGGGAAGAAAAACTAGTATAAAAAATTTTTATGGAAACGTGTAAGACTTACTCAGGATGTAGATTTTGTCTGCCCATCTGATAGTATTAGAAATGCATTATGATTTAATAATGTTTGTGCTTTTGACATTGCAGTTTGTTTGGTTCAGAAATAAGACAATTAAGGTTTCTCTTTTATGATTTTATATATATTGAATTTTTATTTGTAGCAACGCCGCTACAAGCAGAAATAAACCTCAACGCACCGCCTTGGCTGGTGTTGATTTGCACTTTGCCAAAAATGTTTTTTATATTTATCTAGTCGGGTGGACGATCCTTACGGGTTGACTACCCACGGTATTTAAAGAGAATAAATGTCTTTAAAAGTTTTTGAGAAGTATCAGAAATTTCACAATCGACTTCTCAAAAATTTATCTTTTTCTAAAATTGTTTCTGAATAAAAAGTATAACGAGTTAACCTTGGCAGTAATAAAAGAATAGTAGAAAGGGTTATCGTCGTAAATTTGAGTCTATTCTTATTTCTGCAACAATGGATTTCGACAAGGGCGCTAAAGCGGAGACGTCATAGCATTTAGCTCCTAAAACATTCTGATAAAGTATTTTTCTTACCAAATTCTAAACATTTATATAGAAATTTTTATAATAAGAAATTAAGAAATATATCACTTTCCATTGTTGAGCAAAATTTATTATTATAATTATTATAATTATATGATTCCTCCCACCCGAATTTTTTAGGTAATATCTTTTCTTCATCAGACTTCATCAGATTCTGATCAAACGAGAGAAGAAAAAATGGCGGAAAGTTTTTTAACATCGCGTTATGGCTTAAAAGATGGCTGCAACCTTTGGAATGTCGTAATCACTTGCTTTCTCTACTTTTTTATTATATTTTTTTTCACATTTTCAAACGTAGTGAGCAAAGCGGTGTCTCCTTTAGGTGCATGTCTGACGATCTTTACAATTTTTTACATCCTTGTCCAAAATAATTCCGACCAGCTCTATCAAAACATCCTTACATTTTCTTTTTGCTAAGGCAATGTCACTTTTGTTGTCATCCTGCAACATTTTTTTTTTTTTTTTCGCCAAAAGAAATTTACATACAACTATTTCAAAATTACAGATACAAGTTCTACATACACATAAGTACAGGCATAAATTTCTACATTGGGATATATATATATACATAACTGTATCACGTACGTAGAATAAAATGGCAGGAGTAAGTAGAAGACTATGCAGTCTTATCATCTCACACCTTACATAGCCGTCATTAAAAAGAGCGTCAAATAAAAATTGATAATTAAAAACTTAATAAAATATTAAATGTTATGTTAAATAAAAGAAAGCGTTTAATTATCACACGTAGTGTTGTTTCAGAAGAAGACTTGTTCGTTATTACTTCGTAACAGCTGATTTCTTAGTCGAATTTTAAATTGTTTTGTAGATGGAATGCTTTTTATCTCATCGTTTAGAAGCATGCTCCAGAGTTTTGGGCCTCGGTTTGATATTGAAAATTTTGTTACATTAGATATGATTTTTGGCCGAAGGAAATTATTACCTGAAAATCTAGTTGGATATTTATGTTGAACTTTCTTAAATAATGTAATGAATATATTTGGTGCTATTAAATTTATAATCTTATACATGACAATAAGGACTTGAAAAATGTTAAGCTGACATACATTAAGAATACCCAGTTCTTTTAGCAATGGTCTAAATGGGAACATTTGTTCTGTCGTAATATAATCCTACTGGCATGTTTTTGCTGAATGTGCAGTTTTTTTAATTTTGTTATATTAGTGCTACCCCATGCAATGTTTGCATAGTTTAAAAAGCAGTGTATAAAGGAAAAATATATGCTTCTTAAGCAGTTCTTATTCAAAGCGAAACTGGCTTTATATAAGATTCCTAAGCTTTTGGAAACTTTGTTTTCCACTAATTTAATATGTTCTCTCCAAGTTAAATTTTCGTCTAGGAGAACTCCAAGAAATTTCATTGAATATTCTCTTCTTATGTTTACATGATCAATAACTAATCCAGGTAACCTAAGAGGTATTTTATCTTTTTTACTAAGTTTGTGAAAAAAGGTATATCTAGTTTTTGAAGTGTTAAGGGATAATTTATTCGCTTTAAACCAATCAGCCAATTTAGCCAATTCTAGGTTAGTAGTTTCAAAAAGTACGTTTATATCTTTATGAGTAAAGAATAAATTTGTATCATCAGCAAATAAAATTGAATTTAAGACACTAGATGCTCTAAATATATCATTGATATAAATAAGAAACAACAGTGGCCCTAAAATTGACCCTTGAGGTACTCCACATGTTATAATCCTGTAGTTAGTATTTCCTTCGTCATAAGAAATATATTGTTTTCTTTCGAAGAGGTAGTTATTGAACCATGCGAGATATGTATTTCTTATGCCATAATATTTTAGTTTTTCTAATAGAATCTCATGGTTGACTGTATCGAATGCCTTACTGAGATCAATAAAGACCCCAATTGTAAATTTATTCTCATCAAAGGCTTGAAATATTTCCTCACTCAACTGAATGATTGCGTGATCAGTTGAATGACCTGCTTGAAATCCAAATTGCTTATTATACAAAATATCGTTATTGTTCAAGAAAGAATAAACTCTGTTGTACATGATTCTCTCTAAAATCTTCGAGAAGCAAGGGAGTATTGAAATTGGTCTGTAGTTAGATACTTTACAAACTTCTCCTGCTTTAAAGACTGGGACAACTCTAGCTATTTTTAACTTTTTAGGAACAATGCCTGTAATTAGAGATGAATTAAATATATACAGTAGTGGAGATTTTAGTTCATTGAAACAGTTCTTTAAGACATTGCTGCTGATTTGATCAAAGCCAGGACTTTTGTTGATTTGCAAAGAATGAAATGCTGCTTCTAGTTCCTCCTCACTTAGCTCTTTTTTCTCTATTTCATTATCATAATATGACAAATACGATCTAAAGGATTTTGCACTGTGACCTATTTTCGACGCCAGGGTCGGCCCCACTTTAGTGAAAAAATTGTTAAATTCTTCAGCCATCAAAGATGGTTCTTCAATTTTATTTTCGTCGTTTACAAGTTTTGAAGGAAAATTATTATTTTTAATTTTTATTTTACCAATCACTTCCTTGATGATATTCCATGTTTTTCTTGCATTATGTTTGTATTTATTAATTTGTTCATTAAAGTAAAAATTCTTAGCACGCTTTTTTATCAATTCAAAAAGGTTTTTATAATTTTTATACAGTGTTTCATTCCTGTAGGTTTTCTTTCTTTAATACTTTTCATATAGTTTTTGTTTTCTTCGGGAAGATTTTTGGAGGCCCCAAGTCATCCAGGGATTAAAGAATGTTTTGGTCTTAATAAACTTAATTTCTTCTGGAAATGCCGCATCATAACTTTCCAAAATTTTTTTCAGAAAGCTATCATATGCGTCATTTGCATCCGTTGCTTTTACCACGTCGTCCCATTTTACCTTAGCCAATAAATACTAAAATAATGTTATTGTATTTTCATTTATTTTTCGCTTTTTTATTCTTACCTTGTTAGGAGGAAATCGCCTGCAATGGACTTTATACTTTGACGTTCTCAAATCTCGCGACAAAACTATCATTACTAACGAACACGAACCATTGACTTCGTGTGGTATCGTTAAACTTTTTACATCAAGTTCAGCGTTAGTATTGTTTTGATGCTTGTTTAAGGGCTAGCTGAAGTCTTTTGTGTCGCTACCAATATAGAAGCATCCATATAGAAGTACCCATATGCGATCTTTGTAACTGTTTCCAATCCTTCTTCCATCCTAAAGTTTCTGGAGGTGATAGGTGCTTGTGATTGGATTGTGGAAGTACGTTCTGTTGTTGCATGTTTGCATTTGTATTTTTTTTGTGGATGGGTGGTATTTCTACGTTTTATGAAAACTTTTATTTGTTTTGTAGAAATAATGATTCATTTAGCTGGATCGATCTATAATCGTTGTAACAAGAACGATGGATAAACGGAAAGAAAAGCTATTACCAAAAGTAAAAAATTAGCAGGCAAGAACTAAATTTTGTTTTTATATCTTTTATATCTGTTTTTATTTTGTCAGTTATAACTTTATAAAACCAATAACTACTACGCAAAATTAACTTTAAAAAATATTGTAACGGAAACATGCGAATAGTTTCTTATAAATGCACAAATTTTACAATCTTTTTACATGTAAAATATCTTTCAGCCTTCTTAAAGATCAAGCGTGGAGCATGCTGAATATTCCATTACTTTTAATTAAGTAACGCACTATCGATTTCAAATAATTAAAAAAGATCACGAGTTCTTACTAGCAGTGCACAATCGATTTACATAAATGTGAACTTTATAACACAAGAGTTCACTGGACATATCATCACTCGAAGATAAAAATATATGAAACAATCATGGGCTGGAGCCACTCTGTCATTTTACTGGACGTTTGTGATTCTCTTTTACTTTGTTTTTTTCTAGTTGACAACTTGCCTAATTAATGAATGGGTCTCCTGGTTACGTGAAATACAATGTAAGATTATTTTAGTCGCTGGCTAAGGTGATTTTAAACCAAACACTTGAGTTAAATATTCCACCAACAGCAAGTTGAAAGTATGATGTTGTCGTCAGGTACACTTGCCACGGAGAAGGAGTGAGAAAAAGAATAAACTTAAAGGCAAAAAAAAACGTTAAACTGTTAAAAGTCTGAAAAATAGATCGCTAAAAAGTTTGTATTATGTGTGTTCTTGCAACAATTGCCAGACTAAGATCGCGTGGAGCGGCTTATACATATAAAATAGCGTGTATGTTTGGTCCGTATCCGGGTATTACTCAGCATTTGACGAGGATAACGAAATCTTGCCCCGTTAATAAAAATTGTACTGTGCTTTTTATTTAAATTAGTTTAAAATTTAAATCAAAGATTGTTTACCTTGAAACAACACTTCATAATTTCACAGGAAGCCAACACCACACAGCTCTCGTACTCGCGATTATCTCTTTAATGGTTGTTTGGAATGATGCTGATGGAAGATATTACTCAATTAAAGTGACGTATTAATGTACAAACCACAATATGTTCTTTATATGTTAGTTATAAGGTCAACCCAAGTACGATTTTAACCTACTTGGATTAAAAGAGCAATTAAGTTGAAACGATACATAGTTATTATATTACACTAATGTCAATACAACCTTTTTTTCCATTTTTTATTCTTTTTTCTTTCACTCTTTATGTTTTCACTCAAATGTTTGCTTTAAGAGGTGCTCCGATATTTTTCACGCGTAGTCTTTGGCTATTAATTCAGTTCGTACGGCTCTTTGTTTGGACTTTTGGCTATGTACTATAGGTTATTGCGCTATGTTAGTTTTGGATTCATCCAGATTGCTCCTAGGTGCGTGTGTTAGATTTCTCTAACTCTGTGCCTTGTTTGATATTCGCTACTCCCACAATATATAATTCATCAGTAACTAGAGGCACAGTAGTCGCTTCACTCAATCAATATCTCACTATTACAGATGCAATTCCTCTACTAATTATAATTACCAGCGCAGTTACGTGATTAAATCTCATTCAGTAATGCAGAAACACAGTTGTCTCTTTCCATACTAACCTCGCTAATCACGGCACGCATTCTGGTAATTCCGTTTACTACGTCTGTTAAGTATCAAATAAATGAATAAGGAATTATGTAACAGTAGTTTATTAGTTGTAAACAAACCCTCAACCGTGACAGACAGCCCGGAAGCGTTAGGTCGGGTAGCCTCGATTCTATCAGGGATCAATTTAACTAACTGAGCAGAAAACGCTATAAGAAACAAGGCCAGCGCGTCTGATGCAGCCCTTGATTCTTAGGTCATGTCTTTACTCCGAATTCCCTATTGGAGAGAGTAGGGACACCCAGACAAAAAAAAGTCCTCCGGGGCATGCTTTACTTATACTTACTTCAGCATTTTCCAAAAACTTTCTCTACAGCTCTTACCCTATGCATATTATAATTACCACTTTAAGATCAAGCAAGCATGTCTAATTTGTTGACTTTTCTAAACCTTACATCACAAGGTCAACAAATTACAAGGATGTGAAAACATAAAAAAATTATATGAAAAAACAAACAAAAAAACAACAACCAATAATGTTGTGCGCTTATTCCTTCCATGTGTCAAATGTTGAATTGCAACATAACATAAAAAAATTATATGAAAAAACAAACAAAAAAACAACAACCAATAATGTTGTGCGCTTATTCCTTCCATGTGTCAAATGTTGAATTGCAACAAATCTGAAGCCAATTACTAAAGACATTTATTCGTTTTGGATATTGTGGGTAGACAACCCGAAAGAACCGACTAGATAAATATAAAAAACATTATTTTTGGCAAGAAGCAAAATAATTTCTGCTACGCGGGAGTATTATTTTGATGATAAAGAATGGGAAAGACATGGCTAGTATGAGGCACAGGACGGACTTATTGCAGAGGAATTTGAATTTAGAACTAATACAACCAATAAAAAAAGTGAGTAATATATATACCCTGACTAGCACTAGTCAGAATGGCAACGCTATGTAAATTGTTTATATGTTGGTAGCTAAAGTTTCATTTTGTCCTAAAAACTTGCTAGCTATATATATTTATGTATGGCTCTACATCGCACAGGTAACTATGAAAAAATATATTATTTTTTATTACTTACTGTGTTCATAAAAAGGAGTAGATCACCACATTGACAAATTTATGGGATAAAGGATAAAACAGCATCTGGTAGTACTGAGAAAAGAAAAAATAATAATAATATAGTAAAGTCACTGACCTAGATCATAATAATCATTGAGATCCTTTCATGTCTCAAACAGGTAATTACATACGGTTACAATTAGGAAAAAGAAAAGAAAAATTCCTTGCCTCTCTTAACACAAAAATTAAGATAGGGTTGTAAAAAGTTTTACGCGTGCCGTATGACAGAAAAACTATCTGAAGTGGAAAAACAAGAACAAGGTATATGACGCATTTTCTTCAAATATGATGGGCGGATGACCCAATAAGATCGTCCATCTGTCTAGATAAATATGAAAAACATTATTTTTGGCCATGAATGACTGAACGCTGGATGAGACAGTACGGTTAACTTTACTTCTGCTTGTAGCGAGGCTCAAAACAATATTTCACGCTGATAAATAACACCCTACGAGAAAATGCGTTTACGATGTCAAAACCACAAGCAAGAGCAAAACAAAGCGGATGCGTCAGATCTTAAAGTGCGCAAATACTTTTTAAACTTCCTTGGGTGAACAATCTTTCTATCTCTCTTCTATCTGACCAGTTTAAAACATTCGATGCCCACCTTGCTCTTTTTCTCTTTTTATTTTGCGACCTTTTTCAGGCTTATTGTTTTATCAAGTTATTCTATCAAAAGGATATAAACTTTCTAAAACGATGGCAAGGGGTCAGGCTTTCTTATATGGGAATGAGCCACAAGCAAAGACAAAATAAAATGCATTACTAAGTCACGTCGTAAAGTTTTGCGACATACGTTTGTAGCTAAAATCTTAAAATAAGTTTATTTAGTATATCCAGACGGGTGGACTTTCTCGTTCTCTCTCTGGCAGAATTCTACGCACTTACACATAACCAAAACAGTCGAAAATCAGTTCTAGTTTTCTTAAAGCAGATAAATTCTGAAGAAGATGATAGACGTTTGCTGCGCAAGAGAAAGTCTTACATTTTGTGAAAGTTGTATCAAATTTTGACTTCTCGGGCATAAAATGTTAAAGTAAAAGAAATTTGACTGGTAAACTCTCCGCGGGAACGTGGGAAGACTCAACTCGGGATATAGACTTTGTCTGCCCGTCTGATAGTATTAGAAATGCATTACGATTTGCTTATGCTTGTGGTTTTGACATCGTTGTTTGCTTGGTTAAAAAATAAGACAAATAAGGTTTCTCTTTGATAAATTTAAATATATTGAATTTTTAGTTGTAGCAACGCCGCCACAAACAGAAGTAAACCTCACCGTATTGCCTTGGGAGAAGTTGATTTACAATTTGCCAAAATAATGTTTTTTATATTTACCTAATCGGATGGAAGGTCCTTTCGGGTTGTCTACCCACCGTATCTAAAGCGAATAAATGTTGTTAAAGATTTTTGATAGGTCATCCGAAATTTTACAACCGACATCGTAGGACAAATGGCGGACCTCTATATACTTTTTTCTCCATTTATTTGATGGCCATACATAACAGATTTAAAACAGAATTGACAGAATACATGCAAAGTGATTAGCGAAGTTGAGAAGGAAAGAGACAAAACGTGTCTGCTGAACAAGACTAAGTCATGTGTTGCATGGGTAGTTATAACTGGCAGGTGAATTTGCATATGTAATTGCTAGATATAGATTGGTTAGAAGAAGCACTGCGTCATTATGACAATACAGAGTAGGGAATATCAAACAAAGCAGAAGGATTGTGGTAGAGACGTCAAAAACGGGCCGCTAGGAGAAATCGTAATGAATCTAAAAACTAGTATGGTGTAGAGATCGCACCAACCTTGTATAAATTGTGCACACATTCATAAAAGCTACACTATAAAAAGGTAAAGGGTTAAGTAAAGTTACTGAGAGACCCTTCCCCCCGGTGTATACTGAGTCAAGAGACGCAGACCCACTGAGGGCTGTCATGCAGAATTAAAAGGTATATCAAAAAACAGTGCCCAAACTAAAACTCCTGTGGCACAAGGTTGCTGTGTTTGCTTGAGCGGCTGCTACGTAATAAATGACGCAAGAGTTCGGGAGAAGTGTTATGCAGGAGTGTTATGTTCAGAAAGTCATATACTTTCTTTGTCTTGTTGCTTGAGGTAGGTGGTATAAGGCCTATGTAAAAAATGTTATGGTTTTTGTATGCTTGTAATCAGACATCAGCAGTGAAGTAGAAAGATCTTTAAAAAAATGATAAGAACTGTTAGGTAGTTGCATAACATCAAACTGAAAGATAAAAAGTGTTCAAAAAAGCTAAGAATCACGATAAGTATTTCTAGCATTAGACGTGTTTACTGCATCAGAAGATTAGGTTGCTTTAGCATTCTATAAATGTGGGGGAGAATAATAAGCTAAGAAAAGTATAGTATAATTCTTTGGACAGAGTCCAGATGATAAAGAATGAGAAAGACATGGGTAGCGGAAGGCACAAGACATAATTAGATCACATGAATTTGAATGTGGGACTAATACAGTCTACAACGGCAACCCTGTAATTATTTTATATGTTAGCTAAAGTATTATCCTGTCCTAAAAACTTGCTAGCTATATATATTTATGCATGGCTTACATCGCACAGGTAGCTGTGAAAAAATATATTATTTTCTATTACTTACTTTGTATAGAAGACGTAAAACACTGAATTTTTATTATGCGATAAAGGAAAAAGCAGCGTAGTTTATTTCGTAAGACTGAGAAAATAAATAATAACATAGCAAAGTTACTGACCTAGATCATAATAATCAATGAGATCCTTTCATACAATACAAGTAATTATGAAGGGTTACAATTAGGGAAAACAAGGCAAGAAACATTTCATGCCTGTATTAACACAAAAACTAAGATAATGTTGTAAAAAGTTTCAGGCGTGCCGGCAGCAACATGCCAAATGGAAAAAACAAGAACAAATTCTAACAGCAAACGCATTTTCTTTAAATATTGTAGGCAGATGACCCAATAAGGTCGTTCACCCGTCTAGATATATATAAAAAACATGAACGACTGAACGCGCGATAAGGCAGTACGGTTAGGTTTACTTCTGCTCGTGGAGACGCTGAAAACAATATTTTACGCTGATAAAAAAATCATAAGTGAAGATAGGTGCAGAAGCAAAACGAACCGGATGCGTGAGAACTTAAAGTGAAAAACATCCTTTAAACTGCTCACGGTGTTCGAAATAAATGACTTCAAAGATCAGTTAAAAACACATGATGTTATACGATCCAATTTAATGTGATTTACAAGAAAGGAAACAAAAAGTATACCCACTACGTCATATTTGAGGCTTATTATTATCTCCAAGAGGAATAAACTTGCCAAAACCATAACAAGAGATCAGGCTTTCAAACCAAAATGCATTACTCAGTCCCTTCGTAAGGTTTACGATATAAACTTGTAGCTAAAATCTTAAAATAAGTTTTTTTTACTGTATCCAGACGGACGAACTTTCTCTATCTCTGTCTCAGTCTCTCTGAGAAAAGTCTCCCCACTAACACATAGGCGCAGCAGTGGAAAAGCAGGTTTATACAAGGTGGTTTTTGTTTTCAGAGCGAATTTCGCCCCCTTCCTCAATAATTCTTGATAGGCTTTTCCGAATGGAATAAAATAGCCCAATTATAGCACGTCATGAAAAGAACAAAATGGCAACAATAAATGTTTGATTTTCTGTTCTTAAGTTTGAAATTTGTGCGAAATAGCTTAATATTCAATTACTTTAATATGAAAATATCCAAATAAAAGTTATATAATATATGCCAAAATTCTGATCTTCGGTCAACATCCAGAAAAATCAGTCTAACTACGCCTCCAAACTTTACAGAATGGCCACTCTCTGAAGAAATGTTGTTTCGTGTTCTAAGTATAATTCTGAAGAAAGTCATAGAGGTTAAAGGGGTAGTTTCAAGTAATGGCCGATACCTAACGGTATGGGACCTAAAAAATTAGCATGCAGGTGTCTAATAGATGAATATGCAAACTCAGTAAATACTAGAAATTAAAAAAAAGGTTGCGAAGCATTTTGCAAGTTGCAAGCAAAATTAAACTATCCAATACTTTGTCCCTAGCGCTTCTTGTTTAATTGGCGTTAACATCTTCCGAAATACATCAAAATTGAATATCATATAGAAGAACCCTGGGGACGAGGTAGGAAAATGAACGCTCCGCGGAACAATTCGTTGCTCAAAAACAGTTTTTTTGCGAATAGACTGCGCGAGTATTTGATGTGCGTGGGATATTCTTCTCAAAATGTGCGAGAAAATTAGATTACGCGAAACTAACAAAAACGAATAACGCGTGTTAAAATTTTGTACCGCCTTTTCGCACAGAATGGTAAAAGTAAAGAGCGCAATACAAAATTACACTTTTAGCAGTATTCCGAAAGATATGTGATACATCGAGTTGTACTACCCGCAGAAGTTGGTCCTAACGTTAACGATTTCGTAAATGACCTCACAACAAAACAGTATTTTTTTCACGTAAAAATACCGGCAGTAGAAGCCACAGAATCTGCTGGAACGAATTTCGAAAACTCACGGGAAACAATTAAAACAAAAACAAACAAATCAAAACAGTTTTTTAACTTTATCAAGATTTATTAAATAGCTTCAAATTTGGGCAGAAAAACAATAACGGATTCGCCTTCTTTTCACCACACGCATTAGAAGATTACATCACTCACTCCCATTGTACACAATCTAAAAGAAAAAGAAAACATTTTCATATAGTGAAGCTTCCAGTGCCTTTAAGGGATGGCCAAGTCAATGGAATTGAAAGCACTGTTTTTCATCTTATAAATAATTAAGGCTAATTCGGAAAAGTATAAAAGAAAAAAACTAAACAATTTGGCAACTTTACTAATTTTATACGCAAAGTTCCAACCATACCAACAGTTTCCAAATCTGACAAAATAATTTTAGAAGTGTTTATTTTTTCAGAATTTGATTGATGCAAGGCCAAGGGAAATTAAATAAGTTTATTGTCCTAGACCCATTTAAAAACATATGCTTCTCATCATTCGGTTTTTTTCAACCAACATTAATGTAATCACCCAGAGGAAATTATAATGTCTCTTGTGTGTGTTTTAGAAGCTGAGTACACAAATACACAAATATTACAAGTGCTGAACTTTGGCAATCATATTTTGCAATCAGACCCTTTTAAAAACTATGCTGAACCATGTCAATTATTAAATTCAGCACTAATAGAAATGGTTTATCGTGAATGAAATAGTAATTTTTACACAAATAATTTAAAAAATAATGAACTTTGTTATGTGGGTTGTTCTCAAACACACGTGGGCGGTGGACAAAAAACTGTGATGTAATTTCTCTTGGTCTATTATTCCTGAGAATATTCTAAAATAAGAGGGTGTCAATAAACTGCAAACAGCCACATATATAAGGGCGAGTTCAGGCAACTTTTCCAATTAAATTAGTGATTGTCTTCCAAAACCGCCCGCACTTTCCCGAACTTGCCTGGAGCATTTTCAAAATTCAATTCCTTGTAACATACCTTGTGGACGATAGTTGGAAAAAGATGCTTTAAGAGAAAGAAGTTAATAAAAATTAAAAGTTATTTATCAAGTAAATTTTATCAAAAACCATCAAAAACAGTTCTTTTAAGAACTTTACTACCACATAGTTTACTTTATGGTCTATGCAGGTTTTTTCGGGTGAATACTTCAATTTTTTTGCAAAACGCTAAACTTGCCCAAAAACGCCTGCACGTTATACGGCGTATGCAGCTTATCAGCACCCTTGTTCTAAAATTACAAGCAGTTTTGAAGATGCCCATGCCGTTTAGAGGACGTGGTGCGGCTTGGGCATCCTTGAAGTTCTGTTTAATGACAGTTTTAATGTTTTAATGTCGTTTTAAACCTTGTTCTCAGGGAGGGTGTACGGAAAACTAATTTCTATTGACAATTACATTGCTGTTGGTTTGATAGCAAAAGTGGATTTTTTTAATTACTGAAACAGGTTACTTATATAATAAATAAAAAATGATAAAAAACGGTTGGTCAGTTCACTCTAGCGCCCAGAGCTATTTGTTTTGTCTGCGCCCTAGCTACAGGTTTTCCTATATCTGGCTATCAGTTAGGTAGTAATACAGCTTCTCCATATGTATTCTACAAATTACTTTCAATTCTTTTATACAAAACTGAGCTCTAGCTAGCTACCTTTCGTGTGATTAAGCCTTACCTTGATTTGGATAAAACCAATTAAAATTGATAATATTGTATTCTTACATCCTCTTAGAAACAATAAAATAAAACACAGCTCGGCGCGTTATAATTGTACAAATTACTTCAATTTTTCTTTAGGAAAGGGTACCTTACACAGGAGCTTTCCAATCCAACTAAAATCTCCAGAAAAAGCACAGCAACAAAAAAGCTTAAAATACACAAGTAAAGTCGATTAGAAACAGGACTAGCAATAATTTTTTTTAAAAGAAGAAAACCGTTTTAATACTATTATGTTTCATTAAAATACAACTATAATAGTATTAGAAGCAAAATTGCAAAGTAATTAATTATTTATACCATAATTAGCTATAATACAAAGAAATAAGGCATATTTTGGGTCTGTAAAATATACGTGTCTAAAATGCCGACTACCGTTTCTTGTTCACGGCATATTCCTCTTTGTGTGTTCAAGTTCGGCGGAGGTATAATCCGGACCAAAAGACGGGGGGGGGTCAAAATCCGGGGGTGGGGGGGGGTACGAGCCGTACTTATTGCATTTTTTACTAAACTTATACTTTAACCCCTCGGTCCAAACTTATTTTTTTTTTTAGAAAAAAAAATACCCTAGCTTTATGTGCAAAAATATCAGTCCTATTTCTTTACGCTGATTTTATATGATTTTTTTTCTATCGAAATTTTGAGAATCTCAATTATTCTCTTGGTATACCTCGCGTGTAGCAAACGTGCTCCACAATTTCGCTTCGCTCGCTTCGCTCGCAAAGCTCAATTGCTTCGCAATAATTGCTATGAAGGATAGAAATATATACTTTTTAAGAAAACCGAAACGAATAGGGTTAACATTTGCTTCGATTGATAGTTAGATACAACGTACGAAGCGCAGCTAAGTTTATGGGGTTATTAATGCATCGTGTGTCTTAGCATTCATAGATAGCATTTGTTATTTGTTTAGCAAAATTAAATTTTTGTCTGTGGATATGGTAACCGACAGGCTGTAGCAATATTTATACTAAAGTTACGTGAATGTTATTTTTTAAAAATGGCATGTACGCGTTATTGTATTTGTGAGTGACAAACATTACTCTTACGCAGTGAATAAAATTGTAGGGAGCCAACTAACACACCTTTCCCGAGACTTTTTCTGTTGAGTTTTATGAAAAACGGACAACAGATTTGAATTCCTTATCAAAAATGTCATAAACAAAGAAAATTTCGAAACAATGCAGCAAGTAAACAACCTGCTATTCTAATTTAAAGATTTGTGGCATGTCCAACCTCTTTTTAAAAAAGGAGGCGGGACATAGTAACTTGAGCATCAAGAAGACTTTAACTGTGATATATATCTCCTCAAAATAGCACTTTCTGTTAGCGTATCAAGTTAAACTTTTACACATAAATTAAACAAACTATGCTGAATTCAAATATGGTATTCATATTTTACGAGTTTAAAAAAAGTATGACTCATGGTGTCGGGAAAGGTGTATTACTTAAACGAAATATCCTTTGGTGTATGATAGATAAAGACTAGTCATTTTACTGCATTTTACGTTTTCGATCCTATTATACCTGGACGTTCTTGCCCGTGCAGCCCTCAGGGGCATAAAGTGCTCCGGATCCAAAATCACAAACTACTTATGTTTTAATTGATCAAACTTAGCACAGTTGTAGAATAACAGAGTTAGCCTTCCTGGAAAAACTCGGGTAGGGTAGGGAATAAAAAGAAGAAAAGGATAAGAAACAATATTTAAAGAAAATGTTTTTTATTAGAAATAAAAAAAATACGTATGACTAAGAATTATACCAGATTTTGAGTACATAAATGGTGAACGTTGTTATAAATTGCCAATTGCCAAACTTAATGAGTGCCTAAAGTCCTATTACAGTTGAAGAAGTGAATTGTATTATACAACTTTTGTCATTCATGCATAATGTGTCGTAACTAACAAAAATTCTGGTCAAATTAATAACGTTAAATAAAACTTTAATTGTCATACATATCAAGTGAAAATACAGATGTGCGATTTTGTATAATAATTCGATTTCATTTAATTAAATTAAAAAAAATTTAAATTAAATTTAAAAAAATTGATTCTGTCCATGGGGAGTTCCAATATAAAAGTTACTAAAATTTTGGTTACTCATACGAAAATATTTTTTCTAATGAAATTAGTTTTCATAAAGGTGGTTGTTGTAAAGTAAAGGTATTAGGTACGCTGGCCTTCACCACGCACGTAGATTTTCTTCCTTTTGTAAAAAATTATTTCCATATGTTCTATATTAAGCGGTTCTTTGAAGCATGACAAATACAGAACACCTTGGATTTGGAATATTAAGCTATTGGCCACCCTATAATCAGGTTCTAAGTTCATAATTCGATAAATGATTAATAATATTTCCACTAATTAACAAAAAACAATAACTAACTAACCAATTATGAATAGTGTAATGCAGATTCGAAAGTGTTCTTCGAAGTAAACTTTTTGCCCGCGTCACTAAAAATATGACCCACAAGAACTCTATTAAAGCATGAAATACCCACGGGCCATAATACCCTGGACTATTTATACCTAAATGATGAAACTTGGCACTTGTTAAACGACCTAATACAAACTTTGTTCTGGTAAAAAATACAGTAACACCTCCGTATAGCGGGCACCCTAGGGTCTGCTCAAAACTATCTGCTATTCGGAAGGTGTTCGCGTTGGGAGGTTTTGTCAAAATATTTGAATGTTTAGAGTTGTGGGCTTCATCAAGCTGTGTAGGTATTTTTGGAATAAAAAGGTTAAAAAAATATAGGCTATATTTAGAGGAAGAAGACTTTTTTGAAATGTTATAAAATAAAGGTTTACAAGAAAATTAGGGAATAAAATACTTATTCCTTCGGTGGTTGCTATGATGCCATCGATTTTACATTGCAGGTCTTCATTTTCGCTCCAAGTGGCAAACAAGCTCACTTTATTATTAGTGACCTTGTCACTACTTTATTAGTAGTGACAAGGCCTCTTTAGGAGTTCTTACACTTGATGAAATGCATATGCTTTCTTGTGAGTCGTCTTCATCTTCTATATCAGAATTGACTGTTTCCACGTTCAGCACTTCTTTCATACACTCATTTCGCAATTTTTCCCGCCAGCCAATTTTACTTAAGTCGACTTCTTTCCATGTTGCTAAAGTACTATCTACCTCACATATTCTTTAATAGAACAATTCTCTGATAGTTCATCAAAAAACTTTTTAAACTCTTCATCGATATCTTGTGGCGTGGGTGGCTGCGTAGGTATCGGTAGTAAAGCCAATTTTCTAAAACAATGCTTTATGGTGTCAGATGTAACTTCACTCCCAGCGGATCATTATGGAAGCCCCTGTGCACTTTAATATAGTTATCTCGAGTTAACTAGTGTTATCCATGGATAACGTTATTAATGTGCTCAAGGGACACGTATATGTGCACAATAATGGCGTTATCCTGAGATATCATCATCTCGGGATAGCGTGCCAAATGTCCTCAAGAAAGCGCACAATAATAATCTATCCGCGAATAACGATCGTTATCTTCAGATAGCTCTGCCCGCGTGTATTCAAATTACGAATTTATCAAACCACGAGGTAGACCACGAGGTTAAACGAATTATACAAGAGTCGGCAGTAGTATCTGTCATGGATTCCTGGACAGCTAGCAGTTATCCTGAGCCTATCGTCTACTATTCAAACACTGCGGACCCTAGAAAGACAGCACGAAGACTTATTAATTCTTTCGATGAAATATCGACTGATATGTAAGTAGCTATAGCTAATTAACAAATCACACTGTACAGAGGGTAGAGCAAGCTAGTTAGTGAAGACCTTTTAGCTATAGCTATGTAGCTAGCTATATAGTAGCCACTATTTTACCTATATTTTTAAAAAGGAGTAAAGGAGCTTACATGATTCAGAAAAATGGGGTTTTCTTCAGGTGCATTTGCACACACATCAATTCAAACTTACCAAAACTTACTTTTCAAAGCAGAGTCAAGGAAAATAGTAATCTAATTGGGTCCAAAACTCAGTAAAACTTGTTGATCCTGTCTAAACCCAGTAATAAATAGGCTATACTTAGATATTAGCTAGCCCAGCTAGCTACTGGGATATCCTGACTGAATTTTTATTTATATATTGCTAGCCTGGCTTTTAGTAGCAAAGGTTAAGACATAAATAGGTTAGGACATATATAAATAATTGTTTGCGAAGGTGCCAGTGACAAATAACTTTGTCACGCTTGGCAGACTTATCCGCCACGTCCAGAACCCTCTTTGCAAAAAATATGTGTAAAGCATGACAAAAGTTATTTGACAAAAAATAAACAAAAATGGTTTGGGTGTAAACTTTAAAGACCTTAGTGCAATATTTTATGTAAAGATGCATGTTATTGACATGACTTATTAGATGAAATAGGTTTTCGTCACAGATAAATAGTCTTCGCATAAGTTTTCAGTTTCAATTCTGCTTGCAAAATGCAAAGACAACTCACTAACAAGTCATTTGGTGTGCATTTATAAAGTATATTAGTATATTATATGCATAAAATTAACGTCTTATGATATTTGCTCATATGGACTTAATTTTAAAGGAAAGTATATATGCTATATGAAATTAACGCAAATTTTTAAAAACTATATATATATATACATTAGTTAACTGATGCATATGTTTTGGAATAAGGTACTTGTTTTAGCATTTGGCATTCATACCGTATTTAATTACTAGCATACTGGACAGCAAACTTAACAAAGCTTGCAGTACTTCATGGCATGCACAACTAAGTTTTTATTTAGAGCTCCTGTTGTACCACCAAATTTCAATGATCTTGTGGCCACTGCTGTTGATGCAACTGAAATAGAAAAATTACGTTATTTTGGTTTACATAAGAAACGTTGTTTAAATTTAATAATAAATGCATAAATGCATCCATTTCTTTTGTTAGGAGACTTTGCAAATAAAGTTTGTGGATTCCACTGCTCCTTTCTTGAAAAACTTATCAGCAATTTTATAATATTGTTGGAGGTGGGACTTGACCTTTGCCATTTTGGGTGGTATAATATTATTTAGGTTATGCCAAGCCATGTTATGATATACAGAAAGGCAAAATAAAGAAGATTAGCATCAGCATAAACTTGTCAGAGAGGCAATTTAACACACTACTTCATGAGTTGTTTCCAAAGCTGTCTGAAGAATTTGGTGTTTTTAAAATTAGTCATGGTGGTCTATTTTCTAAAGTGGATATAAAAACGCCAAGTGACATAAAAACAAAAAATTTCACAGGGTCATTGGTTTTGGCAAATGTCAACGAATACCCGGCCCACACAATTTTTCGTGATGAATGTAAATCTGTGACAACCATGAACGCCAGAAAACCACTAAAAGCAATCTGTACAGTCACATCTCCCAACTGCTCACGAACTGTTTCTGTTCCATCATCAAATGTAGCTATTCACAGCCATGTTACAGTTACACGCAGTGGAGGGTAAATGCAGTTTGTTCCACTGTATCAAATACCATTGGGTCGCTTGCAAGCACTCCAGCTGGACTTAAAGTACGATCTTTCTTGGGAAGAATTGTTCCTGCAGCTTCTATCAGGATTTGTTCACAAGCTGAAACTATATTACCACCACTGTCACTAGTAGGGCAGGCTCAAGCTCCAATGATACCTAATAGTCAACCTGACTTCATTGACCTCACATCATCATCTGCAGGTTCTCCAATTACAAATATTGTAAGTTTTTCTGAAGCAACATTACCATCACTGTTGTCAACTGCATCAGTTACTGGGTTAGATTTTCCAACAGTCCATCATCAGCTTGATGATGTAGATTTCTACAAATTAGATCCAATAACCAATGCTAGTTCCTCTTCGCCTATCAATTTCAATAACACTGTGACATTACCATCAACTGCTATCCCCGAGTTAATAACATCTACCTCCTCGCATTTGATTGGCAGTTCCAAAGAAAGTGAAGAGTTACGAGGGGAAATGGATGCCACGTATACTGCTTCTTTAAATATTGATAAGCAAAAGGAAGAAAGAAAGAGAGCAGAAAAAGAATCTGCAGAGGCAAAAGAACGACAGGAATTGGAATACTTGGTCCATTTGCAAGAGACACGTAGTTCACAAGTTCCACCTGAGGCATGTTACACTAGGAATCCAGCGTCGTAAGTTTTCATTGGAAAGCAGTGTGTATAACTGGGTAGGCTCATTATCACAATTACCAATGCACTTTCAGTTATACAAGACACCCAACATACAGATATCGTATTATGAAGAAGTTGAGGACTATGCATTCTGTGTCTTGGGCATGCTAGAGGTCCAGGAAGACGAGAGTCAAGCTGCTATGGCCATTGATGGATATGAATTTGCTGACGGTGAAGCAGACGCTTCAACTAAGGATGTTGAAGTAGTCGTGGATGTGATACCACCTATTGAAGATTGTAGATGTAATCTGGTTGCCCTTT
Organism: Hydractinia symbiolongicarpus; assembly: GCF_029227915.1. NCBI lineage: Eukaryota > Metazoa > Cnidaria > Hydrozoa > Anthoathecata > Hydractiniidae > Hydractinia > Hydractinia symbiolongicarpus. The sequence continues at coordinate 22,123,504 of NC_079878.1, read as the reverse complement.
TGTCGTCCGCCAAAGATAAAGTTGACCAGTTGGAATATTCAGGCCCGGTCATCATACTGCATAGACGACCAAGTCACGTTTGGCAAGTGCTGTTTAGGCAGAATGTTAATTTGATGGAGTCCAGAAGAGTAATCTGGGCTGGTGAACTTTCTGCAGATGAGGGTGGACCTTACAGGGAATTTCTTTTAACAGCGATGGCTCAGATATCTTTGTTGACCAGCATGGAAACAGAGAGTCTTTGTTCTTTCAGTCATCACCAAAAGATGTATTGACAAGGAAATATTTTTTGTTAGGACAATTGTGTGCGATGGCCATTATTTATATTGGTAGAGGACCCCAAGCCTTTAGCAGAAGTGTTGTAAATTATATGTTTACAGGATGTGTTGATAATATATGTGATGTTGAGGATGGTCATTTATCAGCCGTGTTGGAAAAAATAGCTAATTAATTGTATTTTGAAATTGAAAAGGATTTGTAAATCTTGGTTTGGATGATGCATCAGGGAGATGATATAACCTTATGCCGACAACTAAAGTTTTGGGGCCCAATTTCTGTCTTTTAACTTTATATTTCCATGCTTGTAGATGATATCTTATCATTTTTTATTTAGCTTAGGGATGTTTTTATTTCAGAAAGTTCTTTGTTTGTGCCAGCTCTAATGTTTACAATCTTTTACAGAAAATATTGAAACAATTTTGTAATGTGTGAGGGAATTGCACATTTAAATAGATATTCTTTCAAAAGTTTGAGACAAGTTATGAAGACTCCAAACATCTAAAAAAAACGCTATTGTTTCTATTTTTCCGTTTCCCTTTATTTTTTAAAAGATTAAACGGATTTGAGTGATCAATATATTTATTGTTGATTTTTGCAAATACTTATTTTTTAGTACTATGCCACTATTTTTATTTGTGTATAAACGTATTTATATTTCACATGTAGCTATATATGCATACATCTATATATATAGGTTAGATAAACTGTATTCTGAAAGCAGTCTTTCTAATTCACGTCGGCACTCGGCAAATGCTGACGTGTTAGCAAATATTATTTTTGCTGACGTGGTTTTTCGGTAAGTTTGGATGTACCTTGTGAACTTAAAAAGTTTTGACCTCATTTTCTCTCTTAATTTAACTGTTGTTCGTGTATGGGAGCGTGTAATCGCAAAACAAAATATAAATTGCCGACGTGAAACACATGTTTGCCGACGTAAAGCAGACAATGAATTAGGAAGGCTGGAAACTGTCGCAAAGTTCTAAAATTAAGAACAAGTATTGTCTTAATATAAAAAGCTGACTAATTTTGGAACATTGGGTATCCGATTTTGTAACATCTGAGTTTTTTTTATTTTTAACTTTATATTTTTATGTTTGTGGATGATATTTTATCATATTTTGTTTAGCTATGGTATGTTTTTATTTCAGAAAACTCTTGGTTTGTGACAGAAAATGGTGAAACAATTTTGTAATGTGTGAGGGAACTGCACATTTGAATGACCACATGAGATATTCTTTCAAAAGTTTAAGACAAGTTGTGAAGACTCCAAACATCTAAAACAAACGTTATTGTTTCTATTTTTCCGTTTCCCTTTATTTTTTAAAAGATTAAACGGATTTGAGTGATCAATATATTTTTTGCTGATTTTTGCAAATACTTATTTTTTAGTACTGTGCCACTATTTTTATCTGTGTATAAACGTGTTTATACTTTGCTTACACATAGTATATTTTTAAAACATGTATATGTTCTTCTTTAAAAAGTTTTTGACTAAAGTTGCAATGTTTTTTTGGTGTGTGTGTATGTGTGTCACCATGTCAGAAATATTCAAAACATTGTCCAAATGTCACAAAAACTGTCAGCAATTTCTTTGCTCCATCACAGGAAAATTGGTCAATCAGAACTATTTTTAAAAAAAAATATATTAGCAATGATAGGATTTGAGATCTGTTTTTAAAGAATAGGCATTAATAGTTTACAGTCTGTTCTAACATGCTTGCATCAAATGTACATTTTCACTTTTTTGCTATAGTATAAAGGTTCTTTGTTTTATTTGAGACCAAGGTCAGGATAAGATGGATGGAAAACAGTTGTTTTGTATAATTTCCACGGTATATATTAACAATTGATGAAATTAATCAAGTTATTACATATTGTTTATCTTTTTTTATAGATAGTGTAGAATGTGTACTTAATGGCAGGAGCAAACAATCGAATTGATCGAGCCAACATTTTTTCAACTGATAATGTTATTAATCGTATAAACCACACTTTGGAGAAGATAGAATGTGTATATAGTAATAACGAGATGCTACGTGCCTCCAGTTACAAGTTAAATCTTCACGAGTTGTCTCAGAATCTTGAAAGAATATCTGGTGTGATCAGTTCAGAACTTTCTAGTTCGATGTATGGTAGGATATCATCTCTAAAGCGTCTGCTGGAAGCTAAAGATACATTTGAACAGAATGCTACAGTTACAAAGGTCAATCGAGTTGCTAATTCCAATAAAAAGGGAAACTCTTATTGCGATATTGACAGTAATAACTTACAACATTTGTTGAGCGTAGGATTTGGTGTAAAGCAAATAGCGTCAGATGGATTATTAGGTGGGGTTATGCATCGTAACACATTACACAATTACATGAAAAGGAATAGTATACCAGGACCAACTAAGCGATACGCCAACATCTCTGATTGCGATCTTTCTAAAAAGCTAAAAGAACTGACTGATCGTTATCCTCATTCGGGAGTGAGAGAACTGCTTTCACATTTGCGTGCACAGGATCCACCATTAGTTGTCCAAAGGAGACGTATCGAGAAGTTGCTGGCAGCAGTGGATTCCGTTGGCATGGCTAGCAGATGGGCGCAAGCTATTTCTCGTCGAGTATACAGCGTCGCAACACCAAATTCTTTATGGCATATAGATACGAACCATGCACTCATCAGGCAAGTAGTTTTCTCAATTATGTAAATAACAAGTGATACATTCTTTTTAAGGATATGGATCGATGTATTTGTTTAAGCATGACATAAGGTGTCTTGCTATGTAGAAGTACACTTTTTTTTATAAGAATTAGTTGAAAATATTGCAGCTTAAAACTGCTAAAATAAAAGAATTGGTTAAAAAACTGGAGCCAAAGACAAAATTTATTAAAACATATAAATTTGAAAACAAAGGCATAGTGGAATTCTTAGAAGTATCAATACTTCCACTTTTTTTTAGAAGCAACGCCGTTTTTGAGGTGAGGCTGTAGGTTGCTAAGCTATTTGCTTAATTTTTGGCCCAATTTGAGCCCTTGACCCAGAGCAACTGGGTTGCTTATAAAAAAAACGTATAGTAGATAAACTTTGCGGCATATTTTCTTAATGTAACTTTAGTTTTACTTCTTTCTTCATATAGATGGAATTTCGTTGTTGATGGGTGTATTGATGGTTACTCACGATTAATACCATACCTAATTTTGAATACAAACAACCTGGCTTCATCAGCGTTTCGCGATTTTCTTTCTGGCATACAAAATTATGGCATTGCAAGTCGAATTAGAGTTGACGGAGGTGGCGAATTTGTGCATGTAAAAACATTTATGGCTTTTGCAAATGGTGAAGATCGAGGAAGCTTTATTGTTGGAAAATCTGTCCATAACCAACGGATAAAAAGACTTTGGAGAGATGTGTATGTGAAAGTGCTGGACAAGTATTATAAACTGTTTAACTACATGGAAGAACATAAAATTTTAGATATAAATAATTCAGTACATGTCGGGTGTCTGCATTACGTATTTTTCTCTCGAATCAACAAAGATCTTAAAGATTGGGTTACAGCACATAACAACCACCCAATTAGGACAGAAGGAAATGCAACTCCGAAGCAACTTTGGTACAGAGGTTCTACAATAAACTCTAAGAGAGATCTTACTGCTATAAATAATATTTACAACCTCGATGAAAATAGCATTCTCCCTTTAATAAATAGTTTCTTTGCTTCAACAGCCTTGATTGAGCCAGACGATATACAAATTGTTTTACCTCGATTTTCCCTACCACTTACACAGGCTGAAAATCAAAAATTGTGCGATACTGTCGATCATATGGCATCTTCTGTCAGCCATGGTATTGATATATACGCAGATGTTTTAAAGTACATTAATGAATGTGTATGCAAATAATCATGCACATAGTTTTACGTGCGTTAGGTTGTTTTATGACCCTAGAACGCTAATTTTTGAAATTTTATATAATATGTAGTTTTGTGTAATTTTGAAGCACACAGGCTTTATATAGTCTATAGGCTGCATAGTATGGAAGCCGAGAGGGGCCAATCAAAATTAAAATATCAAAATCGAGAAAAGAATTTCAAAATCGAGAAAAGAATTTCGGAATCGGGAAAAGAATTTCGGAATAGAGAAAAGAATTTCAGAATCGGGAAAAGAATTTCGGAATAGAGAAAAGAATTTCGGAATCAAGAAAAGAATTTCCGAATAGAGAAAAGAATATCAAAATCAAGATTAATCTTTTTCGGCATAATAATGAAAAGGAAGTGATTTCAGTTCATGGTTTTTAGCTCAAAACACTTGCGCAAAAACAAACAGAAGGCAGATAAACAAAAATGGCCTACTGTGTGAAGTGTGGTTGTGCTGTAAAAGAAGACTATAAATTTTTGTTTAAAATGTGGCTCGACGATTGCCAAAGATGATAATAAAGAGAACCAGGTTGATGGAGGACAACACACACTGTTACTTCAGCATTTCACTGATAGTAGAGAGAAAAAAAGACAATCTTTTTTTAAGCCATCTTCCAACAATAAGAAAAAGACTGCCACCAATAACACAGCTGTCCCATTCAAGAAGAAGGAAAACACCACAGTAGCAGTAGAAGAGAAATATATATCATTAAACGTAGGAAGAGCAAGAAGAGACTGTTTCGGTGAGTTGAAAGTAATTCGTGGAAAAAGACTTCCTGTGAGGGTGAAGGAAACAGCTTCAGCACTGGAGTTGAAATCCTTAGCAATCGACAAACATAGTAACCACGACCAAGAATTTTGTGCTTCAGAAAGCTATGTTATGTTGTATCCCGACTTGAAGGAAGTGACAACTCTACCTGGAAATATGGATGACTTCCGATTAAATAACTACAGGGATTGTTTGGGAAAGCCATATTCTCAAATGGTGTTGTATTTGTGCACCAGCAATGACTTTTTTTTTGACGTGCCAAGTGATAATGCTATCAGCACAACCGAAGTAGAAGAAATTGCCAATGATACATATATCCCAGCAGCCCCTGATCTGTTTGGTGATACTTTATTGAACGGTTCAACTTCTGACTACTACAGCAACAACAGTAATGAAATGCAAGAAGTAAATTTGTCTGATGATGATAACAAATCCGTTCAACAATGTTATGATGAAACACATACACAAGTCTCTCCTCCTGAACTAAGATTTCAGCAAAAAATGGACACTTTACTTTCTGCTTTCAAAACATCAGACAGCTTCAGATTGACTATACGTCGCAGAAAAATTTGGCTGGATACAGCACAAAAACTGAAAAGGGCGTTCAAGGATGGTACACCACGACCATTAACAATCAAGTTTATAGGAGAAGAGGCTGCTGATGCTGGAGGACCTTTGAAAGAATTTTTTAGTGTGCTCTTCGATGATGCGAGAAATTATTTATTGTGTTCTGGTAATTCCTACCAATTTACATTCACCCATGACCTGGAACGTGTATCAAATGGTGATTTTTTTCTTTTTGGAAATTTGATTGGAATGGCACTGATTTCTGGTTGTGCTGGTCCGCGTTATTTAATGCCCGCTGTTGTATCTAAAATGTTTAATAAAGGAGAATTTCCCCTTTCTATTGATGATGTGCCTGATCTGGACGTACAAACAAAGTTGAAAGAGTTAGATGCTACTACCAATGATTCAGAGTTTCAATCTTGTCTTGAATCTTTTCCTGAGCGTTATAATGCAGGAGTCACAAATGTTTCAATTGCTTTTGAAGATAAATCGATTGTTATACAAAATATATGCAAATATTATTGCTTATCTGTTTGTCTTGAAGAAGTACAACAAGTTGTACAAGGTATGGACATACTTGGTTTATATTCAATATTGCAGCAAAACTATGAAGAAATCAAAACAGAATTTGTACCTTGCATGGATGCAAAAGCTAAGGATTTGTTAGCTGTGTTTAAAAACGTTATCTACACTGTGAACAACGATAACAATGTAACAATTGATCAAAGTAAAGAAGAAGACATTTACTATAATTTTACAAACTTTATAGAAGCATTAGAAAATGATAATTACAAACTTCCTGGAACTATATCTCTTGATGATGATGGCAAGGAGGAACATTCAGATACTAATATTTCCCTACGTGATGTGATTCGATTTTGTACAGGTTCCAAGTATGTTCTACCATGTATGAAGGAAAACGGAACTATTGAATTTATCCATCCAAATAAAAAAGATCAAGGGAAGCGAATTATTGTGTACACATGTAATTACAAACTTGTTTTCCCTGTTACAAAGCGATATTATGGATCAACAGAAGAATTTAATCGGCACTTTTGCGAAGACGTTGCTACAAGTCCTGGTTTTGGCATTGCCTAAACCGCTTGTGTATATTACAGTAGCTAAAACAAAAGATTTTTTGTTTGCATTTTTTACATTATGTTTTTATAGCTAATAATCGTTGTATGAAAACATCAGCTTCCAGTCCATTATCTTTGTTTTAGTAGACACAATAGCACTGACATCTCAAAATTTCTGAAAGTATTATGCTCTCAACAAGTGTTGAAAATTGTCAGAACCATGAAATTGACATCATCTCTTCGATGTAAAAATGGACTTTAAAGGCTCTCATGCAACGAAGTACTGTACTTTGATATGATATAGAGTATGTTTATATAACATCTTTTTATTAGGGTATTGTTTAGTATTTTGTTCGCATATTAGCTGTTTTTAAAAACAAAACGTGATAATCGTGATATACAGTATATTTCGTAAGTTCTTTCCGTTGAAGTTTTACCTTTTTTTTTCAAGAATAGCTATCATTCGCTAAACAAATATGTCTGAAACATGGTAAAAATATATAGTTTGTCTAGTTTGTTTCATTCCGTTTTTTATTGCTCCTGTGACATGAACTAACACTTTTCGATGATGATTTTGTACACACTGCGAGCGTCTTCCCAATTTTTCGGAGGGTAACGAAGCTGTTTTGTTTGTATAACATATTCACAGTATTCTTTGAGTAGTTGATCATGATCTTCGAATATTTCTGTTGCTTCTGAAAATACATTTTTTCTTGAAGTATTCTTTGTACTTGTCCCTGTGTTATAGCGACTTTTTTGTCTTCATGACCTGACAGAATCGGTGCGTGATATAGTATGTCAGGAACACCAGGGATTGTTTCATGGTTTGTTTGACGTATGTAATGTGTATTCCATTCATACACAACTTCGTCCAATTGTAGCTGCAAAAAATGCGAAAACACAAACCAAACACACTCCATATGAACATGATGACCAGAGATAAGAATGCCCTCTTCTACCATCTGTTTGAAAAAATCTATTACCCACGTTGTAAAAGCTTTTTTGTTATGAGACCACCAATTTTCAATCCGCTGATCTGCTACCGAACTCCCATATAAATGCGCATCTTCATTGCCAACCAATGAACATTGGATGTCGGCCATAATGCCGTTCTCAGTACCACAGTCAGTCCTTAATTTTTGCGGACAAAAACAGAGGTCTTTCACCTTTCGCAGAAAGTAAAATGCTGGGATAATAGGATTATTGTTTGACTTGACAACTTTTAGCCACAATATTTTCCGAGAGAACCCATCAATACAACCATGAATGGGCAATCCGTACGGTTTCAGCTTATCATACCCATCGATATGCCAACAATGGTTTGGTCCTGGAGAAGTATAAACTCTTCTTTTTAAACGACGAGCTCTTCTTAACTCTGTACCATCCGGATCTATCTCTCGCAGTAAGTGCATCACAGTATCTCGTTAAACAACGACGCCATATTTGCACCTTAAATGATTCCACATTCCTCGATAACCTTTTAGCACAGCAGGTCCTTCAAGTTCATTTTCAATCATGCTTCTCAAAACGTTATCGGAGATGTTATACGATCTTCTTTTCAATCCCAGCTGTTGCAGGCGACATTTTAATGTCCTTTTGCTCATGTAAATTGAATGGTGTATTCTCAGAAACACAATGATATGATCATACGAAAAATTTCGCTTGAAGTAGTTCTGTATCAGCTCACTTTCATCACTCAAATCGGCTGGCTTACTTTCGTACGTTGTTTCGCATCTAGTTCCACAGTGACAACAAAAAAAACTCCTATCTTGCAGTACTTGACCACACTGTGCACAGTATACCATCTTGTCTCGACGTTCTTCTCGGAAGAAAGAAAGTGTTTTGATATTGAAAAAAAAATGATCTTTTTTTCTAATTTTCTTTTTGAATTCTTTAATTTCGATTCTATTTTTTTTTTCTCGATTTTGGATTCTTTAATTTCGATTCTGATTTTCTTTTCTCGATTTGAATTCTTTATTTTCGATTTTCTTTTCTCGATTTGAATTCTTTATTTTCGATTTTGATTTTCTTTTCTCGATTTGAATTCTTTATTTTCGATTTTGATTTTCTTTTCTCGATTTGAATTCTATATTTTCGATTTCGATTTTCTTTTCTCGATTTGTATTTTTTAATTTGTATTGTGAAATTCTTTTTCGTTGGCCCCTCTCGGCTTCCGTAGGAAGCCGAGAGGGGACACCGAAAAGAAAGTCTAAAGGGAGAAAGAGAGAATTTGGATCGAGAAAAGAAAATTCAAATCTCAAAAATAGAATTCGAATTCAAAAAAGAAAATTTGAATTGAAAACTAAATTTCTTTATAAACAATAAAAAAAAATCCGGTCGAGAAAATAAAATCGAAATCGAAAAAAAAAATTCACCAATCAAGAAAAGAAAAAACAAGTACAAAAAAAAAATGGAATAAAAATATTTATAAGTAAATTTAAATAATAAGAGCATGGCACTGATCGGTTTCTTCTCCATTGTTTACACAAGTATGTCATTCTGTACGCAGTGTGGTAGGCAGTTATCTGACGATTTATTATTTTGTACTCAATGTAGACTTATGTACTACCTTAGACAGTGCTCCAGCTACAGCAGATGAGCGAGAATTGATAGTTTATTACTTTGAGAAGCATTTCCCATACAATGCAATCGTTCTGTTTTTAAAAATATATCATAGCACATTAATGTCAACGAGAACCCTGAAACGACGATTACGAAGTCTTGGGTTGAAAAGGAGACGTAGTAATGTTAACGAGGCAGTTTTACGTAGTATAATTGAACAAGAACTACAAGGTCCAGCTGCAGTGAAAGGATACCGAGGGCTTTGGCATTCACTTCGATGTTCATATGGCATAATGGCTACACGTGACAGCGTGATGCAACTGCTAAGAGAGTTAGATCCGGATGGTACTGAACAAAGAAGATCGCGCCGTCTACGCCGTAGAGAATACACATCACCCGGTCCTAACAACTGCAGGCATGTGGATGGGTATGATAAACTGAAACCATATGGTCTTACCCATTCACGGTTGTATTGATGGTTTCTCGCGAAAAGTTTTATGGTTGAAAGTTTCCACAAGCAATACCAACCCACTAGTACCTGCTCACTTGTTCTTAGAAAAAGTAAAAGAGTTGGGGTTTTTTCCACTTTTAGTTCGAACAGATTGTGGTACCGAAAACGGTGTTATGGCTGATATGCAGTGTTACTTAACACAAGACGCTAACGCACACAGATATGGGTCATCGCTGTCCAATCAAAGGATCGAAAATTGGTGGTCCTTCTATCGACGATCTTTCACAAGTTGGATAATAAATTTTTTTAAGAATATTTTAGAGAAAGGAGTGTTATTGCCGGGGAATCACATTCATGAGGAATGTGTTTGGTTTGTGTTTTCTGATTTATTACAATCTCAACTAGACCAGGTTCGCTACCAATGAAATACCCACTTTATACGAAAGTCCCGCCACGACAGTGTGAGTGGAATTCCAGATATCTTATTTTTCTTGCCAACTACAGTTAATGCTAATGACCAAAAACGCTTAAAATCAGAAGATCATATACATAACTTAATATCGCAAAGAGATGTAATTTCAGAAGGCAGGAACGCTATGACAGAGGTCGATACTGAACTTCTTGAATATTTTAAATATGTAGTACAATCAGAGAACATGGAATATCCACCAAAAAATTGGCACAATGGTCAGGGTATTTTCGAACAGATAACAAAACTTTGTGTATAAATTGATGATGAGGTGACAAAACAGCTAGCTGTAATGATATTTCTTGTCCTATGAACATAGAAAAGAAACATTTGAAACTAATAACATAATTTTCATCCATAGAAATATAACATAGTAGTATATGATGTAGCCAAAAATATATTTATATTGACGAATTTTAACCAAGAAACAAGCCTATTTTTCATGTAAGTCGAATGATATTGGCGTGCAGTCAAACATAAGTAGTAAGAAAAGGAGTCTGTATAATGAACATTAACAAAATTTATGTCAAACATAAAAAGTACAATATACTGTTTCTTGTTAAGACTTTTTTCACTTGGGAATTTAGGTTGCAGCAATGAAATATAACAAAATGCAACTAACATGACATGGTGTTGAAAAAGTGAATAAACAAAAAATAATCGACTTATTCATATGCATCAGGGAGAAAGAGTAGTAAAAATTATGAGTTCATGTATTTAGGTGTTCATGTATTCAAGAGAATTAACTAGCACATATAAAAGTTATTTTCACCCCTTAACTATAAATTAAAAATTCTCATTCCTCCCTGATTATATATATCTAAAACTTATCATAAATTATAAATGCAATAAAACCTTCAAAAATTCCTACACATATACTTCATAAACACAAGTTATCAAATTTGTCCAAATCCAGGTGAAGAGCAGATATCTGTACAAAAACTTTTAGTAAAATTCTCCAAGTATCTCGGTGTTACTGGGAATGTCAGGATCATTAAGCATGTGCTTACATTGACACATTTCCCAAACTGCTCATCATTGACATGATTAAAAGATATTTTCCCTTTTCCATACATTGATGACAAAACAAACTTTGAACCAGTACAAAATTGAACAACATCACTTAAAGTGATTACATGCTCTTTGTTTGACTCATGCCCTTCTTCGTTCAGACAAATAATTTTGACTTTTTTCGATCCCTCGTGCTCTAAAATTTCTAAAAAATTTGTCCAGTTGTAACTTATGTCTTCTTCTGCTTCACGTAGTGATTTATCTTCTGTATTACTCGTGTATTCTACTGTAGTGTAAATTTTCAATACATCTGAGGATTGACATGATTTGGAAATAGCAAATTCGATTTCACTTTCTTTGTAATGTGTTTTTAAAATTGTTAACATTCCAAGAATATCCAACCCAGTTAAAAATGAGGCAATTTCTTCTGCACAACTGGATAAACAGCAGTGTCTGATGATGTTGTCAATAAATAATGTCTTATCTTCTAAACTTACATTGACTTTTGTAACTCTTAAATCGTATCTCTCTGGGAAAAGCTGTATAGCTGTCTTGAAGGCAGCATTGTCTGTGGCAGCTAATACATTTTTAAGTTTTTGTTGAATGTCAATATCGGGGACGTCATCAACTTTAAAAACTTCTGTGCCGCCATCCAAGAGCTTCGATACAACACAAGGCATAAAATACCTTGGTCCAGCACAACCCATGATAAGTGCCAATGACACTAGGTTACCAAATAATTTGAAATGACCTTTTTGTAATTTTTCGAAGTCATGCAGGAATGTTGAGCCATTATCACCTGATTGCAATAAATATTTTTTCACATCATCAAAAAGTGCTGCAAAGAACTCTTTAAGTGGCCCACCACCATCTTGTGCTTCTTCACCAATGAATGTAATTGTAAACGGTTTAACACCTTCACGATATAAACGTTGTAATTTCTCTAATGTGTCAAGCCAAATTTTTCTCCGCCTCACTGAAAGCTCCACAGTTCCAACTATTTTTAGAGATGCCTGCAAGTTTTCAAGTTTGTCTGTTAAAGATGGTTCATTGTCAATATAATTTTCAATTGAATGGATATTGTTATCAAATGTAGGAAATGCACTGTGTGTACTGTTATACTCAGTTGAAGGGATAGAACTGCAACTGTGTCCATCATTAAGTAAACCGAATGGATCATCTACATCGTCAATTGTTGTCAAAAAATTGTAGGCATTATCGACTCTTGTGGACGTGTTTTCTTCATTGATGTAATCGATTTTGTCACTTTTTTTGCTATTATGATAAAATTGTGATGACAAACACAGGTAAAATAAAATTTGGGAATATGGTTTACAAAGGTCTTCCTTGTAGTCATTTAATTTAAAAGAAACACTTTTACCAGGCATACATATGACTTCTTGAAAGTCTGGATAGAGCAAAACCCAATCTTCTATGGCACAAAATTCCTGATTGTGGTTGCCATGTTTTTCGATGGCAGCAAGTAAAATTTCTGTTCCAGATGATGCTTCTAATACTTTTAGAGGAAGTCTTCGCCCACGAACAACTCTCATCTCTCCGTACTCATCCCGCATGGCTATGCCCACATTAATAATCACCGATTTTTTTAATTCTTTTGAACTGTTCTTCTGCTTATTATTTGTTCCCATCATAGAAGCAGATGATGGTTTTGCTGATGTTGTTGTTAATGATATACTATGTCTCTTTTTTGTACCAGGCTTGAAGAAGGTCTGTCTGTATTTTTCTCGACTCTCGGTAAAACTATTCAAAGGCATCGTATTCGATGGAGTACAAGATGTATCGTTTTCTGATGTTCTAGCGCCACATTTCCCACAATTTGACTTCACATCCACACGCTACACAGTACGCCATTTTTATCTGCAATCAATGTTTTGGTACAAAATAACACATCAACCGAAATTAATTAATACTTCTTTTTTAATTTTCTTCTTAAACCTTTTTCTTTTTCTCCGATATTTATGCTTTCTTTTTTTTTACTTCTGATTTATTCTTTTCTCAATTTTAATATTCTTTTCTCGATTTTGATTTTCTTTTCTCGATTTGAATTTTCTTTTCTCGATTTGAATTTTCTTTTCTTCATTTTGATTTCTTTTTTTCAGTGTCCCTTCTCGGCTTCCGTAGCTTCCATAGCATATGTATGCAGTATATAGGCTGCACGTTTTATAAGAAACAGCAAACTTAGGCTAGCCTAAAAATGCTTTTAGGCTTTCAATTTCTTTTATATTTTATGAGTTAGTAGTTTCACTGCGTTATGTCTCTTTCGAAGATGTTTCTTATAAAAGTAACGTGATTCCTTATGATTATATACTTTACAGTGGAATCCTATAAAGTGAGCCTTCCTAATTTTTGAGATATTTTTTTTCTGGATGTTCGTTTTATAGGCGTATTGTTCACTTTTGACATATACTTCTGTACATGTATTATTTAAGTCACATATAATTGACGTGACATATAATTGATGTTGTAATTTTTGGTTTAGCAAAATGAATACAAGTGTTGATTCCATTGTGGATGGCATTTTTCAACAGGTGTTTGGTAACATGCAATCGAACAAGGGAAGAAAAAAGTTCTTTAAAAAGTTAAAGCCGAGACTGCGAAAAAGTCTTAAGGTAAAAAATATTTTCCAACTAGGGCGTAACTACAAAAACACGTAGCTGATTTATGTAGCTAGTTACATGTTTTTGTTGTAAATTTTCACAGCTTTCTGATCAGTGGAACGCGTGACCGTGTGTAAATGACTTACTATGTGTAGCTTTTATTTAGAAGCAAGTTGTTTCTCTTATGGACAGCACTTCATTAAATGATATAACTACAAAACTGATAGTCGAAGTTACAGAAAAATATAAGCTTAGAGAGGTTTGTAACTTTATTTAGAATTGGTTTTACATACATAGTACAATCAAGGAGGTTTGCACAATCAAGGAGGCGGTATTGGTACAATTGGCTTTTGCTCCATAAAGTTCGATCTGAAGCTAAATTCTTTCTCAGGATGTCATTACTTTAATTAGCTCGATTGTTTCTTTAGTCGGTGAACTCTAATGAGGACATTGAACCTATCACTTCATCGCATTCGCAGGTAAAATCTTATTTAGAATCCCTATGATAATTTCCTCTCGAGTTTTTTTGTTAAACGAGCGCCATTTTATTTTTAGTTATATATGTTGTGTTGACATAAAACCGTTTTGCTTTACATGCAGGTGGGATCCTGTGGAGTTTTTGAAAAAAATGACTTGCCGAAAAAGCTGGAGCTAGAGAAGAAAAAGAGAAAGAGGGAAAAACAAACAAATTCGTTGCTGACTTCCAAAAATAAAATTTTAGCGAACCATAGCCGACAATTGAGCCGTTTAAAGTTAACTTCGTATTTCTCAATGAGAACGGTACAGATCGTGGATGCAGCCAATTTCTCAGATTCGTTTGGTTACGTGGACGAAGTTTTGTTAGAAACTGATGTGCCAATGTTTGAATTTGATGAAAATGTAGCACTGACGATTGTTAAAGTTACTTCAAACCACGTTTTGAGACGAGTTGAATTTAATAACGGTGAATTTGGAGTGTGTAAATCACACAAGCAAGTTTTAAAAAACAGCATTTCAACGCAGATGTCTAACTTAATTTATGAAGCTAAAATCATTTTTCTTGCTGGAAAACACCCAAACATTGTTTATTGCCATGGTTTATCGACAATCAATTCGACCCCTGTGCTTGTTTTAGGCTTTGAGAGCGATGCTACCCTCGTTGATATGTTTAACAAATATGCAAAAATTAAAACTTCCGCGATTTCAAGCATCCTGTCAGGTCTGTCTGATGCCATTTGTCATATTCATAATAGCAATATATTGCACAACCAAATAACCGCCAGCAATGTATGTTTGCGCTATAAGTATGACTCGTACAGTACCGTTCTTGTTAGGTTTTCATCCGCCTGTCGCGCTAACAGTGCAAAATCTTTGACAATAGTTCAGCAATCAATATGGAAAGATGCACTTCATATTCCGAAATCAGTAAAAAATGGGTTAACTCCTCCGTCATTTTGTTCTGACGTATACGCATTTGGTCATTTGTGCCGTCGCTTTGTCTTAAGAAATTTAAAAGATGAGTCAATGAAGGAAAACATTTTTTTAAACTTGCCAAGGAGTGCTTAAAAGAAGATCCGGCAGTTATGCAACATTTTCTGGATTTGGTTGACTTATATCTGTTTAAAACTATAGAATAGTAAATAAAATACGTTAGCCATGAAAATATTGTTTTTATACTTATTAATTTCTCCTGAACATTAAACCGAGTAAATTAGCCGTAATAATCCAGGTTAGCCATAAGCAGGTTGACATTTAACCCAAAGGCCAATCAAGCAGATTATTTACTGAGAAAGCTAGTGCGCTGCCGCCGCTAAGTGTTTATTTCACATCGTGGGGAAATCCAGATTGACAATAAGCTGGTCATCTTAATAGTTAACCCAATTGTCAATCAAGCTGATTACCCACGAAAGAGTAGCACTTACATCGTTGCTTATACATGACCGGGAGTGTGCGGTACTTGCCTGTGGGAATCCTGTTCGTCTATTTTTTAAAAAGCTACAGGTTTAAGTTTTGGAACCGTGCATTTAATACGACGCAAATCATTCTCGTCCTCAGTGCCTCTTGATCAAAGCTGTTATCACAAGGCTTTTTGTCGCAGTCAATTTCATTCAAAATGCTATAAAACGAGGTTTTGGGCGTAGATAAGAAAGGCCGTGGCGCGGTGCAGTTTACTTAGCGTCAAAAGCCGTTATCGACCTTAAGGTGTCGGTGTTAATGTCCCAAATTTTTGACGAGGGAAAAGAGACAAAGTAGCGAAAACTTACCCAACAAAAATTCACCTCAACGAATGATATTTTTCTTACAAAAAATTTTCTGCAACTGATGCGCTGATATAGCTTCTGAGAAAAGTAAAACTTGCATACCATAACATTTCGGTTGGGGAAAGTGACGAAATAATCCGCTAGTGACGGATTTTTTTCCCGAGAAGTTTTGTCCCGCTATGGTTACCTGGATGACATATTTTAATACTTTAAGCTGAAATTAAATTTGTTTTGTTATAAAAAAAAGTTAATATGCCCTGCAGAATGAGTTGATACTCCAGTTGAAGGCAAAATATAAAATAAGCGGAATCCACATTCTTGTCCCCAAAAGGAACCTCAATATTTTTCAACACTGGAATAAGTAGAACTCATAATTGTATGGATTACACTTTGTAAAACACTCAAACCAAACATAAAACTCGCAAGTGAAAAGTTTGAGCGAGCATAATCTTTCTCAGTTCACCGTCAACGAATGCGCTGTCAAGGATATCTAAATATCCATGCAGTCATGTTTAACACTTCTTTCGCACGTTGTAGGCATTAATCCTGGCTGTGACTAAAGGCGAAAGTTAACTTCAATTTTTTAGCACGTCGGTTTAAGGCGCACGCATCAAAGTGGTCGATATTGCGCAATATAATAATTCTGACTGTGATTTAATTCAACGAAACAAGACAAACAGAGCGTGCATTTCCAAAAATATCATCGGATAGTCATTTATTCGAGACCTTTTCTTCTGAAAAAATAATTTTTTGACCTTAATTCAACGAAACAAGACAAACGGAGTGCGCATAACCAATAATATCATCGGATAGTCCTCTATTCGAGACCTATTCTTCTGAAAAATTAATTTTCTGACCTTAATTCAACGAAACAAGACAAACGGAGTGCGCATAACCAATAATATCATCGGATAGTCCTCTATTCGAGACCTATTCTTCTGAAAAATTAATTTTCTGACTTTAATTCAACAAAACAAGACAAACGGAGTGCGCATAACCAATAATATCATCGGATAGTCCTCTATTCGAGACCTTTTCTTCTGAAAAATTAATTTTCTGACCTTAATTCAACGAAAAAAGACAAACGGAGTGCGCATAACCAATAATATCATCGGATAGTCCTCTATTCGAGACCTATTCTTCTGAAAAATTAATTTTCTGACCTTAATTCAACGAAACAAGACAAACGGAGTGCGCATAACCAATAATATCATCGGATAGTCCTCTATTCGAGACCTATTCTTCTGAAAAATTAATTTTCTGACCTTAATTCAACGAAACAAGACAAACGGAGTGCGCATAACCAATAATATCATCGGATAGTCCTCTATCTCAACTAATTTCATGTGTATGTATTGCTTTTTGACGTGGAAATTCTCTTATAATTGCTTTATACAGACATAATTTACCAAAACAACCTCATCTCGATGTATGGATTGCTTCTAAGAACGGGAATTCGTTTTAAAATATTTGACGAAGGCCTTATTCAGAAATGTTGACTAATTTCATTTGTATGTATTGCTTCTTGGCCTGAAAAATCTCTAATAAATACTTTGCGCAGACATAGTTTACAGAAAAAACGAATTTCGATTTATGGATTCTTTAGGGAAAAGGAATTCGTTTCAAAATTCTTAGCGAAGGCCTTTTTTAGAAATGTTAACTACTGTGTAACGGATTTATTTTTGATTCTGAAAATCCGCTCATATTTTTTTCCCAACAGGTCTATCAAAAGTTCTTCTTTCTTTACAAGTTTGTTATAAAGGTTTAATTACTCACAACAAGCTGATGTATGGATTCCTTGCGATAGAAAAATCGGAAGATGTATTCCAAGTTTTTTCTAAGGCCTAGTTCATTATAAACGAGGTATTGTGACGGAATTTGTTTTTTTGATACACTTTGTCAGTTTCGCCGCCTTGTAAACGAGTAAAACGTATGTATAAATACGATATAACTTAGGTTCCATCTTATAAATACAACCACTAAGTATATAATACAAAATAAATATCACGGAGAAAAATAATTAAATAAGAAAATATTTTAAAGGACCCTGTAGTTAATTTTGGTCTGCCTTGGCTACCATGGTTGAGTTGATGCATTCGTTTTAATTACAACATTGTAAGTTATTACAAAAAAACCCTGCAGTAATTTATGGCCAGAAAAGTGGCTCAAAACGGTTGACTAATTAGCCATCAATACATTTGCATTTTAGATTTAAAGGATTCGAGCCTTTGCGCTTTCAAGTTTCTTCACTAAAAATAAAACGATAAACAATAATAAAACAAAGTTTGCGATCGATTATTGATAAGAGTGTATATATTCAATAATTCAAAAGGGTCTCTTAATACTCTTTACAAAGAAGTGTATTTGCATGTTTTTATTATATTAAAAAGTTTTTACATTGACATATGGGATGGGAGTAGTTGAGTTTCATCAACAACGCCGTGTTTCACATGGCATATTTGCCCACTCAATGTTGCGAATCGTTTTTGTAGTGAGTTTTTGGAGCTGGTAAGTGAACCGGCTGTCATTCTAGTAATAACAGTAAGTCATGCCATGGAATCATGCCTGCCAACGTAAATCAGTCAAAAATATAATCTCAGAATTTTCAACGCAACCCACGCGAAGGAGCATGTTGCCGGGTTCACAAGGCACTTGTAGATAGACGTGAGGGGATTCAAAATAAATGTTTTTCCACAATATGCAGGACCTGTGATAATAATGTTACGGTATTTCCCTCTGCCATTGATAAGAAGTTCTCTTACTGCAGTACCAAATTGAGAAGCTTTAATATTGTTACCTTCTAATGCAGTTTTGGCGCAGTGCAACCATTGACGGTCACATCTAGCCTCACATCGTAGCGAAATGCATTCAGTAAGCCCATGAAAAAGCTATTATGTCATTGGTTTTCTTTGCACCTTTTTTATAACGAACGAGGACAGTGCTAGATTACCGTTACTGCTCTGTGTTTGAGCCAAAGCTAGAAGTTCTGTTTTAGATTTTATATTTTTTTTCGATAACGATATTTCATATATCCACTACGGTTAACTTTTTTGCTTTCTTTTGTTTCCTATTGAAAGATGAAAAAGGTTTACAATACAGCAAGCTGCACTGAAGTATCTTGTCTACAGGGACGGTGGTTGTCAAAACTGGGATTCAGCTCCCAGAAGAAGGTGCTGAATACACTTTCTTGCTTCTTACAAGCATGAGTACTGTCCAACTTGGACCTAAAACTATTTTTTAAGAAATGATAATGAGATAACAAAACAGCAAGCTGTAGTGATTCGACTAGTCTAATGACTCTTATTTTGAGTGGTAGAGGTTAAACCCTCTAAAGATCCCTATGCAAAGCAAGATCAACCTTTTACAAGGATGGTCTGTACAACCAAGTTAATTGAAAAAGCAACCCTCTGGACAATACAAATATTGCAACAACAAAACAAAAAAACAACAACAACATATATTGACATAAAACGTATATATATACAAATAAATAAAAACTATAAAAAGGGGGCAAACAACTACCTATGCGCCAGGACTTGTGAACCTGGCTGTAGCTTCACACGTGTTACGGGATCCCAACACTCAGCCTTACACAGTTGATTGATGCTTAGGACCAGCCTTGGTCAGGACCAACCTGAAGTTACTGGGGTGATATGCGTGGGCGTAAAACCACGAAGACATGAAAGAGAAATTTCACACCCCCTTGCAGAGCTTCTTACAAGAATAACTATGGGTACAGCAGGATCGTTAACCCTGTAGACCAAGTGAGCAAACTTGGCCTCCCTGCTGGACTGGGGTAAAAAGTGGGGTCGTCGCACCCAAAGACAAGACATAGTCGAACCCCTTTGCTATGCTTCTTATGATTACTCTATAAGAGAGTGAAGAGTGAGCAAACTCTAGGTTCACGGTAGACTGCTTGTGACAGAAACAGCCAGGGTAATACAAAACCGCTAGGGAAAGATAACCCTCCCCCTTTTATGTGAATGTTAATCAGACAATTTTTACATTTTCACAAAAAAAAACACATACACAAAAGAGTTATTTAAATCGGATGGTGCAACTGTAACAACTGCTTTATCGTCACATCTTAACCATGAGCCACAGCTGCGATCTTTAATGAATGCCCAATAGTGACCTGCTCCCAGGGTGCTCGAATGATTAATAGTGGCAGCTAACGAAAATTTGTTGTTAAATGATATGTCATCCGTTGGCTGAGAGCGAACTCTAAAAATGTCGTCATTTGAAGCAAGGCAGGTAACAAATTTGTTATTTTTTAGGGTTCTTCCATCAAGAAACGTAAACCTCTTCGGTTGGATAATTAGAATGTCTACGCACTGGGTGAAAACCGTTTCGCTTGCACCGTCTTGATAAGAAGAGCACTGCGGGCAAAGCCACCTGTCATTTCCAGACAAATTTTCGGCTGCAAAAAACAATTAATTGAACCTGTAACGCTGTTTGAGATAGGGAGTGGCACAATAGGCATACTTTCCTCCCTGCTAGTTGATAAGAAGCATGCATTACATGACGTCGTAGTGGTTATAATGTTGATGATATTATTTGCGATAACTGAGGGGCCTGTTAATTCACCCAAGACATGAAGCAGTATTTAAGTACTAATGCTGGACATCTCACGCTGCAAGGCTCGTAAGAAGGCGGAAGGGTCAACAGCTGTGGAAGACTGGGACAGCATGGACATACTCAGCATAACAGACTTCAATAGAGGAGAGCTAAGAGTCCGAAGCACAATGTAATCAAAATGATGGGATTGCAGTTAATGCTTGCAGGATGGAACTGGCGTAACAGGTGTTTCCTTTATTTATTAATCCTGCGTGAATTACTTTGCTGTGCGTAGGTGGGTCTGGGCCTGCTTTAACAGGTGTATTGGGCTTGGTGACTGTTGGTTGTTTGGCCTTTGGCATTAGCGGAGTGGGGTATGGAATAGCTGGTTGAAACAGGGATGTGGCTGTGTTCATTCCATACCTTTGTATTTCTAGCGACCCAAATACAGAAAGAAGCTTTCATGCACATGTCACCAAAAACAATCCTTCTATCACAAACAATACGACACAAGACAGAGCTAACAACATAAACGGACTGGTTACAGATAGAACACAAATAGAAAAATTGATATGTCAAAAATATATTAATATAAAAAAGAATTAAATAAAACCCACCCTTAAGCCAGAACTTCTGACTCTGTGTTACAGGGCCCCAACACTCAGCCTTACACAGGAGGTTGTCACGACAGGACCAGCCTGTCGATATTTTGACTAAGGACAGCAGGGTTTTCAAGCCTGAAGACCAAGTTAGTAAACTTAGGCACCTTACTGAATTGAGGTCAAACAAAACCGCTCGGATTTAGATTTTCCTTCCCCATGACCCTGGTAGTACAGGTTTAAAGCAACAGCGAAGGTATTTTAAAAAGAGGACAAAACAAACAAACTGGCAGCATGTATAAAAGAAAACATATGATGTAATGCTGTTGAGCGTTCTTGGATCAACTTTGGTTATAGCCTTATCATTGCAGAGCTACAAAGAGTTTATGGTCCGATCTTTGATATGGGCACAATAGTGGCCTGCATTCAATGTTTCAGAGTGATTTATCACAGCTACCAAAGCATACTTTTGGATAAAAGATGTGTCCGAGTCACTAGATATCGGGATATTGAAATAAGGAATAGAATAGGAAAAATTTTCAACAAATTTATTGTTCTTAGCCAGATGTTCTCTTCATCTCCTGCAAACCTTTTCAGGTGCAAAGTCAGAATTTCTCTATTCCTCATAATCCTTGTTTCCCTAGTGCTCTCTTGGTGCAGGGAACATTATGGTTAAAACCATTTCATTTTTCAGATTTTGGGAATCTAAATATCTATTAACTGACAATTAACGACCCATATTTCTGAAGCTAAGTACCCTGGATGTCTAGCTGGGTCACCTCAAAGAGGTCCGCAGACGGTCATCAACAGAAAATAGACATCCTATCTCCCTAAAGTAAACTTTGACCACTTTCTGTTCAACTGTGCTGTTCTTTGTTTTTAACTCAGGTAATAAGAGGAGTCCTTACCCTCCAAAGATAAGATCATGTGTGATCAACCCCCCCCCCCCTGCTAATATTTTTTTTTAACTGGGGTAATAAGTGGAGTGTCTCTCTCCAAAGACTGAGTGTAGTCAAGCCCCCTTGCTGACTCATTCTGGTTAAAATATTCTTACTTCAGCTCTTCTAAAAAGAAAACATATGACTCGTGACTGTTAATAAGGCGGTCATCACATAAAATTTACTGCTCTATCGCTGCAATGTATCCACCTGTGTACCATTTGGTGGAAGGCTATGGTTGTGTAGTGACCATTATTTAAGTTGCCGCAATGGTTAATAATAGCCCTTAATTGGAAATTTTAACGAAATTTCACTTCTCCATCTACGTTAAAAAGTATGGAAAGGGTACCAGGGTAAGCAGTAATACGAGAGGCAATTTTTGATACAAGGCCGTGACACTGGCAAAACGTTTTAGCTGTAAAATGAGATTGGACCGCACGACACTACCTCTTTTTCAA
Organism: Hydractinia symbiolongicarpus; assembly: GCF_029227915.1. NCBI lineage: Eukaryota > Metazoa > Cnidaria > Hydrozoa > Anthoathecata > Hydractiniidae > Hydractinia > Hydractinia symbiolongicarpus. The sequence continues at coordinate 22,101,009 of NC_079878.1, read as the reverse complement.
TTAGAGCAGTTTGATGAGCGTTGCAAACATGGAAGAAGTAGGCATTGGTGTCTGACAAGTCCTCGCTTTCAAAGAAATTATCTAAGGAAGATTGTAACGTAGGGTGCAGATAAAGTTGGATGCATGGTGCTATAACTTCTGAGGAGCTGGTAATATGACATGAATGTCTTGATGCCAATACTAAAAAGACTTCAAAGAAATGGAAAGTCTAATGACAGACCAGGTAGGAGATATTCAAAAACCTCGGGGACGTCGTGCTGAGCAAAGATATTAAATGCACTTCCCTTCGCAGCTGAGATATGATGTTTCATAGCACGCAAAAAATGGGAGGGATCAACTGGACTTCTAGAAACAGCCAAACTTTGAAGAATACCTACAAATGCTTCGCCTAACTTTGAGGTTGTTTTACTGACAGACCTTGTAGCAACTTTTTCGGGTTTTTTGATTTTACAAGATTTTGTGTGACTTGCGGAAGATTTCTCAGGGGTTTTTGAATTAAGTAAAATCAAGACATTGCTTTGAATTCAAAATGTGAAAGAATAAAAAAGACACCCCTGAGTATGAAATTTGGAAAAAAGACAAGATAATTTACATCATTTTGGAACGTAAATTCCAGGATGGTCTGGAAAAAGGATACACTGTGAAGGCAGTTGTTTCTGGAGTAATTAATCCTATCACTCCTGGTCTGTACATCAGAAATTTTCTTGAATCTGTCAGATCTGTCTCTAGCTAAACTCTTTATTCAGTCAAACCTATAGAATGAAATACGACTGATTGTCACCAGACCTTAACTACCCCTAGCCAGAACCCACAAAAATCCTCAATTTAATTATGTATAGAGCTATGAGCTGTAGCTGATATATCTTACAGTGCTCAACGAGCGGGATAAGTATTTCTCAAAATGATTAAGACAGGAGTAACGTCAGAGGCAATTGGAAGTGAGATCAGGTATATAGATTATATTCAATAAACCTTTCACAAAAGAACTATTGCGTAAGGACGCAAACATACTTTGGTATCTCTGACATAATTAAACTCTCATATGCGGAATAATTAAAATTCTAAAACTTTGTCTTTGTGCATATGTAAAATCATTAATTCCGTCCTCTTGTATAATGTATACATCGTATTTATTTGCTTTCATTAGATCTATCGAGAAAGCTAATTCAAACGAACCAACTAATTGAAATGAAAATTCGATTTATTGAATAAAGCAGTCTAGTACTACTGGAACAAGAATATATTGACAGAAAACTGTGCCTCAAACAAAATATAAAGTACAAACCAGAGTGCGATGAAGTAAAAATTAATAACAGCAAGTAATCAGTGTGTCCAACTATTGCTAATTGCAGAAGCGTTGATTTACAAATGCAAAGTTAAACTGCTTTTAAACTTAATAACAGTTGAATATATAACCTTTTGTAAAATATGAACTACACAACCATAAAAGGTTTTAGAGCACACTATAATTTACACTATGCTTCCATGTATCATCTATTACATAAAAATATTACATGAAAAAAATTATTTATTGAATTTTTTTCAAACTTAAGTGACTGGTGTTTCATTATTTGAAGACTTGGTAAATTCAATAGTTAGTGATAATGATATGTATGAAGCTGAATGAAACACAGAAAGCGAAAATGGAATTTAAATCTCAACTAAAAGGTAGTGTTGACATAACACTACCTTAAAAATGAAATTTAAATTCCATTTTCACTTTCTATGTTCCGTCCATACCATAAGGAGGATCATCTTTCATGTAAAGTATATATTTATAGAAAGAAAAATAGGATTTAAGAAAGAGACTCTTCTTGTAAATAAGCTTTTAAAAAACTATATTTGACATTAAAGAATTTTTCAGTTAGAATGAAAACTAGAAAGGTAAAGAATATGCTCATAAAGGAACACAATTCTTCCTTTTTCCAAGGAGGTAATTGGCACAATTAATTATTTGCATGAATAATTTACCCCAACGTTTTTACTGCATGATTAATTAAACGAAACAGATAAAGTAATGTCAATTTGTCTGTGCACGTACTTACAACTAAGAAACCGCATCAGGGGAACAATCAAATTTATCCATGACTTGTATAAGAAAATATTCTCACTGCAGCCAAGATCTATAGAAGTTATCTTAACCACCTAAACAACTATCTTGCAGAGAGAAAGTTAATACGAATTTATCTTTAAGAGTAATTTTTTCAAATCAAAATTATTTTGTATTGGAACTTAGGAAAACATTCCAACCATAAATTTGCGAGTATAATCTATATATAACATTTACAACACACAACACAAGTCTGATCCCAGTAGTTGATTACCTTTCACTCTTGTTATTTACTATATACTGCTTTCTATTAATGCATTTTACACATCTGCTAAAATTTTTAATACCCTTCCCGCCTAGTATGCATTAAGTTATAGGGGAAAGGTCAGATGCCTATTGCATTTGTAAAAACAATTTGCAACTGCATTGCAGCCAATCGCGATAAATTCATTTGATATGCCAACATTTTTCCAATTAAATTTTGAAGGAAATTCTTAAAGTCCATATTTAACACTGGTTCTGACGTAAGATAAAAGAAAAGAAAATAATTTAAAAAATCGCGTGTGACCACCGCAACGATGAATGCAATGCTCCTTATACCAGACCCGGGGGAGCAGGATTGTCACAGCTGAAGGTTCAGTGACAAAACTTAAACCTTCCTAATAAACTGGGATATTAAGTGAGGTCTTCACACCCAAAGACTAGACAAATATCTACCTCTAGCTATTGTTACCTGTGGATGTAAAATAGGACATAGACCTAAGAATTATCGTAGAAAAGAAAATTTACAAAGAGGTGGCTAGCCACCACAAGGATGAACTCAACCTGTTAGGTCTTTGGGAATAAGCTAGAGGTTGAATGCCTCCAAAAGCACAATTCTCCCTTTTTTCAAGGAATTAATTAAAAAAATGAAAAAATAAAAAGGACACAACAAATTTGAAAAGATGAACAGAACTTTAACCAAGAATAGGTAGATTTCGACCAATATTTCTGAACCTAAGTACCCTGGATGTCTAGCTGGGTCACCTCGAAGAGGTCCGCGGACGGTCATCAGCATAAACTAGACATCCCTATCTTCATAAAGTAAACTTTAACCGCTTTCTGTTCAACTGTGCTATTTTTTGTTATGATTGTTAGATTTCGGGTCGTAAATGTTTTACGAAGTAATGTCCCAGATTTTATACCTGAAGCGGAATGAAAGAAGAAGACTACAGCAAAAAGTTGAGGAGTTTTTAAGGCAGGATGATAGTGAAAGTAGTAATGGTATGTTAGATGATACGTTTCAAATTGAATGTCAAGCACAATTTGATAGTTCCCCTAAAATGTCGATTGAGGAAAGTTCTGCATCTTCTATGGTTTCTTTTAAAGAGGATGTTTTAGAGCCAACTTGATAGGTGTAAAGTTGTGTTGCATGTCTCAATTTGTTTACTTTTACTTTCGATTTATTTATTTTCAACGCATTCGAATTAACGTTTGACAGAAGTGAGAAGTTAGAGTGAGCTCTTAAAAACAACAACAATTTATTCAACTTTTAAATAAAAAAATCAAGGCGTGACGTAGTATCAGAAAATTTTGTTCAATTTTCAACCTTCAAGTTTTTGTCAATTACACGTTTAAGTTTTTACACGCTGTTTATTTTGCTGTGGTAAGCTGGTATGTTTGTATAATTTATTACGTTTGAATCTCAATCTATAAATTTCATTCTAAATTGTAAATATTGTTTAGTTTGAACAACATCATTCGTGTTACAACATTCGCAGCAAATTTGTGTTTAATTGGGTGTAAGGTCCTAGGTACCCGTGAAACCTGACAACAGGAGAATCTTGCTAGCTGGGCTACTAAGTACCAATTAGGTAGAGATTCCCTTAAAGACCTCTCAATTTTACGAAAATCAGGACTTGACATTCCAAAATACAGCCGGACTTTGCTCAAAACCCCTCGATCTGTATAAAATGTAGCTTTTAAAGGTACCAGTAGCTACTGTTATTTAGGAATCAAAATTTCACTAATTTAAGCTGTCACTTTTGCCAGTGATCAAATCAATGCACTTAAAGTACTGGTTAATATTGATGGAATCCCCTTGTGTAAATTCGCTATTCTGGCCAATTCTTGGTTCTTTAAGGGATACCAGTTACGCCTTTTCTATTGCCTTGTTTTATAAGAATACAAAACCTGCAGTTACGCCTTTTCTATTGCCTTGTTTTATAAGAATACAAAACCTGCATCTGTGTACGAATTTCTTTTTGACTTTATCAATGAAGTCAAAAACTTAACACGTGTTGGTGTAAATTTCAACAATGAACATTTTACTTGTGTTCCCAAAGCCATTATCTGTGATGCTCCAGCCAGATCATTTCTGAATGTACAATAGGCCACACTGGTTACTATTCCTGTCAATGATGCTGTGTAAAAGGTGTAAGGCTGGAAAACAGATTGTTTTGAATGGTTTTAATGTAATGAGCTGCGTAGCCACCATGGCTTCTCCAGTTTTAAGTTTAAAGGTACTCTTCAAAAAGACATATCACCCCTATTAGACATTGAGTTTGACTGTGTTAATGATTTTTCCTTAGATTATATGCACTTAGTTTTACTTGGAGTTTTAAAACCTATTCTCACTTTCTTATTGAAAGTCTCTGTCGTATTTTATGTCTACAATCAACTATTATATTAACAGGTTGAGTAGCTACAATGGAAAAATGCATCTAATTTTAATCGCCAACAAGAGCATTTACGGAACTGTGTTATTGGAAAGCTACTGAATATGTCATTAACACAAAGATTTAATAAAATGGACATGTGTCCATTTTATTAAATTTTAATGTTGTTTTAAATTCTTATCTTGTTCCATTTGCCAAACGAATTGTTGTTTTGGTTTGTTTACAATACTGATATTGTTTATGGAAAGTTGTTTAATGTATATAATGACTTAATTCATTTGGCTGATGATGTTGTTCATCATGTGTTCTCTAGAAGTCATTTCTGCTTTTAAATTTGAAAATTACATGCAAGGTTTAGAAAAAATAGTGCGAAATAACAACAACTGAAATGTTCAAGTGGTAAAACGTCTTGCTGAAAAAAAGGTTTCTGAAACATTTAGTCAGTCCAGTTCAGTTTTTAAAGAAAATGATAAAGACATATGTTTTCTTTCAACAGGTGACATTTGTAAGATAAAAGATTCTATTGATTTTGGTAAGTATCAATGTACCACCGTAAAATCTGGCCTGCTTGAACCTTTTTACCAAAATCCTATCGATTCACGAAAGCTTGGAATCTACTACAGTCAAGATTTCAGTCGTGTAAGAAAAGTTTTGAAAAGACTTTGTTGCACACACAAGTTGAAAAGAAACTTTTAATGTTGTCTTTCAAAGATGGCCGTGTATATTTTCCATTACTTCATGACATTCAAGGAAATAAATTTTAAATTTTTGTTTTCCTTCAGAGTTATTAACACTTATTATATATAGTATATCGCATGTAAATGCTGTTTTTATCTAAAAAAACATTTAGGTTGTTTTTAGCATATAACAACTCTGTATAACTCAACAAGTAAATTTGAGATTAATAATATTTTTAACCTTTTCTCATTTATGAATGAATGCAGGTTATCTGATCTTTTTTGGTAGAAATTTCATTTGTGATTAAACATTTAACCATGTAACAAAAGAGGAGAGAAATATGGCGGACGGACGTGTGTGCGTGTTTTTTTTTATTATTGTTAATGGCTGGGGATATTGAAAAATGTCCAGGTCCATGGAAAGAACAGGATTTTACAATTGTGCACCAGAACATTCGAGGTTTGTCAAGTAAATTGGAATTATTAACTTACTTTATTAAAAATCATAACATCAAGATTTTTGGAGTAACAGAAACTTTGTTAAATGATTCTTTACCTACGTCGTTTATTAATATTTCTGGATATACATTTGAACGGAGAGACCGTGTTTCGCCGGGAGGAGGAGTTGGCGCTTACATTAGCAACAGCTTAAATTATGTTAGAAGACTCGATTTGGAAATTTATGATGTCGAATGCATTTGGTTAGAAATATTTTCCGATTACACAAAGTCTTTTATTGTTGGTATACTTTATCGACCACCGTATACCTCAAAAAACACCTAAGTAAAAACTTTAACAATAATTTTCAAAAAACCTTAACAAAAATAAATAACGGAAACAAAGAACTCATAATACTGGGAGACATTAACTGTAATTATCTTATAAAAAATAACAATAAACCGTTGAAAGATTTACTATCATTAAATGGCCTTATACAAACCATCAAGTGACCAACAAGAATTACAGACACCACTGAGTCGCTTATTGATGTTATTTTGAAAACAAAACCCGAGAATCTAATGGAAATTAAAATCGTTTCAACCGCGCTATCATTATGCCATTGGGTGCAAAAGAAAACTTAATAAAATTAAACAACAGTATGAAACAATAAAATGTAGAGATTATTCAAATTACAATTCTGGTGAATTATCTCGCGATTTGAGTAATGAAAACTGGGATTCAGTTTATGCTGAACGAAATCCTAATAACGCCTGGGATACATTGAGAGATACTGTAAGTCGGAATTTCAACTAGCACGCCCCAAATATTACCAAAAAAGTCAAAGGTAAAAAATCACCATGGTTGACACGTGATATAAAATCGGAAATGAATTACCGAGACACATTGAACAGAAAGTTTCGTAAATCAAGAACTTCCACTGACATTGAAAAGTTCAAGAGTCAAAGAAACAAAGTAAATAACCTTGTTAGAAATGCTAGAAACGAACATAGTAGGACATTCCTGCAGGAAACGGCAAACGATCCTAAACGATTTTGGAAAACATTGAAAAGAATTTTTCCCTTAAAAGAAAAAATCTCAACAGTTAAATCTTTTATTATTGACGGCATAAGAAACTCAAATGCAAAATCTATCCCATTACGTTTTTGTTCTTACTTCTCTACCACCGTTTCGAAACTGAAGGCCAAGGCAATGCCACTGAAAAATTTCATCTGGGCAAAACCGAAGGAACGTAATTTGAAAACAAGTACTACCTTTGAGTTCACTGAGGTCACAGTTAATGAAGTTTTCATGCATCTCAAGAAACTAAAACGTAGTAAGGCTTGTGGTTCTGACGATCTTCCACCAGGCATGCTGAAAGACAGCGCAAAACACTTAGCAAAGCCTCTTTGCCATGTCATCAATGCCTCACTAAGATCTGGTATAATACCGTCCGATTTCAAGCTGGGACAAGTGACGCCCATTCACAAATCAGGACGTAAAGATGACATGGACAATTATCGTCCAATTACCGTCTTGCCTGTTTGTTCAAAAATTCTGGAAAAATGTATTCACAACCAGTTATGTAAATTTCTAGAACAGAATAAACTGTTATCTGAAACTCAATTTGGCTTTAGAAAGAAAAGAAACACGGAACTTGCTGCCACACTATTTCTTGACAAAAGAAGGAATATAGACAATGGAGAGTTAACTGGTGCAATCTTCATAGATCTTAGGAAAGCCTTCAATTCGCTAAGTCACGCACAAATCATTGAAAGCCTGAAAAGTCATGGTGTTACAGGACTCGAAAAGGAACTTTTCATTGACTACCTCTTTGGCCGGAATCAAATTGTGAAAATAAATAATGAAAAATCTGAACCTGAGTCAGTAACCTGTGGTGTACCGCAGGGCTCGATTTTAGGTCCCCTTTTATTCTTAATTACCTTTAATGACATTGGCAGCGTCCTTTCAAACTGTAAAATACTGACATACGCTGATGACACTGTCATTTATGTTTCTAGTAAAACAAAAGATAGCATCGAAAAATTGTTGACTGATGATTCAATCGTCTTGCAGACTGGCTTAAAATGAACGATCTTGTTATAAATATGAAAAAAGGGAAAACGGAATGCATGCTGTTTGGCACTACTCAACGTATCAAAAATAAGACCTTGGATACAGATTATCGGCATCAATCACTCTCTTTTACCAACTCCTACAAGTATCTTGGTGTAAAATTGGACCAAACTCTTTCACTATGTGAGCACATCGAGTCGACATACAAGAAAGTTAGAGGGAGATTATACTTGCTTCAGAGAATCAGACCTCAGTTAACCATCGAGATTGCATCAACAATTTACAAGACCATGCTGATACCAGTTTTTACGTATTGTTCAATCATTACATGTTATTCTACCAAGACGTTTCAGCTAAAGTTGGAAAATTTAGAAAAGCGAGCAAATCGCATTATATTCAAGAAGAACGTGCCAAGAAAATCTAAACCAGCATCAATTAAAGATCTGTTAAGGAAACGTCTTTGCCTTCAAGTTTTCAAGTGTGTTCATGGAGACCTGTGTGAAAACTTTGTAAATTATTTCGAAAAAATGACAAACAACACAAGAAATAAAAATCATTTACTACGACTTCCTAAGATTAAGCTGGAATCAAGTAGAAAAAGTTTCTTTTTAATGGTGCAAAAACTTTCAACGAGCTTCGTCTGAAAATACGTGCTTCGACATCAATAGAAGGTTCTGTAAAATTCTTAGTTATTATTTTAAATTTTTATGATTATTTTTTTTTTTTTTGGAGGGGGGCTGCGACACAGGACCCATGGAAGAACAGAAATTTTGTAATTATATATATTTTGTATATTTTACTAATTTTTAAATGGAAAGATCCTGTATAAATATTCGTTATAAATAAATAAATAAATGCTTTAGTTTCTTTATCTTAATTATTGTTATAGTATGCCACTGTTAGTTTCGACTGCAACTAGTTTAATTATAGTTCTTATGATATGATGTTGGGCATTATCCGGTTTATGTTTTCGTATAACTTTGAGCATTGGGTATAAATGTCTGAAAACGTAATTCTTCTTACTGCATGATTTTGAAAAATTTGAATTCTTTCGGGTATTGTTTTGTGACCCTGACTTCAAGTCTGACAACCATATGTTAGGTGCGACGAAAAGAGGGCATGCTAAATATCAATGAAAGAATCTAATGAAGTGTCTTAGTTTAGATAAGGACACAAACAGCTCTACTTAACTTAGTTCTTAATTTGATTATAGCCATGGTTTTTCCAGGTAAGGTGTTTATCTATCTCTAGTCCAAAATATTTAACACAACTACTTGGTAATAGTTTTTTACTATGCAATTAGTAGTGTACTCTTTTTTATGGTTTGTCATCTTTCCACGTCCAATGTCTATGTTCGATGTGTGTTCATTTGTTTAATTTATTAAAGTGAAGATTTGTTCTGCCAAGATTGCGAAAGCGGCCTGTTTATAAAAAGAACGGCCGGATTATGTCCGCATGGTCCACAATTATGGTTTCTTCCCCCTGATTATGTCGTGGTGACCGGTTTATGAACGCTGATATAATGGCAGGCGGACTGTGATTGGCATTTTCTTCCGGCTTTTGTGAATGAAGCATTGACAAATCTTTATGTAAAATCTTCTAGAAGATGTTTGATAAGTTTTTTGCCCTAAATTTGCTTTTCTTAGGTATGGGGTAGTGCTTTTCTTAGGTATGGGGTAGTGCAGCTAGGAATATAAAAGGAATCAGTTAGTCAAAGATATATTTTTTTCTCGATTTAAAGCAGTATTTACAATAAAAATATGAACTAAGAAGGGGTTTCACATTTTTGGTAAACGAGTAACATGTGAGAATATCAACTCAAGTTTTATTAGAAGTCTTTGTAAAGATATATTTTCAATATGCATGATTACGAATGCCTTGATGCCGAAATATTTTATAAGTGTAACAAACAATAATAATATCATATAGATATGACTCGGTTGCAGTTTTTCTTTGGAACATGTATCACTATCTGGGATTGTTGCGAATATGATTACCTTAAGAAACCTCAAAGTAAAATAAGTGATGGTGCATTTGAAACTCTTGACAGACCTTTACAATGTTTATTTGGTATGTAAACATGTACATTACTTAAATTTTGCACAGTCGGACAAAACTTTTCGTGTATGAATAAGATATTTTTCAGTGCTCAACGAAGACTCACAAAACAATGAGAATAAGATAATAAAAAACAAAGCCCACAGTGCAGAAGGTACTGTTCATTAAATTGTTACACTACTTTGTATTTCAGGCCACTGCCTTTTTTGTAAACAAAGCTTTTTTTACGTTAAAAATCTCCAATTAGTTCGACAAATTACCACAAAATCAACGTTTTTTTATGCTTTTAGTCAGGGTTTCAAGTTGATTTGATTCATGACCATCAATCTAATGTACGGGTAAAGACGACAACATTTTTGAAGCATAGCTAAGATGCAGAGCTCATTATAAGCCACAGTTTGGTGGTAGAAGTCAGTATGCTGCCAAAATCTGTTAAAGCATTACTTGACTCTGTACGCGACGACCTTGTGCATGTTGATATTTCAGAACAATATTCACCCTCAGCTATCATGACCGATATTTTATGTTTCACATTGATATGAGCCTGTTCAATGATGCCTTGACTCTGTGGATGGCGAGGACGACCACGAGATGGCGAGGACGACCACGAACCACCTGAATCTTCCCTGGCCAAGCTTTGATAAGATTTTGAATTCTGAACTTTTATCGAAATGGAAGATCTTTGGTGGTCCGAACAATGAAAATAGTTTTTCCAACTCAACAGTGATTGGAGAGCTTTCCTTTTACTCCAGGGCAGCAAGAAAATTAAATCTCGGCCAATGATCAATGGAATAAAGGATGTACTTATAGTCTCCACCAGGTATATGAATCATGTCTACTAAATAGCCTGAAAATAGTAAAGTGAAAGGTGCATAAAAAATATAAAACAAAACTATGTGAATTTTAGGCCTTTGATGTTGTGGCAAAGAAATTTCCGGTTGAAAAATCAAGCATAATTAAGAGTGTTTTGTTATTTTAGTTCAGGTGTTTGCGAACTTACTTAGAAGCGTTTTATGAAGCGATTTGATATAATAGGCTTGATTGGCGTTACAGTTTTCTGTGGCTCTTTTAAGTGTCAAGTTTCGCAAAGATTGATATACTCTTCAAAAATTTTTGGATACCATAAAAGAACTTGCAACCTTAGTGGGAGAAATGTGAATTGAGTGGTTATTTGTACCAATCTTTATATTTTGTTTAGGGCATAATTTTTTATGTAAATATAAATTTACGCTTAATTAATTCTGCTGAGTAGAAAACACTATTCAAAAAGGTAAATACATTTTTAAATGTCTCTTTCACATGGGCGTGTTTTAATTCATTGCAGTGAATTCAGCAATAAGAAAATAACTTACAAAGAGGTGGCAAGCCACCGCAATGATGAACTCAACCTGTTAGGTCTTTGGAAATTAGCTAGATGTATGCCACTCTCAAGTAACCTTTACCTATCGATCGATTACTTGTTATTGTTTTTCTGAAAATAGAAACGGTTATAATAATTATTGCGATTATTTAACATTGAACTAAAAATTTGGAATCAGGATTTTATTCACTTATAGCTTTTTGCGAAGGCACAATCAAAATAGCCACTATTCCCGGCTCTTTGCGCGCGATAAGCTTAACCTTCTGGATAAATAACCTAAAGCGACGTGCTTCTCCCCCTTTGTTACTGTGTCTTTGCTTCTTAAGTACTGGAAAATTTTCTTCTTGAACTCTCTTGTTAATTGTGTCACTTGTTGGTCTTTTTCCAGTGGCTGTGTAACGCACTTCCATGGCTCCACTAACACCCATTTAGTTCCGACGATTGCAAAATTTAAATGGTAGTTTTTTTTAACATCCCTTCGAAATTGTAAGAAACTAGACATCCTGTCTGACCATGCCTAAATGCAATGCCAAAAGAAAAAAAAGTTCCACGCAAATTGCGAATCCCAAAATTTAGTTTCCATAAACTATCGTTTCATTTCAGAACAACAACAACTTTGCCACCAGGGCTATTTGTTTGTCACGAATGATACAAAAGCCGTTCGGCCCTGATTATTTTCGTTCTATATTAGAATGTCATACATAAGTTGGCCTGCCCCAACTACATTAGTTCTAAAGTCTTAAATAACATTATAATACTGTCGTATATAAGTCGGCCTGCCCCAATTATATGGGTTTTTTTAAGTAACAAATGATATTAGACCGTCGTACAAAAACCAGCCTGTCCTGATTATGTTCCTTTATAAGTGCCATATAATATGTTTTAAGCTGTCGTACATAATAAACCAGCCTGTCCTGATTATGTATTTTCTGCCCTGTTCCTAACAGGGCCAAGCTACCATACATAATCAGGGCAGCATTGCAGATTCAGTACAAACTTTCTAGCGCTTTAAATTGCTAGGTGAGGGAAGAACATCGAAGTAGAAGCAAGGCAGAAGGAAAGCAAGTGTGGTGACATGGCAAGAATGGACTTCCAAATAGATCGTTTTTTATGTAATTTTCCCATTTCGTCCACTGACCCTGCACTTGCAATTGCAATGCTCTACCCATGTTGGCTTCCTCATCGATATCTTTAGCTGTGTACGAGAGAAAATAATTTACAAAGAGGTGGCAAGCCACCGCAATGATGAACTCAACCTGTTAGGTCTTTGGAAACAAGCAGAGGTTGTACTCTTCTAGAGAACATGCCTCTAAAAGCACAATTCTCCCTTTTTACAAGGAATTAATTAAAAAAATATAAAAATTAAAATAAAAAGGACACAACACATTTGAAAAGATGAACAGAACTTTAACCAAGGGCAGGTAGGTTTCGACCCATATTTCTGAACCTAAGTACCCTGGATGTCTAGCTGGGTCACCTCGAAGAGGTCCGCGGACGGTCATCAGCAGAAACTAGACATCCCTATCTTCCTAAAATTAACTTTGACCACTTTCTGTTGAACTGTGCTATTCTTTGTTTTTAACTCAGGTAATAAGTGGAGTCGTTACTCTCCAAAGACAAGATCATGTGTGATCAACCCCCCCTGCTAATATATTTTTTTTATTTTTTTTTAACTGGGGTAATAAGTGGAGTCGTCACTCTCCAAAGACAAGACCTAGTATGATCAAACCCCCTTGTTAACTTAATTTTTATTTGATTTTGTTTTATTTTTGACTGGGGTAATAAGTAGAGTCGTCACTCTTCAAAGACAAGACTGAGTGTAGTCAAGCCCCCTTGCTGACTTATTCCGGTTAAAATATTCTTATCTCAGCTCTTCTAAAAAGAAAACATATGACTTCGATTCGCTAAGTCACGCACAAATCACTGAAAGCCCGAAAAGTCATGGTGTTACAGGACTCGAAAAGGAACTTTTCATTGACTACCTCTTTGGTCGGAAGCAAATTGTGAAAATAAATTATGAAACATCTGAACCTGAGTCAGTAACCTGTGCTGTACCGCAGGGCTCGATTTTAGGTCCCCTTTTATTCTTAATTACCTTCAATGACATTGGCAGCGTCCTTTCAAACTGTAAAATACTGACATACGCTGATGACACTGTCATTTTATGTTTCTGGTAAAACAAAAGATAGCATCGAAAAATTGTTGACTGATGACTTCAATCGTCTTGCAGACTGGCTTAAAATGAACGATCTTGTTATAAATATGAAAAAAGGGAAAACGGAATGCATGCTGTTTGGCACTACTCAACGTATCAAAAATAAGACCTTGGATATAGATTATCGGCATCAATCACTCTCTTTCACCAACTGCTACAAGTATCTTGGTGTAAAATTGGACCAAACTCTTTCACTATGTGAGCACATCGAGTCGACATACAAGAAAGTTAGAGGGAGATTATACTTGCTTCAGAGAATCAGACCTCAGTTAACCATCGAGATTGCATCAACAATTTACAAGACCATGCTGATACCAGTTTTCACGTATTGTTCAATCATTACATGTTATTCTACCAAGACGTTTCAGCTAAAGTTGGAAAATTTAGAAAAGCGAGCAAATCGCATTATATTCAAGAAGAACGTGCCAAGAAAATCTAAACCAGCATCAATTAAAGATCTGTTAAGGAAACGTCTTTGCCTTCAAGTTTTCAAGTGTGTTCATGGAGACGTGTGTGAAAACTTTGTAAATTATTTCGAAAAAATGACAAACAACACAAGAAATAAAAATCATTTACTACGACCTCCTAAGATTAAGCTGGAATCAAGTAGAAAAAGTTTCTTTTTAATGGTGCAAAAACTTTCAACGAGCTTCGTCTGAAAATACGTGCTTCGACATCAATAGAAGATTCTGTAAAATTCTTAATTATTATTTTAAATTTTTATTACTATTTTTTTTTTTTTGGGGGGGGGGGGGGGGGCTGCGAAACAGGACCCATGGAAGAACAGAAATTTTTTAATTATATATATTTTGTATATTTTACTAATTTTTGAATGGAAAGATCCTGTATAAATATTCGTTATAAATAAATAAATAAATGCTTTAGTTTCTTTATCTTAATTATTGTTATAGTATGCCACTGTTAGTTTCGACTGCAACAAGTTTAATTATAGTTCTATGATATGATGTTGGGCATTATGGGGTTTATGTTTTCGTATAACTTTGAGCATTGGGTATAAATGTCTGAAAACGTAATTCTTCTTACTGCATGATTTTGAAAAATTTGATTTCTTTCGGGTATTGTTTTGTGACCCTGACTTCAAGTCTGACAACCATATGTTAGGTGCGGTAATAGTTTTTTACCATGCAATTAGTAGTGTACTCTTTTTTATGGTTTGTCATCTTTCCACGTCCAATGTCTATGTTCGATGTGTGTTCATTTGTTTAATTTATTAAAGTGAAGATTTGTTCTGCCAAGATTGCGAAAGCGGCCTGTTTATAAAAAGAACGGCCGGATTATGTCCGCATGGTCCACAATTATGGTTTCTTCCCCCTGATTATGTCGTGGTGACCGGTTTAAGAACGCTGATATAATGGCAGGCGGACTGTGATTGGCATTTCCTTCCGGCTTTTCTGAATGAAGCATTGACAAATCTTTATGTACCTGGGTAAGTTAATTTTGTCGTTTTAAGCACCTGTTATTCCAAATAACTAATTTTGAAGTTGTGAATTTGATTAAAATGAAGGTTTTGAATCTGATCAAAAATCTTCTAGAAGACGTTTGATAAGTTTTTTGCACTAAATTTGCTTTTCTTAGGTATGGGGTAGTGCAGCTAGGAATATAAAAGGAATCAGTTAGTCAAAGATATATTTTTTGCTCGATTTAAAGCAGTATTTATAATAAAAATATGAACTAAGAAGGGGTTTCACATTTTTGGTAAACGAGTAACATGTGAGAATATCAACTCAAGTTTTATTAGAAGTCTTTGTTAAGATATATTTTCAATATGCATGATTACGAATGCCTTGATGCCGAAATATTTTTCAAGTGTAACAAACAATAATAATATCATATAGATATGACTCGGTTGCAGTTTTTCTTTGGAACATGTATCACTATCTGGGATTGTTGCGAATATGATTACCTTAAGAAACCTCAAAGTAAAATAAGTGATGGTGCATTTGAAACTCTTGACAGACCTTTACAATGTTTATTTGGTATGTAAACATGTACATTACTTAAATTTTGCACAGCCGGACAAAACTTTTCGTGTATGAATAAGATATTTTTCAGTGCTCAACGAAGACTCACAAAACAATGAGAATAAGGTAATAAAAAACAAAGCCCACAGTGCAGAAGGTACTGTTCATTAAATTGTTACACTACTTTGTATTTCAGGCCACTGCCTTTTTTGTAAACAAAGCTTTTTTACGTTAAAAATCTCCAATTAGTTCGACAATTACCACAAAATCAACGTTATTTTATGCTTTAAGTCAGGGTTTCAAGTTGATTTGATTCATGACCATCAATCTAATGTACGGGTAAAGACGACAACATTTTTGAAGCATAGCTAAGATGCAGAGCTCATCATAAGCCACAGTTTGGTGGTAGAAGTCGGTATGCTGCCAAAATCTATTAAAGCATTACTTGACTCTGTACGCGACGACCTTGTGCATGTTGATATTTCAGAACAATATTCACCCTCAGCTATCATGACCGATATTTTATGTTTCACATTGATATGAGCCTGTTCAATGATGCCTTGACTCTGTGGATGGCGAGGACGACCACGAAATGGCGAGGACGACCACGAACCACCTGAATCTTCCCTGGCCAAGCTTTGATAAGATTTTGAATTCTGAACTGTTATCGAAATGGAAGATCTTTGGTGGTCCGAACAATGAAAATAGTTTTTCCAACTCAACAGTGATTGGAGCGCCTTCCTTTTACTCCAGGGCAGCAAGAAAATTAAATCTCGGCCAATGATCAATGGAGTAAAGGATGTACTTATAGTCTCCACCAGGTATATGAATCATGTCTACTAAATAACCTGAAAATAGTGAAGTGAAAAGTGCATAATAAATATAAAACAAAACTATGTGAATTTTAGGCATTTGATGTTGTGGCAAAGAAATTTCCGGTTGAAAAATCAAGCATAATTAAGAGTGTTTTGTTATTTTAGTTCAGGTGTTTGCGAACTTACTTAGAAGCGTTTTATGAAGCGATTTGATATAATAGGCTTGATTGGCGTTACAGTTTTCTGTGGCTCTTTTAAGTGTCAGGTTTCGCAAAGATTGATATACTCTTCAAAAATTTTTGGATACCATAAAAGAACTTGCAACCTTAGTGGGAGAAATGTGAATTGAGTGGTTATTTGTACCAATCTTTATATTTTGTTTAGGGCATAATTTTTTATGTAAATATAAATTTACGTTTAATTAATTCTGCTGAGTAGAAAACACTATTCAAAAAGGTAAATACATTTTTAAATGTCTCTTTCACATGGGCGTGTTTTAATTCATTGCAGTAAATTCAGCAATAAGAAAATAATTTACAAAGAGGTGGCAAGCCACCGCAATGATGAACTCAACATGTTAGGTCTTTGGAAATTAGCTAGAGGGATGAGAAAAAATTCATATATGTATGCCACTCTCAAGTAACCTTTACCTATCGATCGATTACTTGTTATTGTTTTTCTGAAAATAGAAACGGTTATAATAATTATTGCGATTATTTAACATTGAACTAAAAATTTGGAATCAGGATTTTATTCACTTATAGCTTTTTGCGAAGGCACAATCAAAATAGCCACTATTCCCGGCTCTTTGTGCGCGATAAGCTTAACCTTCTGGATAAATAACCTAAAGCGACGTGCTTCTCCCCCTTTGTTACTGTGTCTTTGCTTCTTAAGTACTGGAAAATTTTCTTCTTGAACTCTCTTGTTAATTGTGTCACTTGTTGGTCTTTTTCCAGTGGCTGTGTAACTCACTTCCATGGCTCCACTAAAACCCATTTAGTTCCGACGATTGCAAAATTTAAATAGTAGTTTTTTTTAACATCCCTTTGAAATTGTAAGAAACTAGACATCCTGTCTGACCATGCCTAAATGCAATGCCAAAAGAAAAAAAAGTTCCACGCAAATTGCAAATCCCAAAATTTAGTTTCCATAAACTATCGTTTCATTTCAGAACAACAACAACTTTGCCACCAGGGCTATTTGTTTGTCACGAATGATACAAAAGCCGTTCGGCCCTGATTATTTTCGTTCTATATTAGAATGTCATACATAAGTTGGCCTGCCCCAACTACATTAGTTCTAAAGTCTTAAATAACATTATAATACTGTCGTATATAAGTCGGCCTGCCCCAATTATATGGGTTTTTTTAAGTAACAAATAATATTAGACCGTCACACAAAAACCAGCCTGTCCTGATTATGTTCCTTTATAAGTGCCATATAATATGTTTTAAGCTGTCGTACATAATAAACCAGCCTGTCCTGATTATGTATTTTCTGCCCTGTTCCTAACAGGGCCAAGCTACCAAACATAATCAGGGCAGCATTGCAAATTCAGTACAAACTTTCTAGCGCTTTAAATTGCTAGGTGAGGGAAGAACATCGAAGTAGAAGCAAGGCAGAAGGAAAGCAAGTGTGGTGACATGGCAAGAATGGGCTTCCAAATAGATCGTTTTTTACGTAATTTTCCCATTTCGTCCACTGACCCTGCACTTGCAATTGCAATGCTCTACCCATGTTGGCTTCCTCATCGATATCTTTAGCTGTGTATGAGAGAAAATAATTTACAAAGAGGTGGCAAGCCACCGCAATGATGAACTCAACCTGTTAGGTCTTTGGAAACAAGCAGAGGTTGTACTCCTCTAGAGAACATGCCTCTAAAAGCACAATTCTCCCTTTTTACAAGGAATTAATAAAAAAAATATAAAAATTAAAATAAAAAGGACACAACACATTTGAAAAGATGAACAGAACTTTAACCAAGGGCAGGTAGGTTTCGACCCATATTTCTGAACCTAAGTACCCTGGATGGCTAGCTGGGTCACCTCGAAGAGGTCCGCGGACGGTCATCAGCAGAAACTAGACATCCCTATCTTCCTAAAATTAACTTTGACCACTTTCTGTTGAACTGTGCTATTCTTTGTTTTTAACTCAGGTAATAAGTGGAGTCGTTACTCTCCAAAGACAAGACCTAGTATGATCAAACCCCCTTGTTAACTTAATTTTTATTTGATTTTGTTTTATTTTTGACTGGGGTAATAAGTGGAGTCGTCACTCTCCAAAGACAAGACTGAGTGTAGTCAAGCCCCCTTGCTGACTCATTCCGGTTAAAATATTCTTATCTCAGCTCTTCTAAAAAGAAAACATATGACTTCGATTCGCTAAGTCACGCACAAATAATTGAAAGCCCGAAAAGTCATGGTGTTACAGGACTCGAAAAGGAACTTTTCATTGACTACCTCTTTGGTCGGAAGCAAATTGTGAAAATAAATAATGAAACATCTGAACCTGAGTCAGTAACCTGTGGTGTACCGCAGGGCTCGATTTTAGGTCCCCTTTTATTCTTAATTACCTTCAATGACATTGGCAGCGTCCTTTCAAACTGTAAAATACTGACATACGCTGATGACACTGTCATTTTATGTTTCTGGTAAAACAAAAGATAGCATCGAAAAATTGTTGACTGATGACTTCAATCGTCTTGCAGACTGGCTTAAAATGAACGATCTTGTTATAAATATGAAAAAAGGGAAAACGGAATGCATGCTGTTTGGCACTACTCAACGTATCAAAAATAAGACCTTGGATATAGCACTGCATGAAAAGCTAGATTTTCAACAAATTTTGTTTAAGAGAATATGATATAATCTGATCCGAAAAAGCAGATTATATTAAAAATGACATAATCCGAATTCCCTCGTGGATAATACGAAATAATCCTGTTTGATTATTCATATAATATGGTAGTAGCCCCGATAATATAAGATAACATTGTACGTAGATAATCTCGTCGTTTTGACGGACGATTATATGATATTCTCAGAAAGATTTTTTTAGATTACAGGGTGAAAAAATAATTATTTGAGGATATTAAAAAACTATTACAAGCGAAGCCTAAAATAACCTTCACTAACAATTTAAATTCCGACTGTTTACTCGTATCGTTGTGCAGCTTATTTTTGCAGCTTATTAATAAAACTCAAGGAAATAGCAACCTAGTACAAAGATTTTTTTGTTAAAATGACTTTATAACACGAGCGATTATATCGGATTACGCAAACAAAAATTAATTATCTGAGGAAACAATTTTCTTTCCTAATGAAAAATTCTGTTAACGGAATAAGTAAGCAGGGTAAGGTTGTATGAAATATGGCACATGTTTAAAGAAGAAATATTTTTCCCGGTTTTTAAAGAAGATGTACCGGCTAACTAAAATACACTAGTCACAAGCAAAATAAGAACTAATATACAAAATTTCATAAAAATAATAATACATAAGAAAACATATAGAAACGAAAAAAGTAAAAGAGATTTGTTAGACTTGAAGTAACATAAAAAAATAAAAAACTGAGATAAAAGTTGATTTGGTGGAACATTTGCGAAAGTCTCTCTCCGAATATTAAAGTACTTTTCTGACATTTAATTTTGTATTGATGAGTTAAAATCTGAAAATTTTATGAAGATATGGTCTAAGTTCAACTGACTATAAAAAACACACACACAATCAAAACAAACAAAAAATACAAGAAAAAACAAAAACAAACAAATAGAAGATGGAGATTTTTTAGTATTTTTTTTATTAGAACTATTTTTTAAGAACAATAAGGCTTAGAATAGCTGAAAAATAAGAACAAAATATGAACGAATGCAAGGCTGAAATATTACTGATACTTTGCGATTAAATTTTTTAACCATCGACGCCAAAATCTAAAAAGGTGCATAAACAAAACAAAAGTCAATATGCAAAAAATTAGTATGAATAAAATATAATAAAAAAAATTACAAATCCAATGCTCTGTATCTTGGCAAAACTACAATAACGTCTTGTCCTCTCACTCTAGTCTCAACTTTCACAAATTTTCCTTTAATTCGTTGAACTGGAATAAAGGATGCAGGTCCAAAATTCTCAAAATGTTTATTTCTATAAACCTGAACAAGCTTTCCATAGCTGCATCTTAAATCATCCTCCAACTTTAAATACCATTTCGCAAGTGCAAAGTGGTGTTCGTAAGGTTGTTTATCAACATAAATAATATGTTTTAAAAAATTAATGACTTGTCCAGGTCTTGGTTCCTGGAGTCCACTATTAAAATTGCCTAGTTTTCCATCAATATCACACCAATATGCAACAATGTTGGAGGAGCGAGAGCTACGTGATCCATTTGATCCGTATATTTCACCAGCAATATACAATTCAGTTGTTGCCATTGCGGAAGGTGGCACTGTTATCTGATAATCAGGATATAAAAATTTATAGGTTTGGCTAAGGCAATTTAACTCAAGTTGAGAAAATGAATATATCGTGGATTTTCGCACTGTACTTGTAAGATTGAAATCAAACCATCTTCTGTTCTCTACATTAAATAAGCGTGATGACATTTTCAGATATGGCACATAATCAGTTATCATTACTTCGGAAAGGGCACCACGTTGTTTGGTTGACATACTAAGTTTATTGAAAATATTGCAATATGCTGCAGGTTTGCTGATGTTGCTTCGCTTACTTTAGTTTCCACTACGACATTATCAGTACCTCCCAAAAATGGTGCTCTACATTTATGTTGCGAAAAATATTATGAATTAAAGGATTCTTTGCATACATTACAAAATTTTCTGAGACATTTTGAAGACATTTTCCTTCCTTTCACAACGCTTGATGTTTTGATAAATGTCTCTGGCAGATTTTTCCGCCCTATTGAATCGGATTTGCCGGGGTCGGATAGTGTGGCCATTTTCACCTAGCTAAAATATGTATCTTAGAAAGAAGAAATAATAGGGTAGTTCATGAACGGTTAGAAATTAAACAAATGATCTGATTGGTTCTAACGAAACTCGCGCCAGAACATCGCCTGCTTCTATTTTCTTCATTGGCCTTGTCCTTAATTTTTCACAAAATGTCTTCTCTTTTCAACAAAAGCACTCTTACTTCTACGCCAAAAGGTACTCTCGAAACGATTCTGGTTTGGAGTCTCCTGATTTTTCTGATGAATCGACGGTTTCACTAGCAAATTTAGGTGAGCTTTTTACCCATTTTTTTTCTAAGGGTTTTTGTTTGTTGGCTCAATATTTCAAAACTTTATCAGCAGTCACCTTGATTTTTGTGTGTGTTTACTCTAGCTAGCTACTTGATTTAGATCTAAAAGGATTTTTTCATCAGGATTTTTTTGTCTTGAGATAGAGTATATAGCTAGCTATGGCTACATATATAGCTATAACAAAAAAAATTGTCATGTGTTGGTTTTATTGTATGTAATTTAATTCTTCAGAATCGCCAAGTGTAGTGCTCAAAAATACGCTTGAAGAACTGCAATCAGAAGTTGCAAATTTGAAGGACGAGTTAATTGTTTTACGAGAAAAGGAAAATCAACAACATCCAAAGAAAGTTGATATACCCAATGAAGTTAAAGTTAGTATATAAATACAAATATATACAAATATATATATATAATATTACCGTAGACCCAGTATTTTTTCTATTATATATAGAACTTTTAATATTTATGTTTCGACGGGATTCTTGTGCACAAAAAATAACTTAGAAAATCAACAGACAATATAGTTTGAAATGGACTGGTCTATGACTCCACCTGCATTTTTCTGCGTGTTGATTTGGGTAAGGGCCTGGGAATACCACTGTCACAATTAAAGTTCATCAAAATATCCAGTTATTTTTTATATACATTTCAAATTTTTTTAGTATATTGTAAAGTGTGGATATATCGAAGGAGGAAAACTAAATAAAGGAAGTTAGAACTTTGCTCAATACATGACGTAAGTATATAGTTGGCTATGTGTGTACCTTATTGTATACATAAAATATATATTATATAATCTCTGAAAACTTCTTTACAGACCTTTCGACGAATCAAATTTGCCTCTGACAACTTATATAAAGGAATATGTATCTGGGATCAACAATGTTAATGATGTGATATTAAACGGTAAGATGCACATCATTTTGTGATCTTACAAATTCATTTGTTAAGAGTTATTTTTGTTTATTAGTTCTTAAGTTATTACAAAAACTAAAAAAAAACATAAAATGTATTTTAGCTGCTATCAAGCGTTACTTTGTTTCACAAAAAACAATGGCTAAAAAGAAGTTAAAAGATCCCAACTATAAAGAAGCACAAGCACGAAAGCAAAGAAAATTGAACGTATGTATACCTTTAAAAAAGAGTTTATTTGTGATACGTGATTGTATTTTGGTATGATCATCTTGACTTTACCTAGTTTTTATATAATTCTCTTTTTCTGAAATATGAAATTAATTTAATGGTTTTTAATTTAGAAACTGAAACGTCGAAGAAAGACCGTGGCTACTAATAAATTGTTGTCAGAAGAAAAACGGAAAAATTATATAGACCTGATACAATTGGAGTACCTTTCCTCTGAAAGCGAAGCGGAAGACGAGAATGGCCACCAAGTGTTCCAGTTGCACATTCCAAATTGGAGGGCGAATCGGTTGACAAGAGTCTACAGGGCAATAGATGAGTCTGCAAAGAAAGGAATGTCTTCTTCCGCAAGACGACAATATCTGCCGCGTATTGAAGGAAGAGTAAAAATATGTGATGCACCCAAAGTAATTAATCCTGACTTTGGATGGATTGTTAAGAAACAATAACATTTACCCACATTGCGCAGATAAATTATATATAGTTTACAATGTAGCCTTTGTTGTTGCAAAGTTGTCACTCAATATTACTTCTTAATAATCCAAAGTAATCATATTTGATCTGTTCTTTGGCTTTTATTTTTTTAATGTTAGTTATACAAAAGGGTTCTCCTGCATATATTTAGTATTAGAAAAGCGTTGACTTTTATAACTTTATAGCGACTTAGTGAGATGCTCACACTTCTTATCTTAATTTTTTAATTATATAAACTACTTTTTTTAATCAAACGTGTCTTTTTTTATGCATATTTTTTTATTTATATAGACAAAAACTAAAAAAATTTATTACAACACAGTTGTACAAAGCGTTATTTTATACAATTTTATGCAGATATTGGTACATTTATCTTATTTTTTTATTTATATAGACAAAAATTTTAAGAAATATTTTATTACAACATAGTTGTACAAGATGTTATTTTACTTAGTGTTATGCAGATGTTTATACTTTCACAACTATTAAGAAACTTTAGCAGGCTGAAAAGTCTCAGAAACTTGTACATGTAACAGGAAAAATACGTCGTTCATATATATCAAAACCATAGTCCAAAGTTCAATAAAGCCTTGTAAATTAAAGATTTTTTTAGTTGTTAACAAGATGTTCATACTTTTTTATTCTGAATCTTTTATTTCGGATGAGCATTGTTTTTTAAATGTATATATATTTTTTAACCTATGTAAACCATGCTATTTCTTAATAAATGATGAACTTTCAACATCGATTTGTGATATCGTAAAAATTAGTAGGCGCTGAAGGTAGATGATGCAGCGTAAGTGCTCAGATTATTCTTTGTGAAAATCAAAATATGTTTTCGAAAGGACTTTTCAATGAAGTCAGAACAGTAGATGATTTGTTTAGATCAGATATTTTCAGTAAAAGATTCCAGATTTTCCGTTCTGTTTTAATTGATTTTCTGCTATAATCAGGCATTTTCGTGTAGAAATTTAAAATAATCCATTCGTATGCGATGGGTTTTACCTTATAATCAGACAAAAATGAGTGAGATTATTCCACATAATCGATATTTACTCGACTGATTTTCCAAAATAATCGGTATTTTCAGACTAGATCATGGTAAGAATAGTTAACCGATTATGTGTGATTATATCATATATTTTTAAACCGATTATGTACAGAAATACAAAGATAATACCCGATTATTCGAAGTATTCTTGCGAAATCAAGCCTGCAAAATGTGTTATTTTATGCAGTGTAGATTATCGGCATCAATCACTCTCTTTCACCAACTCCTACAAGTATGTTGGTGTAAAATTGGACCAAACTCTTTAACTATGTGAGCACATCGAGTCGACATACAAGAAAGTTAGAGGGAGATTATACTTGCTTCAGAGAATCAGACCTCAGTTAACCATCGAGATTGCATCAACAATTTACAAGACCATGCTGATACCAGTTTTCACGTATTGTTCAATCATTACATGTTATTCTACCAAGACGTTTCAGCTAAAGTTGGAAAATTTAGAAAAGCGAGCAAATCGCATTATATTCAAGAAGAACGTGCCAAGAAAATCTAAACCAGCATCAATTAAAGATCTGTTAAGGAAACGTCTTTGCCTTCAAGTTTTCAAGTGTGTTCATGGAGACGTGTGTGAAAACTTTGTAAATTATTTCGAAAAAATGACAAACAACACAAGAAATAAAAATCATTTACTACGACCTCCTAAGATTAAGCTGGAATCAAGTAGAAAAAGTTTCTTTTTAATGGTGCAAAAACTTTCAACGAGCTTCGTCTGAAAATACGTGCTTCGACATCAATAGAAGATTCTGTAAAATTCTTAATTATTATTTTAAATTTTTATTACTATTTTTTTTTTTTTTTGGGGGGGGGGGGGGGGCTGCGAAACAGGACCCATGGAAGAACAGAAATTTTGTAATTATATATATTTTGTATATTTTACTAATTTTTGAATGGAAAGATCCTGTATAAATATTTGTTATAAATACATAAATAAATAAATGCTTTAGTTTCTTTATCATAATTATTGTTATAGTATGCCACTGTTAGTTTCGACTGCAACAAGTTTAATTATAGTTCTATGATATGATGTTGGGCATTATGGGGTTTATGTTTTCGTATAACTTTGAGCATTGGGTATAAATGTCTGAAAACGTAATTCTTCTTACTGCATGATTTTGAAAAATTTGATTTCTTTCGGGTATTGTTTTGTGACCCTGACTTCAAGTCTGACAACCATATGTTGGGTGCGGTAATAGTTTTTTTACCATGCAATTAGTAGTGTACTCTTTTTTATGGTTTGTCATCTATCCACGTCCAATGTCTATGTTCGATGTGTGTTCATTTGTTTAATTTATTAAAGTGAAGATTTGTTCTGCCAAGATTGCGAAAGCGGCCTGTTTATAAAAAAAACGGCCGGATTATGTCCGCATGGTCCACAATTATGGTTTCTTCCCCCTGATTATGTCGTGGTGACCGGTTTATGAACGCTGATATAATGGCAGTCGGACTGTGATTGGCATTTCCTTCCGGCTTTTCTGAATGAAGCATTGACAAATCTTTATGTACCTGGGTAAGTTAATTTTGTCGTTTTAAGCACCTGTTATTCCAAATAACTAATTTTGAAGTTGTGAATTTGATTAAAATGAAGGTTTTGAATCTGATCAAAAATCTTCTAGAAGACGTTTGATAAGTTTTTTGCACTAAATTTGCTTTTCTTAGGTATGGGGTAGTGCAGCTAGGAATATAAAAGGAATCAGTTAGTCAAAGATATATTTTTTTGCTCGATTTAAAGCAGTATTTATAATAAAAAAATGAACTAAGAAGGGGTTTCACATTTTTGGTAAACGAGTAACATGTGAGAATATCAACTCAAGTTTTATTAGAAGTCTTTGTTAAGATATATTTTCAATATGCATGATTACGAATGCCTTGATGCCGAAATATTTTTTAAGTGTAACAAACAATAAT
The DNA here is from genome assembly GCF_029227915.1 of Hydractinia symbiolongicarpus. Lineage (NCBI taxonomy): Eukaryota > Metazoa > Cnidaria > Hydrozoa > Anthoathecata > Hydractiniidae > Hydractinia > Hydractinia symbiolongicarpus. The sequence continues at coordinate 22,074,838 of NC_079878.1, read as the reverse complement.
AATATCATATAGATATGACTCGGTTGCAGTTTTTCTTTGGAACATGTATCACTATCTGGGATTGTTGCGAATATGATTACCTTAAGAAACCTCAAAGTAAAATAAGTGATGGTGCATTTGAAACTCTTGACAGACCTTTACAATGTTTATTTGGTATGTAAACATGTACATTACTTAAATTTTGCACAGCCGGACAAAACTTTTCGTGTATGAATAAGATATTTTTCAGTGCTCAACGAAGACTCACAAAACAATGAGAATAAGGTAATAAAAAACAAAGCCCACAGTGCAGAAGGTACTGTTCATTAAATTGTTACACTACTTTGTATTTCAGGCCACTGCCTTTTTTGTAAACAAAGCTTTTTTACGTTAAAAATCTCCAATTAGTTCGACAAATTACCACAAAATCAACGTTATTTTATGCTTTTAGTCAGGGTTTCAAGTTGATTTGATTCATGACCATCAATCTAATGTACGGGTAAAGACGACAACATTTTTGAAGCATAGCTAAGATGCAGAGCTCATCATAAGCCACACACTGCACCAAATTTGATGTTATCTGAAATCCGAGACGGCGATAACTTGATGTTTTTCAGTTTTGACAACTTCAAACACGATGTTTACGTGTTATCCGATAACAAACAAGATGTTGGCATGTTATCTGAAATCCAACAAGGCGTTTGCATGTTAGCTGACGAAAAACTTCTTGTTTGCAAATAGTCGGGATTTAAATAAGATGTTCTGGAGTTGTCCGAATAACAAACCTGATGTGTTGCAAGTTATCTCAAATCGTACATGACGTTTTTCTGTTGAAAACCTACTTTTAAAATTGCGCACTTCTACCGAATTATTTCTAAATAAGTGGCCCAACTTTTGGTGGCAGTATTTGGCTTTTTCACAGCGAAAAAGGTCGCTGCAATCACCTGAGCCGTAAGTCGGCAATATTTTTTGCTCGGTAAAAATATTAGTCACCTTTAGTAAATTTCACCAACCAAAAGTCCCTTTTTAAGGAAATATTAATGGAAATTATTTTTTTCTTTAGGATCAGAACAAACACCATTTAAAATAATAAATTATAACAAACAATAAAATACGCAAAGGAATTTACAAATAATTTTTATATAACATTTCAACTCAAAATATAAACTCTAAAACGCAAATTAAACGAGAACATCCCGCATGAGGATGATCAGTATGCTAGGCATGTACACGAACGCGTACCGCCTATTAGCTAGCTCCATCCACAAACGCGTCAAGCTAGACTAGTGCACACATCATCAACCAACTAAATTTTAGTCACAAAACAAAAACGCAACTGCGCCGCATGAGGATGATCAGTGTGCTAGGCATGTACACGAACGCGTACCGCCTATTAGCTAGCTCCATCCACAAACGCGTCAAGCTAGACTAGTGCACACATCATCAACCAACTAAATTTTAGTCGCAAAACAAAAACGCAACTGCGCCGCATGAGGATGATCAGTGTGCTAGGCATGTACACGAACGCGTACCGCCTATTAGCTAGCTCCATCCACAAACGCGTCAAGCTAGACTAGTGCACACATCATCAACCAACTAAATTTTAGTCGCAAAACGGGTAATCGCGATGTAAAAATACGCCGCGGGACAATATTTCATGTATTAGACTTGTACACAAACGCGCAGCGCAAACTTTTTTTTAAAAAAACATCTAATTTATAACATACATAACGTATATTCAAATAAAAAACAACAACATTGCGAATTTGTAAAATTTACAAAATCCACCAAATTCAATTCACGCCAAAATTAATAATTTTTTGCTCTCCGTCAATTTTAAAAAAGTCTGATTGGTAAGTTTTTTATTTTAGTATTTGACGACGAGTGACTTTCTTTTCAACTAAGTTTATGGTTTAAAAAGAAAAAAGCAACGATTTAAAAAGAAAAAATCAACTTTCATGTTTGTTTTCATCCGCCAAATAAAATTCTGCCAAATTTACTTTCACTAAATGTTCTTCTCAAAACGCCAAAATTAATAATTTTTTGCTCTCCGTCAATTTAAAAAAAGTCTGATTGGTAAGTTTTTTATTTTAGTATTTGACGACGAGTGACTTTCTTTTCAACTAAGTTTATGGTTTAAAAAGAAAAAAGCAACGATTTAAAAAGAAAAAATCAACTTTCATGTTTGTTTTCATCCGCCAAATAAAATTCTGCCAAATTTACTTTCACTAAATTTTCTTCCCGTCAAAGTTTCTTCCCTTACGTTTGTTTCATCCATAAATCATTTATTGACACAGGTGAACACAATACATAATACTTTAACAGCATGTTGAGAAAAGTTATACTTATAGAAACATAGAAAAAACTAAAAACTCACCTAGATAACCACATAACTTTCTACATGCGGGTGTATCACATCCAACACACAGTAATGCTAATCGAAATACTTCTAATTTTCCTGATAACGCAGAGACAATAGTGAATCCTTGATGCCATGCAGTATTTAATTCACTTATTAAAGGTGCTATAAAGGTGTTAGTTGGAGGTTCTTTCTGCATATTTGGGATAATTCCAACAAGAATAACGTTCTCTCTTTTAAATCGCTCAACACGTGGAAGATTTAAAACAACGAGATATATACCACCAATAGAATAACTGGACAAATGTTTGAACGGCTGAAACCAATCTATATTTAACATTACTGCATAGTGCCTAGGTTCTGAAAAATACCATTCTCCTGTGCGTGAAAATTTTTTCCATATTTCACCATCAAAAATGTCACTGTATGTATCTGGATAAGATTTCAAATTTCTCCATTTTTCGCAATCAGTTTCAAATCCTTCCCTGTTTGTTAATACTTCTAAGGACTTCTGAATTGATCTGTAACAATATGATTTAAAAGGCACTAAAATTGTTACCCCTGATGGTGATTTTATGACTCGCATGAGTTTTTCACCACATTTTTTTCTATAATGTTTCAATCGATGATTCGAAAATTTTACATATGCACATGTAGCTGATATTTTCTCTCCACGATAATAGGAAACACACTTATCTGGGTCATAAAGAGAATAGCATTTACGACATACAACATACTTTTTGTAATAAGACTTTTTCATTGACAGAAACTTGTGAAGCATATACAACGAGGGTGGAAATGATGAAGCTGAGTTAACTTCTTCTTTCGATCCTGATACCACCTCTCCATAAACTTTAAAGAAAACTAAAAAAAATTTAATCAATGCTTCAAGAGCATTATCGGTTATATTAAATGTATATTGCCAATAAGCAAGAAACAAACAGCACCACGTGATGAGGATGGATAATTTTGATGTCTCTTCACAAGTAGTTTCATCCCCATCCAAAAAGCTAGCCTCTCGAAATAATTCCTGAAATAAATCTTCATCGACAATTTCATCTTCATTGTTCTCCTCGGTTTTATCTTCGATACAGCTTGTTTCGTTGGTGCATTCAACTTCTTCGGGTTCCTGACTACTATGATCATCATCATTGTTGTCAGTATTTTGTTGATTATCATCAGCTGCAACAGGATGATTACCGTTACAAATATGGCGATTAAAATACCGTATATTAAATGATTGGGCACACTTATGACATTTAACATAGTTGGAAGACATGACGAGATAAGCTTGAACATAAATTTATCATATCACATCACTTTTTCCTACTTGTTTAGCTACCATTTTATTTTCAGACTACATGCTAAAAAAATATGCAGGGCGCAGAGAAGACAGAGAAGAGATTCCTTTGTGGAATTAGTTAGGGCGTGTTTTTTTTCAGAACGGAGAGACATTTTTAGGGAAGGGTGCTGCTTTCCGATATATATATTATATTAATATGGATACGCGAAAGGAATTGTTCAAAATTAAATTGTTCTTTTATTTTAATTATGTTGTTTCTTTATATTGAGGAAGAAAGAAGTTAGAGAAAATCTTAACTACCCCCCTGTTTAACATACAGGTTCCTACGCGGGGAGAAGGCCCAGAAAATTTTGATTGGCTGGCGAATTAGCCTGCCAATCGAAACACAGAGATTTGTCTGGCGCCAAATTTGCTATAGAACAAAGAGAAACAGCACATAATATATTTTTGGTGAAAGAAGACAAGAAGAGCGTGCTTATCACATTATTCAACATCATGGCTTCATTCAACAGGAATAAAAGTGCTTTAGATTCTTCATCTGATAGTGAAAGTGAGAAGTGTTTAGCAAAAACTGCCCAGAAAAAACTTTTTTATCGTTCTTCACTTACTGCCATAAGTTCTGATAGCATTCAAACTAGCGCACGAAGCACTGACGACGACACTACCACTACATGTGACAACTCGTTGAATTCATCGACAACATCAACGCCTCTGATGAATAGCTCCTTAACAACCGAAAAAACTATTGCCAGTACCCCAAGGAGTTCAGAAGATGAAAGATCAACTCCTAGCGGTAGGATTTTGTATTAATACTTGTGTATTATGAAAGGGAGGTGTCATTAAAGGAAATGACTTACAATTTTTCCCCTGCATAAAAATACACATTTAATTTGGCTTTGTCGCTTCCGGATTTCGTAGCTTCATAGCCCTGTCGTACTGTCACATACTATGCTCTCTTGGTAATTTAGATATAAAGACCATTTTGGCAAGTCTGTGTCAGCAAAATAAGGAGATACTGAAAAGGCTGGATAATTTAGAGAAAACACGAGAATCGAAAGAGCGGAAAGAAATTGATGTTCCAAATGATGTCAGGGTAAGATAGAATAAGTTTTCTTCTTCAGTGGATTAGGGATATATATCCGTTAACTGTGAAAAAAGGCTTAAAATACTCATCCCGTAATTATGGTATCTTGATATCGAGTTCTACAAGAATAAAATTGTTTTTTCTATTTCCTAATTCTACAAGAATAATTTTTTTGCTATATTTCCTATATTTTTTCTTGGTAAAATATTTTGAAAATAACCAACCACATTTGATGTTGTTTTTTTTCTAAAGGCAATAATTAAGTTAGGCGGCACACAAAAAAAGGTTCGGTTAGTGTCCGCTCAAGAAGAAAAAGTTACTCAGTCGATAGAAATGTTGCACTTTTTTTAAAAAATACTCTTTTTCTTTAAAAACTACTATTTTTTTTAATTTTAAGTTGGGTCAGTCGGGGACACTAACCGAACATTTTTTTGTTCGACGCCTTATGCAGAACATGGTTAAGATTTGCTAAAGTGCCTTTTTTACAGGAAAGAAATATCAGAACCTCCCTGACCTTGTACCTTTAATATTAAAAGTTGTATTTTATACAAGAGAGGTAAACTGTGCCAGTTTATTTTATTTCAGTATCACATCAAACTTGCCTATAAAGAAGGGCACAAGCAGAATATCCGTGAATGGAATGTGGAGAATGGCACAAGGTACACTGTTTGCAAGGGTTTTATAAAATACAGGAGATTTGGCTTCATCTCCCAAATTATTTCAATAAATTGTATATTTTAGCCCATTTCAAGATGCAAATAAAGACACAACTCTTTACATAAAAAATTTTGTATCCGGTTTGCACCCAAATCTTAAAGATAAAGACAAAATTATAAATAGTGAGTAAATATAATCTGTTTCAGTGCTTTGACTTTGCTGAATTCTTTGTTTTCTGTAACAGCCTTTCTAATTCAATTTATTTAACGTCGGCAAAAAATGCCATTTACCCATAATTAATCTTGTGTTTCACGTCGGTTATTTATATTCTGTTTTGCGTTTGCGCTCCCACACACAACAACTGTTAAATGTAGCCCGTATTATGGGAGCAAAACTTTCGTAAGTTCAAGTTATATCTGAATTAAATAAAACCTCTGTCATTTATTTTTAATTCGTTTTGTAGGTGGCATCAAAACTTACTTTGAAAGCAAAAGGACTCAGGAAAGGAGAAAAAAACATAATGTTGGCAACAACACGGATAACGCTCAAAAGCAACGTCGTATTCATGTAAGTTGTAGACCTTTCCCATAAGTTGTGTATGAATTGCATCTTATATAAAAACGTTGTAAAAGAGCATAATTACTTTGTTTAAATTTAGAAAGCTTGTAGAAGACTGAAAGGACTGGCGAAAGTGGATGAGAAGGTTTTTGCGGAAAAAGAAAAAGACAACCTAAGAAAGGTACTAATTCCAGACACAATGTCATCAGAGGAGGAGGTTCATGATGACAATGGGGAACGTTATTTTAAAAGACGCAAGCCAGAATGGAGGACGAAAAAATTTCAAAAACTTGTAGATATTATTGATGTCACCTATGAGAAAAGCAGTTCCAAACGATCGAAGGAACAAATGGTAAAAAGGGTTAATGGTTCCCCATCAAAAAGAGCTGCACCTGCAAACTTGCCATTTGGTTATGATATGTTTGTTTCCAAGAAATAAACTTGGAGTTGCAGGGTTTTTAATATAACTATATTTTTAAAACATTTTTTAAGGGTGGATTTTTTTAAACTAAGAGGGTATTTTTACCATTTTTAGTAACTAATATTTTTATATGTATATTTAAGGATACTTAGGGGTAGAAAAAAGTGCGGAACTGAAGATAGAAAAGAGTGGGCAGATAAAAAAGTGCAGAACTAATTAGGTGTGAATATTCTTTTATTTTGGAAAACTTATTATTATTGCAAATTGCCATTTTTGGGAGTTTGTCTGCAATTCGATTTTCCAAATTTGTGCTAATAAGTTTATTCTCACACTTTTTATGCCCTGACGTAGAACTTATCGACTTCTTAAAGTTTCATTGGCTTATCATTTTATTTTTATGCTTTAAAAAGTTAATAATTAGGCCATTTCAAACATTTTCTGCAAATAGACTGTCATTTTTCATGTATATATTTAAGAAAACAGACATTTTATTTATTTATTTTTTAAACTAACTTGGTGTGCTACCATTTTTTAATGTATATAACTAATTTAAATGCATTTATTATTTGAGTAAAATTTATTTGACTGAAACATAGATTTCTTGACAAATTTTGACGCCTTATTTTGTCTTCCCATTTTTTATCCTAAGAAATAAGAAACCCGATTTTAAGAATCGCCGCATTTTACCTGTCGTCGTCTTAGGCAATGTTTACTCGAATTATCTGTCGTAAAAACCGCATGTTTGCATATATTCTGAGATGAAAATATCATTTTACGCAAATAATCTGCTTTCAAAACAGCATATTTCCACGAAATCTGGGATGAAAACATTACGTTACGAAATAATCTGCCTTCAAAACAGCATATGTCCACGAAATCTGAGATCAAAACATCCTGTTACGCAATTAATCTGCTTTAAAAACGTCATATATCCACGAAATCTGACGTCAAAACATCATGTTGCACAAGTAATCTGCGTTGAAAATGTCAGGTTTCTAGAAGAAATCTGTTGTCGCGAAATATCATGTTTTTCTGAAGAAATCTTCTTCCAGACTTTGTGTACTAATCTGAATGATAACTTCAGATAACCTCGACATTTGTCCTATAAGGATTTTATCTGAAACATCAAGACAACTTGATGTTTTATCATAAAATCCTGATGAAATCTGCGACAGATAACATCTAATTTGATGCAGTGACAGTTTGGTGGTAGAAGTCGGTATGCTGCAAAAATCTATTAAAGCATTACTTGACTCTGTACGCGACGACCTTGTGCATGTTGATATTTCAGAACAATATTCACCCTCAGCTATCATGACCGATATTTTATGTTTCACATTGATATGAGCCTGTTCAATGATGCCTTGACTCTGTGGATGGCGAGGACGTCCACGAGATGGCGAGGACGACCATGAACCACCTGAATCTTCCCTGGCCAAGCTTTGATAAGATTTTGAATTCTGAACTGTTATCGAAATGGAAGATCTTTGGTGGTCCGAACAATGAAAATAGTTTTTCCAACTCAACAGTGATTGGAGCGCCTTTCTTTTACTCCAGGGCAGCAAGAAAATTAAATCTCGGCCAATGATCAATGGAATAAAGGATGTACTTATAGTCTCCACCAGGTATATGAATCATGTCTACTAAATAACCTGAAAATAGTAAAGTGAAAAGTGCATAATAAATATAAAACAAAACCATGTGAATTTTAGGCATTTGATGTTGTGGCAAAGAAATTTTCGGTTGAAAAATCAAGCATAATTAAGAGTGTTTTGTTATTTTAGTTCAGGTGTTTGCGAACTTACTTAGAAGCGTTTTATGAAGCGATTTGATATAATAGGCTTGATTGGCGTTACAGTTTTCTGTGGCTCTTTTAAGTGTCAAGTTTCGCAAAGATTGATATACTCTTCAAAAATTTTTGGATACCATAAAAGAACTTGCAACCTTAGTGGGAGAAATGTGAATTGAGTGGTTATTTGTACCAATCTTTATATTTTGTTTAGGGCATAATTTTTTATGTAAATATAAATTTACGCTTAATTAATTCTGCTGAGTAGAAAACACTATTCAAAAAGGTAAATACATTTTTAAATGTCTCTTTCACATGGGCGTGTTTTAATTCATTGCAGTGAATTCAGCAATAAGAAAATAACTTACAAAGAGGTGGCAAGCCACCGCAATGATGAACTCAACCTGTTAGGTCTTTGGAAATTAGCTAGATGTATGCCACTCTCAAGTAAACTTTACCTATCGATCGATTACTTGTTATTGTTTTTCTGAAAATAGAAACGGTTATAATAATTATTGCGATTATTTAACATTGAACTAAAAATTTGGAATCAGGATTTTATTCACTTATAGCTTTTTGCGAAGGCACAATCAAAATTTTCTTCTTGAACTCTCTTGTTAATTGTGTTACTTGTTGGTCTTTTTCCAGTGGCTGTGTAACGCACTTCCATGGCTCCACTAACACCCATTTAGTTCCGACGATTGCAAAATTTAAATGGTAGTTTTTTTTAACATCCCTTCGAAATTGTAAGAAACTAGACATCCTGTCTGACCATGCCTAAATGCAATGCCAAAAGAAAAAAAAGTTCCACGCAAATTGCGAATCCCAAAATTTAGTTTCCATAAACTATCGTTTCATTTCAGAACAACAACAACTTTGCCACCAGGGCTATTTGTTTGTCACGAATGATACAAAAGCCGTTCGGCCCTGATTATTTTCGTTCTATATTAGAATGTCATACATAAGTTGGCCTGCCCCAACTACATTAGTTCTAAAGTCTTAAATAACATTATAATACTGTCGTATATAAGTCGGCCTGCCCCAATTATATGGGTTTTTTTAAGTAACAAATGATATTAGACCGTCGTACAAAAACCGGCCTGTCCTGATTATGTTCCTTTATAAGTGCCATATAATATGTTTTAAGCTGTCGTACATAATAAACCAGCCTGTCCTGATTATGTATTTTCTGCCCTGTTCCTAACAGGGCCAAGCTACCATACATAATCAGGGCAGCATTGCAGATTCAGTACAAACTTTCTAGCGCTTTAAATTGCTAGGTGAGGGAAGAACATCGAAGTAGAAGCAAGGCAGAAGGAAAGCAAGTGTGGTGACATGGCAAGAATGGACTTCCAAATAGATCGTTTTTTACGTAATTTTCCCATTTCGTCCACTGACCCTGCACTTGCAATTGCAATGCTCTACCCATGTTGGCTTCCTCATCGATATCTTAGCTGTGTATGAGAGAAAATAATTTACAAAGAGGTGGCAAGCCACCGCTATGATGAACTCAACCTGTTAGGTCTTTGGAAACAAGCAGAGGTTGTACTCCTCTAGAGAACATGCCTCTAAAAGCACAATTCTCCCTTTTTACAAGGAATTAATTAAAAAAATATAAAAATTAAAATAAAAAGGACACAACACATTTGAAAAGATGAACAGAACTTTAACCAAGGGCAGGTAGGTTTCGACCCATATTTCTGAACCTAAGTACCCTGGATGTCTAGCTGGGTCACCTCGAAGAGGTCCGCGGACGGTCATCAGCAGAAACTAGACATCCCTATCTTCCTAAAATTAACTTTGACCACTTTCTGTTGAACTGTGCTATTCTTTGTTTTTAACTCAGGTAATAAGTGGAGTCGTTACTCTCCAAAGACAAGATCATGTGTGATCAAACCCCCCTGCTAATATTTTTTTTTTTTTTTTAACTGGGGTAATAAGTGGAGTCGTCACTCTCCAAAGACAAGACCTAGTATGATCAAACCCCCTTGTTAACTTAATTTTTATTTGATTTTGTTTTATTTTTGACTGGGGTAATAAGTGGAGTCGTCACTCTCCAAAGACAAGACTGAGTGTAGTCAAGCCCCCTTGCTGACTCATTCTGGTTAAAATATTCTTATCTCAGCTCTTCTAAAAAGAAAACATATGACTCGTGACTGTTAATAAGGCGGTCATCACATAAAATTTACTGCTCTATCGCTGCAATGTATCCACCTGTGTACCATTTGGTGGAAGGCTATGGTTGTGTAGTGACCATTATTTAAGTTGCCGCAATGGTTAATAATAGCCCTTAATTGAAAATTTTTACGAAATTTCACTTCTCCATCTACATTAATTTACGATAAGCATAGCACTGTTTTGAAATCAGAATCTTGAAAGGTTTGTTGATCCCTAGGCCTGTTTTTCCATACTGGGGGAGTTCCCACGACTGACTTTATTTTCACCTCTCCCTCTGCTGTTCTTTAAAAGTAGGTACACTGTTAGACACAAGAGGATCTTTGGAATCGCGTAAAAGTAAATGACCACTTATTTTAGAGTATGTAAGCAATGACGTCAAGCTCTTAATTGGCATTGGACAAGGGGAGCAGGAGCTGTATAGGCGAATGTTTGACGTGCCATTGTACAACCATTTTCTAATGGTAGTTGATACCTTCTGCGCCAGCCTTTGTAACTCGAGACATTGGAATATCATAAATAAGAATTGGCCATTGGATTCGAGGAATTAGAAGGTTTTGCAAAATCTATAGTTTTGGTTTCCTTTGATACACGAACCGTTTTATGATTGTAAGACCGGTTATTAGCTTATTAACTAGCTCGTCGATTGCTTGGGCATCTGAAATCGTATGATCAATAATGCAACCGAAGAAACGAACTGGCAATGAATGGATTGACGGGATGCATGAAGAGAGACGAGATGTGAGACATAGAAAAAGGTGTGGGGTTTACAGATCTACCTTTTATAACGATTATGCACCTTGACTTATGAGGGCAAAAACTCATGCCAGCCCATTGTAAAGCAGTGACGCAGCTGGAAAGGAGGCTTTGAGCTACACGGACAGAGGATGACATAAGGTTGATATCGTCCATAAAATATCTGACTGGGACTTTCTTCTACAACCCTTCTGAACCGATGTGTTAATGAATTTGTTATTATGTATAATGTGTGATTCTAATCGCCTTGATACAAGGCTAAATAAAAACTTGCCTTCGACATTCAATAATGCGATAGGACGAAAGTCTTTAATATTAGACTCCATAGGAGTTTTAGATTTGGAAATATAAACTTCACGAGCACAACGCCATTAAATAGGGACAACAAAAAGTTTGAAACAAGACTCAAAAATATTAAACAACGTTGTAAGATTCAGTAAAAAAACACATTGTCAAATTAGATGATGATGTGACAAAACATCTAGCTGTAATGATATTGTCTAATGCCAGCTGGCTTTACTATAGTTAAGAGGTTACAACCCTCTAAAGATTCTTCAAAAAAGAAAAATCCCCCTTTTTTGCAAGGATTTCCTAAAAACATTGACCGTAAAGAGGCAGAAAAATACAACAGCGACAGAACACAACACAAAACAATAAATCTTAAAGCAATTCAAAATAAATTGAATAGGTACAAATGAGATAAATAAAACTTATCATAACGTGAATATCCTTAAATGGATAAATAAGAAAATAATTTACAAAGAGGTGGCTAGCCACTGCAATAACGAACTCAACCTGAAAATTATTCTAAACGAAACGTGTTTAAGTTAAAGTAAACAACAATCTGAGCCCAAAGACAAGATATGATGTCAAGCCACCTTGCTGTGCTTCTTACAGTGTGACATTCAAATAAGCTAACTTCTGGAAAAGAAAAGTATGTATGACGAGGAATTATTCAAGTGGAATGTGTCTACTTGAGAACTACAGCGATCGTTGCATTTAAACCAGGTGTTTTGTTATTCCTTAATGAAGGCCCAGTAAATGGTAGCAACCAAGTTATACTTGTTGTTAAAAGGCACATCGTCAGTTGGGTGAGAAGTTACCTTTAAGACATGTTTTTTTAGGCAAGCAATTGACTAACCTGCTGTCTTTAAAAAAGACCCATTTAATGATGTGTATCTTAACAATTGTACAACAAGGAAGTCACCGCAATTAGAAATCAGAGTTTTAATTATAGCCTCCTGATGTAATGAGCACAGGGGGCGGAACCACTTGTTGTCACCTAGAAATTCCTGAGATTGTAAAAATTTGTTAAAAGAGTCTGCTATTGACTTACACGTTGGTAAAATTAAAATTGAATCCATTTGTTCCCTGGAAGTGGAGAAACAACAGGAGTTGCATGACGTTGTTGTGGTCACAGATTCAGACATTAGATTTTCAACCAAATTGTCAAAAACAACTTGAAGGATCTCGGGCATATCTTGTTAATGATTGTGACAAAACGCGTTATTGTTCAGAGCATGCACTCTGTTTTGCAGTGCTCATAAGAAATTGAAAGATCAATTGGTGAACGAGAGCGATTGAGTAGTGACATATTTAGGACTACAGACTTTACTAGAGGAGATGACAAAGGGGACTCTGATGGTAATTGAGACCAAAGTCTTGGAAAAACAGTTAATGCTTGCAAAATAGATTTTCCGTAGCATGTGTTGCCCTTGTTTATCAAACCAGCGTGAACGATGCTCACCTTTTGTTTAGGTTAAGGTGATGGTGTTCCGGGGTTTTTGGCATGTCAAAGATGGGTGAAGATTGACTTTTATTGGATTTGGTAACAGACGAGGTTTTTTCAAAAGGTATACCATCCTTTGGTTGTGGCACTGTTGGCGGACTGCAGTGCGTAAGATCATGTGACCACTGTGGTGAGTCTCGTGCAATCCAAATGCAAAAGGATGCTTTCTTGCTGATATCACCAAGCTTGCTGATATCACCAAGCTTGCTGATTTGCTAGCGAAAGCGAGGCTTTTTAGACACCAAGTAAGAGACCTTGAAGTGTACCCTCTACCACCCACTTCTACTGCAAAAAGATGCGGAAACCATCAGTTGCTACGTATTACCTTGACCGAAGGGAAGGATTTGGAAAGCTTGCTGAAATGCCAGGATCCCATGTTTTCTTCACAAGGACAAGTTAGTTCAATACTGATCATGTGCTTCGAACAATTTGAATATATTACAATGTCTGGCCTGAGGGATGTGATTGCAATACGGCCAAGGAACACGAATCCTTCATTCAGATCTACTAAAATCAGTCACTAGCATGGCGGAATAGACCAGTTGGTTTTGATCTTTTAGCGGAGGAATAGCTACATGCTTTTACAAATGACACTTTAAGGTGCTTTTTCGTTTCTGGGACAACTTCAGCATCGTGTCGGAAAGTGAACCTTCCTGAGCAACCTCAGAAGCGCTTATAACAAGCGCTTATAACAAGCGCTGTTGTACATACTTGTTTGGAGGATAAACCACAACTAGATTCAGTACAAACATTCCAGCGCTTTAAATTGCTGGGTGAGGGCAGAACATCGCAAGTAGAAGCAAGGCAGAAGGAAAGCAAGCGTGAGGACATGGCAAGAATGGACTTCAAAGATGGATCGTTTTTTATGTAATTATCCCATCTTGTCCACTGACCCTGCACTTGCAACTACAATGCTCTACACATGTTGGCTTCCTCATTTATATCTTTAGCTGTGTGCGATATTAATTTACGATACGCTTGAACCAAGCTGACTTTTAATTTCAAATTTATTAAAATATCAAAACAAAACATACTCTTGGACTTACATATTGAGTTTACGTTATCTTTAAGTTGCAAGGGAGAAGGGGTTTTATTAAGGTGCCTGCCCCTACCGTCCTTCCCCCTGCCTTGGAAGCACTTACTGTGCCTTTGCCTACCCTTCCTATGCCTTTTCTGGTGCCTGCCTACTATTCCATTGCCTGTGCCTCCCTTGCCTTGCTTTGCTAATTTCTCTTCCTGTTTCCTTCCCTGCCTTTGCAATGCCATTACCTTGCCGTGCTTATGCCTTTGCCTTCGCAACCTCTGCAATACTTTCTGTATTGATAGCTATTTCACAGTGTTTCCTTCATAATACCTTTTTTATTTTTTTCATTTCAAACTGAACGCGTAGACAGGTGTGTCTTACAGTTTAACTGATTAAAGAAAACTTCAATTTAAATTGATTCCTATAAACTGATCGTGTATTTTAGCCTTAAGAAGAAAAGTGTTTTTATTGAGAATGGAAGTGAGCCAATAGTTAGCAGAAGGAAGTTCTTTTCGTAGTTATGCTACACGATTTTGTCTATTAGAAAAAAACTTGGTCGAAATATAGTCATACTTGGGCGGCCATTGAAAAAGGTTTACAATACGCTGCACTGAAGTATCTTGTCTACAGGGACGGTGGTTGTCAAAACCGGGATTAGGCTCCCAGAAGAAGGTGCTGAATACACTTTCTTGCTTCTTACAAGCATGAGTACTGTCCAACTTAGACCTAAAACTATTCTTTAAGGAAATCGTAAAGAGAAAAAACAATCCTGCTATCACAAACAATGCGAGACAAGGCAGAGCTAACAACATAAACGGACTGGTTACAGATCAAACACAAATAGAAAAATGTATATGTCAAAAATATATTAATATAAAAAAGAATTAAATAAGACCCTCCTGTGCGCCAGAACTTTCTCTAAGAATCCTTATCAGGCTGGAAAAAATATTTTAGATCCTAAATGTTCAATAAAACTTAAAACACCGTTTACAGTTGGCAGCGAAAAAATTCCATCCATTCATTCTAATCCAATTAGGTTTTTAGGCAGAACAATGAACTCATCCTTGTCTGATTCTGCTGCAATACAAGAATTTCTAAATGATGCCGAAAACAAACTTATGGCTATAGACAGGTCCTTTCATAAAGGGGTCCATAAGGTTTGGTTTTTACACCATCTGTTAATTCCCAGAATCCGCTATCTACTATCACAAAATTAGAGCAAAGATTTTCTGTTTTCATTATGAAATGGTTAAAACTACATCATTCAATTTCCAACATTCCCTTATATTCCTCAACATCGCCCTGTCCTCTTCCCCTGAAAAGTCTTGTTCTCAAATCTGCCAAAATCAGTGGACATCTGTTACTAAATTATTTTCTTATTGCTACTGTCCGAAAGGATAACGAATGACAATCTGGAAAGACAGATTGACACTGGGAAAGACTAGACCTTTACTTTTTATTTATTTGCTTATTTTGTTTTGTGTGTGTCTATGTATGTGTGTTATTCTTCTGTTATTTTTCTGTTGCATGTGACATCACACTCCTCATTGTCAGTCACCAGTTATAAGTGAAGTATTCAGCAATAGACAGATAGTACTGTCACGCAAGGGGTCAATAGGTAGAGTCGTGGAATGGCATGAAAAACATGCCTGCTGAGCCCGCGTAAAAGTTGGCAGGCCTAACCCAATTGTTATCTGTCGCTCCCACCAAGCTTAGGCTGGCCCGTGGGATTTTTTATGGTCTACAACAAAGTTAAATTTTTTAAACAATGATACCCCCAACGATATAGACCTTGACCGTATTAGGACTACCCCTCCGGATATCAATTTCGTTATTACTAACTCCTCTGTCCTTCCTGCTACCTGTGATTCTTCGTTACTCCCTTCCACTAAGCATTGGACATTTAAACCGTGTAAAGTTGTTTTGCAAGATGTGCTAGCTGTTGATTCCACTGAAAAGTCTCGGCTGCTGAAAGCTAACCCGGATAACTCCCACAGTGTTCTTTCTCAGCAATCAACAGAACCTGACCATCTTAGCACTATATAATGGAAACAACCTATTGCTTGGCCGAAGTCAATTGACACAAAATTGTGGAATTCCCTTGATGATGCAGTTTTCCACAATCTTCTAGGCTCTTACCCATTGTCAAAAAAAGTGGAGCTGTTGGAATCAACAATTTACTACCATCCGTCTCACCTGTTTGGTGTAAGGTCACTTCCCCAGCACAACCTATCAGGTTTGAACAGGAGAGCTTTACGCAGCATCAGTTTGGTGAACATGAAGAACAGTCTACTCCGAACTCTTAAGAACACATCTGACCCAGTTGAGAAAAGCAACATGCAAAACCTTTTAGATGATATAATGGCCAAGTTAAGGTTACTTCGGAGAGGTAAGCAGAATAGGAAAAGACGTTGGAAAATCTCGAATGCACGCCAGGCTTTCTCTAAGAATCCTTATCAGGTTGGAAAAAGTTTTTTAGATCCCAAATGTTCAATAAAACTTGAAGTTGCCCAGGACGAAATGGATTCACACAAACATTCAACCTTGAACGATCCCTCACGCCATATACCTCTTTCAGATCTCCCTGGATTGCCTTCACCACCAAATCTAGTCTCAGCTTTCGATTCTTCCAAGCTAAAGTTCAAGGATTTCCAAGCTGTCCTACATTCTCGTAGAAATGTTTCTTCTCCTGGGCTGAACCAAATTCCGTACACAGTATATGAGAATTGTCCTCATATTGTATTGTTTCTGTTTAACATTTTTCAAGCTTGTCTAAAGAAGTCTTTTATTCCTGTGCAATGGAGAATTGCATCAGAAGTTTGTATACCTAAAAACAACACACCTTGTCCATCTAACATAAAGGATTTTCGCCCCATAGCTCTTCTGAATGTTGAAGGAAAGCTCTTTTTTAGTTTGATTTCCAAGCGGTTAGAATCGCATATTATAAAGAAAAACAACTTCATTAATACTTCCATTCAGAAAGGTTGTATGGAAAAAGTTCCCGGTTGCTGGGAACACATGTCTATTGTTTGGGCCACACTTAAGAATGCGAAGGCACAATATTCTTCACTTTCAGCTATATGGCTTGATATTGCTAATGCGTTCCCTTCAGTTCCGCACAAGCTGATTTTTATGGCTCTCAGACGCTATGGTGTACCAGAATCATGGATAAGGCTCATACAGCTATACTACGACAGCCTGTGGAGTAAGTCTTTTTCGGCTTCTGCTCCTTCCAGTTGGCATCAACACTGTAGGGGAATTTTTATCGGCTGTACACTTTCCATTATACTATTTCTTGCAGCTATAAACGTTATTATTGAGTATGTGTGTGTTACCCCCAGCCTTATTGATACTGAAGGTAATAAAAACAAAATCCCAGACCAACCCCCAATAAAAGCTTTTATAGATGATATGTTTTTATTGTCCACGTCAATTCCAAGTACTCAAAATTTATTAAACAGGTGTACAACAGCTCTTGATTGTGTAGGTATGTCGTTTAGGACTTCTAAATCACGCAGCATTGTTATTGATAAGGGAAAAGTCGTCCAAAGTTCACCGTTTACAGTTGGCAGCGAAAAAATTCCATCCATTCATTCTAATCCAATTAGGTTTTTAGGCAGAACACCGCTTTCCTAGAAAGCAATTATAAGAAGCTTAGCAAGGGGGCTTGGCAATTGCCTTGTCTTTGGGTGTAACGACCCCACTTATAACCCCAGTTCTCTAGGGAGGCTAAGTTGGCTCACTTAGTCTACAGGGTTAACGATCCTACTATACCTGATGTTATGAAGAAGCTATATAAGGGGTTATCATTTCTATCTTTCTTGTTTCCGTGACTTTACATCCACGTTCATTACTCCACTGTCTTCAGGCTGGTCCTGACTTACGGCTGGTCCGAAGCAAATGGCTGGTCCAAAGCGACAACTACCCGTGTAAGGCTGAGTGTTGGGATCCCGTAACACATGTGGAAAGCTACTGCCAGGTTCACAAGTCCTGGCGCTCGGGTGGTCTACTCATTTTTATAGTTTTATATTTATTTATTTATTTTTATAGTAAATTCTTTGTTGTATTGTTGTCTTATGTCTGTCTTCTGTTTTCATGTTGTCAGTTTTTGTGTACCGACCGTTAGTTGTACGTATTGTATTGTGTAGAGAGGGTTGTTTGGTTCAATTACCTTGAATCTACAGATTATCCTTGCAAAAAGGGAGATCTTGCATTGCGTTTTGATCTTTAGAGGGTGTAACCTCTACAATTTTAACTTCAAGGGTCGTTAGACCAGTTCCATCATCACAGCTTGCTGTCTTGTTATCTCGAAATCATCCTTGTCTGATTCTGCTGCAATACAAGAATTTCTAAATGATGCCGAAGACAAACTTATGGCTATAGACAGGTCCTTTCATAAAGAGGTCCATAAGGTTTGGTTTTTACACCATCTGTTAATTCTCAGAATCCGCTGGCCATTATTAATTTATAAAGTTTGTCTATCTACTATCACAAAATTAGAGCAAAGATTTTCTGTTTTCATTATGAAATGGTTAAAACTACACCATTCAATTTCCAACATTTCCTTATATTCCTCGACATCGCCTTGTCCTCTTCCCCTGAAAAGTCTTGCATCTGTTTTCAAATCTGCCAAAATCAGTGGACATCTGTTACTAAGAGATTCTGTCAACCCTTGTGTGTCTAAGTGCGTACCAGATTTGAAAGCTGGAAATTGGAAAGTTAGTGAGGCAGTTCTTTCGGCGGATAGTCAGCTAAATTTCAAAAGGATTTTAGGTTTGCATCAGACCGGTCGAGCTGGCTTAGGGCTCTTAGACCACAAAAATATACCACCAAAATGCACTTATGCTTACCGAACAGGCCAGTCGCGCACAAAAATGTACTAATACAGTAGAAGTGTCCACCGGACAAAATCTACAATATCGGTAGTAAATAGATATCCAAGTTCTACGCATGTGGTAGAACGTATAAAAGTACCGGAACAGTAGTATTTAATATGCCTCGTTTCTTGTATGAGAATTCTTTTGTGAGCGGCTTCGCCCGGCGTTTGACGCCGGGCTAGGTATTAATAATTTCTATAATTAAAATTATCGATATTTTTTCGGGAAATTGTTCCTGCCTTTCCTCTTAATTTTTCCAGATTGTGTGTTTCTTGATTTTTTAGCCATCGCCGCAGAGCCTGGATTTAAAGTCATTCAATTGATATTATCAAAGTCACAAAAAAAAAAGATATGGCTATGATCATATTATACATCATAACGAGACAGCTGTGAAACAATTACACTTTGAATTTACTACGTTTAAGATTTGTATATTTTTTCTTAGAATATATTTACATTTTTATGTTTGGTTAATTTTGGCGTTTAAACCGGACATTTTAAACTGTTACCAGATCCATAGCCTATGAACTATGCCGGATCGCTATATGAAAACAAAACGATCATTTTTTTCATATTGGAAAATTATTATCTGGTCAGAAATTATTCTAAGCTGGCTAGATAGCCAAGAAAGGTGACAAAAGTGTGGGTAAAATATTCCTTAGCACATCAACAAGATAAGAACTAAGGAAATACTGAAAAGAACACCGGAGACATTTTTTGATCGCTAAAAATACTTTTGACATATTACAAGGGGTCGCGGCGCAATATTTAAAGTAAGGGGCCGAACAATTTACCCACCATACTTGGGCAACGAAAATTTTTGATATTAAAGCTCTCTAAACATTTCTTTTCAACGAATTAAAGTGATAGAAGTGGCCTGTTGAAATAAACAAACTAAACTAAAAATCTTTACTTCTATCTAATAAAAGAATGGGGCATGCCCTTTCTCCCCATCTCATGAGCATGACATTTCCGATACATATGGAAAGGTTGCACGGGTGTGGGTGTGGTACTATCGACCGCATAAATCAAAAATCAAAAAAACTTTATGTTACTGTCTTCTTAGATATGTCTTGGCTTTTTCACAAAGAGCTAATTACTAAAACTGAAATTTAACAGTTATTAAAAATCGGGTATCCGGTGTGTCCGTGTCTGCCGTGTGTTAGGTCCCCTATTTGTCCTGGTCCCTGGCACCGTCGGACAAGTAAAGTGGTTGAAATTTGCCTGGCTCTATAGCTGGCTAGATAGTTTGTTTTAGAATTAGAATTTGCTTTTCAGTACGTAAAGGTTATGCTACGATTGTAATGCTTAAAATAATATTCCATTGGTCATCGTAGTAAACGCTACGTTCGTTTAACGGGTGTGTCAGGTGGATTATATTTTTATAGCTTCCCACCCATCCCCCTTTTATTTGACATTTGCTAGCTATAATTAATCTAGCTAAAGCTAGAATTGCTCTTTAAGCAAAGCCACCCTTAAACAGACAAGGTATATGTAAAATATTTAACATGAAATCCCTGGTATGACAAACCCCATTCCAGTGTAAATCAGCCAGAGTGCTGGTCCATAAAACAGCTCTACTACCAGCTTTAGATAACAGTAGCTAAGCCTGCCAGCTAGCTAGAGGTATTAAGGAAAAGATATAAAGAAATATATACATGCTTTTTTATAAGAGCAAGAGCAAGTCAGTTTTTGGCAAAAATTAAGACAGCTCCAGGATCAAATCATTGTTTCAAGAACAAACGAAGTCTTAATTTTTTTGTTTTGGTCTCGCCTACTATAACTGCGAAATATTATTCATATTGGGTTGATTGTTCTCAAATACAATTATAGAGCTCCATTATTGACAAAAAAACACCCAATTTCGTATAAACACAAAGATTTGCGAAATTTGTATGAAAAAACTTGAAAGATAAGAACAGCCTCGGGTCAGATTTTAGTGGTTTTCATAAAAATAAAGTGCACTGTTTTGAGGGTGTATTTTCACTGCATGTAATTATATAAACTTTATGTATATAAGTATACTTCAGCTACATATATATACAAAAAACAATGGATAAAGATTCAAAAAAATTTGGTCAAAAAGGTTTTATTGCTCAAAAGGTGTGTTTGCTATCTTTGTGTTTTTCAAAATCCATGTCAGTTCATCTTTACGTTTGTGCCAATCATAGGAATTATATAAACAAATTTCCTGTGTAGCTTTTCATTTGTGCGCAAATCACACTTATCCTTTGCCTTGTTTTAGCAATGTCAGGGATGTAAAGAAATGGTGGCGGTTGCATGTAGGACTTGTCCGGCCTGCTCACAACCTTGTGTTAAAAAAAGAAAGGTTGTGGAAAATCGGTCGTGTAATTTGACAAGGTCAAAAAGAAAGATGGAAGATATAGTAAGATATTTTGATGATGTTAACATTCATTCCTTTTGCCATATTCCTTCTTGGCCTTTGTCTCAATTTTTAAAATTGCAAAGTAGTGGTTTTTTTGTGACCAGGTTTATCCTTTGTATTTTTTTTACATTTATTAGTCTAACAATATGAACCAGCACCTGGGATATGATGTGGCTGTGGTGTATGTGCGAAGAACACCTACAAACCGCCAATACATAGATATTGCGGCCACAGAAGGCCCTATGCGCCAATTCTTGTTTCAGCAAGATGGAGGGTTGGCTGCTCAAGGTCATGCTCTTGTGAAATTTTTCAAGAGCATGCCAAGGGGTATGGAGTTTATTGTATGGTTTATGGTGTAAACATATATTTGTCTTTCTTACATCGTTTTGAATTATATATATTTGGTTTATTGTAAACAGGCAATCGACATGGTGGACTTAACCCACAGCCTATTGAGGAAGCCCATGAGGGTAAATTATGTATAATATGTAATTAAAATAAGTTGTCTTTATTTATGGGCTTATATACATAGTATTTTCATAAATTTTTTAGATATGGCAGTTGAGGACAATGAAGGTATTGCTTTTGATAAATTGATGATGAAAATTTGTGAAATAATATAAAAGAAGTCCTATTATATCAAATATTTTTTTTTTACACATAGCTGTCCAGGAAAATGAGAACAGAGGTATTGTTATATTAGTTTTTATTTAATTATTACCTTAATTGCACTGTCACAGAGAAAGCTATAATTGACCTGTGATAACATTTTTGAATATCTGCCATTCACAATATTCTTACCTGATTTGTTAGTGTCTCAGTTTTTTAGTCTACACTAAAATAAATTCTATTACATTATTCCATAGATACAAGTAGTGACAAAGAAAATGAAGGTGTTTTTTTTTTGTAGTTATAGTTCTGAAATCCACTTCTAATTTTTGAGAAGTTTCCTCAAATAATTATTTTTTAGCATTTGCAGCTGTTTTTTAAAAACTTATGACTGTGTTGTAGGTCCAAGCACAAGCAATGATAGCAGGTACAATCAAGAACAAGAAAATGGAGGTGCACTCACAAATTGTTTATTCTATAATTTTAAAACTAAGAGCACGATTGTTTTTGTCAAAAGTGAATTTTTATAGTACTTGCACAAGCCAGGCTATCTGCGAATAATATTAAGATAGTGAAATTATGTTGTAGGTCCTGACAATGAAGAGGAAAATAGAGGTAGCAAATTATTTTTAAACCCTACTAGACCTATTTATGCAGCTATAAACTATATCTTCTTTAGCATGTTTTGATTGACAACCACCCCTTTTATCTATCAAATTGTAGATTCAGATGGAAATGCTTTCGATTTCATGAAGATATGATTGAATATTTTCATTGTATATATTTTTTTATTAGTTATAGCTATGGTTATAGTTACAGCATATAGCTAGCTGTATTTATTATTTATTATAAAAAAGAAAGTGTTTAGTGGAAATATATTAGATATATATATATATAAATATATAGCATATTACTAGATATATATTTATATTTATTATAAAAAAGATATGTTATTTTCATCTTCGTATTTATTACACGATTTTTTTGTAAATTATCCGTACATTGAGGATCAGACCTTAGGTTGGTAAAAAGCCTGTTTGGCCCTAAAGATGCTAAGCTGGTTGTTTAACATCTATTTTTTTTACTGAAACAATGCCATCATAAATCCTACTTTGACTCTTTGAATCATATTCGTCAATAGTGACCTTAGCACATAAAGATTTCACGGAAACACACTATAAACACTATATATGTTGCGTCCAAGAAGGCTTTTGTCACATCCCAATTGGCAAGGTTGCTAACTTAGAGAAAGTGTTTTGAAATGTATGTAAGACCCAATTTAAGGCCCTAAACCCTTAACCACCGGCCTTAAAACCACTTGTATTATTATCAAGATTATTATCGTTTTCTAGCAGACTTTATTGTCAGTTCGTTTCTCTGTTAGTTTTGCAGTTAATTCTGATTATTCTATTTATAGAATTTTCCAAATATATTTCTATTGCTTTGATGCCTAATTATCTGCGTCATCTCTGCTAATTTATGCTCAGCGTGTTCATTGGTTTTGTTCACACGCCCAACAATGAATCTACATTCCAGACCTAGTTTAGAATTCGCGTTTACCCATATAAATTGACTTTGTTTCGAAAAATATTTTTTAGGCCTAAATTAAGTAAAGTCGAGTATTCGCGTGAAATGTTCAATCGATACACAGAGTATTTTCCTGTATGAATCAAGTAAATTACGAAAAACATTTTTCAGATCTAACCTAACTGAAGTCGACTATTGGCGTGAAATCTTCAATACACGAGTATTTTCCCGTATAAATGAAGTTCCTTACGAAAAATATTTTTCAGGCCTTAACTAAGTGAAGTCGAGTGGTCGCGTAAATTGTTCAATCCATACACAGAGTATTTTCCCGTATAAATGAAGTTCGTTACAAAAAATATTTTTCAGGCCTAACCTAAGTGAAGTCGAGTATTCGCGTAAATTGTTCAATCGATACACGAGTATTTTCCCGTATAAATGAAGTTCCTTACGAAAAATATTTTTCAGATCTAACCAAGTAAATTTGAGTATTCGCGTAAATTGTTCAATCCATACACAGATTATTTCCCTGTATGAATCGATTTTATTTTGAAAAATATTTTTCAGGCCTAACCTAAGTGAAGTCGAGTATTCGCGTGAAATGTGCAATCCATACACAGACTAATTCCCTGTATGAATCGATTTTTTTCGAAAAATATTTGTCAGGCCTAACCTAAGTGAAGTCGAGTACTCGCGTGAAATGTTCAATCCATACACAGATTATTTCCCTGCATGAATCGAGTTCGTTACAAAAAATATTTTTCTGACCTAAATTAAGTGAAGTCGAGTATTCGCGTGAAATGTTCAATCCATACACAGATTATTTCCCCGTATGAATCGAGTTTATTTCGAAAAATATTTTTCAGGCCTACCTAAGTGAAGTCGAGTATTCGCGTGAAATGTTCAATCCATATACAGAGTATTTCCCTGTATGAATCGAGTTCGTCAGAAAAATATTTTTTAGGCCCAAATTAAGTAAAGTCGAGTATTCGCGTAATATGTTCAATTTATACACAGAATATTTCCCTGTATGAATCGAGTTCGTGAGAAAAATATTTTTTAGGCCCAAATTAAGTAAAGTCGAGTATTCGCGTAACATGCTCAATTTATACACAGAGTATTTCCCTGTATGAATCGAGTTCGTCAGAAAAATATTTTTTAGGCCCAAATTAAGTAAAGTCGAGTATTCGCGTAATATGTTCAATTTATACACAGAGTATTTCCCTGTATGAATCGAGTTCGTGAGAAAAATATTTTTTAGGCCCAAATTAAGTAAAGTCGAGTATTCGCGTAATATGTTCAATTTATACACAGAGTATATCCCTGTATGAATCGAGTTCGTCAGAAAAATATTTTTTAGGCCCAAATTAAGTAAAGTCGAGTATTCGCGTAATATGTTCAATTTATACACAGAGTATTTCCCTGTATGAATCTAGTTCGTCAGAAAAATATTTTTTAGGCCCAAATTAAGTATAGTCGAGTATTCGCGTGAAATGTTCAATCCATACACAGAGTATTTTCCCGTATGAATCGATTTTATTTTGAAAACTAGTTTTCAAGTCTTATCTAAGTGAAGTCGAGTATTCGCGTGAAATGTTCATTCCATACACAGAGTATTTTCCCGTATGAATCGATTTTATTTCGAAAAGTATTTTTCAGGTCTAACCTAAGTGAAGTCGAGTATTCGCGTGAAATGTTCAATCCATACACAGAGGATTTACCCCTATGAATTGACTTTGTTACGAAAAATATTTTTCAGACGTAACTTAGTATTCGAGTATTGTTCAAAAATGTTCAATTTATACATTAGCCGTTGTGTGATTCTTTGCCACGAACTTTTTTCCAACC
Source organism: Hydractinia symbiolongicarpus (assembly GCF_029227915.1). Taxonomy (NCBI): domain Eukaryota; kingdom Metazoa; phylum Cnidaria; class Hydrozoa; order Anthoathecata; family Hydractiniidae; genus Hydractinia; species Hydractinia symbiolongicarpus. Next base: position 22,049,700 of record NC_079878.1, on the reverse strand, counting down.
AGTTATGTTAGGAGTCTATTAATTTTAGCTTATTTAGAATTTTCAGGTTTAAAGGCTATTTCTGCTACTAGTGTTTGGCATACATTTTGGGCTAACATTTTTCGCAAAAGAAAACAAATTTCCTGAAGGAGCAGAACCTACCTAGGGTATAAGTTACATGCGACGCTAGTGCAAAAAAGACGTGTGTTTAAAGCGGGCAAAAGTACCTGTTAAACGCAGGACCTATTTTAAAGAATCAGGGATGATTAAATGCAAAACAATGGTTTATTACGAATTTTTATTTAACATTACTATTCTGACGGTTCAGTCGAGGATCTACATAATGTTACCCTTAAAAAAGAATACGTTTTTACATTCATTTTCGGATTTGACTGGTTTTTTGTCGATCTATTAGACCATTTTCATTGTGGAAATCCGCCTTCAGATACAAAAAAATTATTGTACGTAAAAATGCGAAAATGTAAAATGTAACCAAGGTTGTCTTGAAAAATATTAAGCTTAATCTTGCTCTAAAGCTTTAAAAAATTGCTCATCAGTAATAATCTCTACATCATCTTCACTATCATACGCATCGGAGAAATGAATTTCGTCTTCACTGTCACTGCCGTCATTGCCGAAAATATTCGTCACTTGAACCGATGTGTCACGCGGTACTGCAGAAAAAAGATACTTCGCATAGTCAAGCTGTTTGGTAAACTTTGATTTCGACCGATTGTACAATGCCTTGATCCCACGATTGTCGTATTGTTCCTGAAAATATGAGGGTGAGTTTTTACTTTTGAATAACTTTGTTTTTAATGAGTTGGAATAAAAAACCTACATGTATCGTGTCCGTTCTATGTTGGTTATCTTCATAAGTTGACTCATCTGACATAAATTATGACAAAAAAACAGATAAAGATAAACGAAGTCGCATTCTTAAAGGTTTATGCTTAATGCAAATAATGTCATCTAACCATAAACTTTCAAATTTTCTTTCATAGCTTTTTCCAACGCAGTGAAGTAATCTACATAATTTTGCATTTCGCGTAGTAACAACTGTCCTTCCTCTAAACAACGTTGCCATTCTTGGAACTGGTCAACTATTATTTTCTTTTCCCAAATTGTACCTGTATTAATCAAACGTGGCAATATAGCTGTCATTGACAGAAAAAATAAATCAGATATGTTACCCATGCGTGGCTACCAGATAGATTGCCACATTGCTAATATTACGGACGAAATAATATGACGAGTAAAGATTTTAAACATCTGGCATGGGAGTTGCACCCAAACATGGGTAACATACATAGTTTTTTTCTGAAGAGAAAACATACTAACTTACCACCAACTGGTAACGGATTGTTGTTTAGATTTATGTGTTCCTCTCCTATCATGTTAGCCAGTGAGTTGTATTCTTCACATTGAATAGAAGCTTTTTTCAAGATGGTGTCTATCGTTCTTCTCATTCTAATTCTTTGCTTACTAGTATCTATTCGCAAAACAGGACAAGAAAAAAATAGTAACATTTAAAATATTAAAAAAATTAAAGAATAAAACTGTTAAAGAGGTAGTAATGGCCACTTGTCAGCTTGCTCAATGACAGTCTTTTAATTGTTGCTTGAAAATTATGGTTTAATATTTTTTCCTTTATGACGTCCATTACTTTTCTAATTATCTTCCCTTGAATTTCATCACCTTCAGGATCAAATAATGGATTTCTTTCTCTTAGTTTTGCCATCAAAATCTTTAACTTCGATTGGACTATTGTTTGTGAGCTACCACATTTCAGCAAATAGTGAAGAGGGACATCATGAGCGTCTGAATGATTATCTGAGTCCAACTGTTTTAAGCGTAGAAAATACAGTGCACAGGTTTCTGTTAGAGACAGGACCCTAACGTTTTCCTCTGGAGCTATATACAAAATTCAAAATAATGATGTAAAAATCAAGGCCTGTGGTTTTTATATTTTTGTCTATAAAATTGAGTATTTATTGTGTGTAAAAAAATACAAGTATCAGACTGGTGGACTATACCTGTGAAAAAAGTTACAATCTCTGATGTTAATTCTGTCATGGTGATCACAGATGTATTGATGCCAGCACCGTTACAACTATTCTCCCAGACTAACTTTGATGATTCAGTATCTTTCAAGTTCTAGTGAAAATATTGGAATACACAATCATATCATATTTACATTATATAAGCCTAATCAGAATAAAGGAAAAATTGAATAAGACAGATCAAAGTCCTATGGATATGATGCAAATTACCTTTTGATAACGTTTTACTAAAGCTTTAGCTAATCCAGCAATTTTTCTACAGTTCCAATCACTAGCAAATTCCGTGATCACATCTTCTCGATCTACCCAAAAAATTATACACTGAAATGTGACTGACTATTGATGGAAACAAACAATACACCACATATAATAATAAAACTACAAAAGACCAATCAATGTTGATTTTCTGTTTTATGTTTACAGACCCACATGCTTTATCATTAAGCTCGAAATCGTTGCTTTTTACAAACTGGTGTTTTTAAGAAAGATCCTAAATCACTAGCTGATTAAAAATGAGTAAAAAAAACAATTTATACATAAAAAAACGTGTTAAGAAGTGTCAATGCGTATGGCCAAAACATACAGTAAATCAATTTCCCTTGGTCTAAAATAACATTGTTTACTTTGGGGAAGCATGTACTTAGTTGTGTTTCCAACACGTGACAGGTAGCTATTCACTTGTTCAGCTTCTTCACCTGATGACTTTGCTGATCCCTTTTGCCATCTTCCACTCCATTGCACCTGGAGAACATGATTTAAAATCATTTTATTGACATGGCATTGTAATGCAGAGAACAAACTGTAAATCAAAAAAAGTCGGTGCCATATATGTGTATGCATCTTACCTGACAAGACATCTGGTGTATTTTTCCATGCATCACTGACAATGCGGGTTTCATTTGATCAGAAATAAACGGATCGTGTGAATTGAGCCATGGCCAATATTTACAGACAACGTCATACCAAAAGAATTCAACATTTTGGGAAAGCATAAAAGTTGTTTGTAAAAAATGGGCATAACCAAATATTTCACCACGAAACATGTTTACTGCTTTTAATGCAATACCATGTCTACATACACAATACTCAAGTCCAGTCTCATCTAAAGCTGCCTTTCTCCGTGATATATCTTGAGCTGCTTTGAGAATACTAGGTCCACATGTTACCTTTTGCAACTTCTTGTTAGTGAAATAAATAAATAAAGCATAATAAAATTATTGCATAAACATATAAATCAGATAAAATCATTGCATGAACACAAAGTTGGACATTTCCAACCACAAAAATAACAAACTACTGTTTACCTTGGATTTTTGTTTCGAATAGTCAAGAGATTCTAAATGATTGATGAAATGAAAAGATCTTTGTAGTAAGAGTCACCATTTCTTCTAATATAATATAGAAAAACAAAACAAAATAAAGAAAAAATCTTAAAATTCTTTCATAAAAAATAATTTTTTGAGGAAACTAATACACCAATACAAGCAAGCACTGTAAAAATTTGACTCACTTTCCAGATGTTTTATATCGGTATAACTTACTATTGCCATCAACGTGGCAAGAGTGTTGTTTACCATTGCAGGCAGGACATGAAAAAATTGGTATTTTCATTAACTTTTCAAGCTCATGTTGTCCATATTTCCATTCCCTGTATGTTCTGGTGAACAAGGTACAACTTATCACATCCGTCTAAAAGTATATATCCCAATACAATCCCAATCGCCACTGAAATTGCTGAACATCAGGGCTTCAAAATTTCAAAATCTTGGTACATGTCTGTTACGTGTACCTTGTAAGTTTAATTAGGTGCACAAGCGTGTTCCTTATATTTTGTTTACCTTAAAACCTTGTAGGAACACATGTGTACGCCATATGTGCACCTCACCAGGCACCTCCATATCAGTTGTAATAATTTTTGTTTGTAATGAAACAAATATAATAGGAATATAAATTCTGATTAAAGAATCTGCACTTGGTAAACGTCCTCATTTATGCACATTTCAATGAGAATTTATATCTATTTTATCAACAATGAGAATACAAGAGAATAAAATACATCATTAGGAAAAAACAATATAAAACATTTACCCGAGAATTTAAACGTGAAATATCCTCTAACGACTTTACATAACTGCTGACAGACGAACCTGGCATCCGTTTCGAAAATCTATCCCACATTACGAAACAGCTTTCATGAAAGATGTAATTAATTTGCTTTAATGATCCTGGCCAATAACCAGATTCCACCAAATTAGTCAAGGAAAAGGGATCATAGCTATTGCCACAGGAACATTTAATGACAAACTTGTTAAGATCAAACCTTCCTAAAAGGACCAAATATGTTTTATCTAATAAAAGGTAGTGGCAGTAACACACACAACAAAGTATACATATAATAATACCAACCATTAGTTCTGATGACTGCTACCAATTCCGTAGACACAGAAATATCAGTTCTACCATTGCCACAATTACATTTAGGAAAGTTGAGTGGAACAATTTTTCCTAAAAGTAACCTATGTGATTTAGAAAAATTACACACACATGTACACCATGCTCAAGAAATATTAAAATACAAATTTAAATACGAAAATTCAACAAATCAGTTTATCATGACAAAATAAAAAGGTGGTCTAAAACTAAAAATACCTATATTCATGATTTCACCATCAAGGAAAGTCTGCGTTGGTGCTAATGCAATAAGACATTCGTTAAATATTGTTCTATCATGAAAAGGGTGAGTTACATGAAGTTTCCTATCACATTCAAAACATAGATTTTGGTAGGTAAACAACCATAACATTCTATGGAAGATGGATTTATTCCACAATGTAAGCATAGGTCAGAAGTAAAATATTCTCTTTTTATTAAGGAATTTATTAGCTCCTGGCGAACATCAACCCAAGAAGATTCAGCAGATGATGTTCTTTTAAACCAATTCAAAGTCTGGGGTTCACTGTCCCCATCATTGTTTAACACATAAAGATCTGAAACAGTGATTATATGACTTTACTCAATTGAATAGGTACGATATGTGCACCTTTAAAAACTGTAAACACACCTGAAAGACCATCATCAGGAATACTTTCTGAATCAAGTTGAAGGTCAGTTGATGTTACATCACAACTAATTTGATCTGCAAAATATTTTTTAACAATGTTTATTTGTTCAAGTTTGTACTAGTTTAATAAATGCAATTCAAAATTTATGCAAAGGAAATTTATGTAAATTTTTTTTTGTTATCATCATTCATCATCATTCTCGGCTTAACGTCCGTTTTCCATGCTAGCATGGGTTGGACGGGGTATATTAATGACCCTCTTCCAATCTGATCTAGACTGTGTTAGATCTAAACTCAAAATTGTATAGTATATACAAAAAAAATAAGGTAAAAAAAGATTAATACACACTTGTAGAAGTTTTTTGTGTCTTTGTACAAGGCTTTTTTGAACAACGTTTTCTAGCACGTTTCTTTCCACTTTTCATGTTGTACACAGTAGTTGTTTTTTTCTCCGTCGCTTTCTTTTCTTCCCTGCATTCTTTTAATAAGGAAGTAATTGGATCTTCTACATCACGTGATGAATCTTACATATATATATAAAATATATTTACAATTATTATCATTTATATGTTTTTTCCTTTAAAGGAAAGAGTTCAGAACCTTACAGTAAAAAAATTCAAATGATAAAACCATATATATTCAGAACCTGATATGAGTAGTGGTAAGAAATTGTATATACCTTGTAAGCACTCTTCCAATATGTGAGCCATTACCAGTTTTATCTCTGAATTGATCCAGCACAATCTACTTAAATTAAACAATGTGAAATTATAACATTCCTAGAATAAGGTGTGCATTTTGCACACCTTATTCTAGGAAATTAATGACTCAGAAAATTGGAGCATATTTTTAAAACTTGTATTATTTTTTTTAAAAAAAATGTAGCTATATAACATTACAAATTAATTCATGTTTTGTACAAAGATGATATATATTATTATTAATAAAATGAACGTTAAAACTCCCTGAAACTTTTTAAAATCTTTGTGGTTTTTCTACTTTGCCCTAGGTATACATAGATAGATAGATAGATGTGCATATTTTACATGGCTAGCCTCACAAATATCGAGGGATATACCCTGTCTATTATTTCCAGGAGGGGCCATGGCTTATGGAGAGTCCTAGAGTATTTAATGCTCATTTTTGAGCTACGCAGACCCAATTAGGGCCCGCGCTCTACTAGACAACTCCCGGCAACATCCAACGGCCCACACAGTGTGCCATCTCCCCAATTTCCCTCACATGGCTTGGGTTAACCCGGGGCTATGGTAACATTCACTCGGCCCATGTTGAATCGCCGTCAAGAGGAATCGAACCCCGGTCTCCCGCACAGAGTACGGGAGCTATAACCACTAATCTACGGCTCCACTAGTACGAGAGCTATAACCACTAATCTACGGCTCCACATGATGCACAAAAGCTTTTGCTAGCCAGCAAGTACATCATATTAGAGCATGTAACTTTTGAATTCTGAGCTGCTTATAGCTAGCTGTAAACTGACGAAAGTAGTTTTAAGTTTGGTTTCTTAGAGCGACATTTAACCTAGCTATAAAATATAAATCTCATAGAAAAGCTTTTAGCTAGTAGCTATCTATGACGTGCTAACTATAGACAAAGTGTTCCTTCTCTTATATCGTAGCTCTAGCTAGGGAGGGTAGCTAGCTTTGAGCCAGTAGCCTAGTCCTAGCCTAATTCAGTCTTTTCATCGGCAATAACAACAAAACCACAATCAAATTATATCCAACTAAACTTCCTTTCCAATACTTAGCTAAATTAACTGTTAAAAACAAAGCTAGCTAGCTTTTGATTTTATCCATTGGCAACTGATTTATTCACATTCACTACACTGTGACTGCTACCATTTTTTCCCTCACACACAGTAATTGTACAAATACAGTAGAATTCAACATCTACTGTACTAGTAGAAACGGGATTTGGTATTTATACCAATTCAGTAGAATTTACTATATGGTCACTTCTACCATATATGTACAATTTGCAGAGAGAATGTGTTGTACCGAAAGCTTGTTTCCAATATCATTGAAGAAAATGATGAAGATATTTACCATGCCAGAGCTGTACAGTTGCATTTGCAAGGCAATTAGACAAAATGGTGCTCTTATGTGAAAAATGATTTGTCTTAGAGAACAATTCTTTCACTGCCACAATGTCTAACTTCCTTTTTTTATAGGGGCAACCTACGACACCCTTTCCTCTCAAACCAATCTTGTGAGATGGGGAATTGAGAAAGACAAAAGTTGCATTCTGTGCAAAAAGCCATCCTCAAATGTCTCTCACATATTGAGTGCCTGTAGGACTTCCCTTACGCAGGGTAGATACACATACCGTCATGACTCGGTTTTAATAGTTTTGGTTAAGGCATTAAAAGAGTTTTTGGTATCATATGAACCTCTTAAGCTTTCAAAGTGCAACAAATATAATTTCATTTCGGTCGGTCAATCACCATCTAAGAAGAGGCATACAAAGTGTCCAGGCCTTCTTCACCTTGCTTCCGATTGGAAAATACTTTCAGATTTAGATTCCGTTTTAGTTGTTCCACCATACATTGCAATAACACAACTACGCCCAGACGTGTTATTAATATCCAGTTCTTCCAAAACTGTAATTATGTTAGAACTGACTTGTCCATGTGAAGAGAGCACGGAATATTGGCACAAACGAAAGCTTAGCAATTATTCTTCACTTTGTTATGCTATGAAAAACAATGGATAGATCGTGCATCTCTTTGCCATTGAGGTGGGTGCAAGGGGTTTCTGTTCAGAATCAGTAAGGACCTGTTTTCGTCGCCTTGGTTTCCCTAACAAGCCTTTACGTTCCCTATTAAAATCCCTAACTTTTACCTCCATGAGTGCTTCTTTTTACATCTGGATGTCTCGAAATTCTACTACTTGGATTGAGCCTGAAAAGGCCCCAATCATTCCTGAAGTTTCTTCTGTTACAAATATGGAATGTAAGAAATCAAAAACCCCTGAGAAATCTTCCGCAAATCACACAAAATCTTGTAAAATCAAAAAACCCGAAAAAGTTGCTACAAGGTCTTCCAAAACAACAGTCGCATTGCTATCTAACCCTGATTTTAGGAAAAGCGGTCTAAAAAACTTAGGAAACACATGTTATGCAAACTCCATCTTACAATGTTTTTATAACCTTCCAAAAGTTAAAGAAGCCATTTCTGTCAGCAAAACAACCTCAAAGTTAGGCGAAGCATTTGTAGGTGTTCTTCAAAGTTTGTCTGTTTCTAGAAGTCTAGTTGATCCCTCCCATTTTTTGCGTGCTATTAAACATCATATCTCAGCTGCGAAGGGAAGTGCATTTAATATCTTTGCTCAGCACGACGTCCCCGAGGTTTTGAATATCTCCTACCTGATCTGTCATTAGACTTTCCATGTCTTGGAAGTTATTTTAGCATTGGCATCAAGACATCAACCACTTGCAATTCATATCATATTACCAGCTCCTTAGAAGTTATAACACCATGTATCTGCACCCTATGTTACAATCTTCCTAAGATAATTTCTTTGAAAGCGAGGAGTTGTCACACACCAATGCATACTTCTGCCATGTTTGCAACACTCATCAAACTGCTCTAGTTGATAAAGAGGTAGTGTCGTGCGGTTTCCATCTCATTTTACAGCTAAAACGTTTTGCCAGTGCCAACGGCCTTATGTCAAAAATTGCCTCTCGTATTACTGCTTACCCAAGTACCCTTTCCATACCCTTTACCGGAGATGGAGAAGTGAAATTTCGTAAAAATTTTCAATTAAGGGTTATTATCAACCATTGCGGCAACTTAAATAATGGTCACTACACAACCACAGCCTTCGACCAAATGGTTCACAGGTGGATACATTGCAACGATAGAGCAGTAATTTTCCGTGATGACCACCTTATGAACAGTCACGAGTCATATGTTTTCTTTTTAGAAGAGCTGAGATAATTTTAACCAGAATGAGTCAGCAAGGGGGCTTGACTACACTCAGTCTTGTCTTTGGAGAGTGACGACTCCACTTATTACCCCAGTTAAAAAAAATATTAGCAGGGGGGTTTGATCACACATGATCTTGTCTTTTAATTAATTCCTTGTAAAAAGGGAGAATTGTGCTTTTAGAGGCATTTTCTCTAGAGGAGTACAACCTCTAACTTATTTCCAAAGACCTAACACGTTGAGTTCATCATTGCGGTGGCCTGCCACCTCTTTGTAAATTATTTTCTCAAATATGGTTGGACATGAAAAATCTTGTGCTGAAGATGCAAAGTAGGAATTCATTGAATTTATTAAAAATGCAGTACGCCATAGCATGAGTGATGTTTTGCACTTTGACAAGCCAAGTGATTCTACTCGCCTTGATGAATTTTATTGGATGGATCGAACCGGACTGAATCGACCTGTACCAAATTCCGATCCGGTCCGGTGCCAAAATTATTTCCAATCAATTTTATGAGCGGCAAAAGTTTGTAAGCAAATATTGTGGCTATAAACGTAGGAGTATTGTTACCCCTTTTGCTTGATAAAGGAAGAATTCGGCAAGAAAGAGAAACAACAAATACAAGATAGGTAAAAAAAGAAGCTAGAATAGCTACTTACTGTGTACATTGAATTCACTGCTAAGTTCCTACCAAGAAGCCTTGTTTTTATTTAAATCCTTGTAAGATCGAAGACTGGTATTCCACAAAGCAGGGAAAAAAGGCATTACGTCTTCCTAATTATATTTCTTATTGACATAACATCGTATTCAGGCTCTTCTAGAGGTTGTTCCTCCAAAAAAATTATCTCTTATTATATGCAGCTGTTCGTCTGCCCTTGCCATGATTCTTGTTCTTGCGTACTTCGAACTTCACAGCTGTGGCTGCAATTTTGAAAAGTTACTGATCATTCACTGGCTGAAAAAACAAATCCGGGCTGATCCACTCGACGGATCAGAATCAAAATCTGTCAATAGTGCCCATGGGAAGACCGAAATTTGATCCGATCCGGTCTGATCTGATCCTGCGAACTGGAAATCCGGCTTAATCTTGTTAACGCTTGACAAATTAATACTTAATATTTTACTTAATATTTTTTCACAAGCCACGGACTTGTATGTTCTCAATAACAACAGATCTTTCAAAAAATATATTTTAACAAAATATGCATACGTCAGCGAAAGTTTTTGCCTAAGACAAGATAAGTTATGGGTCTAGAGCAGTTTTCCCCCTCCTTTCCCTCACAGACACCAGGTGTATTTCTGCTGACTGAGGAGGAGAGGATAGGATTGTTTTTTGGTGTACAGAGAAAACCTGTGGAAAGCTAAAATATATTAAACTAGCCGGGAAACCCGGCGTCGAAACGCCGGGTTAAGCGATCAGGAAGTATGTAGAATAAAAAAAACTTACCTTACATAAAACAGGCCTTTAATGTCTCAGGTAGTAACTCATTTTTGATGTTATCTACAAAAAAAAAAGGAACAGATCAACACTTATGCAAATACAAAATTGATAGGTTCAGGCTTGCTGGTCCCCCGAACATTTATGATGTTCGTATTAGCTGCTTCCCACAGGGGTATCAGTTTAGCCAAAAGGTTATCCAAAGAATAAAGTATTGGATAATCTTTAACCTCATTGTAGCCAGCTTTGAACCAAAATATTAAGAATTTAACATTACAACTGTACAATTTTAGAGAGAACGGTAATCATGAAGCAATTTAATGGTTAAATGAAGCTATGTGCAAACATATACAAAGGTACTCATGTAAAGGGGGCAAAATGAAGAATACAATGGCTGGCTAATAGTAAATAAATAAAAAACTCTCTATATTATGAAAAAAGCGAACTAAAATAACTATAACCGTACTATAACTGTACTATAATAACAACTTAACGGTATAAAAAAAAAATACGCTAATAGGCAGCAAACAGAGTTTCTTAATTTTTGACAAAAGTTTTTTTAAGTATCAATTTTTAAATAAATTATAAATATTAAAAATATCGATACTAACTATGCATCAGGACTATATACAAACACTATTACTTTATCTGCAAAATATTGATGATAGTGGCATATTAATGACTAAAACTAAATACTAAGAAAATTGACTTTAATGCGAAACTAAGAAAAAGCAGGCAAAACTGGGAAAATTATGGAACTATAAATGGAACTATAAATGGAACTATAAAATAATCAAAGACAAATAAAATTGAAACGCGAGTAATATCGACCACTGACACACAGGGGAGTGAAATATTTGAAAATCAATTAAAGGATTTAAAGTATATATCAAAGTGGGTACCGATTAACGGTATTCCACCTTGATGGAACACACCCCCTGTTGTATCAGGATCGATTTCGCCCCTTCTTCGTGAGTAGGTTGCCCAGGCCGCTCCCGCCAGCGGAAGCCCTCGCGGTCCCTGCCCCCGACGCGACGCCACACAAGGTATGACGCCCTTGACCTGGGCCCTGGGTTTCTTCTACGATACCGTAGGTATGCTTTGTAAGAAAGATCCTAAAATACGGAAAAGAATATACTATATAAAACTCAACATAAATATAAAAATATAAGACTCAATTTTTTCAATGCAACAATGTGATGAGAATATGTAAGAGAATTAGAACTTATAGACGATGGTAATAAAAGTGGACCTTACATTACTAAGGTTTTCTTGACTTGATGCAGCTGTTGTTGTCGTTGTTGCTGTTGTTGTTGTTGTTGCAAATGTTGCTGTTGTTGTTGCAAATGTTGCTGTTGTAACTGCTGTTGCTAGTGATTCTGTTACTGATGTTGTACTTGCTGTTGTTGTTGTTGTTGATTCGCCTGCAGACGATACTCCTGCTGAAGCAGCAGTGTTTTCACTTAAAAACTTTTCAAATCGTGACATTTTTAGTTTGCCTAAAAATAAATTACTATTTAAATAAAGTTGCATAAATATAAGGAAGATGTAATTTGCACAACTGAATATACATGTACAGTTACATAAATATTGATTGCCTTAAGTAAAGGGAGACAATATACAAAAAAAATACCCATAAAGGGGGATTTTCACGAAGCGAATTGAACGACGAATTGTATCTGAGCATGCGCAGTTTTGATTTTGCATCGAAATATTCGGTTCGCTGAAAAGTAGAAACAGTTCCTACTTTTTCGCGGCTAAAGGTTTCGCTGCTAGTTTTTGACCAATCAGAACGCGGTTAACTAATGTAAACAATGAATTTGGCCCCTAATTTATTTTGTTGTGAAAATTAAAAAGCGAATTCGCCATTCAATTCGCTTCGTGAAAATCCCCCTTAAGGCAACCCTGGCTTTCAGTTTGCGAACTTTAACTGGACTTTAAAAAAGTGAATTTAGTAGAATAAAGTTCTTTAAGTTAGAAAGGGCTACAAAGTTTTAATTTTATTCACCCTTAAATTAAATTATGTTTATATAATTGTGAGCTCGAAAAATTTGTTTATTTATAAATCCAGCTAAAATTGACGTAACGGGGTGCACCTCGAGAAGGTAAGCCATTGGATTTCGCACCCCACCTATGAGAGAAGAAAAACATACATTTGCACAATAAAATATGACGCAAACTCTCACAGGCAGTGGACAACAATATTTTACAGTGTAGGAGATAGAGGTTCTTTTAAAAGGATATACAATTTAGTTTAGCAACACCGCGTGCGACAACTGTGTGCCACAAAGATCAAGTAGACGCGGCACTTGTTCAGGCGTAAACACACACTTTAATCATTGAAGTTGAGATACTATCTCCGATTAAAGCTAGAGACAGAACATGCTAACACTGTCAACACACCTATTAAGGCATGAGAACACCTGAAACCCATCATATAATGGTCACGTAGGCAATACACAACTTTGATAAGCACCAAATCAAAATTGTAAGTTGCTTATTAAAATTATGTGATTAATGAAGAAAAAGTATATCCTAAGAATGCAAAAAGTTTTTCCAGAAGTATAAAAAACTTGCCTCCTAGCTAGCTAAAAATGCAAAGAAACAAAGAAAGGACTGAAAAGAATATTCTAAGAATACAAAAAGTCTTCTTCAGAAGTATAAAAAAGCAAGAAACGATGCAAATTATAGTAAAGAAACTTTCCTTGACACCTTGCTCAGTCTTCTTGCTAATCTTCAGTCCGTTCATTTCTGTCCGCTGGAGCGCGAGATGTTTGCAACGCTGGAAACGGACAGCAACCCGGGGCAAAGTTTATAGGAACAATAGAGTCTGTGTAATAAGGCTCGTTGATTGGTTGGTCGTGGAAACTGTGAAACACGCCAAGAGCGGGAAAATAAAATAAAATCTTCCCCACAGTGCGGAAACAGTGCGTATCTTCTTCTTTCGTGCGTAATTTACAAAATTTCGTGTTTCCGTTACGGGACGCATCTTTCGCGGACAGACAGACAAAATACGGCTATTATTAAAGAGAAGTGAAGAAGCTTTAGAACCATGTTTGTACCACGAAGGTATACCTAAAAATTAGAATTCTAGGAAAATTCCTCCAAATCAATAAGATTGATGCAGCGTGTGCTAAACTATAAGGGGTGTATGTATTGTAAAACTCACTTTTCTTTTCTCTCGTAATTTATGCCAGTGCATAACTGAACAAAGTTGTACTTCTCAAACAATACACATGGTTCTAGATGTGTCGTCACTCTGTTTTCATCTATGCTTCCGCCTTTATTGATTAGTTTTTTTCATGCATTAAAATTAATTTTAAATCATGTTTCAGAAACAGTGATTTTCGCTTTATGACACACAGCGGTGTTTTTTTAAGAGATATATGACGCAACTTGTCATAGACCTGTCTTAGTTACGCCTTTAGAGTTGGTACGGCTGCGCATTTTTGTTTAACTTCTGAAAAACTCACATCATTATTGACAAGAAACGCCTCTTTCAGCTCTTTAATCTCCTGTTCTGACCAGACTTTCTTTTGCTTTCTTGTCTAGCTGCTCTATTTGACATGTCAGCTTGGAAAAGTTCTTTTACTGCTGTTGGCCCGATCAAAGAAGACTTTTCATATTTTTCAGGAAGCAGTGTTCCTCTGCTGTCCTCATGGTATGTGTGATCAATGTGGCAGCATCTTTTAAGTTACAGCTTTCCGATTCTCTTAATGCTGTGCTAAGAGACTTACGAATTATATTAGCTGAAAGATATTTTGGATGACATTTATCCTAAAGTTACCAACTCTGTCCCATTGAAGATGAAGGCGTTTACTAATGTCCCTGGGTGACACTTTCTTTCATGACCAACTTAAAAATACATATTCGCATTTCGGTAAATTATGTGGTCTGGCAAATTTCACGTATGTTGTCAAGAAATCAAATTCGTCCTCATTAGGGACGATTTTAGCTGGGTCATAGGTGGCAACTGTTTTATGGTCCCAAAAATAGATTACAAATTTTCCATCAACATTTGCTGTATTATTTTCATTCATTGTGCGGTTTGCCGCGACCCCAGATCTCTGTGCAATTGATAAATGAATCACTGCATATAAATAATCTCTTACGGCGCAATACTCCATCTGAGTTAGGCCATATCCTATGTCTTCTTTCAAAAGTTTTAGTATGGCTTCAACCTTTTTGGCTCCCTGGTTACTGTTACGGTATGTTCCTACTTGCTCTTGATCAAGAAGCATTTCTACATTGTCCGTCATTCGCGCGAATCTCTCCAATTTCTCTTGCACTTTAAAATTTTTCCGCCTCTGCTGTAATTTTGAAATAAACGTTGTAATGTCTTAATGACTGCTGTTCAAATGGTGTCTGTTATTTAGAGAGTCTTCTTTAAGGATTTGACCGGGACCGCTGCAATCACTTTTTTACTTTAATGCAACGCGTCTGTTTTTTGGAAGTCTAGAGAAAATGCGTCAAGGCCAAGTAAAGTCACGAATCTTTAGCATTAAGGTATTATCTCTCATTTTAAATAATGGCTCTTCCGGAATCACGGATTTATTCGCAGCCGTTTTCTATTTAAGTAAGATAATGGCATGCTTTCAAGTACTAAATTTTATTAAGAAACTAATTAATTATACTTAGTACATCACATCTAATATTGACAGTAAAATTACCGTTGGATTTTCCGTGCCACATACATCCTTCAATACATGATTTATAGTTTCAGAAACCACGTCAGCTACTTCTTTCTCCTACATGTAAACAGAGGATGTTGGAATATTGAATTGCATAACAAAACAAAACAGTAACCACTATGTTAAAACCTCTAATGAAACCGTACTGATATTACAACTCATTTCACACATTTTTATATAAAAAAAATGATATTTAACATGTGTTTAAATCATTATTTATTAAATCCATACCTCTTCACCCTAAAAATGTGGAAATAAACCACTGACTTTAGTCTCTTCTTCGGTTTGTAATCTCCGATTATTGGGTTGTGAAATCTACAATGTTATAAGCTTATATACTTAACATGCAGCATAGAAAACTAAAAATTGAAAGATAAATAAAATAATAAATAAAATAATTTCGTTTTGCATTTTTTCATTTGAAAAGTTGGAGTTAACGAAACTTAAGAACTTACTGGTTTAATAATTTCCACATTGAAATCAACCCCTAAATTAGTGTGAGTAGTTAATTAGCAAACACTGCAACATAGAGAGTATGTCTTATTTTAAGTATTTATGTTACGTTATTTTAAATTAGGAATTTATAAGGGTCATGTCTTGATAGTTTCAAAACGAAATTAAGAAAGAAGGTCCTGTAGAAAAAGAAAAGTAATATTTGGAGTGAAGAAGCAATCTCTAAGTAGAGATAGATCTAACACATTAACTTGACTAAATTTTCATACAAAAGTAATTTGCACAGACACATATAAAAGAAACGATTTGTTTTATAACATACAATGTCTGAAAAAATTGTTTCGGTGTCATCTGAAACTGTGCAAATTGCTTTCTTCTCTTCAGGCTAAATTTACATAAAAATTTTATATATAATTTTGGAAAAAATATATCAAAATATTATGTTGTTAAAGGAAAAACTTGTAAAACAAAGAATATGGAAATGGAAAATCAGGTTCTTAATGTCTTTGTCTTTTGTAACTGAAATGTTAAATTATTCTAACTGTTTTAATAAATAAGTATCAAACGTTCCAAAAACATTTTTATTTTTAACATTAGCAATTTATTACTATATTAGTACGTATACCTTCATCATTAATGTGGCACCAACATACAATTAACCGCGTCAGAAACAGCATCATTTAAGATGTCTTTCTCCTAGAAGATTTAACAAGAAAATGTTGTTTTAAATAATGGTATGTTTAACCAAAATAAATAAATACATGCACCAGAAATAAATTAGACGTTCAGTAGGTTGGAAAAAATACTTACCAATCCTACCACTTCCTTTTGAACCTTCAACAACTTTGGCAAAACTTCCACATAGCACTATGAAAGATTTAAGAAGTGAAAGGTTTTACAAAAATAATAAGACTTAACTCGAAGTTAATGACATGTAACATTTAACCCTTTCATTACCGGACAAAAACCCTCCAATTTCCCGGAGCAAAGAAAATGAATTTTACCTCATGTTCTTTAAAGTGCCATAACTTCTAAACCAATGGTTGAAACTTCACCAAATTTGGATCCTTTTCTTGTTATATATTTTTCCACTAGAAAATAAAAAAATATTTTCAAAATTTTATTTTCGGTGCGTACGAGAAACAATAATGGCGGAGGCGGAAAATAAAAAAATGCGGAAATTTTGAATTAGAAGGTCCGTGAAAAATATTTTTTCACTTTTTTTTCAAATAATTTCTACAAATCTTGTAAATATACTTTATAACTAATAACTTGATGAAGTTTCAGAAAAAAAAAATGAACGGTCCTGAATTTACGCAATTTTAGAAAAAAGCCTGAAAACGGTAAAAAACGCATGTGCAAACAGTAACTCGTAATATGACAGCAAAACACAGAAAAAAAGAGTTGAATCATGGTTGATTCAAAGCAGAATTAGATATACTTCAATATTCTGATGCCAGCTATACTTGTTTTATGGTCTAGCAAATAAAAATTCAGTAACGTTTTCGAAGTTTCTTTCACTTTTTTCTTTGCCGTTGCATCGTATTTTCAACGGCGAGATTTCAAAACATTTGAAAATAACAAATAAACTTTCTCATATGCAACTACAAGCTCCTCAAATAGCAAAAACAAAAGCAAAACAAAAGGCAAACTAATAAATCAAGTGTCAAGTGTTCGAAAAATGATTAGACACGTTGTGCGTATCAATCGATCATCTATACAATTTAGTCGTCATTCGTGCCATAATCAATAGACATATGGTAAAGTTCGAAACACTTGTCTGAATGTAAACCAGGTTCACTTAGGCAGCTTCTACAAATATAAACGGTTTTGAGAGGCTTTCATTTGTTTGTACGTATACCTCTTGCATAACAAACTCGACAATTCTTTGACGGTCGTTGATCAGCGGCACCTTCAGCTGCTTGCTTTACCGAAGGAAAATGTCGACCAGTGAGACGGTAAACATCATCATTCTGGTGTTGTATTTGCGGCAATGCTGGACGTGAAACAACAAGATGTTTGACGACTTCGATAACATATTCCTGTAGTGTCTGTAACAGGCCCCTCATCATCATATTCCCAATCACTGCCAAGTTCTGAATCTGTTTCAAGTATATTTTCATCTCCACTATCATTATCATTAGTCACAAAGTCCACTATTTCATCTATATCTCGATAAAAATTTTTCCTTGACGCCATCTTGAATGGAAAAATCAAATTTTCATAACTCTAGAAGTAATACTTCAAATCACATCGGGTTTCGACCCCGTGAAAGATAATTTCTTCTAGATTGTTCTTACGCGTGGTTTTAGGTGTACGGCCTTGAGCCTTTAGCTACAAATTCGATTTTTTCCATCCCCCGCCGGGCGGGTATCAGGGAAAAAATAGGGGGTTTTATCCCCCGCACAGCGGGTATCAGGTAATGAAAGGGTTAAACAGCCTTTCAGCGTTGGTTTAAAAACGGCTTTCTTTATTTTTTTATAAAACATGATTTTTTAAAAACATATTCGCTGAGAAAGTTTGCTAAAAGTTTTTAAAAACAGTTCTTACATCAATACATTAAATAAGCTTCGCGAGAACACTAGAGCCTTTCTTTCAACTTGTTAAAAAATTGACTTGTGTTAACTTTTTCAACTGGTTAAAAGCAGTCTAAACAGAAATTTGCTTTAACTAGTTGAACCTTTAAAACAGCTTTTGACAAACTTAACACTGCATTAACCAAAAAAGCCATGCCTCTCCATCTGACGAATCCTCAACTAAGTTGCTTCCACACTCCAAGTTCTATAAGAGTTAAAACTTTTTTTTTTACTTTTGCAAATCATACTGAAATATAAATTAGTAAAGTAAATATGATGATATACATGTTACAAACAACTTTCGCACAAGAATTCATTTCTCTACTAGACAACATAGAAAATATCACAGAAATATTTTAACGTACTGCTTTTTCTTGAACTGCCTCCATATTGAAACCTAAAAGCAAGATTTATGCACTGGTTATTTATTGTACACAATGATTTTCTGACCCATGATATGGTACTATCTATTGACCTTCGGAGGCAAAAAATGTTGTGTCACAAATGTGTAAAAACTAGACTTGTATCAGCTTTGGCAACTTTTCCTTACTTTGCATGGATGATCCATAGAAGTGGCACCCACAGAGAAAAGCCATAACTGAGAATTTATATGCCAGACTTGTGGACCAACTTAAAACCGGGTTGGGTTACTAAATGTTGTTTATAAGAGTTTGATGGTCAAGATGACTAAGTTTTTGGAGCAACTATTAATTGATTTCTAAAAAATTATACAACTTACAAGTTTTGTCATGCGGGCTTAAAATCACAAGATCCTTAAAATAAAAAAATACCAACACTCATGATCTAATTAACCATATTTAATACTTTTGAGAAAGTATATAATGAGTATGATACTTCAGAACTTGTTATGATTTTAAGTATAATGATTTCTTGCAAAAAAATCCTAGTTGTTCTCAAGTCCTTTGAAACTTTCACATTCTTTGTTACTCTTGTGCTCACATTTAATATAAAAAATCTAAATTTTAAATAAAAAAGAAAGGGACAAAATGTCTAGAACATTTTAGAAATTAAGAAAAAAGGTAAACATCACATTGCAATAAATACAGGTTTAAACTATATTTGCTATTAACAGTAAACAATAAGTTTTAAAAATATAAAAAATAACACCAATTGGTTTCATAAAGAGACTACAATTTTTTTATTACAAAATTTAATTAACTTGCTGACACTTGTTTAATATAGAGAATTTCCTTGTTAAGCTCACTCCAAAAGAGAGAGAACAGTGAGCAAGTCTAGATTCACAGTAGACTGTATGTGACAGGGAAAGCTTGAATAACACAAACCTGTTAGAGAAAGACATTCCTTCCTTTTTTGGCGAGTGTATCACGAGTCAGTGATAATGGAGTTGTTCATACCTTCAAATGCTCTTCTACTTGTTCATCCCTTTGTTTACTTGAATCGAAAGCAATTGTAATGTTTTGAAAAGTGGTTTGTTTTTCTGATGCAGGTATAATTTTTATCTGAAAAAGGAGAATTACATTTTTTTATGGTTACATATTTCCATGCAACTTAAATGCAACTGGATTTCAGATTTATAAAAAACATGAATACGCACCATTTTATCCGTTTTTTTAGCCGCTTCAATACTGATATTTACAGGAAATATATCATCCTGTAAAAGAAAAAAACATTTTTCATAACAAATCTATAAATAAACCCAAAGATACAAATAACATTTCTCAGGCTTTCCCAAAAATATTTTGAAAAAAAAAATAGTTATCAAATTCATTGTTTCATAATTTTTTTATATATATATAAACTGAAAGTAATAATATGGAGTTACTTACTTTAAAAAAAGGTTTCTGTGTGTCTTTCTAAAAAGAATGAATGGAGACAACATTTAGAACAATTTCGAATGGTCAAGTATATGGTAATCCTTTTTGACATACATACAGTATGTATTTGTAAATCTCTAAATCACAAGATAATTTTTGGACTCTAATAAAATTGGATAAGTAAAAAACTAGATATTCTTAAAAAGATATTTCCAGGTTTATTCTCAAAACTTTAAATATTTTTAGATGTGTTTTAAATACAAATGTTTTTCACTAACTTTTTTCCCGCCACCAAATGTCCTTGTCATTATAATCATATCTCAGCTCTTGACCTTTTGTCATGTGATCTAAACAGACCAATGTCATGTAATGCAAACAGACAAAGATGTGGTTTTCCATCTATCGTTAGTTGTTTCATGCTGGCATTGCAGTATCTTCGAGGGGAATCATTGATGAACTTGCATATTTAATGACTCAAAGTCGCATCAATACTGTAAACAGAAAGTATTTATCCATAGTAAATAAGTTACAAAAACAAAAAAATATCTGATTTATATACACATTTTCGTGCATTACTTTATACAATAGGCTTAAAATATTATTTGCACAATAATTTTAAGTGATAAAATTTATATTTTCACATTTTACCAAGCCCAGTTAAACTAAATGTGTAAACAAATTGTATGTTGAAGCATACATAAAAACATGTCATTAATACTGTAAATTTAATTAATTAACTAAAGCAATTTACTTATATTTTCATTTTAACAAAAATATGCTTAATAATATAAAAATATGTCTGTAACAGCTAAAGTATGTCTGTTTGTCAACTATGTAGACTTTTTACGGAACCACGTCAATGCATTTAGACTGACATCAAATTATTAAATAACTCAGGAAGCAGTAGAAACGGGTGAAAAAATGTAACCCCCTGTATGAGTAAATAGAAACAACCTGGAACCAAAATAGGACCAATTTCTTGAAACTGGGTCAAACAACTTTTTCATCAAACGGGTCGAAGACGTCATCAACAGACTGGTAAACTCCAATATCTTTTCAACGGTTTGTTAAAAGTACACGATCTTAAACATTTTCTTGACCCTTATTTCAAGCTTTACACAAAAGAGGCAACATCAAAATTCAAATGACAGGTTTTTTCAATTGTTCCACCGCCTTAGAGCCTTATTTACTAGTAGAAAAATGGTAAAATATTTAAAATGAACAGCAAATACAAACCATTGATCTTTCTTATGTAAGTAAAAAATGAAGTTGCCAACTTTTTCCTGAGCATAATTTATTTCTCGGAGTTCTGCATCATGGTCACTGATAAGGTCCCCTGTAAAAACAAAATAGTCATTTCGTTTATAACAAACACAAGTTATATTAGGATAAAATATAAATTAATTGAATTTTCATTTTTCTGTAACAGCTAAAGTATGTCTGTTTGTCAACTATGTAGACTTTTTACGGAACCACGTCAATGCATTTAGACTGACATCAAATTTATTAAATAACTTAGGAAGCAGTAGAAACGGGTGAAAAAATGTAACCCCCTGTATGAGTAAATAGAAACCACCTGGAACCAAAATAGGACCAATTTCTTGAAACTGGGTCAAACAACTTTTTCATCAAACGGGTCGAAGACGTCATCAAAAGACTGGTAAACTCCAATATCTTTTCAACGGTTTGTTAAAAGTACATGATCTTAAACATTTTCTTGACCCTTATTTCAAGCTTTACACAAAAGAGGCAACATCAAAATTCAAATGACAGGTTTTTTCAATTGTTCCACCGCCTTAGGGCCTTATTTACTAGTAGAAAAATGGTAAAATATTTAAAATGAACAGCAAATACAAACCATTGATCTTTCTTATGTAAGTAAAAAATGAAGTTGCCAACTTTTTCCTGAGCATAATTTATTTCTCGGAGTTCTGCATCATGGTCACTGATAAGGTCCCCTGTAAAAACAAAATAGTCATTTCGTTTATAACAAACACAAGTTATATTAGGATAAAATATAAATTAATTGAATTTTCAAAAGCTGGTAGCTTAAAAATACCCATATTGCATGCATTTATGAACATGGTTCTATGTGCTATATTTACCTGCATATTCACATAAAAACTCTCCTTATGCATCTTGTTACAAACCTAACCTAAAAATATTCCACATGTCAGAATTTATACAAATGGTAGAATGCATTTTAAAAATAAGATTTTCTTTATTGTATGTCATGCAATCGTGCAGTATTCTAGCTAAGTCTTTATTAGACTATAAAAATTGCATTTTTTTGTGCACAAATACAGATATGTTTATTCCTATTGTTGTCCCCATGACAGCAAGATATATAAAATATATGCTGCCACAAACTGTTAATACTTTTTGGGGGAGTTTTGTGTATTTTTTTAAAACTAGTGTGCTCAGCATACAATGTAATTTTGTTTGCAAAATTCTCAATGTACAAATGCACTATTTCTATTATGTTTTCATTAATTTTATTTGCAACTAATCTTTATCGTTTTTTGGAGCATGGTCTAAAAAAATTTGTTTCCTCAAATAATTTTTTTTGTGGTGCATTCATTTCCTTAATTATTTTTTGGATTGCAAGGTGGATTTGAGCAACATATACTTTACATATATTATTTTCGTCAAATAAAATGCGTTTGTATCTTTAATCATCTTAAGTTTATACTATAGAAATAGGAAGAGAAAAAAGAGCAATTTCTGGAGATACATTAATATGTTTTCGTAAATTTAAAAAGGTTTTTCGCATTGATCAATGCTGGTAGATTTCCTCAATTCCACTTAAGCAGAAATATGATATAATAGGTTTTTTATGAAAAAACTTTCACAAATAGCTTTAGTTGCAACTGTTGTCAGCAAATAAAACATCACCTATAAAATTATTCTGTAATTTACCAAACTTTGATGTTAAAACAATTGCATTGCACTTTTAAGTTTCAGGGTAAATGACTTGGAAACCGGTAGAAATAACTGATGTTATCTCCTACGTGGGCAACTAAGGACTATCTAGGACCAAATTAGGATCAATTTCCTAAAGCACCACTAATTTCGGAATGGACAGAAATGACGTAAACAAAAACATTTAAATCCCTATATCCCTTAAAATGTTTGTCAAAATCACATCATATACATTTCCATGTTTAGCATCTCAAGCTCTACACAATTTCTTTTGTATTTTGGCAAGTCTTTGCTGACGCGAGCATAATTTTAAAACCCTTATCTCTCCTTATACGTTCGTCAAAAGCACACAATCCCATATTCTTTCTTAATCAGCGATTTAAGATCTACAAATTAAGACATAAAGTCAATGGGTAAACAATTTATCATAACATATTTCTCCATATGCACTGTTGACAACAGCAAAACTTCTAAAACCACCTATGTTTTTTCGATTCATCTTCTGCATTAGTGCATCTTTCTACGGGCGTTAAAGAGTAGTAAAATACATAAATAAAATCGGAGTGAATCAAACACTTTTAAGAAACTACAAGGATAAAAGTTCATGAAGGTAACGTCTGATATGTAACATATATTTTTTTTAAACCTATTGATTCGTTTATCCACAACTTTTCTAAATGTGGTGGGTCTTTCCCATCTCTGCAATATTTCCGGCAATATTTTCTTCAGCTTCATGCCAATTATGTCCTCTAAGACTTTTTTTCATTCTCTAAAACAAGTAAATAAAATTCTAACATCTTTATAATATATGAGGGAAGTCAAGGACATAATAATAAATAGTACACCTAAAGTTTAAATTATTTTCGTTTGTGCTTTACCATTATAAAACAAATGGCTCTGAGCTATTTAGAAAATTCCCATTGATTACATAATGAATAATGGCATTTTTTTTGAAGTTTTAGTAACACATCTATCACCAAAAAAAAAAAATCCGTATGGAAAGTTTAAAAATAAACTAAGATTTGAACTACAAGCATACCTTTAGCTTTACACTTGGAATAATAACTTTAAGATATTTTGTTCCTAAAGAATATTAACATAATATATGATCAATTCTAATTGAACATGAATTTAGCAAAAAAACATAAGGAGACTTTATATTCTGCATTTTTAAATCACAAACATCAATTTTAATATCAAAATTTTAATGCTAAAGTATCAGTTTACATGCTACTGACAGGTCTTACCTCCTAAAACATTATCCTTAGTTAGAAACAACAAAATTTCATTATCAAGATTTAAACTGTCTAAATATCATTTCACATATTCTTAAATCTTAATAAGTCTTTGTGCGAAAATACCATCCTTAGGTAGACAGTACAAAATCTAAATATGAAATCGATCGCTTTTTAAAAGTTTAAAATCGAAAAGCGGCGATAGAAATGTTTTTTTAGATCGCATTTTAAAAGTTTAAAATGGAAAAACGGCGATGGAAATGTTTTTAGATCGCATTTTAAAAGTTTAAAAACGGAAAGCGGCGATAGAAATGTTTTTTTAGATCGCATTTTAAAAGTTTAAAATCGAAAAGCGGCAATAGAAATGTTTTTTTAGATCGCATTTTAAAAGTTTATAAACGAACAGCGAGAATAGAAATGTTTTTTTAGATCGCTTTTTAAAAGTTTAAAATCGAAAAGCGGCGATAGAAATGTTTTTTTAGATCGCATTTTAAAAGTTTAAAATGGTAAAGCGGCGATAGAAATGTTTTTTTAGATCGCATTTTAAAAGTTTAAAATCGAAAAACGGCGATGGAAATGTTTTTAGATCGCATTTTAAAAGTTTAAAATCGGAAAGCGGCGATAGAAATGTTTTTTTAGATCGCATTTTAAAAGTTTAAAATGGAAAAGCGGCGATAGAAATGTTTTTTTAGATCGCACTTTAAAAGTTTAAAATCGAAAAACGGCGATGGAAATGTTTTTAGATCGCATTTTAAAAGTTTAAAAACGGAAAGCGGCGATAGAAATGTTTTTTTAGATCGCATTTTAAAAGTTTAAAATCGAAAAGCGGCAATAGAAATGTTTTTTTAGATCGCATTTTAAAAGTTTATAAACGAACAGCGAGAATAGAAATGTTTTTTTAGATCGCTTTTTAAAAGTTTAAAATCGAAAAGCGGCGATAGAAATGTTTTTTTAGATCGCATTTTAAAAGTTTAAAATGGTAAAGCGGCGATAGAAATGTTTTTTTAGATCGCATTTTAAAAGTTTAAAATCGAAAAACGGCGATGGAAATGTTTTTAGATCGCATTTTAAAAGTTTAAAATCGGAAAGCGGCGATAGAAATGTTTTTTTAGATGGCATTTTAAAAGTTTAAAAACGAATAGCAGCGATAGAAATGTTTTTTTAGATCGCATTTTAAAAGTTTAAAAACAAAAAACGGCGATAGAAATGTTTTTTTAGATCGCATTTTAAAAGTTTAAAAACGAATAGCAGCGATAGAAATGCTTTTGCGGAGAGTAGCAGAGCCTATTTCCTCATTATGTAAGCCAAATATAAGGGAAAAGAAGTACGATGGAGAGTATATAGCATTTCTATGCGATTTCGTCCCTATACATCCGAATTATAAAAATTCAAACTAAAAATCACAGTAATCCAGCAATTTAATGTGTTTATCAGGGAGCAAAGCGATGGAGTGTTTGTTGTTTTTTAAAGATAGTGCCAAGCGGAAAATGGGGACGAACTATATTATTTTCAAGAAAACGAAAGAGGGAAGTATGAATAGCTAGCTAGTATATCACTATTTTTTACATGTAATGAACCTCTTCTCACCCACACCTAACTAGCAAATAACTACCAACATATGTGGCAAAATAAGCTGGTATAACACTACCAAATTGGCTAGCTAGCAGCATAAACTAGGTAGTTAACCAGCACAAAACTGTTTTTCTCACTAGCTACTTATCTGACATAAAACTGGCTACTTGGCCGGCATAAAATTAGCTATGTAGCTAGATTTAAATGATCCTTAAGACATATTTTCTTGTCATACACATACTGCACAATGAGTTAATTATGCTCTGATTAGGAAAGTACCGTCAAATATCTACAATTATCCACAAAATATGTTGGTTCTAACAATTTTAGACAAAAAACTAAGAACCAAAAGTTTAGCCAAATCAGCAAAAGAACATTGGTATAGACATATATTCTTTTTAGCAGAAGAGCCTGGACTTTTTTTATAAATAAAAGAATAAATGCAACCTCCATAATGTGTTTTTTGCAACCTTGTCCATAGTATTTATTTTGAAAAATATTGTGAAAATGGAAGGTTATGTAGAGCTATCACTATTTTTCACTTTTAGGTCATTCACACCCCTAAAAAGCTCCCTAACTAAAGCATAAAACATAATTTAGTGGCTCAGATTTTCTAGCTAAATAAAGAGGGTGCCGATAAGCCGCAAACGCCCGCATATATACGGGCGAGTTCGGGCGACTTTTCGAATTAAATTGACGGTTGTCGGCTGAAACCGCCCGCACTTTCCCGAACTCGCCCGGAACATTCTCGAAATGCAACACCTTGTAACATAAACATGGCGGACGACAATTAAAAGAATGCGTTTGAAGAGAAAGGAGTTAATAAAGTTTATATATAAGTTATTTATCAAGTAAATCTTATCACAAATCATAAAAAACAGTTCTTTTAAGAACTTCGCTATCACATAGTTAGTTCATTTTAATTTTTATACTTTTTTAAATAATTCTTCGAGAGTCATTTGTGGTGAATCTTTTTTTTTTCGGGCATTGTTCGGGACTATGCGGGTTTTTTCGGGCAAATACCTGACCTTTTTTCAAAAAGCCGAACTAGCCCAAAAACGCCCGCACTTTTTACGGCGTATGCGGCTTATCGGCACCCTCGTGCTAAATATACCAAACTAGGTGCCATATTTTTTAGTAAAAAGACTGTGAGCATATATAAGATGCACATGTAAAGTTTTTCATATATATATAATCATGCCCTGTTGGTCTAATGGCTATGACACTCATGCAAATGAGAGATCCAGGTTCAAATCCTGGACAGGGCTAGGAAAAACATAATTATCTTGCACTTACAACAACCAAGTAAATGTTTCGCCTTTTTCGTGGACTTCTCTAATTATTTCTATATCTTGACTTTTTAATGTTGTTGTCATTGGAACCAAGTTAACTTTTAATCTCAGATTTGTTAAAAATTGATAGTTTTTTTGGCGTTATGACCGATTGTTTAAATATTTGTATTGGCACATAATTCTGCTAACATGATTCACTGTATATATATTGAGCGGATATAAATTTGAGAGCTTTGTTTGAGTTACTGAATTTGAAATATTTGCATCTCAATATTTTCTATACTCCTGGATTATTATGATACATATCTTAGATATATCGAGTATACGCATCTTTGAGTAGTAGGGGGATTCTCTATTAAGGTGCCTGCCCCTGCCTTGCCGTTCCCTTGCCTTGCCTAACCCTGCCTTGCTGATTCCTCTTCCTGTTTCCTTGCCTGCCTTTGCCGTGCCCTTTCCTTGCCGTGCTTTGCCTTGGCAACCTCTCCGCAACACTTTCTATATTGATTTTAGATCGCTTTTTAAAAGTTTAAAATCGAAAAACGGCGATAGAAATGTTTTTAGATCGCATTTTAAAAGTTTAAAATCGAAAAGCGGCGATAGAAATGTTTTTTTAGATCGCATTTTAAAAGTTTAAAAACGAATAGCAGCGATAGAAATGTTTTTTTAGATCGCTTTTTAAAAGTTTTAAATCGAATAGCAGCGATAGAAATGTTTTTTAGATCGCTTTTTAAAAGTTTAAAAACGAAAAGCGGCGATAGAAATGTTTTTTTAGATCGCTTTTCAAAAGTTTAAAATGGAAAAGCGGCGATAGAAATGTTTTTTTAGATCGCTTTTCAAAAGTTTAAAAACGAATAGCAGCGATAGAAATGTTTTTTTAGATCGCATTTTAAAAGTTTAACAACGAAAAGCGGCGATAGAAATGTTTTTTTAGATCGCATTTTAAAAGTTTAACAACGAAAAGCGGCACTTAATAGTTGTGAACAATGCTTCTCGTTTGTTAGATTAAACGCGCTGGAATCTTTTTAAGTAATTAAATCAACAATACATCCTCGCGAATTGTATTATAAAACTTCGCGAAAGATTTTTATTATTTAATTACTTCACGCTAATACTTAAGGGAGTAGCTATCAATACATTTACACAATGCATCTCGCTATTACAAGAAATATAATTGCTCCGATATTTCTTCGCGAGCGCACTGTTTTTTAACACGCAAATATAAACTCGCAAAACGCTCAAGAGATTCAATTATAACAAAAGACAAATGACTGCCGTCCTCCACCCTTTGAATAATCTCTGTGATGCTTCGTCACCTGAGAACGATGTAAATATGCAATTAGGATAAGCAATGTGACCTATACTGACCTTAACTATGAAAATCCTGGAACATACATGAAGTTTCTGTACTAATTCTACTTTGTCCTTCAAATTTTCTTTGTGATGCTCGGTTACCTTAAAAAATGTGAAAAACGAGTGATTGAATTGTAATACTAGCTAAATTCTATTTGCTGATGTGTCAAGGATCCTTTTGGGTTTTCAAAATATCATATCAGAAGTTGAAAAAGATGTTTACTTTTATATCTCAAAGTAAGTGTCATATTTTAAGTTATCGTAAGAACATTTCTCAACGCATTACAGGATTAAATGTGACTTGTTTACAAAATGAAATAGTTGCACAAGCATGAGAGTGATTATGACAGACATACCTGCATTTATCTGAAGGAGTTGCTTTTTTCCAACTTTCGTAATCTCCATAAGGGCAGGAGGTGCTTGATATGTTCCTTCGTTGATAGCACGAGAATGTCCCATGTGTTTGTAAAACCAATCCCGATCTGATTTTGTTATGTGAAGTGCAGCATAAAGGGTACTGACCCTATGCCTATTGGATGTCACTTTAATATTGTCTGGCTTCTTTAGGTCTATTTTTTCAATTATATTGTGAACTGAATGCCAGCCAGACGCATGTCCTTCAGATTTCCTTGTGCTGGCAAAAAGGTAGTTATTATCAGGTAGAATTCCAACGTCACTTCTTATATCTGGGTCAGCTAGTTTTTTTAGAGCATCTATTGTATCTGGTGGAATAAGAACCAGGACTATCTGATTTTTTCCTTTTCTAGTCATATATTAAACTTGATTGTATCAACTAATAATTGATCAAGAGGATCTAAGTAATCAATGCGTTGCTTATCTATCCAAGCATCATTAATCGCCTGCTGAAATTCATATAACAACATACGTGCTGGCTCTCCTCCTAAAATATTAACAAAAGAACAATTGCATATTACAACTAAAATAACAACTGATACTATAGATAAAAAAGTTCTGCAACGTAACTGAATAACTTACCTCTACGTGCAGTTAGCAAAGTTAATCTACAGCAAGCACAATCTCGCAAATCGACACACGAAGGCACATCAAATATTGTAAAAGGATCTTGCAAAAGCTCTTTCATCCTTTGCATTACATGGTTCTTAAGAAGTTGGATGTCTTCCTCCAATGGCAGCTCGGAAGGTTTTCGCAGTTTTATATTCTGGTGTTTGTTCAGTTAGTAGGTTGCATCTGCAAATACAAAGTCTTCGTACATTTCTAACCTAGAAATAAATCGGTCAATTTCTTCAGCAGCGGAATTGTCACTTGAAACTAAGTAATGGCCTTTCAAAACCTTTGCAACACGTTTTAGTAAGTAGTTAAAATTTTGTTTTAAACCAGGTTTAAATTTGTTGTCTTCACTGGTTGTGTATACATCAATAACATTTTTTAAATGCTCAAAATTTCTACGATTGAACATATCACTTGCATCTCCATTTGGCCTTTCAATGTCATTTTGCTTAAGAAATAAATTGTACATGTTAGCAATTCTACGCATGTCTGTCTTTCCTGACAGACTTTCTGACTTCAAATGACTTCTCGCATTTTCTTTTATCTTTATGATAAAACACTGTCCCAACTTTAATGATGGTGTTTTCTGTCCTGCATATATCACCAATATTATCCCTATGGAATTTTGATAAGATATTGTCACGGAAACCATCAGTTATTCTTAAGTTTTCTGGTAATGATAACAAGTTGACAGGTACGGGAACAGTTTTTTACACAAATTAGCCAGGCAGTTTTTCATATGCTGATGCCAAAATCTCCGAGAAATAAATTTCTTACAGTTACTACAGTATACCAAATCATTTTGATCCCTTCCACGTGTCTCTGGCTCAAATTCAGGTTTTTCAATTAAAGCTTCTTTCATATTATATTCAAAGATTCCTCGGTGCCTGAAGTCCTCATAAGCTGCAACTTGCTCTTTTTTAAGTTTGAGTACAACCTTCACTTCAGGGTGGTGTTTATGCTTTGATCTGATATGCCTTCTTTGTTGTTGCAAAAAATGCAGTATCTGTACGGTTTCTTTGTTCGGCGCTATAAAAAGTAAAAAGTAACTAATAATACTTTGACATAAGCGGTACTTTGCAAATACTACAATTGTAGGGTTTCGTGAAAAAAACCCGGGTTTTTTAACACATTTCGCAAAACCCACTAAAATAATAATTAGATAGTTTGATATATTTTCAGCAGACGCAATGGACTCCAACCCTTTTCAGTAGAATAGAAACTATACTAAAAATCGATTAAAGTTTTGACGCTTATAAACTTTTGTTGATAGACCAACCCTTCCAAAACCCTGAAAAGTTGTCTACAAAAATGACAATAATTATATACTTATTATCAATAACATGCGATAAATTAATGCAGAACCTTTTTCACTGTTGTCCGTGCAGATTTATGTTCAATTGACGAAGTAAGTGAAGTACTGCTTATGCTCTAAAGAAGAATAATGTAAAATGTATGTCTATGTGTAAAAACGACAAGCAGGATTATGTCTATTTGTGCTACCCATAAAAAAGTTTAGCACGGACTGTAGGATTTTTTTGAGCATTAGCTCGTCAGCTAAAGATAAAAAAAACATGAAAAAAGTTTTAAATTTATAATAATAAACAATAAAGCTAAGAATATAAAATTAAATTGGTAAAGTGTCGAAAAAAGTGTTGTTGTTTTTGCCAATGCACTTTCGTTTGTATCAACAACATGCACATCAGTATCTATCATAAAACTAGAATCGTTTAGCAATGACACCTAAATATGGCAGGAAAAGTAGTACCGTTAAACGTTATTGCATTGAAACAACATCTGACTTGAAACAACATGTGTCTTGAAACAAATCGTGAGTGGTGTATTTATCTACAATTCTGTTAGCATTTAAAGAAATCTAAAAAATATAAACCAGCAATTTTAATAAGCCCAATGGATATAAAATAATTTGCCCATTTGACAAGTTAATTTGAGAAATAATAAAGGTAAACAAACTATATGTGCATCACTTCGCTGACAAATTAAAATTGTCTCTAAACTAACCTCGTTTTCCCAGCTGTGTATTTTGCGGAATGGAAATGGATATTGAAATAGGTCTATTAGATTTTTTGCATTGATGCAGAGCTATTTATTTTGGTCAGAGAAACAAAAAAGGCATCTGGATGAAATGTTTTCTCCGTACTCCTTTGCAAGATTATCTGCTTCCAACGCACTAACTAAACGTGCTTTCTAGATAAGCAAAGCGTCTCCGTTCTTAATACACTAAGTTGTGAAGACACCATAGCCTGATGAAAAGAATTTAAAAAATAGTAAACAGCTTCTATACCAATACAATAGACATAGGCATGCTTGTCATTATTCCTGTTTTAACGCGTTACACTATTAACAAAATTCTAACACGACACTATAACATAATTAGTCCATATTCCGTGAAATAATCCACGGATTATATATTACGCTATTTGTGTGCTTGTAGCACAATTTTTTTTCATACAGAAAGAATAGGGCTATTAATAATATAGACTTAGTCGTTAGGTTTTGGACGAATCCACAGGTACACCAGTCCATAGATTTTTGCCATCATTCATATTTCCAACATTAGTATTATGTGCTTTTTTAAAATTACACAATTGGGTATTAAAATCAAAGCAACCATTTCGAAGAAGCAAACGACAGCTATTATTACAGAGACTGGTCTTTAAATATACTTAAAAAAATTGAAATTTTAGCTATTCTCTTTAATCTCCTTATTTCTTATTTTTCTGACCATAATTTTTTGGAAATGTGTTCATGGATTGTTCATCACCAGTAAAATAAGACATATTTCTCTGTTACCCGAAAATCTTATATTTTCTAAATATAATTGTAAATTCCAAGACATT
Source organism: Hydractinia symbiolongicarpus (assembly GCF_029227915.1). Lineage (NCBI taxonomy): Eukaryota > Metazoa > Cnidaria > Hydrozoa > Anthoathecata > Hydractiniidae > Hydractinia > Hydractinia symbiolongicarpus. The sequence goes on along the minus strand of NC_079878.1, from coordinate 22,017,435 downwards.
CGGTTAGTTGGTTAACTGTTAATAAATAATCCAACGTGGATAGAGAAAGACAAAGACAATTAGACTTAAAAATGCAAAGTTTCTGGTATAAAACACATTGAGCATTTACCTTAAAAGGATTCTAACATTACCCTTACTCGAAAGGAAACTATGCCAACCATGAGCAGACAGAATCTGCTGCTTTAACAACAAAGCAATCAAACATTGTGAATATGCTTTAAAAGGATGCTTGTTCAAGCAATATTGATTTTTTGCCTTGACATTGTTCAAAGCAAATACTCCTTTAGATCGAGTGATAACAAGTCAGATCATTTTTTTTCATGTTTCCTGATAGTAAAATGGCTGAAGACTTCTCATGTGGTCCAACAAAGTGAAGCTATATTATCACACATGGTGTTGCTCTTTTTTCAAAAACATTTTACGTGCAAGTGTAAGTGAATTGGGTCACTTTGTTTGCTTATTTGACGAGTCCTATAATATATTAGGTTTTGGAATAATAAAATCAACATGGTATGCACTCAATATTATAGTTCGGGATTTATGGGAAAAGCTGCAGCAGTAGATATTCTTAAAATGTTTAAGTTCTGTGTGAGTGGTTTAAGTAGTGAAAAAATGATACAAGTTACCCTTGAAGGACCAAATCAAATCATTTTTGTCAATGCGCAACGAAGAGCGCCAAAATAAATGAATTTGAGGTGTGCTAGTTGATCTTGGTACCTGTGGTACATACAATTAACGGAACCTTGAAAACTGGCGCAAAAGCTACTGAATGGAACTTAAAAAAGTTTATGCCATCAATGTTTTAAATTTTCCATGAAATTCCCTCAAGAGCAAGTGAGTATGAAAAATGACTGAATTAACAAGATCAGATATTCCCTACATGTTTTGTGGAACTCGTTGGGCGAGAATCAAAGTGTAGCGAAGAAAGCAAGGGAAGTTTGGTCAAAAGTGGTAATTGTGATTGACTACTGGAAATTTTACCAAAGAGTTAAACAACCCGGTACAGGCCAAAACACAAGCTTTGACCACCTAGTTACCAGAACTTAAGACAACCTGGTATCCTTGAAATTAAAGTTTTTTGAAGAAATCGGTGCTATTTTTAACACATTTGTTTTGGTTTTCTCCTTAATTATCCTTATTTTTTTATTTCTTCAATCTCGTTCACAGCAACATGTCTCTTTAATATCCTTACTTTTGTTCTTATTTTATTAGTGGTCACCCTGACAATGTTTTTCTTGCGGACAGACACAAACAAAATACAACTATTTTCTATAATAATAGCTATTGTCCTTTCATTTGCTTATAACAGTATTAACCACGCATAAAGTCTCGAGCTACAAAAAACAAATGCGATATAGTTTTTTCGCTTTCTCGAACATTTATTATATCGCGCACAATTTTGTAGATTCTCGACGGTGGTGATTATTTGTATCGGCAAATGTAAGACAGGTCCTCGGGCGTTCGGTGGCTATTAATTGACATATTAACTCATTTAAACAAAGAAAAAGTTGCTGCGTCGCCGTACTTTAATTATATCGATATTTAAAGCCATAATTTAGCCTTGTATTGAGGCGCGAATTTGCCAAAAGAATTACAAAATGATGCGCTCTTATAATTAGATTAGCGTTTATTTAAGTGCATTTTTGGCTTAGAAAAGAAGAAATATATAAAAAAAAACTGTAGGGCAAGCTTAGACGTTACTTTAGAAAAACTTTAATACCCTGGGCGTGAATACGAGTTAGTAGAAAAGTGCTTAAATACTGAACTTTAACGACGAAAATCATTGTTATATCAAAAAAATCGAAAAAGATGGACTGGTTCCTTTAAAAATAGACGTCCCATACCACTGGCTGGAACTTTTTAGAAATTTTTGGGTCTTTTAAAAAAATGATGAAAGAAATCATCGATTAAATGTCATTAAGTTGGCAGAAGAGCATTTTCTCTCCCACAACTTAGATATATAATTGTATTACCTTTTTTTCAATTCGGAGTTATTGAGGTAAACAACCAAATAAAATCCTATTGAAATACCTCGTGTGCCAATGTGCGTAGTATATAATAGAACTTTTTGAAGTAACATATTGTAGGAGTATAATCTTGCAACACACGGGTGAGAAAGCAGCGACTTTGGATTGCTAACTATTTTCGTAATTAGAACGTAAGAGAATATGATTTACTCGGTTTTTAGGTTTATATTCTTTTTTTAGAACCCATTGTTTTTGTTGACAAAGTCAAGGTGCTAAAAGAGGAAGATGCACGGTTTTTATTTGGTCTGACAGGTTAACCCGTTGGCTTTTCCTTAGGTTACCTTAAGAACAAACGAAGTAGTAAATGCGATGATTTTATTGATTTTTTTGCAACGATCGAATGTCAATTTTGAATTTATTCAGAATGTACCAAAATCGAACATGGCATTTTCACATAAGAATAAAATAGTTTTTTGTTTCTTTTGAAGTTTTAAATTTTAGATCAGATACACTAGGGTAAAAATTCGGACTTACTGTTGCAGTATAAAGTACAATTGCCCGTTAAAGACAAAAAATATTACAGGCTTGCTGTGCTCTCAGGCTATGCATTTTACAAGTAAATGTAAAGAACGTACAGTATTTATCAGTAAACAACACAGCTTTATGCTATGGTATCCGCCATATTGTATATTTCCAGCTATAACTCTTAGCCTTACAAAATAGTCAGAGGAAAGTGGATATGGACGGAGATATGATTTTCCAGCGGAACGAACGGACATCACATCTCTCCCCTACCACTAAATAAACTAAGTAAATAAAAGTATATAGCCACAAGAAAAATACGAAAACTTTTTCTTATGACTATGGTGAAAAAGGAAGAAGTTCTAACTTGTTGAACAGGATGTTTTCAATAAATATAGTTTGTAAATGTTTAGTTCATCTTAAATGTTTGTTCTTTGGTTCCGGAATAAAAAGATCTTCCTCCGAATCAGATTCTTGGTATGGTATGGTTTGATCATCCGATTCCTCGTCTGTTGTTGTATCAGCGCCCGACTCATGCGTCCAAACATCAATTCAAAAGGTGCGATACCAGTAGTAGCATGCGGTGTTGTTCGATATGCTAACAGAAAATTTTCAAGCACAGTGTGCCAGTTTTTGCCATCGGCAATGGCAGCTTGAATAGTTTTCTTCCAGGTGCGGTTAAACTGTTCAACCTCAACATTTGCTTCGGGATGGTATGGAGTTACTTTGCAGTGCTTAACTCCAAACTCTTTCATAAGAGATTTAAATACTTGTTTTTTCGAATTTGTGGACCATTATCGGTGATTATGGTCCACAAAGAGGAGCACCATAACGACAGAATAATTTACGGAGCTTCTGTGTTATGTTGGTTGCATTAGTTTTGTAAATTATCTCAACTTCAGGATATCTACTGTAGTAGTCAACACAGTCCAATTAATTCTCACCTGTTGAAAAATGACCACACAAGTCACACCAATGGGAAGCCATGAAGCATCGGAAATTTATGTCATTATGACAGGTGTTTTCCTTTCGGGGTCAGCTGTGACTTTACAACCATGGCAGGAACTGACAAATTCATCAACAGCTACATTCATAAATGGCCACCAGACTTTAGTGCGAAGACGTTGTTTCGTACGCACTATTCCTTGGTGTCCTTCAATTGCTACTAGTAGAATTTCTTTTTGGAGCGAAGACGGTATGATAATCTTTTTATTGATCATTAGGACGTCTTTGAAAATAGTAAGCTGGTTACGTACAGGATAGAAATTTTGCGTAAGATCGGTTTTGATGAAGTGCTCTGATTCGACTTCAAGTTTAACAGCATGTATTTTGGGGTCTTTGTTTTGTTCAAGAGCAATTCGGTACCGTGTGACTGCGAGATTGTGAATTATGTACATAACCTACATACTCTTTCGCTAGAAGATGGCATTTATCGGTGGTGGGCAATGGATTTGAACGTGATAAGAAATCAGCACTATTGTGTTGACCTGGCTGGTGTTCAACATTATAATTGTAGGGTATCAATTTCATGACCCAGCGTTCAATTTGCGGTGGTCTTATGGTCGGTCTTCACTGTGAATTTTATACCATATAAGTACATGCGAAAGCGTTCTATGGCAAATAAAATAGCAAGGGTTTTTCGTTCAATTTGACTGTACCGTCATTCTTCTAATTTAATCCTCCGGTAAAAATAATTATTTTGAAGGAGTCGTACTAATAATAAGAGGAAATAAAATACCTTGGAAATTGAAGTTAATTGTCGTACTAATAATTAGAGTAAAATAGGAATCAAATCGTATTAAATTAGGGGTTGAAAAATTGAAAACACACTTTTTGGTACTTTTTCTTTTTTTTTTCTTTCTTTTTTAAACTCTTATTTATACCAACTTTTCTTCTCCCTTCAAAGTTTTCCAGTTCCTTGAGAACTTTCTCTCTCATTTGATTGTGAAGTTTTGCATCGACTGTTTTGAAGACAAAATCAGCTGGTATCTCCATACCTTCTTGTGGAAGATCGAATGAGAATCTTCGCTCTCCTGTTACCTTTATTGATAACGTGCCTTCGTATTTAAGAAAAAAGAATATCAGTTGCGAGAGAAATTTAGGCACATGTCCAATTGTTTGTCCATTATCTAATACAGCAATGGAATATTTATCTTCAACCAAAGCACCCGGTCTCACTTCTGGTTCGCTCGTTAAAATTGATCCTATTTCAGCTTTCCATTGCTTCCATCTGTAAATATGATAACCTCTGATGCAACAAGGAACAGTAAATTCTTTTTCCAATGGTATTGGTATCTCTAAATCAAAAAGTAGTAATGGAGTAATATCGTCGGTCATTTTTCTACAACTTTTCTGAGTACGTCGAGGTAGAAGCTAGCATCAGGCAAATACTGACGTCTTTGCATTTCGAATCCAATGTTTTTGTTCGGAGGAAAATCCAAATGATATTGCGAGCTCATTGCATTGCAAATCGAATGTTTCTTTTCATAGAGGAAAACCCAAATGATTTTACAAATTCAAAACAATCGATTTGGAGCACTCTTTTCTTTTGTCAGTGCTGTTAGTCTGTCGCGCGTGGTATCATCATGTCAACCCAAACCAAACTGTTTGGCTATTTTCAAAGCAACGTTAAAAACCAACGAAAGCGTCAATCAACAATATCCTCTTATTTTGCTCCTGGAACTGCAAAAGATGACGACGTGGTTTATTTAGGCAGTAAGTAAACCTTTAGTTTAATGTGACTCAAATTATGATTTCAACTTTGAAATGAAAGTGACAGAATAACTCATAGGGGTGATTTTTTTTCTCAAATACTATACATTTGAGTTTAAGTTATTATTTGCTCAAGGATTCTTTCTATTATTATTTTCAGGAAAAATAGCGCCTCCTCCAAGTAAGAAGCCTGTTGGTAGGCAACCCAAACCGTGCACAGGTGAACAGATCGAGCGAATGATAGAAAAAAATCACGACTTCAACAATCTAAAGCAACAATCTCAGCATTTCGAATCGATCATATGTAATTTCTATCTACACCAACGAGCCAATATCGTCGGTGGAAACGAACACACAACACGTAAGAGATTTACTGAAAAAACGAAAATCGAAATGCGAGAACACTACGCACGCACGAAAAGTTATACCGAATCAGCCAAAGCTTTCCATGTGCACGAGTCAACTCTTCGAAACATCGTGAAAACTCCAGGCAGAGCAGTAAAGTTGAGTGATAAAGGGAGTCGTTCAGGAGCTGGTCGACAAATAACATATCCGTTGGAAGTCGAGAATGATTTGATTCGATGGATTCTTGAACTTAGAGATTTGCATGTCCCAGTGTCTGTTCTTGCGTCACAAGAGAAAGCAAAAGGTGTCGTCCAACCTCACAATCCTGATTTTAATGCTAGCCGAGGCTGGGTCGCGAAGTTCTTTCAACGACATCGTTTGTCACTGCACAGCAGGACATCAGTGAGCCAAAAGCTTCCACGTCAATTGGAAGAATCGATTTCGAAGTTTTATGCAGATGCCGGTTGTTTCATGAGAATTGGGAAATATCCCAGATCATTGGTGGGAAATATGGATGAAACTCCAGCTTTTTTCGATATGGTCCCAACAAAGAGCATCTGTAAGATCGGTAGCAGAGAATGTGTTGTTCGAACGTCAGGCAATGACAAGAAACATATCACCATCGTTCTTTCAGCTGCTGCTGACGGTACTTTGCTACCGCCGATGCTGATTTTTAAAGGGAAGACTGAAAGAACTATCGGAGAATTGCGTGTTTCTGAAGGGTTTGTCGTAAAAACTCAAGAGAAAGCATGGATGGATGAAGATCTCATGATTGTTTGGCTGGATGAGATATGGGTCAAATATGTGAAGAAAATCAACAAAGAGCTCGGATTGGAAAACTCCCTGTTTACCTATGATGCCTTTTCTGCTCACAAGACAGACACTGTGGCGAGTAAGCTGAACGAAAACAAATCAGATGCCTTAATGATCCCAGCCGGTTGTACTTCAAAGTGTCAGCCAATGGATGTATGTATTAACAAACCATTTAAAGCAATTCTACGAAAATGTTGGGTCGAGCATGTCAACAAAGCAGTCGAGAAGATGCCCACACCTACACCTAGCGATTATAAGCTACCTCCGCCAACCAGACAGGACATGGTGGATTGGGTTGAAAAGGCATTCCAAATTATTTCAGATGACAAGGATATGACAATGAAATCCTTTGATGTATGCGGAATAACTACCACAGATCCTTCGAAAGTCCGAAGTGGCGAATTTTATTCAAAATGCATGGAAAAAGCTAAAACCATCCTAGACAGTGACGATGCTGAAGACGATCCATTTACTTTGTAAATTAGATTAAAATTTTTCATGTTTTTTTAAAAAAGAAAGTTTGAAACAAAAAAAATTACGTGTTTTAAAGAAAATTTGACCTTTATCGTACTAAATTAGAGGAAAATCTGAAATTAGTAATTATGGACTCGTACTAATAATTAGAGTTAAATAAATTATTTCATTTTGCCAAAATAATTAATTCGTACTAATTAGAGGACGGATTAAATTAGAAGAATGACGGTATCGTGTTTCAACGGAAGATAGTGATCGGCTAGCGTAACTTATTGGTCTTAGAGTTCCATCAGGTTGACATTGTGTGGTAACAGCTGCAAGACCAACTGGAGAAGCATCAATAACTACTTCTGTGTATGCATTTGGGTTGAAATATGCCAGTGTATTACTGGACAAGAGCAGTGACTTCAAATTGTCAAATGCAGTCTGATGCTCGATGTACCAATTCCATGTGCAATCTTTTCGCAGAAAAAAGAATATCAGTTGCGAGAGAAATTTAGGCACATGTCCAATTGTTTGTCCATTATCTAATACAGCAATGGAATATTTATCTTCAACCAAAGCACCCGGTCTCACTTCTGGTTCGCTCGTTAAAATTGATCCTATTTCAGCTTTCCATTGCTTCCATCTGTAAATATGATAACCTCTGATGCAACAAGGAACAGTAAATTCTTTTTCCAATGGTATTGGTATCTCTAAATCAAAAAGTAGTAATGGAGTAATATCGTCGGTCATTTTTCTACAACTTTTCTGAGTACGTCGAGGTAGAAGCTAGCATCAGGCAAATACTGACGTCTTTGCATTTCGAATCCAATGTTTTTGTTCGGAGGAAAATCCAAATGATATTGCGAGCTCATTGCATTGCAAATCGAATGTTTCTTTTCATAGAGGAAAACCCAAATGATTTTACAAATTCAAAACAATCGATTTGGAGCACTCTTTTCTTTTGTCAGTGCTGTTAGTCTGTCGCGCGTGGTATCATCATGTCAACCCAAACCAAACTGTTTGGCTATTTTCAAAGCAACGTTAAAAACCAACGAAAGCGTCAATCAACAATATCCTCTTATTTTGCTCCTGGAACTGCAAAAGATGACGACGTGGTTTATTTAGGCAGTAAGTAAACCTTTAGTTTAATGTGACTCAAATTATGATTTCAACTTTGAAATGAAAGTGACAGAATAACTCATAGGGGTGATTTTTTTTCTCAAATACTATACATTTGAGTTTAAGTTATTATTTGCTCAAGGATTCTTTCTATTATTATTTTCAGGAAAAATAGCGCCTCCTCCAAGTAAGAAGCCTGTTGGTAGGCCACCCAAACCGTACACAGGTGAACAGATCGAGCGAATGATAGAAAAAAATCACGACTTCAACAATCTAAAGCAACAATCTCAGCATTTCGAATCGATCATATGTAATTTCTATCTACACCAACGAGCCAATATCGTCGGTGGAAACGAACACACAACACGTAAGAGATTTACTGAAAAAACGAAAATCGAAATGCGAGAACACTACGCACGCACGAAAAGTTATACCGAATCAGCCAAAGCTTTCCATGTGCACGAGTCAACTCTTCGAAACATCGTGAAAACTCCAGGCAGAGCAGTAAAGTTGAGTGATAAAGGGAGTCGTTCAGGAGCTGGTCGACAAATAACATATCCGTTGGAAGTCGAGAATGATTTGATTCGATGGATTCTTGAACTTAGAGATTTGCATGTCCCAGTGTCTGTTCTTGCGTCACAAGAGAAAGCAAAAGGTGTCGTCCAACCTCACAATCCTGATTTTAATGCTAGCCGAGGCTGGGTCGCGAAGTTCTTTCAACGACATCGTTTGTCACTGCACAGCAGGACATCAGTGAGCCAAAAGCTTCCACGTCAATTGGAAGAATCGATTTCGAAGTTTTATGCAGATGCCGGTTGTTTCATGAGAATTGGGAAATATCCCAGATCATTGGTGGGAAATATGGATGAAACTCCAGCTTTTTTCGATATGGTCCCAACAAAGAGCATCTGTAAGATCGGTAGCAGAGAATGTGTTGTTCGAACGTCAGGCAATGACAAGAAACATATCACCATCGTTCTTTCAGCTGCTGCTGACGGTACTTTGCTACCGCCGATGCTGATTTTTAAAGGGAAGACTGAAAGAACTATCGGAAAATTGCGTGTTTCTGAAGGGTTTGTCGTAAAAACTCAAGAGAAAGCATGGATGGATGAAGATCTCATGATTGTTTGGCTGGATGAGATATGGGTCAAATATGTGAAGAAAATCAACAAAGAGCTCGGATTGGAAAACTCCCTGTTTACCTATGATGCCTTTTCTGCTCACAAGACAGACACTGTGGCGAGTAAGCTGAACGAAAACAAATCAGATGCCTTAATGATCCCAGCCGGTTGTACTTCAAAGTGTCAGCCAATGGATGTATGTATTAACAAACCATTTAAAGCAATTCTACGAAAATGTTGGGTCGAGCATGTCAACAAAGCAGTCGAGAAGATGCCCACACCTACACCTAGCGATTATAAGCTACCTCCGCCAACCAGACAGGACATGGTGGATTGGGTTGAAAAGGCATTCCAAATTATTTCAGATGACAAGGATATGACAATGAAATCCTTTGATGTATGCGGAATAACTACCACAGATCCTTCGAAGGTCCGAAGTGGCGAATTTTATTCAAAATGCATGGAAAAAGCTAAAACCATCCTAGACAGTGACGATGCTGAAGACGATCCATTTACTTTGTAAATTAGATTAAAATTTTTCATGTTTTTTTAAAAAAGAAAGTTTGAAACAAAAAAAATTACGTGTTTTAAAGAAAATTTGACCTTTATCGTACTAAATTAGAGGAAAATCTGAAATTAGTAATTATGGACTCGTACTAATAATTAGAGTTAAATAAATTATTTCATTTTGCCAAAATAATTAATTCGTACTAATTAGAGGACGGATTAAATTAGAAGAATGACGGTATCGTGTTTCAACGGAAGATAGTGATCGGCTAGCGTAACTTATTGGTCTTAGAGTTCCATCAGGTTGACATTGTGTGGTAACAGCTGCAAGACCAACTGGAGAAGCATCAATAACTACTTCTGTGTATGCATTTGGGTTGAAATATGCCAGTGTATTACTGGACAAGAGCAGTGACTTCAAATTGTCAAATGCAGTCTGATGCTCGATGTACCAATTCCATGTGCAATCTTTTCGCAGTAGTTGACGTAACGGATAAGGGACAGTTGCAAAATTAGGCAGGAATTTTGAACAGTAAGTTACCGTGCCTAAGAATGAGCGCATTTTTTTGGCATTCGATGGTGGTTTCAAGTCTACTATTGTTTGAATATTTCTTTTATCAGGTGCAACAACTTCGGATGACAATTTTTGAGCCATTTAGATGAGTTCACTTTTTAAAAATTCACATTTTCTACGGTTAATTGTAAGGTGTTTCTCACGTAGGCGTTGAAAGACTTTATTCATGCGGTCAAGCAGTTCTTCAGTTTTGCGTCCTCCAATTATAATATCATCAAAAATTGTTGCACACTCCAGGAATCCCAATGAGGGCATGCTCTATTTCTCTTTGATAGAACTCAGCAGCAGATGACATACCAAAAATGATCCTTGTATATCTGAAAATACCACGGTGAGTAGCGAAAGCAGTTAAATCTCGCCCTCTGTATCTAGCGCGATTTGGTGGTAACCTTTGTTGAGATCTAACTTCGTAAACACGGTACAACCATTTAGCTCATGTAGCAACTCCTCCAAAGTAGGTATATGATATGGTTCTCTAATAATAGCAGCATTTGTAGCACGCATATCAACACACATGCGTATGCTGGTAGATGAGGAATCTTTCTTAGGGACAATGTCAAGTGGGTTGACCCATATTGGCGGTGATTCAACAGGTTCAATCACATGATAATCAAGTAATTTATCAAGCTCATCGTCAACCTGTTTCTGCATCAGTATTGGTAACCGACGGGCTTTTTGACAAAGGGGTGATACAGTGTAGTTCCACATCTAGTTCCACATCTTTCAGCTTTACCAAACCTTCAAAGCGATCAGCGTATTCGCTCAGCATTTAATGTAATCTGGGATTAGTTATTTCAATTTGGTTGACCACGTCAGTATTTGTGCCAACTCGTAGTAGATCCAAAGCACAAGCGGTATCATAACCTAAAATATTGATGTCAGAGCTTGGTACGACAACAAATTTTGCGGAAGTGTTTTGGTTATTGGACTCAACAGTTTGCCCACACATAGCCGATAACAGCAATTGGTACCTTAGATTTGTAGGGATAGACGTTTCTGTTGTAAGGCCTCAGTTGAAGTGGTTGTTTGAGGCTTTTTAAGATATCTGCACTGATCAAATTGATATTGCTGCCACTGTCAATGAGGACATTAATGACATGACCATTCAATTGGATTGGATACGGGTTGTTGGATTGTGCAATATTGGTGAGTGCAAAAACAGAGACGTCATCAGAAGAAGAGCTCTCAGCGATTACACATCTTACTTTATCTTGTCGCTGGCTCGATTTGCAAACGTTACTGAAATGACCAGCTTTTCCACACGCATGACAGGATTTTCCTTTTGTTACCTCACAAGTATTAGCAAGGTGATTCTTGCTACCACACCTGTAACATGTTTGATTCTTCTCTGTTTGTCTTGAAATAGAACTTTTTGGAAAGCGAATTCGATGAGTGCGAATTGAAATTCTGTTGACCTCATCGTTGTCAGATTCATCGTTACCAATAGTGTCAGTAGGTTGTGTGTTTTTGTACTGCTCTGCTTGGTGATCTGCAGCTTCATTGATTGCAGCAATTTCACACAACTTCGCAAGTGTAAAGTCGTGTTCTTTCAAGAGTCGTTTTCGGAGTTTACGGGAATTGCATTTTTCACTTACTTGGTCAACAATTTCATCATCTGTGTCATGAAATTCACACGTTTTTGCTGGGGATCGCACACGTGTAACATATTGCGCAATTGGTTCATTTGTGTCTGTTTGGACACGTACGAAAAACATACGTTTATAACTTTATTCTTTTGAGGGAGAAAATAATGTCCAATTTCGTGCATGCAATTTTGTATACATTTGTTTCCTCAGGTAAAAGTTCCAAGCCGTGTTGGGTCCCCGTGGGTATCAAAAGTGGACGGACATTTTATGTCAACAAATTTCGCCATATTAGTAGAATGGAAGTATAGTTCGTAATAATAAAGTAGTAAATACGGAGTAAAGTGTCTCAAGAGTTATTAGAATGTAAAACTCTAAGTTGTTTTCACTCGCAGCGCTAGTGTAATGTCTGTAAAGAACGGGCGGTATTTATCAGTAAACAACACAGCTTTATGCTATGGTATCTGCCATGTTGTATATTTCCAGCTTTACAAAATAGCCAGAGCAAAGTGGATAAGGACGGAGATATGATTTCCGAGCGGAACGAACGGACATCACAAATCCACACGTAGATAACGTGAAGACGCAAAATCTTTTTTACTTAAAAATACTGTGTTTTCACTTTACTTCTAAAACGTCGATGATATTAACGTATTTTCAGATGTGGATGATGTCAATGTACTTCCAAAATATTAATAACTAGTCAATAAGGACCGTGGAAGAATACACCTAGACAAGATAACAATGACAAAAAAAGCGTTATTTGAATTTTGATGATGTCAGCAACCTATCCACGGAAAAAAATTAGAAACTTGTTTTCACGTTGCCTATATATTGTGTAGTGCTTAAAGCGCTGATGAAGAAAATGTATATGTTCTTGTGCTTTTGATGAGTGTTAATGAGATATAGGGATTAAAAGTGTTGCTGACGTCAGCAAAGACCCGTCAAAACAAAACAATTTTTTTTAAATTTGTCTACCTGTTGCCTTCATCGTATAGATGATCTTAAAAGGTTAATCAAGAAAATGTATAGGATCATGTATCTTTGACAAATGGTTGCGAAGATATTTGTGGGTAAAGTTTTTTGATGACGTCATTAACCTGTCCATCCCGAAACGGATTCGGGGACACAGGTTTCAAAAAATTACCCAAATTGATCCCTGGTGGTCCCTTGCTACCCATCCGGTAAAAAACGAATGACGTCACCACCTCGTTTCCAAGTTATATGGCTTTATAATGTTAAGTGCATTGTACCTTAAATGGCAATCATCACCTTGGAGCAGTGATTGGGAATCATGATTGTACTGAAAAAAATATACCAACTACAAAGTAAATTCGTGGGTTGAGCAGTTGAACAGTTTAATTGCTGGTGCAAGAACCCGCCACATGCAGCATATAGTACATTTATGCATTGTTTAAGACACAGATATGTTTTTTCATGAGGACTGTACCGAACATCTCAGTACTTTTGAAGAAAGTGGACAGAAAAATTGACGAGTTTATTCGTATTATTTTTAACGATTATCAGTTTAATGATAGAAAAAAATTGCTGTACTTTCTGCCAACCAGATATGGTGGCTTAGGTGTTATTACACCTTCTCAAATGGCCGATCATGAGTATGAACGTTCCTAGACGATAACCAGTCACCCAAAAGAATGTATGATTTAAAATATCGCTGTTTATGATCACCAAGCGGAACATGTTGTAGCTGCATTAACGACACAGATAAAAAGATAAAAGAACGAAAATTATCAACATCAGATAAATGAAATCAACGAACAAATTACCGACCTCAAAAAAAATAAAGCCCTTGAAGCCAGCTTGGATGATGAGTCATCGATTTGGTTAACTGCTATTCCACTCAAAGAACATGGGTTCGCACTTGACAAACAATCTTTCTGGGACGCTTAACGTCTTCGGTATCCTATCCCACTTGAAAGATTACCAACTACATGAGTCTGTTCTGCCCCGTTCGATGTCCAACACGCTCTTTCCTGTACAAGAGGCGGATTTATAATCAACAGACACAAAGAGCTTCGAAATTGAACGGCGGAAATGGTAAAAGAGGTATGTTTGGAAGTTATTGTGGAACCGCTTTCACGGCCTTTGACCGGTGAAATATTTAAGCTGAGGACTGCAATAACGACCAACGAAGCAAGAACTGGTGTTGCAGCAAGAAGTTTTTGGGTAAAAAGACAAATGGCGTATGCAGATCTAAGGGTTTTTAACCCATTAGTCAAATGTCACAAGAATCTGACACTTCAAGTTGCTCATAAAAAGAATGAAAACGAAAAAAAACGATCATATAATGAACGAATTATTCCTGTTGATCACAGTTCGTTTACATCGGTAGTGTTTTCATGTTTTGGAGGAATGTCGCATGCCGCAGATTTAATTGTCGAAAAACGCAAGCTTTCGAAATCAATTGTTAGTGCTTGGATAAAGACCCGATTGAATTTTTCGTTAATTCGTTCCATGTTTTTGTGTGTCAGAGGAACACGATCGATGTATGAAACGACACATAATTTAGACGGAGATATTGAACTTGTCGTGCAAGAAAGCAGAATTCAATGTCGTTAGTCGTGTAGTGTCAATCTTTATATTGTGTGTTTATAGTTGTTTATAGTCGTTATCTTTCCACGTATAATGTCTCATGTCCTCTTGAAGTGCTTTTTTAATTGAAAAGTCTTTTATTGTTAAAAAAGATTATACTTGCATCTTAAATTGTAGTGGCTACATTTCTTTGAATATGGATATTGACGTTAAAGTAGTGATATTTACGTCTCGGCGTAACGTCAGAAGGATTAACAAATTAGACATAACTTTTTCGGCAACATCGAAAGAAAATAAAGATATCCACCATGAACGTCTCATACACTTCGCATTATTATATAGACCGGCTGTATGCCCGTGGAAGAATCCACTACTATATACAAATGTTCAGCTTTATAACAAGCTAGATTTTTAACATCGATGACATCGATTTTAAAAATCTAGCTTGTTATAAAGCTGAACATTTGAAGAAGTGGTTAATTTATAGAGGTGATACCCTGAAAGGAATAGACACTTTGAAGGAGACACAAGTTAGGTATGTCCATGTTAATAAACCACTATTTGAGTGACTATTCTATTTTAGCTGCATGTTAAATACAAATTATGTAGAAATTGAACATCAGTAAGCAAAAAAAAGTTTATCCATGTATTGAATGTATTGCTTATCGTACCTTCTGATTCATTGAATATGTATGAAAAATGAATAATTCCAAAATTCCGTCTCAATTTTACAAGTGTCAGCACGAAAGTTTCCAATGGTGAGAAACACCTTCAACGACCACGTGCATCGTTTTTCCCTTCTTTATAGTTGTACAAAATAATATTTTGACCAGTTTCACCAGCATCAAGAAAAATGAGAACATCTTGAAATATTTTAAGTGATGGAAAACCTGTATAATAATTACATGATTCACTTTTTACAGAAAAGCTCTGGTTCTGAAGTTCAAGATCTTTTATAAAACATTTCTGATCATTATTTTGTGTTTCAAGGTTTTTTACTTTATCTGATTGTTCACTAATCAACTTATTGTATCTTTGAATTTTTTGAGTATTATATTGTTTTAAAAAAGTATTTTCATCTTTTATTTGTTGCAGTTCTGCTTTAAAAATATCCAATTCAGAGGGCTCGTTTTCAACTGTCATAGAGTCATCTAAAGTTTTTGGTTCTCGAAACTTTTTCTTCGGAGATGGTCTAAATGTTGGTTCTTTTCGAGCTTTTTTTGTCCCGTCATTCCAAGCATGTATGTTTGGCTTGGCATCTGGTAGCAATCGTTTCTTCGTACTTCTGGAGGCCTATAAATCATTTGTTCTTCAAAGTGTTTTTCGCATACTACAGTGTTCTTTGTAACCTTGAAACCATCCCTGCCATCTTGACGTTTTATCAAGCTGCACCAGACTTGTTTTCGGCTTGGTTCACCGGGAAATGAGAAGAAGGTAGTATCGGAACGTATCTTCTCTTCATTTTCGAAGTAATAGTCACGAGCAGAGCAGCCATAAGCTGCACATTCACGTCCAAGTGATGAGGATGACCCATGACTTCTCTTACGTTCGGCCATATTGAAATGACTTTAGCATAGGTTGCCTCGTTTTCATGCCGTAGAAGATTACGTCATTTTTATTAATGAAAAGGAGTATTTATTTCCGAAATTATTTCTCGTTCACCGCTGCGTAATATTTAGCTTTACTACGTCGCGTGACAAGATTGTCTAAATCCGCGCTTGGAATCGGTGATCGATGACGATTGTTTTTTTCACAGAACAAAAGGAAATAATTTGTTACTATCTCCTATTATGCGTGTTTCGTTTGGTGATGATTTACAAAAAAGGATCAATCAGGATTAAACTCCATCGTTTCTCTTTCGTATTCACTCATTTTTATGTTTTCTTCTGTTTATCGCAAAAAAAAACCAATAAAAATGCACAAAAGCTTCTTGTAAACGTCAGAAAAAATGCACACCTGCATTCGGCAGCTTTGAACTTACTAATCGAAATAAATATTTCTATAATTTCCCAAAACAAACCCTCATAAACGGCTGATTTTACTTATTTACTGCATTTACCACCAGAAATGTTGAAAAAATGATCAAATTTCAAAACAGACGAGTTTCTATCGCTAGAAAAATAATTTATAAGTTATGCAGAAATAACAATGAGCAACGGATACTTTTATAATTTACGCGCCAGATTTCAAAAATTTTGTTTACAAAATTGAATTTGAAAGCAATGCAGCAACGTACAGGTCGGTAACGATTGGTTTCAATAGAAGCTACAACCTGCTTGCTTAAACGCAACTGCATAACCGAAAACCAATAATTTATCAGTTAAATCAAACAGTTTTGTAAAGCGAGCGAATTTATTTCGAAAAACTGTCGCGGACACCTTTTACAATGTCACCCTAAGGATTGGATGATGTTTAAAAAAAAATGTTCGGCCTTTTTTTGAATACGAGTAAGGGAAAATTTCATCTGCGCAATTAACCAGGTCTGTGACGCCCTACAATAATTTTGGATCACCGCCATCGTCATTTTTTACTGGTTATGGATATCAGTTGCAACAACAACCCTGTAGCTCCCATACCACCCCACATTTTCACTTAACCAAGGGCAGCAGCAAAATTTTTTTCACTCAATTCAATCTCCTCAAAGTTCTTATGATCCGTAGTTGCCATGTGATAGCAACATCTCTGAATGAAAAAAAAGCAAAACGACTTTATTTATAGGTTAAGACGGTTGTGTTTATTATGAAAGTACTATATATTTCACATAATATATAACTTATTCCTGCTAACCTTCGCGCATTTTCGAGTCCTATTAAATGTACAAAATTTGGATTTTGATCCTATAACTAATTTCAAAATTATACTGTCTGTGCTCTTGTAGTTCCGGTAATGCGACCCAGAGTTTGCGGGCTGCCCTAACACGATGTGCTTCCTGTTCACCACGCTTATCACATTAGGGAAGTTTCCATACTGATAATTTCTCAAAATGATTGGTTGTTCCACCAAAAATTCTTGAAAATATTGTAACAGGACTCCCTGTTTAATCTGTCGTTACATGGTCTAAACCTATGCCTATTACAATTTATGTGCAGCAAAATAATCAGCAAAAAACTATCATCAAATTTGTGAAAAATGACTAAAACTTAATGGGGAGCTGTTGTCCCATCTTGCCCCACAATCGGGGCAAGATGGGACATGCAAAAAAAAGGTTGAAGTAAGCAGATCATTTTTTTTTAAATAAAAGTTACAATAATATATTATGGATGCCTGCTGTAAACACACACACAAATATTAGAGAAGAAAACATGGTACAAAAAGTTATATTATAAGTGGTCAATCGAAAAGGTAAAAAATAGTAGCTATATATATTAACATAAGTCACATAGAGTTTCACCACCTGGAAACGTGCAACACTCTTCGTGGCACCAGGTCACACAACGTACACATTGAACCCACTTTTCACCCTCCTTTGCATAGCTCCACAGTCCGTTGCAAACATAACACTCCCAGTCTTCAAGAACAAGCTTTACTTTTGCTTTCGATTTACCTTTACCTTTTTTTGGTTTTAAGCATTTTATATCCATATTTTCCTTTATTTTGCTCTTCTTCGGCAATTTTTTTCCCAACATATTACGATGTGGTGATGCTGTAATAATAATTGACCCTTTTTTGCTGGCATTTTAACGTTTGGTACAGGAACAATGTTTTCAAAACTTGTTTCAATAGAAAATTGAACAGCTTTTGAAGATGAAGGTTCTTCAACAGGTGTTGAAGAGAGCACAACCGGTGATGATTGAGGTGTGTTGGTAACAGTGGACGATTGAGGTGCAGTGGTAACATTGGGTAAAGTGGTCTCGACTGATAAACGTGCATCGTCAGCATATTCATTATCAGATATAACATCACGATTTAATGGTACAATTCCACTTGTTTTAAAACCAGAAACTGCAATTTGAGTTGTGGCTGCTTTACAACATGTAGTTGAAAAAATTGCACCAATCTGGTCAACAGTTATTTTACGTCCCGGGTGTTTCCTCATCCATCGACTACATTCTGTGTGATAAGCAGTCTTCAGTGGCTTAAAAAACTTCGATCTAGAGGTTGTAACTTATGGGAGGTGTGCGGTGGTAGGGGCAATAAAACAATACCATTCTCTCTGCAATAATCTATAGTTTCTAGGTTTTTCGTATGTGTAACATGACCATCAAGAATCAGTAAGACTTTCTGATCCTTTGAACAACGTACATGTACACGAAAGTGTTTGATATATGTGAGAAAAAGTTCGCCTGTTATCCAGCAATTGTCCGAGCATTGTATCAGGTGGGGCATGATCAATGAGTTCAGGTTTCATTCTTTTCCTTTTAAAAATCATTAAAGGTGGCACATAATTTCCTGTAGCACTGGTGCAACACACAATTGTTGTTATGACTCCCTTCTCGCTGCTGGTAGCTGAGGAGACACAGTGTTTGGCTTTTGGGGCAATCACCTTCATTGGTTTTTTTTTTGCTAAAAGATACATACAAAAATAGAAAACAGGGTTGCCGACATAAGGATGAACTCACATTTTCTACGTTGACCTCTTCTGCCCTCATCCCTTTTTCTATATAGCCTCCCTATCAATGTTTTATTTGCACTTGTTACCTTTATCTGACAAATTTTATAAGAATGATAATTTTTTGACAAATCGGTATACCCCTCAATATCTTTCGAACAGTTCCTTGAGAACGCGTATTCATCAAATCCTATGCATGTTATTACGATCAACACTTGAAACTGAACTATGTTTATTGTTAGCAATCACAAACTGAACACATTATAATGAATTAAAAACATTGTGCAGAACAATAACTTCGTGCGCTTATTCGTTTCGTTTGTCAAATGTTCAATTGCAGTAAGACTGAACCTAAATACCAAAAATACATATTTGCTTCAATTAAGGTGGTTGAAGAACCTGAAATGACTATCAACCCGGCTAGATAAACATAAAAAATATTATTGTTAGTGACAAGCAAAATAATTTTTGCTAGGGCCAAACGATTAGTTCTATTTTCGCTTGTTGCGGCGTTGCTATAAATGAAAATTCAATATATTTAAAACTACAAAAAAAAACCTTAATGCGAGCAGTTAAAAATCCTAATTTTTAACCCCACAAAATGCCAAAAATTGTGAAGCATACAACCATTCTCAAATCATGATGCATTTTTAAAACTTTGCGCTTTGAAATATTTCTATACTTTTCCCAAACTCTATAGCTCCTTAAACAGTTAGAGTAAGAGCGGATAATTTATTCCTTCTAAAGCTAGTCAAACTTCTTTATCAATTTTTGTGCGAGAAGTCTGTTTGATGCAACTTTCCGCCTGTCGGGATAAAGTAAATAAACTTACTTTAGGATTTTAGCGGCAAACGCATATCGCTAACCTATGATGGGACAATTTTGTCTTATTTTTGCTTCTTGCACTGTAATTTTTTAAATCGAGAAACATCTTTCCACTTACGATATGAAATAGTGAAGAAGCATGTTTTTCATTCCAAATTGAAATTGTAACTTATTTTATTAGTGTTTAGGTTCTTCATTGCACACGAATGGTGACTTTCTGCACAGAAAAATATTTGCAGATTTAGATTCCCTTGCAGGTGTACTGCCAAGGAGTACCAGGAGTATGATTATCTTTCTGGGATGGCGGAAATATAAGAAGAAAATATTGAACAAGTTAGGCCTCAAATGTGATTAATTCAACCTACTTTTTTCTCTTTCTTGTAAATCAAAATTAAATAGGCCATGTAACATCTTGATGGGGTTCAAAACAGATATTTGTGTTGTAAACATATCATTGATATAATTTATTTCGAAGGCTGTGGGCAGACTTACGCCGAGGAAGATCGTTTGCCCGCCTGGAAAAAATTTAAAAACATTTTAAGGATGTTGTTAAAGGGGGAACTAGACGGCTGTTGTTTATCGACTTTGTTGGCTTACATAAAAAGACGAGCTAATGACAGTGAAAAGGTTTATGATCACTGAGGAGGAAAACAACATCTTAAATCATCGGAAATATCATCCAAGCATCCATATATAGCTAAAAATGACATATAGTGAATGTCCATAATTTACTATATATAAGCCCTCACCTTGCAGGGAATCTGGCAGGCGTGAAACGTTTCACAAAATCATCTTAGTTTTGGTGTGAAACAAGGCAGGGAGTATTTATTGTCTTATTTTCTCAATTTCTTATCGTTCACAACGCTTTGTGTGAGAATGCACAATAAGGCAGAACGGTTAGGTTTACTTTTACTTATTGCGGCTCTCAAACAAATATTCCACACTGATAAAAACAACAATAAATTCTATTATCATATTAAAACCACAAGCAGAAGCAAATCGAAACAAATGCGTTGGAACGTAATGTTATAAACGCCCTTAAAATGTTTTTACAGATTTTCTGCAGGCGGGACGACAATCTCTCTCTTAAAGTAAGTCTGTTCACAGTCTGTTAAAGTAAGTCTGTTCAAAATACTTGGATTTAATAGGAACACCTTGAAGTACAGAGTATCTGTTTTAAACACAGTGGATCATTTTAATGTGATTTACAAAAACAGAAACAAAAAGTACCCAGTAGATAGAATAAGTCAGAAACTTAGCTTTTCCCTATTTACTTTTTATTTTCCGAATATTATCAGGATCACTACTATCAAAATAAAAATAAAAGGAGCCAAAACCCTGACAAGAACGTTGTAACATATAATAAATTGGAGACAGAGTGGTCGGGGTTTCTAATGTAGCTGATATTGTGATGATACAGTGAGTTGTCTACCCACTGTAGTTGAGGCAAATAAATGTCTTCACCTTCGTGTTTGTTGCAATTAAACAACAACAAGGTAAAATCAAATAATTTAGCAACTTAGACATATTCATAATTATATATGTAAGATCATATCAGGAATAGGGTTCTTATAACGTTACCCGCAATTTCACACACGATTCTTCAAAAATCATCGGTCTTATAAGATTATAAAAGTAACAAGCTAATACATTAAATGGAAGCAGGGCGGAAGATTATCGAAAATGCGACTTCATTCTTTTTTCAGCGAACAAACGTCTGAGTATATAAAATAAAAAAATCTGGTTTTCTTATTTTGACTAAAAGACTGAACTTGCTATAGTAAGTTTAACCCCACCGGATGCGGTAAGGCATGGACCAAGTCCTTGTTAAATGTGTGTCCCTACTTTCACTTGTAAATACCAATTGTCAATGGTGATAATCCTCTAAATAAAGGCCCTAGAATGATTGTGCATATCCACTTAAAATTGCTTAACTATAACACACGACATATAATTTATAAAAAATTTCTTGGCATTGTTAAGATATACCACAGGTTATGCTTTTAAGGGGTGTAAATCGACAGCATCTACTTGAAATTGAAAAATAACAAGTTTCTATCCGTAGCATTGCACAAAAATAATTCTTGGAGATGGTGTGTATGATTGATATATCTGCAGAAGCGGTTGATTACATGAAGACAATATAATACAGCGCAATAAATGTTAAGCGAATTGGTTATTTTTTGTTTAGAACTCTAGATAAAACAACTCTCTTTAAAATGTACCCTAAGTGTACATTGTGCATTAAGTGAAGAATTGTAACTGCTGTTAGAATTATGCATGAAATATAAACGGATATAACTTAATTATTTTGATGAACCCTTCTCTAAATTTACATATTACATTTAAATAAATCAACTATTTCTTGAAACAAACATGCAAGCTTCTTAGTCCGTCTGTTTTTAAATATTTGGCAATGCCTTAACCACATTCGCTCTCAAGAAACCGGGGTAGGTTTGAAATCAAAGTTATCGAAAAAACATTTTATCGTACGCGTATTGGAAGAAGAATATGTCGCTAGAATAACGATGTTAATAGGAAAAATAATTAGCTGTATCCAGTTTCAAATTTTGTATTAGGGGCCGAAAATAAAATTAAATAATCAGTGAAACCAAATTGTTCGTAAAAATAATTAGAACATGGTGTGTAAATGAGGGAGAAAAACTAGTGAAAAATAAAGCCTAACTCTGGCAGACGTTCTAAATAAGATTTTTAAGGAAATCCTGTTTACGAAATCGTCAAAATTTATGCATGCTTTGAAGTTTTTCCAACCAATCTTATCACTCAGGACAGGTGCTTGTTTTCAAAACTACATGTTTTTTTTGTATCCAAGCTGCTATCATCTGCGCGTGACAGTTTATTTCAAAAGAATATGCAGAAAGAAAAACCGAATACGATTTGTGCTTTTTTTGAGAGTGCATGTGGTAAGGCCGAAATACCCTTGAAATTTTTATACTGGCATTTTTTTTTTATTAAGAAAATTGCCATTCCAGAAACACAAACAGAACCAAAACGAAGAGATTGCATCAAATGTAGCAACGATACATGATGTGAGAAAATCCTAAAGTTGTTCTCCAATTGAAGAATTTTTTTTGCGAAACGAAAGGAAACAAAAAAGTTTTATTTCATTTATATTTTTACAGGTTCTAAATATCAGTTAAAAATAAACTGTTCTTCCTATAGAGTTCTGCTTGTTAATAAATATGAAAAGTTAAAAACATTCTTTATTATATGTACATTACAAACACAGTTAAAAATATTAAAAATCACAAACAAAAAAAGAGAACCACAAAAGAAAAAAAAGGCACTGGTGTGAAATGGAAAAGACAAGAAGCACATAGCACAAATGACATACTTAACTGATAGGTATATAAAAACTACTAAAAACTAAAATTTTAAATCATGCAAACTAAATCTTTAACTTGGCGGTAAAATGTCACTTTCTGAACGTATATCAAGTGGAAGTTTATTATAGTTTAGTGCACCATTGAAGAAAAACGCCTTTTTTGTCGATTTAAACTTAACTATGGGAAGACGAAGAAGGTGTCGATTGTTCCTTCTTCCGATGTTGTGACATATCACTTTAAAATCTGTGTATGCGTACTAAATGGTTAACACGACCCAAATGGACATTTTCCTTTTTATTCCGTTCCGTGGGTTAACCAAATAAATATAATGAGAAAAGCTCTGAGTGTAGTAATAAAAAAGTCCCCGGTAAAGTTATGAAGAATTTCCCGGTGAGTACTGCGTCAATAAGACATAAAAAAAGCCTGCCTCAGTAGTTTCAGTTACATAAACAAAATCAAAAACATAATGCGCTTTATACTTTTCTAGACAAACAAAATAATAAAAAAAAACTCATTTAAGGCATGCCTTCTTGTAAACTAGTCTTTTTAACAATAGTCGTATTTTGTTCAAAAGGGATACCTATATTCCTTTGATTTTCCGCGAGTTTTTAGTAACCAGGGGGTTGTTTAATCGTAAATTTTATTATTGATTAAAATACATTTAATAAATTAACTAAGAAAAATAAAGTTAGGTTTGTAGGTTTGTTTCACCTTTTTGTCTTTAAGCTTTTTATTTTTGTAATATTTGTTTCCTGTATGTTTTTACTCGTTAAGGTAAATATATAGATAATAGATAAATATGTGTGCGCTTCACTGGATTTATAACATACTGCATACCTGTACTAAAGCGCACCACCTGGATCTGTGCACAGTTTACGGCTCTTATTAAGTACTTCTCCTGTCGTTCAACTCCGGGTCGTATAGATACTTGTGACTTTATCTGAATGCGGGACACAGTTAACGGTTCTTGTTATTCGTTCTGGATGTTGAACGCACAGTTACTTGTGACTTAACCTGGCGTTTCGACGCCGGGTCCCCCAGCTAGTTTATTATGAATAATATCATAATTTCAATGTCCCGGTAATAAGTAAGTAAATGTCCTACATCTCTATTTTGAAGCGTAAAGACAAGCATGTTTCTCCTTATAACAAATGACAATACTTAACAAGCAAAGAGAAACGACAATACCTTGCCTTATCTTGTCGATTATTTTTAAGAATCTAGTTTACAAGAAGATATTCTCAACCAGACATGCTTCAAATGAGTTTGTTTTTCTTATTTTGTTGTTCCAGAAAATTATAAAGCGAAATATGTTTTTGATTTTGTTTGTATAACTAAAACTACTTAAGCCGGTTGTTTATGTCTAAATGACGTAGTTTTTTCAAATTCGCCCAAAACTAACCATTTACAGAAGGCTATGTATAGAACCATGTTCTATAATTTCAATTAAATAAAAAAATGTAAATTGGGGAAATTATAGCGTAATTTACTTGATATTTTTTTAAACGCATTTGTTTTCAAAACTCGAGCTAAACGTAGCGTTGTAAAACACCACCTTGGTTTTACTTTGCTGCGAAAAAGCTACTTTTTTAAAATTTCAGTTGAAAAATATTGGTTAGCTATTGTAGGAGCATAAAGTATCTGAAATTCTTCCTTAAGTTTAGAGCACACACCCAAAATTACATAAACTCTTGTCACATTCTTTGAACCACTGCAGATGGCACTAACACCACTTCGTTAAAGGTTCAAACTTCTTAAAACGCTAAAACTTATTTTTCACAATGGAGAACGGATTATTTAATTACCAGGGTCTACGTCAAACATCACATACAAATATCAGCTAGTTTGCGGAAATTGCGGGAGAGTATTGGTAAGGACAAGTAGTGATCAGTAAAAGTGCCAAAGGAAATATTTCTAGAGAGGGAAAGAGAGAGAGAGAGAGAGACAAAAAGAGAATGTCCGCCCGTCTGGATAAACGTAATAAACTTATTTTAAATTTTTCAGCGACAAACGGTACATCTAAGTTTACAACGCGATGATGTAATGTCTTTTCCTTTGCCTTGTTTGTTTAGTATTGTTATTTATTATAAGGAGAAACATGGTTGTGTATACGCTTCAAAATAGAGATGTAGGACGGATATTTACTTATTACCGGGACATTGAAATTATGATATATTTTATTATTTTTAAGAATCTAGTTTACAAGAAGATATTCTCAACCAGAGATGCTTCAAATGAGTTTGTTTTTCTTATTTTGTTGTTCCAGAAAATTATAAAGCGAAATATGTTTTTGATTTTGTTTGTATAACTAAAACTACTTAAGCAGGTTGTTTATGTCTAAATGACGCCGGGGTTGAGTTTCATTACTCTACTCAAAGCTTTTCTCAGTAAATTAATTTAATAAACCCCCCCTGCTATTTAGAGATTTTTTTTACATAAAAAGGCTTAGGGCAAAGAAAAAAAAGAAAAGCAAAGAAAGGAGAACGCATTGGCATTGGTAGGTAAGAACTTTTTCTCAAGCTTCTTTCATGGAATTTTTTTGATTTACCGTTGGCTGCGATTGTGCTGTTAGTTTTTGATGCAACTGATAAATTCAGCAAACTTGATTTTTATTTCTAGGTTTAATAAGCAACATTTACTTCTATAGATTCTAGCTGTAGCCAATTGGCTTCACTGTGTGTTTACTCTTCTTCTTCCTTAATTTGAAATACGGGATTTTTTAAGGTTCAGACATAATTAAAGGCCTATCTAAGATGTCTACAAAGCTGAACACTTTTTGGACATATCAATATTTTTATACACATGAATTTTAAAACTATGAGAATTAATAAATAACAGTAACAATGGCATTAACATTTAAAAGTAATACACGTGAAAAAAAATTATTTTGATTTGCGACAACATACACTTTTACATGAAAATTTGTACCTTTCAGGTTGATAAGATCTGATAATTCAATAACAGTATTGAACATTATTTTTTTCTCCACCCTCTGAAAAAATTGTCTTTAAAAGTTTCTAAAACGTCAGCGAGGATCCGTCATGAAAGCCGTTTAGAAATGTATTTAAAGGCTTAGGAAATTGTTTAAGATGTGAAATTTGCTCAATTTGGTCTGAGGTAGTCCCGATTAACCTGTGAGGGGTTAAAACAACAGACGTCACAATCAATTTTTAGTGTTAACTGAAAAAGTTTTCTCTATGTAGTACATCTTAAAACAGTGACTACAGTAATTAATAGAACTAGTCGTTAGCCCGTGGAAAATCCACGGGTTTGCCCGTCCTTTTATACTGCATTGCGTGTTTCCTGCTATTGCGCAGTTAAGCTACTATTTTGCGTGACAGACAGACGTATACGGGCATTATAATATAGATCATATATAGTTAACGAACGGTTATAAAGACAATAAGACGTTACTAAGAAATTTCAGGTACATTCTATACATATAACTTAAATTTTAATTTTGAAAGTCACAATCTGTATTATTCCATATTTATACCCGCTAAACCAATCCGTCTACAAATATAAGCAGATGCTACAAAAAATAATAAAAACTCAGAATGTTCAACTAAATCGAAGGCGTCCAACGGCCGTTGGTAACTTATACACTTGCCTTGACAAAAGTACACTAAGGTCAAAGGTAAACGGAGGACAATCAAAAAACTTCAACATATTTTATTAAGTCATACAATTACAAAATCTGCAGTTTGTAACATATTATACCAAATTAGTTATTTACTCTATTGCATACAGCAACCCTTCCAAAATGTAAGAAATCAACAATTCACGCTGTTTTATATAAGAACATCGTGTTTCCGGTTCATATAATTTTAGAATGACTATAGCATGAAATATACAATGGCTTAATACAATAAAGCTTACTATAATTAGCTACAGCTAGTGGCAATTTCTGTTACTCGTAGCGAACGAGAAAGGAAGTTCAGTTTACTTGAAGTGCGATAGGAAACGAAACTTCTAATCAAATTTCATGCACATTTCTATACTTAGAAGAAACAATCGAGCTTGGACATATTATTAACTTTTAACCCATTCTTCAGATGATAATCTCATTAAGAAATGCGTAAAGAAAATATGTTCAGGCTCAACACATCACGGAACTAAATATTCCCGGAAAAATTGAGCTCTTAAATTTGAAACGACTAAAAATCGTTACACAGATACTCGGAACAACAATAGATCATCTTCTTAATGTTACACCTGCTCTTCTTTGGCTTTCTGAGTAGTGCGTTCTCTGGATGAATGTCCAAACAATTTTTTTACTTCTATTACTACACTTCGCTTTGTCGCAAAAAGAACGAATTGGAAATGTGTACAATTGTCTGATTCACGGCCGCGTACGGTGTTGCAGAAAAAAATTACAAATGGAACCCTGCCAGTGTTTTTAGCTTAGGCATGAGTATCTGTTTGTTCGGGTAATCTTGTTTTGCTTCAAATTTCTTTTAACTTTTAAACAAATAAACTCGCAGCAAGTTGTACACCGACACCTAATGGGAAAAATGACTCAGAAAAGTTAGTCCCCTGGAATAGAAACAATGCGCGTGAGAGCCTACTATACTTCTCATTAAAATTCACTGAATAGCTTGTATTTACTTTTCTACGACAAAGAAATGTTAACAAATCAAGCCTTGCGGATTGTGCGAATGATTTTTAGTGGTCAGAATTAACTTTCACAAAAACCTTTGGTTTTAGCCTTTCTTTCACTTAATTAATTAATTTCTGATAAGACACATTTTTAGTAGGTAATTTTAGGAAACTCTACTTTTTACCGAAAGATATTGTAAATTATGTTGCTGCAAAGAAAGCTGCATTTTTTCATTTAGACAAATCAATAATTTGCAATGAAAATTCCAACAGCGTGGATGTTGTGTGTGGCTTTGTTATTGTTTATCAACTATGCTAGTTGCCATACAAGAGACATGACGCCATCTATGAAAGCTAAACTAGAGGAAAAGACTGATCAAGTCTTTGCAGAGATACAAAAACAACTTGACGAACTTGAAATACTTAAGAATGATGAAAGAACAAAAAAATCTGTAACGGACGGCGCAGAAGAATCAAAGGATGCTATAAAGAAATTAAATGATCCAAACCATATCATGAAAGCGTTGGATGCCGTAAGAGGAATTGGTCCAAGCCTAGGAAAGTTTAAGTCAGGAGATCCTTACGATGCTGCCGAAGCTGCTTTTGCTCTTATTGCTACAGTATCAGCTGCTCTACCATCTCCAGCAGGACCAGCGTTATCAGCTGTTGCGTCAGTAATTTCAGCCATTATACCTCTTTTTAAACCTGCAAAAAATGTAAGAGTATTTGATACAAAGCTATATTTCACGGATCGCACGCACCTTTTGTTTTGATATTTTTTCTCAAGACGGAAGATTGGATTGAAATTGCGTTTTCTTTGCATACTTTTATAGGCGAAGGCAGTGCGTAGTAAACTTTAGTATAACTTTTGTTTGCAGGGTCTAAGATAACTAAGTATTACTGTTAAGTTTTTACTTGCGTATATTCTTTTGCGAGAACTGCAAAGAACATAAAAGCTACCACAAATACAACATTAAGCTGGTTTGACATAACGTGAGAAAAAATTCCGTTCAGAATTTTAACCTAGCAAAAATGAAATATAGTTCATAGCAAGAATAAATGTTTTTATTTATTGATCAAAAAATTGAACAAAAACAATATATGTCCTTTCAGTTTTGCTAAAGCCTTAAGGGGTGGTACACGATCAAGTTAATCCCCCCCCCACCCTCAATAACTTTTCATAGGGTTGTTCAAATTGAATCAAACTTCGCACACTTATAGTACGTCATAAAAGGAACAAAATCGCAGGAATAAATTTTTTCTTGCGTCAATAAATTTTCTGTGACGTCATCAGAACCTGAAAGTTTGTTAAAAATGCCACTATCAGCTTAAAATGTAATTACGTTTGTTCTTGTTGGAATTTTTGCATTCTGTTTGAAGTTTTTAAAAGCTAAATAAAAGTTACTTAATTTTTTTTCCGTTTTTTACATGAATCGCATAAAAAACTGCCAAACATTGCCCGATAATCCGGTTTTTTTCTGATTTCGGGGAAAATCCGACAAAATCGAGAAATCGGATTAATCACGAGTCCAAATTATACAAAATGATTCTTTATAAAACAAAGTTGTGTTGTAAGTTTCAATTTCTAAGGATAATCCTAACAGGAGTTAAATTTTCCCCATTATAAGGACTTCATAGAGAATTTTAGGGGTTGTTTTAAGTAATGGCCAATATCAAGGCCTCTGAAAGGTATGGGAATTGGCCTGCAGGTGTCTAATAGATAAAACGCAATAAGTTTCATAGCTATATAACACAGCAATAAGGACTTATTAAAAAAAACCGTTAGGAATCCGCCCTATCGGGCCAAATAAGGTTAACCTAGATTAAGATAAAAGGGTTGCCTAAGCAGTTTGACAATTTTAAATTCGTCGTTTATCACTCGCTTAAGAGTGTATTACTTTCGGCAAGAAGAAATTTTCTAAAATTATCTAAGTGTGATTCGCCTAGTTAAAATTCGCAAAGGAAACGCATATGAATCTTGCGCATACGGTTTTTTCTGCATACTTTATACAAAATTTTGGCCTAATGTTTCGTATTTTTGTTGCTTACAAGTTGCTCAGGTTTTTGAAATATTTAAGTTTCAAGTTACTTATAACATGTTAATTATAAGAAATGTGTATCCAAGTCACATGAGAAACAGAAGACAAAGTTGCAAACTTCTACGAAAGTCTCGAGATTTTAAAAAAATGTGCAAATAACTGAATTTTATGACTTATTATATAGGATCTAGAAATATTAGGTAACCTGCTACAGAAGATAATTCGCGAAGAAAACGACGGATTGTTAAAGTCAAAATTAAATGGATTTAAAGAAGAGTTGGAAGCAGCTCTTGCTGCAATATCAGAAACAACAGAGTTTAAATCAGATGAAACACTGCGTGCTTCAGTGAAGCAGATCCCTTCAAATTACGGAGCATACATTCTTGGTTTAGTTGGTGACCGAATACGAGACCGTGCTGGTGATAACACAAACAGTGGTGGCAAAGGTGCATACGATTTAGCAATCGCGTTTGCTCAATTGGCAACGTACCGCGATGTTGGATTGATAAAGATGATGACAGTACTGTTAAAATCAGGTTAATTTTCATCACTTTTCTAATTTATTAATAAAATACCAATAAAATAGATGTATGATTCAATAAAATGCAATAGAAGTCTCTTGAAATACGTGCCTTGCGTGTGAACATCATTGACCAGCCTTTGAAACCCGCTATGTAGGCAGCTTTATACATCGGATAGGTACAAAACAATTTGAGGCATGTTTATTCTTTTCCTACCTAAGTCATATTGCAGAAAAAGCCATTTAAGATTGAAATTTGAAGTAATGAAACATGCCTAATTCAACCTATAAACGACATGTCGAACATACCGTTTATTGCCCATAACTCAAGATTATGCAACTTTAAAAACACAAGATTTAACCTCATATGACAGAGAATAAAAGTTCTCTATTCGGCAGTGGTCAAATTCACACTCTAGTCCACAGGATTTTTTGCCTTTATGATGTAAGAGATGACGTCGAAAAATGCCCCAGTATCGTTGAACGGATAATAAAATATATTGTTTGAACTTTTTTTCTTAGCTGGCACTTTTTCAGATCAAGATTAAAATGGTGTATTTTGGTGCGATTATAATTATAAACGAAAAACTTTGTTAAAAAGCTAATCAAATTTATGAAAAAACGTTTGGTTTTACTTTGTTAGATTTATTAAAAAAATCTCTGCGTTGTTTATGGTGTCGCGTCGTACATTAAGAAAGAAGATAGCGGCAAAAAAAGTAGGTTACTCATATATAAAAAACAAGTTTATGTAGCTAACTAACAAGGTTTTTAATAGGTTTAGCAAGTACTGGCGATCAAAAACCTAATATAGTCGTGTTGATGACAGCTAGTTTTATATAATTTAGCTTGGTATTTTGTTTTCATTTAGCTATTAGCTAGATAAAATTTGCAAGTTTAAAGAGGATTAAAAAAATGTTTCTTTGTTCCTTAATCTACTTTCTCCCAAAGATATTTGTTTGAAATCGGATTCACAAAATCCTAAAAATACGTATGTTTCTGTGGACTCTATGTGCAATTTATTTAAGAAAAGAGAATGAAATTATTAAACTTGAGAAAGGGGAAGAGAGGGGGGGGGGTCTAGTGTCTTTGAGAAATCCCTGAAATTTATAACTACCTTGACCGTATTCATGCAGGGGCAGGTACAAATTCTTTTTTAGACCCTAACATAACACATAGACTCTGACATATTTCAATCATGAAAAACAAAAGATCTATTCAGGAAGTACTTGCTAGCTAGCTAAATTATATTAAAGTATTATGTAGCTTGTGCATAAAACAGCACAACTTCTTTTCTAACTTTTAAAGACGTTTATTGCAGTTACCAAGATAACTTTTCCTGTTCTTTTTTCTCTCGTGAGACAATACAATTATCAGTACGTTTTCTGTTGCCGAAACGTAAATTTTCTAATCGCTAAAGTTCCGCCATTTTTTAATGGCATAAATTAATGTATTGCTTATGACACGTTCGCATAATCTGGCCATATATTGGCCAAAAATCACTCAACGATACCAAGGTTTTTTCGTGGTCTTCTCTCATATAAAAAAGACAAAAAGCTCTAGGGATGAGGGTGGTCAGATTCACTAATTTTGAGGTAGCAGTTAGTTAGAAATCGTGTTCAAAGTCGAAAAAGGAATTTCAAGTGTTTCAAAAAAAGTTGCAAAATCTAAGGGTTAACTTACCTGAATAGTACCTATACTTGGGTACTATTCAGGTCAGGTACTTTTAGGGGGCTTTCTTATCCTTCTATCCCAATTTCATTTGTTATAACTTCGGAAGTACAAAGTATGAAAAAATTGGACAAATATGTTTTTAAATATGCTTACTAACAATTCCAAGTTTATATTAAAGATTTTTTTACCGCTTTAGTCTTATATATTAGGCTCAGAAACATATTTTGAATTGTTTATTTTTTTCCTTTATTGTGCTAACAAACATTAGTACTACGTTTTGTCGAAATAAGATGTTGCAGACCCCCACTACGTCCATCATTTCAGAAAGGCCAAAAGCCATGCGTTTATAAGGTCAATCAATGTAATAAGAAAAGATACATCTTGAGGTCGTACGATCGACTTTTGGAGAGACATGGGTTGATTTTCCATTTAAACTCTCACGAACGCTTTACTTAAACGTTTCAATACTAGAAATTTCACTATAATATTATATGAAGAAATAATGGCTATATTTTATAAAAACGAAAATGGGCTGCTAATATTTAAAAAATAATTGCATCGCGTATAGTGTGCAAATTGAGCTAGGCCCATAAACCAAGCATACGCCTTTTCTTACTCTGTAAACACGAAACACTAATAATTAAAAGGGTAAAGGCGGATATACACGTAAATCATGTGAGAACAAAAGCATGAAGGCACGCGTAAGTATGAGTACAAAATACGTATTTTATTTAAGACTAAGATCCGCAGAAGGTGTTTTTTATTTTCTTAACACTTTCCACCATATTTGTAACACGCAGTTAATGACCTGATTTGCATCTTCTCAGGCTAATGAAATTGAAATTTCGTAAGAACAATTTTGAGCGCTTATTATGTTAATAAGATAATAAAATCCCTAGGTCTTACCACTAATGTGTGGCTGTACTTTATTCAAAACCTAATCATTCTGCTTACAAAAAGAGAGGTATAATTTTCATTCCTTTGCAGGAGAGAAAGGAAATGAATTAGCTGGTCAATATCAAACCCTCTTGGGTCATAATCGAGACGTTTATCAGAGGCATCTAAGCTTTTTTCATACACCTTCCTTAGCAGTGGCACAAACCATGGTCCACTATTATCCACCAGGGCATAATAATCGCAGCCGATTTCTCTACTCTTTTATAAAAGCAAATGGAATACGTGAACCTGACGCAGTGCCCACTGGCCATTATGTCATCAGATCCAAGTATTGGCCTGGTTATTATTTGCGGCGAAGTCTTTCTTCTGCTATTATTCCTCATGATAGAATTGTGTATTCCGTGAGTTATAATTGGGGCACTCCTACAACAAATGACAAGATCCATGTTACAAAAAAGAGCGACGGCTATTATAGCTTTGAATTGGTTGATCCGCGATTCAGCGAAGATAAATCGTATAGGTAAGTGACTATTAACGTTACCAAAATTGTAAATACATGTAGTACAACGTGTGTTAAAAAACTTTGAAGCAAACTTAGATTTAATAAAAATAAATGTTAAAAGAAATTAAAAAATCTGTTATCTCACTGGCTGTATACATCGTGTTAATTAAGCCTTCCTCAAATAAAGTTGTTACACGAGCTCGCAGATGCTAGGGTATTCAAATACAGCTGTGCGTCCCGAAGTAGAAATTTTTGCCTCTCTGAGTACCGCCACAGGAGTAGTCGTGTGTTCGATTCTCATCTTGGTAACTATTTTTTCTTTTTTTTTTTCTTTTTACTATCTCGCCTGCGAGGATATGCTTCCAACTCGTAACTAACTAACCAAATGGTCAGTTGCAACGTCACAAATTTAAACTCTGTACCTAAACTCTCTAAGTACTTAGATGTCATCGGCCAAAATTGGTATTTCTTTTCGACAAAATTTGGCACAGTTAACAAAAAAAATTACGCTGAACATAATAGTGACGTCATAATTTAGATTTTTGTCCCCTAAATGTCATTTTAGGCCAAAATTGGTCGGAAAATAAAAACTACTTTATCTTCGACAAAACTTAGCACAGGTAACAAAAAAAGTATGCTCAACATGATGGTGAGATCAAAATGTTAACTTTCAACCACGATAGGCTGTATTTTTTCTTTTTTCTAGTAATATGGTTTTTTTAACTAAAGCTATTTTCTTTTTCGAACAAGATCGTATATTATTTTTCTTTATTTTGCTTTTTCTCACTGAGTGACTTTCTTATACCCCGTTTTTTTTGTTTTTTGTTATTGTTTTTTTTTTGGGGGGGGGGTTGGGGGGTACTGAATTTCAAAAATTGTAGGTGGAGCTTGTGGTCTTTCTTCTTCCTGTCAGTTAGTTTACTCCAGACTGACCTAACGAAAACTGAAATTTCGAGGAATTTTCTATCAATATTATTGCCTATCCGAATAGCAAAATATGTCGTGTCTAACTTCGTAACAGAAATCACAATTTCATAGACAGCTTTTTATAAACTTTGTTGGCGAGCTAGTTTACGTATATTATTCGACTTGTTTTTTTTTCATCAAAGCTGCAGGAAGCAAATTTGACTTAAAGTTTATCTCCGTAAGAAAGAAGTGGTTTTTC
Organism: Hydractinia symbiolongicarpus; assembly: GCF_029227915.1. Classification (NCBI taxonomy): domain Eukaryota; kingdom Metazoa; phylum Cnidaria; class Hydrozoa; order Anthoathecata; family Hydractiniidae; genus Hydractinia; species Hydractinia symbiolongicarpus. Next base: position 21,983,046 of record NC_079878.1, on the reverse strand, counting down.
TCCTTGGGAGAATTTAAAAAAAATATTACTTCTAGATTGCTAACGCATTAAATTTTAATAAAATTAACAGATTAGACTTGAAGGGTTCTTTCTCTTCGTAAAAAGAATATCATTATTGTTATTACGGGTGGGGAACGGGAGTGGGCGGTAGGGCTAATCCCCTAACTGTTCGCCTCCTTTCTACTGGACTTTATAGCTACGTACTTATGTAGTTAATACATTAAGAATCCAGATATTTCTATTATGTTAGAAGAAGAATGAAGACATTATTTCGGTTTGTCTTTTCAGCTTTGACATTACCATTGAAGGTTAATTAATTCTTTAACATGTGAGTTTAAGGCGCGACATTTCAGGAGATCCTTCTCCCATAATCAGGCAAAGTAAAATAATATTAGTTAATGTATTTATATAATAGCAGTCTTTGCAATGCTTTAGTCTCGGTGTTTGTCTCTAAGTACAACACCACCATCTCGAAATGCTAAGTTGTTTTTATTTTTATTTTGATAGACATGTGTTTCACAACATTAACTTCTAAATATATAAATAATGTGGCAGCTATACTTCTTGCGTGAAACAAACAGAAATAAAGCTAGACTCACCGAAACAAAACAATCATATTGCAATATAAACTGTTTTGTTTATTTATAACGTGAAATATTTTCCGAAGTTCAAGTTATAGACCGAGCTTGCGAGGTTGACACGCTGGCCGAGGGTATTATTTCACGGAAGAGATAGATAAAATAGTTTATATTGTATTTATGAACTGAACTTTGGTAAGGTTTGTAAAAACCAGAATTATTTTCTAAGATTTCAAGGTGACTATGTTGTGAAAACCAGGTTTTGTGAAAAAAAGAAAACATTCGATTTAAATTTTTTGTTTTAATTTTATAAAACAAAACATTCGAATAATCGTACACAGAATTGTTTCTAACTCCTTTTGGACCAAACTTAATATTCGTCAGAAGAGGAGTCTGTGTTGATGAATTTATACATCAAACACGCACTTACTTATGTATGCACCATGAAACATGAATTTAGAATTATCAACATTTCTTCCTGTTTTTCTGGTCAAATGATTCGAGATTTTAGATTTACTGCAACTTCATTTTTGAGTATGTATGTATGTAGCTATGTTTTAACGATTTTCGGGAAATGTTATCTGTTTTTCAAGTTAAGAAGTATACCACGCTGTATAACCCCGTAGTGACGGCTTTTTAGCCAATCAGCGCTGCGTATTTCTCGTTTAAACCGGTTAAAAAAAAGTATCACTAAATAACTTATTTTGCCTACATTTAAATCTGGACACAAGATGTGGAATGAATTAAAAAGCTTAAAAGTGCTATATCTTTAATATTTTAGGCATCCGTTTTACACCTATGTCTCCATCGGCTCGTCTAACCAATATGTTCAAGTTAGCGACAGTAATAATCCATCTCATGCAAATTTTATCATTATCAAATACATGGCGCCAGAAGGTATAGTCGTCACAATAGCAGAAAAGGATACAAAGACAAGAGCGTGGAATGGTTTAAAAGACAAGTGGGCTGTATATCCAGAAGAATTAACCAAATCGAATAAAGATAAGGCGCCGTTTATACTCCTGACATGTAAAGCGCCTGAAGAAGGGTCAATATGTCCAGATTGGAATAAATAAATGGAGATAAAAAAAGCTAAAACAATGTCAGAATGACTACAGTTGCTTTGTAAAACATAATTAGCCAGTGATAATGTTAAAGGTCATATCGAAAGTGCCTTTAAACTCAATTGTTTTAAGTCTTATTCCCCTAAACGCCACTAAACACTATCTCAGAAAAAACGTTTTCAGCAACACATCTGTTTTTATCGAAATAATGCTTAAAGTTGTCTGAATACTTGTTAGAATGCTTCAGAAAACGAAAACTTGTTTGGCGGATTGTTCAAGGGTGCGAGTTCTTTGCTAAAAAAGTTTTTAAAAATGTCAAACTTGAAAGAAAATGTCAAACAATAAACTTCTCTAGAACGTCATACTCTATAACATTCTCTAAAAATACAAGAATTTTGCAAATGTCTAAAACATTTAAAATATATTTCTGCTTTATCAATTTATTCAACAGTTTTACTTCAAATTATTTTCAAGATGCTAGTCGATAGACCGTGAAAAAACCTGCGTAAATTCGCCTGTCTTAAATAATTTCCGCAATGTTATTTCGTGTATCCTTGTTCGCCTGTTGGTATGAAGTAATAAAATTACTTTCCGAGGGGTTGAATTATAGTCGCGGCGCAACTATTTTGAACGGACAGAGAGAGTACTGTGGTTTTTATTGCAGAGAAGCTTAGGGATTCATGTTCAATGTAGATTAAAATCTTGCTGATTGGAACCAATCCAGTTTTAAATGATTTATGTTAGATCTTGTCCAATTTTACGAATTTGTTACTGTTTGAGGCAGAGCGTAGAGTCGTGACATATTAAAACGTGGTTTTGGTACAAGTATTAAATGTAACTTTGTTTGTATTTAGCTTTTTATAACAATTATCTAAACGTTTTTCAAATTTGGTGATATTATGCATATATCTACTTGAAATAATTTGCCGGGAAAATATTTCCCTGTGAATGTCAGAGCAACAGCTATTGAACTCATACCGGCCCAAAATTTTGGTCATTATTTTTTAAATAGTATGACCTATTTTATTTTAATTTATGAGCGCGTTTGATACATTTATTGGACAGTAATATTTTATATAACAATTTTCACCTTCAGGGGATGGAAAACTAGTTAGGAAATTTAACATTACTTGCTCTTTTTTTATTACACATTAACACAATGAATCGACTCTTTCTTTTATTTTTTAAAACTAGTCGTTAGCCCGTGGAAAAATCCACGGGTTCGCCCGTCCTTTTTATACCGCATTGCGTGCGTCTCGCTACCTGCGCAGCTAAGCTACCATTTTGCGTGACAGATAGACGGACGGACAGACGTATACGGGAATTATAATATAGATAAATTCCCAAGTAAAAATTAGAAAGTGGAAATATATTTAAGCAGTGTGAATGTCTTTTTTAAATAATATAGTTCTTTGATTGACTGGTAACATCAAAATACTCACTTTACAATACACATTCTTTAAAGTAAATCTTAAACATTCATTTTAATTTTTCTTATACTTTAGGACAATGGTTTATCATATTTAATTGGTTTGGACCACAGGGTTTTAAATTGGTTAGGTAGTTAAAGAATGACACTTTTTCTGTCTTAGACAAGCACAACTGGGGCTTTTGTAATCGAAAACGCCATTATAATTGCACCTATAATCATTGCAATAATCATTGCAATCCAAGTAAATTTCATTACAGCATTTTAACAGTGGGACAGGGGGCACAAAAGAGCGATATGGACCATATTTACATTTTCCACGGGCAAACGAGTAGTATTGAATATTGTTTACCGTTTGGCTTATACAAGCGGGCAATACGGGTTGTTAAGCATTTTGATTGGCTTTGCACTCTTGTAGACGGGCCGATAGGATAGAAAAAACAACAATGTCACAGCGTTTCATATCATTTTCAGACTGGGCCCTCCAGCTTATTATTACTCAGTCAACATAAAACCGTCAAAACTCATGTCGAAGAATTTACATCAATTTTTGTTGTAATTACACTTTAAGCCGCCCATATTATATTTGCCGGGTAAAGAATTCTGATGATCACATCGACTTTTCAATGGGTTAATTCGATAGAGATTTTTAAATTCTGAATAGATTGTTTATTGTAACTCAAGCTGCACACGTTTAAAAGGAGTATTGTACAATGTTCGGACGTTTATTATTTTTTTTTTTCACATAGTCAAGGAATGCGGCAACCTTCCTTCGTTTTCATACAGTGGCTTGTAATGTAAATGAGGAAAAGACCCTCTCTGGAAACTGTTACTTGATTTCTCGGGATGCATATTGAAGCATCGTTTTATTTTTAATTTTTATAATTCTATAAGCAAGTTTTAATTGAACTGAACAAACTTTTCTGAATGGTCATTTTTAAAAATTTTGAGAATTGAACTTTCGCAGGACAAACGAAAAGTTGTTAAATTTGCGAAAGTTTAACTAATTAAACCATTATCTTCTTAAAAGTTGGGTAACGCATATTCTTTTCCCCTTGTTTCAACTGCAATTTAATGACTAGGTGGTTATGAAAGGTTGTCCTTCTGTTTTATAACGCTGAATTAAGGTATCGAAGGTACCAAGCACAAACTATTTAGATTTTTTCCTCAGCTTCAGAAAGTTAATTATTTCTTGGCCTAAAAAAGTGTTTTTGCAGAAAAAGGTGCGAACTCGGAGGGCTAAAACACCTCATAAATCTTTTGTATGTAATCCATCTCAAGGGTTTATTTTTTAATAGATTAATGAACCTATCTCCTTTTTGCATAAATTGGATCTTCTGCATGGCTTATTTTGGTTACATCATACCTGTCTGTAACACTTTTAATTAACGTGAACCTGGAAAAATTATGGATTTTTTATAATCATAAAGTTGGCATGTTGAGGAGCGCAACTTACTAAAAACAGGCTTCTATGACAGGTAGCTTAAAACGAAAGCAGAGAGTAAGAACAGGTGAGGTATCAAGGTTTCCCAAAAGTTACATCCTTTACAATGATCTGTCTTCATCGTGCGTTTATGTATTTCGTTATAAAATGGTCAAAGTGCATAAATGTCCCGTTACTAATCGTGCTTTACAATAATTACTTTTATTAAGCGTGCCAGAAAACGTATTTAAAGTCAGGTTGGTATAGTAAGATAATCAGAAGTAATAGGCAATATTCCTGTTCCATCAGGAAGATAAACTCCAACCGAGATGTGATCACCTCCGCCTAATTCAATCATAATGGCTTCAATGTAATACACACTACCAGCAGCCAGTTTTATCGCATTTGAATTCTGTGATGTTCGCCTAGAAGATATTACATCTTTATGTTATTATTAGTCGTATTATGTCTGTCCATCCCTAAAGGAATCGTCGTGCTACAGTATCACGAAATGCGATTATTAAGGAGGGACGAACCCGTACATTTATTAACAGGCTACTGAATAGTTCATACATAATACTGAATACAAATACACAAGCAGTCCAGATTTAGATATACACATGTGTCAGAAATCTTTCTTATTTATTGTCTCTTTCTACAAAGTAGATAACTTGTCTGTACTATATATATATAGATTTCTTAAGCCTATATGCAGTGACCAGGTGTCCTTTCCCTCAGATTTTCTTTTGCTAGTATTTAAATTTATTTGATGCGATTTTGTATTTTTTTCTGTATTGAATAAAACTATAACTTATATATAAAAATTATATAAAGTATAGTGTTGAGGAGGGTCAATAACTAATAATTTTCCCAGCTAATCGCTAACTTAATCCCCAGTAAGAATTTTTTCCAGACGAACTTCAATCTGGCTTTAAATCTCCATATGAACTTTAAAACGGCCTTCAGTCAATCGGCTAGTTTTTAAGCAAAAAGACAAGTACCCAAATACCCGAAATGTCCACTTATATGCATTGGGGGCAAAAATTTTTACCAACTATTATTTTTATATATTTTTCATATTCATCATATCTTCCACAGCTTTTCTACTCAATTATGTTGTGACGATTGAGTAGTTTAAAATCTACTTTATCATAGTAGTCTTTGCACTTATATTTTATAAATACTAGAGGTTTTACAGAACTTTTGATCAACCAATATCTTTAGAAATACATTGAACTGCGAAAACGGAACTTTTGAAAGAGAATCTGTCACTTACTTGTTGTACTGATATCGACTGGTATATGACGTGACAGTAATAATGCTGGCTTTATTTGCAGGATCAGAATCAGTAGATAGGTACACTTGACATACGTTATCACATGCTGCAACAAACTTGTAAAACCCAGATTGCGGGGCAACAAAGTAGGAATGCAGTTGCAAACCGTATTTGCTACCAACATTCGCAGCTGAATCAAAGTTGTCAATAAAACCAGAAGCTGTTGGTGAGTTAGGATACCGTGGATCGGATGTTAAGTTGGCGAACGCAGAATCTTGTATGTTATTAAAATAATTAGCTACAACAGGACCGTTTGCTAAAATCAAAAAATATGCCGTCGTAACAATCATCACTGTCACCTTTGAAACCTCGCTTTTGAATTGCTAGACTGACTTGTCACTCACTCAGGCAATATATTTATAGGGAAAGATGTTAGGAAGGCAACACATTATCACCACATTGTAAAAATATATATATTATATTATTTTTCTGGGTGCAGTATACATATTATAGAACAGTAGTAGAACAGTACAATTTATAGAAGAGTAGTAGAACAACAGTAGTAGAATACAGTACAAGGCGTATATACATTATACAATTTACAGAAGTGGAGGTGATCTCTATAAGCGAAAGTGAAAACTTGGTCCGAGCGGGATTTGAACCAGCGACCATTGGGTTATTCCCCCCCCTTCTGCCAACTGAGCTATTGGTCGAATAGTGAGACGAGTTTGCAATTGCCTTTTCTCTCACTACAGGATCGAGCCCATTTACGGGTTTAAGCCTACCAGCGCAAGCCTTCACTTCCGCCAATCACTGCCACCTACCAGAAAAAAATAAAATAAATATATATGGGCTGATGAAGGTCATGACCACCTAACAAGCCGCGTGTTTCGGCTACATTACCTTCATCAGCACATATATATATTTTTTTTCCTGGGTACTGGCTTTTCTTGTTTTCTATATTGGGTACTGGCTTTTCTTGTAGAATTATTGTTCAATATTTTTAGCTCGGTCAAACTTGCTTACCAAGGTTAGTCATTATGAATCTTCTTTTGGCAACTGTACAACCACTCCATAAAGCTATTTCGACGTTATCTCTTATTGAACCTCCGTACGGATCCAGACAGAGTGTATTGAATTGAATGCTTTTCCCTAAGACGGAGCATGTATTACTTCTCAGTCACATGTGAAAGAAATAACAAATAGAGCAAAAACAAATATTATTTCAGTCACATATTTACCGTTGTACTCCAAAAATATACTTACAAAGGGTCCTTAATAAATGCTTGGCGGTAGTAGGCGAGGGACAGTTGGCACTAACAACAAGTCGGGTGGCATAATTTGAGCTACCTCCTTTGAGACAGACAGGCTTTCCACTACATTTGTGAAGCAAAGCACCGGTAGCAGAATTGAACACAAATTTAGCTTCGGAACCGTGGCAATGGGAGGAAGTTGGACGAAGAACGATAACTGTTTCATCATCTGGTTTACAACCGCCTTTTTTTGGTTCAAAACAAAAAGCGTCATCTGGCGTTCGAATAGATGTTTCTATTGGTGAAATTTATAATAAAAAATATACACTAAAGATGAAGCAAAAAATATTATTTCTTATGGAACAATCTTCATAGTGAATTGTATTTACGGATATTTATGAAACGTAGCTACCTGAACACTTTCCGGTACAAGTTCGAGTTTCTTCCGTACTGGCTGTCTCTTCACACGGATCACCACCACAACGTGGCTCAGGACTATTGCAGGCTCGTTTTCTTGCTTGTGTGCCAGTGCCGCAAAATGAAGAGCATGGGGTCCACAATGTCCAGGTGCTGTATTTTCCATCAACTAAAAATGAAAAAGATTTTTAACGAAACTTGTTAAATACCTTGAAACTGCCCGGTCTTGTTCATTAACTTAGTTTAATTCTTTTGTTAAGAATAATCAGTTTTTGTCACGAAAAAAAAAATTATGAAACGTATTGCATATTTTAAGCGTCGAAGATCTCACTATAAAAATCATACTTTTCTGCGCCAACCAAGAATACATGCTTTTATTTAAATCCTCACTGAAAATTTCTAAACTCATACTCCAAAGAAATTTTGCTAAAACTGTTTATCCAATAGTTTTTTGCAGGAAATATTTTTTTCTATTTTTTTGATAATATGAAAGAAGAGGAAAAAACTATTTTTTAAATACCGAAGTATTATAGAAGCATTGGATTGCAGTAATGAAGCGTCCTAGGCGTGCATGATATGGCTCATTGCAACAATTTAAAATTCCAGTGTTTGACCAATCCAAAAGAAAAGCTATAAAAGATTTATACTTTTTTTATAATCAGCATCACAGTCATTTTCATTAACCCAGTACCAAATAACGCCAGGACTTTTCATTTGTGGGTGAATCCATTTTGATGGTACATTTCCATCAGAATTATTAGATACAATAGACCCCCATTCCGTGTAGTCGTCAAAACTGGCAGTTGTTAAGAATGCTTTGTTTTTGGATGCTCTTCCAAGATAAGGCATGCGTCCTCTAGGTCCTCGCCACCAGTCTACTTCATAGTCCCATTCGCTAAATTTTTTGAGCAACTCAACGTCTTCGCGTCCCTTACTAGTTGATGTGAAGCTAAAAACAAGAAGCTTATTGTTTAAAAATGTTTTAATAAATCACGAATTGTCAAAAAGCATAGGTAATTTGATCATAACACCTGCTACATTGCGTAATGATACTACTGAAGGGAGAAACTGAAAATTGTAGCTTTTTTAAAATTGAGGGTACGGTTATATGTCTCATTTGAGAAATAGACAGCTTGTGTTTTAGTTTTATGTCATTTTTTAATTATCTTACCTTCTCTTTAATAATAACCGTCGTATATCAGTTTCTGCACACAATGGTATCACAAGTAGCGAGAGACACGAAATGCGGAATAACAAGGACGCGTGGACCCATGGGTTTACCCACGGGCAACCAACTAGTTTATAAAACATCACTCTGTGAATCAATTTAAAAGCCGGGACTTTTGTAATTGTACTATAATTATGATAATAACCCCCATCTAAGTAAATTGGTTACTTTGTGTAAACAGGCGGATTATTTTCTGAACAAATAAAGCACTTTCGGCAGAAAAATTTCAAATAACTTCAGTTAAGAATTTTTGAAAAATCATCATCACAATCCAACTGAATTTAAAAACAAATTTTATAAAACTAAAAAGTGAATCTTCTATGACGATTTTATTTATCTGCTAAACAAAAAGGTTAATTACAGCTTAGGAAGCGTTTGTTTTAAATTTTTCGTACTGAAATTTTGTGTATTGCACTACAGTTACTTTAGAAACATACGAGTATTTAATAGGTGCTTTCCAGATTCCACCCCAATGTCTTCTTTGTTGAGCATCAATCATATACTTGAATGTGTCTGCATTAGACAATGCTTTTATGGTGTTAGCTTCATTTAGTATCGAAAAGTCTTCATAAAGAGAAGGTAGCAATGGAGATCGGGACAAAGTCTAGGAAGAAAGAACGAAGCAGTTTTAAGGATAAAGAACAGGGTCGTGTTAAGAAACAATTAATAATGTATTATTGGTGAAATTCCCTTTATTTTCACCGATATTTTTAACTAATAATATAGCCATATCCTTATAGACTTCTTAAATACTTCCTTAATTAAATTTTTAAAGTTTGTTGAAATTGCAATGGAAAGTATTAGAGTCGAACTCGATCAAGGAATTATCCCAAACGTAGTTGTTATCCCTTTGCAACTACCCAATGTAATTTATTGTTTTCACTCGATTTTTGTTTCTAATATGTCCTTGATAACTCTGCCTTAAGATTAGTAAGGTCATTAAAATTGTTAATTTGTTTTGCTGTAGCAAAATGTCACGTCAATAGTTCTTTACAACAAACTAAAGGTTTTAACAATGTTAGGGTGTTACCTGTTCAAATGACCAACCATTCGATGATGCAGTGACCAGTAATGTCCATCCTTCATTCTTGTCAGTTGTCATGTCGCAGTACACCGGTTGTGACCCCTTTAGCATGTAGAAACCGTCCTTATAATCCGTTTTACCCTTATGATAACCATGAATTTTCAAATCATTGCAAGACTTGCGGCTGTGTAAAAAATAAGTGTAAAACTCATAAGTAAATGTTAGGTTAAAAGAAGAATAAAAGTCGACCATGAAGCTAATACGATTTCTTCTTTATAAATCATTTTTTGAGTGGAAAGTAAAAGAAAAAATTCGTACCTTCCACCTTCTCTGATCCAAATTTTAATGCTTGATGGGTCGGCCAAGTTACTCATGTAACTTCCTGTATTTGTAGAGTCAGTCAAAATAGCACCACTTGTATCTGTACCATCCTAAAACATTTTATAATGTGTGCAAATTGAAGATTGGTTTTTCAAAAAAAAAAAAAAAAAAAAACAGAAGCAAAAAAGACAAAAGACAAAATGGCGCATTATAATAATTACTATCGGAAAAAAACTAAATTTTGCGCCGACTGAATTTTGATAAAATATGCATGTTTAATTTTAGCAAGAATTGAACATCGCCGATAGCTAAATGTAAAAAGAAAAGATGGAAAAGAAATAAGTTAAAAAAAAAAAAAACTAAAAAAATTTAATGTTTTTAAATGTTGATAAATATGGCATCTTACCTAGTACAAATGAAGAAAATTTGCTGATGTTTGAGGAAAGAAAGTAAGATATGCTCATGCATTGTATTTTATAAGGAATCAATTCTTAGTTGGTAAAAGACATCTTCGAATAAAGATCTTTCCTAATAATTGTTTGATACAAGAAGAAACATGTCTGCTAAAAAGAACTAAAATCGCAAAATCAACAAAAAACCGCCACATTCAGTTCCTTAACAGCAATACCACACAACAATCGCATGGAAACGTAGTGTATACGAAAGCAATACAATAGATCTATGCAACGTACAGAAGTGCAATCTGTTAGAAAGACACTGTTTTTCGAGGTTAAGAACAATGGATACTTGGCAATATTCTCCTTTTGTTCATCCCATGTTCCAAATTTTCTGATCAACTTAGGTTTGACTGAAGACGGCGGGCATGTCAATAAACTGTAATCCACGCTACTTGAGAATATTCCACCATTGCTATTTGCCCCATTAGCTTCTATCATGTACTCAAAGCTCGACTGAAATAAAGAAGGCGATCTATATTATTGCGGAATAAAAGGAAAAGGAGTCACAGACCGAAAAATCGGTTCTAAAAGTAATGGGGTCAGTCAATATGGTAACTAGAATAAAACATTCCAAAGTAAACTAAACCATTCTTGAAAAAAACGCAATTGTACCTCTCCATCATCAAAATGTTTGATATTGTCGACTAGTCCTAAAATTGAGTATTCTTTTTTGTCTGCATTATTCGAATTGAATTCCAATACTTTCTCCTTCGTCCAACTGTGTCTTGATGAGGATTTAGTTAACAACGTCCAGCCACCAGCATAGCGATCAAAATCACACATCGTTTCAACAATTTTACCCGCTCTTGGTTCAATTTTATACACACCACTTGAAAACTTCCTCTCACTGAATCCTCTGAACATAATTTCCAAACATGATTTTGGATAGTGGTAATCGCCTTCACGAATCCAGTACCTAGAAATTGAAGTAAGAGGTTAAAAACCTTTTTACTACAAACAAACAAAACACTCTGTATATACAGAGCCTCGTGGGCATTACTGTGGTACTTTAACAGAAAAACGGAAGCTTTATACTCATTTAATCAATGTACATAAGTAATTAAGTAACGAAAAATTTTAATGTGTTAGGGATTCCACCCTAACGGCTGGTTCTTCCTCCCCTCCAACTGTAACTTTTTTACATTACCGCTAGAGATACGTATAGCATTGCTTTAACTTGCTTGACTGCCACACAAGCCTGTTAGCGGTCAGTAGATGACACTAAATAGGTTGACAACACTATATTTAAAGTGCGCCGGAGTGGGGACTCGAACCTAAAATCTTATGATTGCAAGCCGAATGCTCTACCACTACGCCATCTCCGTGATAGAACTCAACAATAAAATTGTATATATACAAAGGGTTGCTACTTTGTTACCAACTCACCAAACACTCTCAGGCTTTTGCATTTTAAGATGACCTTTTATCCATGCTGATGGATGATAACCTGCTTTGTTATCTAAATAAAAATACAGCTTTTTAATATGCTAGATTTGGTAACAGCAGAGGGAACTATTATAATCAGACTGAAGAATTATTTGTAAATAATATAATATATATCCAATCTTTAGAAAAGTATAAAATTTTCTATAGCTAACAGGCATACCTGTTATTGTTCCCCAATGATTTCTGGTTGATCCTGATGTCGTTAATCTATGTCCTTGCAAATATGGCAATCGTTGCTCAATTCCATTCGAATTGAACTCCCAATTATTAAATTTCTTAATTATCTTCACGTCGTTTTGATTTTTATTTGAGGAATGTACCTTGTAACGACTTGTTGCCTCGAATACACCTCCCCAGTACCCTAAAAGTAATACAAAACATACTGTTTATTCCTTTGCAGGCTGTTAAAGAATAGGAAAGGAAATTCATATTATTATTTTATAACTTGTAAAAATATCAGAATTTTACGCAGGCGTAAAAGACATTGATGTCGCTCTACGTTGAACAGAGTCAACATTAGCTTTAAGGCGTTTGCTATAACAATCCCAGTAACAAAGTGTAGTGTAAGATTCATTTGAATGACATTAAAAATTGGAATACAATAAATTTTTTATATTACCAAGTGTTTCAGCTTCAAGTCTGTATTGAAACTTTGTATCGTTTATCAAGTAACTTCTTTTTATCAAATCAGCATACTTTAGGATTGAATAATCTTCCTTAAGTTTAGGTGAATCTTTATTTCTTAGCCTCACATTTTCAGCTGTCCACGAGTTTGAATGAGACGAAACAACCAAAGTCCAACCACCTCCATCCCTGGTCATGTCACAGTAGACACTTAACGTTACGTCACTACTTGGTTTTATTGTATATATACCGTCATAAACCTTTCGCCCATCTTTTTCAAGGATCATTTTAATTGCTTTGCACGAACGTCCAACTATATTAAAGGATATCTGGCTTTATACGCGTAGTAATCAAGGATGGCTTAATATAATCGTTGAAATTAATGTTTTTCCCACTTCATTCATATTTATTTAAAATAAGGTATTATTCTCAACTATTATGTTAATAATAACAAGGAAATAACATTATCAAACAAAAATTTTTCAGATAACTCTATTTTCAATGGTAACATTGCACATTATAAGTATTGAAGAAGAACAAAATTTATTGTTTTTGCATACAAAATGAATTTTTTCCACATTATACTTTATTTCACCTACAATCCGACCTTTTCCCGATATTTTATAAACAGCATATCTCGTCACTTTATCTGCAGCCCTTAGGCAGCAAAAGTTTTGCTTAAGCAAATGTGTAGGCTTGGTAAGAAATCTCAAAAATGACTTTCCACGATCTCCTCATTATAGAACAATCTAAACAGGGAACTGCACTAGTCCGAAAAATTCAGAATCTGCACAAATAACTGCAGTTTAAGGTTGTTGATAATCTAAGTAACTCTAACATTCGCAAATGAACTTAGACAAGTGTAAGAAGCATACATGGTAAGGAAAGGTTTTACAAAAAAATAACTATTGACATACTTGGGCATGTCTCTGTGTTGCAATTCTCTTCCTGTAATCTTGCTCCCGGACAATCTTCTCCGCCGTGTTTAGGAATGGGTTGATTACAGAAGCGGTGTTTTCTTCGCGTACCAGTACTGCAACCTTTGCTACACACCGTCCATTGGGACCATTCTCCCCAAACCCCATCAACAGGAACAAACTCTATAAAAACAAATGTAGATAGGAATTGTATTAACTTTTGTTTTGCTTTGCAGTTTCAATTTATATCGATAGAATCTAAATCAATTATTTACTTTTTGTGCAACCATTGTCAGGATTATATCCACCCTCACATTGACATTTTCCATTAGCCTGGCAAGTCTAAAAAATCCACCAAATTAATATACACGTCATATGTTTTTGTTTATGCGTCATACGTAATAGAGACTGTTACATAAAAAAACAAACGCCTTACTCCTTTACCATTGCAAACAACACCATTGGTAGATGGACATGTTGTAAAACCATGCTCAACAGGTGTCTTACACTGTTGTTTAACGCAAATCTAAAGATATCATTTGCCAGAACCATCAAAATTCCAAGTATATCGCTCTCAATGCACTGACACATAGACGGATGTTATATATGGGACAAATATTATACCTTTCCATCACCACATTTAGTACCATCAGTCACCATACCAAGCCCAACCTGCTCACTTGTAGTTATTTGAGCTCCGCTGAAAATTGAATATTATAACAAGCTTTTCTTTTTAGTCAATATAAATATTTAATTCTTTAGTCTTAACAAAGATGGCAGATATTCAGCACAAAATAATCAGAGATGAGTCAGATATTTCGGTTGTTATGTAATTAGTATGTTGGGTTCATTAATACATTAAAAGGTCTTAGGGATATGTACACACCTGCATTTGGCACCCTTAATTGTGAATTTTTTGTATTGTGTACCATAGTCGACATAATATGGTTTTGTTTCACTAGCTTCGCACTGGAGCTGTCCACACTTGACATTGCTATAACACCAAACAGAATAATAACAAAATTAAGATAGAATATAACTTTTTAAGAATATTTTTGAATTTACCTTGTAGTACAAGAGATGTTTTTTGTTGGATCACATGTTCCATAGCCACTCAGATTTGCGCTGTTCAATTCTGACCAACAGACATCGGTAGCTTTCTTTGCGTCTATGAAATGTTCAATGAGATAAAATTGCAACAGTTTCGAACAATGACATTTTAGAACAAAAAGCGCTGAAAAAATAGGTGATCAAGGCAATATTTTGAACTTCTAGGATTTTTCCCTCAGTACTTGTTAGTTGAAATTATTTTACCATAATTAATGACCCATTTATCGCAAAACTAAAACGTTTAAAGTTACGACACGTTCTTATTTTAAAATAAAAATAGAACAAGATAGTCCACGCCCAGTTTAATACTGTCAGTAAGAACAAAATATTTCCGATATTGCAATATACATATATACAGAGGAAGTTGAGTTTAGATCTAACACAGTCTAGATCAGATTGGAAGAGGGTCATTAATATACCCCGTCCAACCCATGGAAAACGGACGTTAAGTGACTGGGTGAATCATTACTGTGGATTTCGCTTTTCACCTTTGTCCCACCTAGAAGGAAGTGTGCCACACGAAAATATTTCGATTTATG
Organism: Hydractinia symbiolongicarpus; assembly: GCF_029227915.1. Taxonomy (NCBI): domain Eukaryota; kingdom Metazoa; phylum Cnidaria; class Hydrozoa; order Anthoathecata; family Hydractiniidae; genus Hydractinia; species Hydractinia symbiolongicarpus. Next base: position 21,967,939 of record NC_079878.1, on the reverse strand, counting down.
GATTTTCGTGTAGCTATTTTAATAAATGCTACCCGCACTTTATGTTGTTTCTACATTATGACATTCAAACGAACCAATTAGCGCACAACATCCCGAAATTGGACTGTCACAAGGATGGGTAGAACCTGTCGCTCGCGCTTCACGTATTTGAAGAAGCATAACGAATGCAGGATTTCCCTGCCTATGTCTCATTAGAAATATAGACATATTTTGTAAATATATAGACATATTTGATAAAAAAACCATTTAAAAAATTTTAAGAAAAGGGGAAATTATTCATACCAGCATTCCACAAACTGCGACATTGGTGATCATATGTTTTAGTGCATTCTCCATTAAAACAGTAACTGTTCATATCCTTAAAAAAAGTCAACAAACTTTGTGGAAAACATGTTCTGCCTGAAGTGAAGAAATTTTAACACTTTGAGTTATGTCGACATACTTTCCAATGTGTTGCGCTACTTTCTTTGTACCCATGCCATTGTACGTCATCATCCGAATACATAAGTTGATAGCCTGTTATCCAATTCCAATAGGTTCCCTTCATTCTAACTTGGGAGACTTCCACACGCTAAGATATATAATTAAAACTATAGTCCAGGACAAAATTTGTTGGTTACTATCCTTCACGAAAATGTCAAGAGAAGTACTTTTGCGGCGATTGGCAAAAAGCGAGTTGGGATATAACCACATGGCTTAAGATATTAAGTCCCAAATTCGCTGCAAACATTGACAAATGGAATTTAATAACTTCAAATTGTCTTTCCCTAGTATATAAATAACCTAAATAATTACAAAAACGTCGAGATTTGCTGTTTTGTCTCGATATATATTTTATGGATGGTTTCCCAGGCATTCCAAATCGTTTTTCAACTGGTGATTTTAATTTTTATAACGTTAATACAAAACAATTGAAATAACTAACTTTTAAAGCAACTATGTTTCATTAATATACTGGTTTCGGAAATAGAAAGAACCGCTAGTGACGGTCGTTTTATACTTAGAGGTTTCTTATATCATTGTCTTGAAAAATAAAGCAATTATGTCCACTCAAGCACGACAAACATATTTTTTTTTCATCAAACTTTAGTGGTAACCAGTAATAATTTGTCATTTCTTTACCCTTAAATAGGATCCATTTTTGAAAAAAACCCTTTTTCGGTCAACAAGTAATAAGCTTCTCAAGACTTGATGGTTGAAGACAAGACGTAAATGGTTCATGTGCAGTACCGCCGTGAAGGTCTTTTCACTACCTACTTCCGGTGTTATGGTGGTCAACTGCGAGGCGGTTTGTGCCCAATTTTGCCTGGATATATCTCTTTAAAAGCTAAAGAAGGTTCCCACACTTTTAGATGAGAATCATAAATTTCTTGTAAATGGTTTAAACATAGTTCCAAAACGTTATTTAAGTATTAAATCTAAGAATATATATTAGTTTATAATCTTACCTTTCCAAAATCAATTTTAAACCAACTACCATCTGTCTTGCTCTTCGCACACCAACCATTTTTGTTTATACGAATGTTTTTAATATTGTACTTTTCTTCTCTGTAATTTCCAGCAGAAAAAGCAGAATCGGGAAGTTTACCATTAGCAAAACCAAGAGGAAGTATACAGTCTAAAATTGCAAAAATAACACAACAAATTTGTAAGGGAACTTGGATTCAAATATATGTGACGTATTTTCGCGGATTGCGTGTCCTAGAAAATTCTAAAGGCACTAATTTTTACCAGTGCCCTTAAAACACGTGATATAAACATTGTTTCAATATCTTTGACAATAATTCTATTATATATAACGTTCGTACTCGCACAGGTTGATTCAAATCAATGTGCTGTTTTTACACGATTAAAATATTGAGAAAAAAAAGCTTTATTACTTTTTATCACTGTTTAAATCTCGTTTACTTTCTTATGCTGACCCAAGATACACTGAAGGTGACATTTTAAGGAAGATCTAACCTGTATGGAGAAAGAACAATTTCGATCTATGATAAGACGCGTCACATGTGCTTGTTAACATAAGGAGATCACCAGAATTTGGCCAGCCATTTCTAGCGCCAGCACATTTTCCTGATGTTATCTGTTTTAACGAATTGTCCTAAGAGAAACATTTTCAGATGTTTAAGATAAAAAAACATTTGAATCTAAGAGAAATGTGGATGTTCCTTTTGCACTATTACCTGAAATAATACTAGGGAAGTGCTAGAATTAGTGAAGTTGTAATAATACAATAGGGCTATCTTATAAACCAACCTTTCGTAAAAAAGATAAGAAAGATACGAAGAATAAGAAATAAGAAAGTTAAAATTGAAACATTTAGGTTAAAGATCGCAAGGAAGGAATGTTCAGGAAAATAAGAAATTACGTGTCTAAAAATACTCAAAAATATGCATAGCGTGGATTATTTATTTGACAGATTCGCATGCCTAACTGAACTAGTATTTATGCTGCAATTTTGGTTCACCGAAAATGACAAACCGTACCGCTGTTCTAGTATATTTTGATGCTTCTGCATCACATGCACTTGAAACAATCCAATACTTTCCATCGTTACTTGCACAAACTTTCTTTCCACTGCATTTATGAATCAGAGTACCATCTGTTTTATATATAAATTGCATATGTTCGTAATTGCAATCATAATTTGGCATTGTACGATACATTATTTTAGTACCATCAGGGATATCTCCGGAGCAACTAGTAATGTTGGGTGTAACACACATTTCTCTGTGATAGTGCAAATGCTCAGTTATAATAGGGGTTGGCGATGAAGCAGCGGCTGCAAACAAAACAAAACGTTTTTGAACTATAACATGTTAATAGAACAAATAAACAATAAAAATAAATTTATCATTCTTGTGATTTTAACCTTAATTTAACATCAACAAGACGCAAATGATGCCATCAGCGAAGTTGTTTTGGTAAGAGTTAGGCAAATGAGATACGACAACAGGTTACTTGTGTTAAGACGTTTTTGGTCTTCAAATATTCATAAATAACTTAAAGCGCAAACAAAATTAACAATATCCTCACCTTGGCTTGATTCACAACCATCCATCTCAATCTTCATACAAGCATACCCATTCTTATTCCAATGTTTCGGCACAAATTTAAAATAGCGACCAATTACTTTTGGATTTAATGTAGTTATATGCTCACGTGATCGATGTAGTGTTCCAATAAGCATCTTCATAAAAAAATAATTCATTTCGTTGTAAAAAATTCAAATATTAATAAAAAGAATGTAAAGGCACTTTTATTCACCGTATTACATCTCCTCTGCTGAGCTAATGTGGGGTTTATAACGAAACTTATTAGGCCAATGAAAGCAAAGTTAATTTAATTATGTGTATAACATAATAGAATTATAGACTAGAACTATTAGAAACAGCCAGGTAACCTTTATACTGTCTCCACACTGCATCCCATTTGTAATCACATGATCTGTTGGACACTAGACATTAAAATTAAACCATAAAAATCACATCCCAGAGTATGCATATTGTTAAATATAGTAAGAGTTACTTACTATAGCATTCAGTCCAGTGCAGTACTCAGGTACGTCACAATTTCCATTGGCTTCTCTACATAATGTACCTTGCTTTTTATACTACAAAACGTTAAAAGCACTTCTTTAGTATTTTTGTTTCAATAACAGGAGGGCGTAAACCTAGGTTCCAGGAAGTATATATGTGTAATAAAAAAAGTATGGTATACCACAGCTTTGATTATGTTGATTCTGCTGGGAGTATAAAGGAGCGCTCTTTCTGTTAATATAGGACGTAATTATTTATGTTTTAAGTACAAAACCAATTCTTACCAAACACTGCATGGAGCAGCACTCAGGGTTATTAACATAACTACACTGCACATGTGGTTTCAATCTACATCCATGAGGTTCACAACAGCTATCATTGTTAGCTGCACATGTCTACAGTAAAACAAAACATTTTCACTATGTAAACACTATTTAAATACTTTGTTTTATGTCCTGTTCTGTGACAAATGAGCTGGAAGGTGCCAGATAAGAAAGAATTTAGAATTAGTTTTCATAAAAATTCATGCAATACCTCTAGAGTGCCACAGTCACATTCCTCGCCAGGCTCTTTGATACCATTGCCGCATTTGGATAATAAAGGCTAGAAAATAGGTAGTAATTTTTGATGTCAATCGTTGCATCAGTGCATTTACAAAATGTTGCGTACTATAGAAGTAACTCACCGCAACGGGGTAATCATCAATGCAAGCAAATTTTTTTGCTTTAAGCCTGTTTAGATTGCAATCAGAAAAACCAGGTCTACCAGATCTAAAAATTAAACAAACAAACAAATAAGGTTAATACTTTTAAATTTCTGTATGTAGATAAAGAGCATTCTTTCTTGGCTTGTGTTATCACACGGATCTAGGCTTAAATTTCGTTCTTTGTGTATCTTAAACGGATATACGCCTACTTTGAGCCACCCATCAAACAACCTCTTGGTGTTAAACATTTGCATGTGTCCCCATCTAAAATCACAAAAAAACATGTGCTGCTACTTCGTCAGAAAGATTTCCAGCTATGCTAAATAACCCTTTAGATTTGTTAAAAAGCTTACCATGTGGGAAATTCATGTTATGTCCAAATTCGTGACCAATTATTACAACAGGACCACTAATACTTCCAAACGACCACTACAAGTAAAGTCGTCTAATTAGCAGTATTACTACTATTATGAAGCTTGGAAACTGCTTGATGAATCTACTGAGAAGCGACAACATTTGTCGTATCAATATCAGTATTAGCTACTTACTGCATTGACGGCAGCTGATGCACTTCCACAAAGTGTTCCTACATAAGCCATACCTGCACAGTCACTCCAGTAATAATGACTGAAATGGAAACATTCACATGTGATAGACAAACAATGCAATTACTCAAATAAAGTGATGGAAGTAAAAAATTGAGAATGATACTACTTTAAGCAAGTAAATATTATTGAAAATGATTTTTTTTTATATTTTGATGCTGATTAAAAAAGTTCCTAATTATTTGCTATGACAGTCACTAAATCTTGTAACTCCAAGAATGTAGACTGACCTCATCAATTGAGCATTATCAATACGAATATCTTTAAATTGACTGGTCTTCTTAATAACATTTTTAACATAATTTTTAAATGAGCTAAGATCACTTCCCCCAGTCTTGTATCTCGTAAAAGTGGGACCATTTGTTTGAACTTCCAAAGCAACAAGCACCAGACGAACATTAATTGCTTGATAAACCTAAAGGTATACAATGCTTTTTGGTAAAATCATCAATTATTGCATATTATAGGACATATTATTAATGTGGTTAAATGAAATCTCACAACGCTAAGAATACACTTTTCCTTGCATGATTATTATTGTTTTCAAAATTAAAAAAAAAACAATTCAGCCTTGTTTGCAGATTTTTAAAAATCGCCCTAAAACGAGAAATTACAATTAAGAAAAGTGACTTTTTCGCGAGTCATAAGATATTAAGTTTTTTTAATGACTAAAATATTTAAATTTTATGTTTTCATTGAGAGTTGTAAAATCCTTACAATTAAGTTTACCATCAATTTATTTTAAGACAGTGTGACAATTTCCGTAGGTTTCATTAAATTTTCCAAAATTAAGGCATTACCAATAAACAGAAAGATACATGACATCAAGAACACATAAGTATGGCGGAGTCGAATTGAAATACTGTGTTCGCACTCAAAAATATGATGATGCATTTGCTAGTAAAATGTAATTTTATTTGCATACATGTTGTTACTTTACGTATATTTTAAGAAAAAACGTGAGTTATTTCTTAACATTTTTTATTTGTGTTCTTTCACATAATAGGAAAATTGCGATGGTGAAGCTTAATGTACGAACATACATACAGACATGCATGTTCTTCTAATATACAGGATGCAAGCTAAGAACGTTTGTGCTCAAATTCCCAGTTTTATAAAATAGTCTTTTATAAAAAAATGTGTTAAATGAAGTAAAAATTACCTTGTCCACTTGTAACAATGCATTGAGAATTCTTTCAAGTACCAAACTAGTATCATTGTTATACCTTTTGTACTATGTAAAGAAATGTAACAGAGATGGTAAAAGCATAAGGTGTTATTTTGCACTTATGTAATCTTTCCTCCAAGATTAAGTGAATTTTTGCATGCATTAATATAACAAATCTGATAAATACATACCAATCCCTCATCAGCACACACAAACATCTCTACATATCTTGTTTGTGTCGTAGTAAGGTATGAAACATACTGAGGCTCGACATTGATCAACTCATATGGTCTCTAAGTAGCCAAGCCAAATAAAATGAACATTTTTATACGAAAAATTAAATTATTTTGAAGGTTAGATTATCTTACCAAATTCGCTATGTCTCTCTTCTTTCTGACTTCGCTATACTTCTCGCTATATTTCTCGTCCTCAAAGTTGTTGTTTACATTTTCATGATCTAAATAATGAAAGCCTCCATGAGGGTTATTTATTGTAATTAACTTCTTGCTGGTTCGCCTTAGTTGCTTTTGACGCAATTTCACCTGTTTCCCAATAATATAAATATTTAGGGTAAAGAAAGTTATGAAACCCCCCTGAAAAACCAGTTTTAAATGAATTGAGGAATAAAAACTAATTTAGTATAAAACAATGAGTCTTACCAAGGTAGGAAGCCTTCAGTAACTTTTCGTTTATGCTGTCAATTTCATCATCAACTTTGTAAAATTTGTGACCACCGTCAACATCCTTTATAGAAAATTAGGCAATAAAATAATTTTTTAGAGATACATACCGTAAACCCATTTTTTTAAGTTAAATAAAACTGCTCACATTTGGCTCTATGTCATATCGATGTTCACCGTCATCCAAACTTCCCCTAAATTAAAGTTCTATTAGTTCACAACCAATATATAGATGAGCATCACTTGTTAGTGTAAATAGAAGCCTAAAATGCAGTTCGTATTTAAATAAAGCTGAATTATCTTAAATTTTCTCCATTTGTGAATAGAGAAACTTGACAGAGCACAATTCTTAAAAAACCTTAAGTTATGAAGCATTCTTAATCTGTTCCCAAGGTGTCCTTTGTAGATAAACAATGGTAAGGTACATTAAGAATCGAAGAACAAAATCTTCTTACGTTAGCCCACGTCTGCAGGTACTTATGGTCACAGATGAATCTTTTATTCCTCGTATTGTTCCTTCGTAATGGCAATTTTCAGGCGTATGCTGTACAACAGAGCAGAGATAGGAAACGAATTGATAAAAATGTAGCAGATAAAAAATACTTTAATGGTTTCAAATGTTAAAAACTACTACACCAACCTCAGCACTGAGACATTTTCTTTCCGCTAACTAGTTATTAAACGCATGTGTATAGCAAATTTATTTATTTATTTTTGAAAAATGTATAAAAATTACTTGCAGTTAAAGAATGCAAATATTACTTAGGCTACGCACAATGTTTTAATGACGCAAAGTATATTGCTTATGAAAAATTGTTTATTTGTGAAAACAGTATAGAAATTAAAAAATACTCACATCATTATGAACAGCAAGGCCATCATCATCAAATGTTCGAAGTAAGATTGATCCAGGATGAATGCCCCTAAATAAATGTTTTTAAGTTAGTAATAAAAAACAGTCGTCAGTTTGCTTATTAATCATCATCATCATCAATTAAAAGTTCTTACGAATGCTTCTTTAAATCAATGATGTAATCCTTATGCTTAGCTTTGATGTGGTAAGTTGCAGAATCTTCATGCTGATCCTATCGATAAATATATAATATTGATAAGAATTAAATTGACCCCTTTGATTTCGAACGTCTTAATTAGCAAGGCATTGCAACAAATGAACTGGTTGTTTGCTTTGGTTTTATTACGAATTAAAAGGTAAATTAACATGTATTGCAAGCAGTAAGAGTTAAAAATGTCATTATCACCATATCTTTCATTGATGGAATTTACCAAGGTAGTTACAACATGTTGTTTTAGTTAACCTAACTTACACTGGCCTTTCTGGGTATCAAATATTCTTGTATTTAAACTTAAATAATTTGCGATAGTTCAAGCTGTCTTTATTAAACTTGGCAAGAATATATTATGGGATATTGCCTTTTATAATAATACCTTTCGGGGAAACTTCAGAAAGTGAGCAAGAGCAATACTCAAGGATATAGATTACATGGGGTCCGTTTAGCAACACGGTTGCTATGGCACTTATAAACGTTTTAACAAAGAAATGGCATGGCTCTTGAAAAACTTTGTGTCAATTATATAAAAAACGTCTATAAGTTATACAGTTGGTTGAAATTAATTGATATTTTCTAATAACAATTTATTTCAGCCAAATTAAAAACAATGCATGTTGATTGGAAGGTGTAGGGCTTATAAAACATCACTGCTTGACAGACAAACCAATGGCAACGCAAATATATGTATTTGTTTTACGGCCTTTTACATCAAGAGAGACGAATAGTTAAAGCTTTGAAGTTCTCAATTTATCTCTATTTAGGACAGTAGAGAAGTATGGTAGCTATACACGCGTTCTTGTAGGTAACATCTTAACAGAAAATGAGGCTAAAATACCTTAAAAAACAAGGCAACATTAAAGCAACATCCAGCCTGAAGTTAGCAAATGAATAAGAGTGAAAGAACAATGAACTGAGATGTATGTCTCATGGACTTTTTTTGTCAACTTTATTCAACGAGGAAAGTGATTATAAGTATGACTTAATTTTGGTGCGCCAAACTAGCTGAGCAAGTAAGTGACAATTAGCAAGTAAGAAACAGTTAAATCTGCACAAGAGAGAAACCTAAGCAACATTGCTCCATGTGAAAAAAGTTTGTGTTGGTTGCATAAAAAGCGTGCATAAAACGTTTCAAATCTGAAAAATGACGGGCAGCAGTTATAATTAAAAAAAAAAAAAAAAGTTAAGACACGGTGAAAAAACCTTTCTTTACCTTACCTTTATTTTAATGTATAGACGCCGTTTTCAGCTATTATGGCAGTGTTGAATACTTTTTCTTTTATGAGATTAAAATTAAGTTGTAAAGAAGCTTATGCCATCTGCGGTAATGTAATTTTATCTATATGAACGGTGCGCTAATCCTGGTAAAATGTTAAAGGTTATTGATCATAATTAGAAGTATGTTTCGTGTGAATAAACCATTTTCCTTTTTATTTATTTGCACGCTGGTATGTAAAAAAAGCAATGCAGACAGCATTCTTCTTCTCGATAGGTTTTCAAAATCAACAGATTGGGGAATAACGTCTTTTTTCTCATAGTCACTTAGAATTTAATTACGTTAGTTACTCTATAAAAAGATACTTAGACTTATTATAATTTTAACAGGGCACTTCTGTTAATAGAAGACAACTGTTGCTATGAACTGAGCTTTTAGAGAGGATTAAAACATCTGAGCAGCGCACAGCAGGTAAACTATTGAACAATATTTAAGTCAGAAGGGCTTATCGTGGCCTATTTTGCAACACGTCCTTTCGATGTCATCACAGGTCTTTGATAATAGAAATAAGTATTAATAAATACTGAAATAATAAATAGAATGCATTTAACAAAACCTTAACTTTTGAATGACGCAAACTGAATTTACAAATGGGTACTAAATTGACCGCTTGTCCTCTTTATTACTAAAACTAGACTAACTAGACTGTTTATATTTTTAGCGGGGCGTGAAAGTGCGTAGAGTATTGATTCTTGATCATTTTCATTTGTGATCTCTTGTTTAATTAACACATTTCTTTTTGGTACATAAGTGCAATTGCATAAGATGATTTCGTGTCTGTGAAACTCGAGGGAAGCGGAAATATCCGCTAACAAAGCACTATTTCTTAATACGCGAATCTTCCGCCGGATGTTGCCACAAAACTTAATACGAAATTTTATTACGAGCCGTGCTGTAAAGGTTGCTATCCTTCGACCTTTTGTAAAGCTTATGCACATTTATATTTTGTGTCTATTTACATGTCACTTAAACAATCCTTCTCACGACGCTTTAATTAGACACGAATTTAAGAATACCGAAAGGAAAATGCTTGAATAAGAAAAAATTTTCTTTAAAATTAAGAATATTGCCGAAAATATTTGTTTCCTCTTTATCACCAAGAGCTTGGGTTATTGAGGCTATTTCTGTTTTAATTAAGTAACAATGGACAAACTCTCTAAAATAAATTACTTTAGTTGACTGCAATGCCTAATTTATCACAGAAGGGGTGACGGTAGGAGAAGTGAGGAAAACATTTATCTCTTATATTATTGATGTTGTTTTTTGTTAGGAAAATAAGACATTTTTTTACCACAAAAACGTGCCACTTATTATTAAATCAGCTCAATGTGGGTAAACTTTTGCATTTTGATAATGTCAGCATTAAAATCTACCTGTGAGTTACTTAAGTTTTCTTTATTTTCTTTTTTTAATGCATGAAATTTGAACTCAGTAGTTACTGTAACATGTAACGTGAGTTTGTTTAGCAAACGCCTTTATTTGGTATTTATATATATTATTAAATTTTTCTGTCTCACATCTGAGTCACCTGTTAATTTTTCCTCAGAAAAAGGCAAGTACCCTTATTGCAAAAAGAAGGAAAAATGCTTTTGTGATGATGGATTGGACCAGAGACCCAGAGGAAAAAAAACATGTCAGATGTGATAAACCATAAGAGGTTAATATCTTATGGTTTATTACATCCTCACTTGGGGACAAATTATTATAAAGAGAATCTTTTCAATGTTGCTAAAATGGAGGCTTCGCCTTTTTACACTTCTGGATACGGGTTTAAGCTATTACAATACATCAAGAAAGTACAAGGAAACAATGAATAATGTCGAAATAGAGTGTTAGTGCTCCATGATGTCATGGCATTTTCGTATCTTGCTTATTAGTGTATGCTCTGCTGAAAAATAAATTCTTTTGTCCAGAATTCATAATGCAATCGTCATTAATGCAACAATATTGCTTTATTTAAAATTTATTTGAAAATCTATTTTATCGTGTCATCATAATTACAAACAGTCTCTATTAACATTAATAAGAATATGATAAAAGGATATCATAGCCCTTATAGAATCTTTTTTTGCATTCTGGCATTGCAGCAAATAAATAGTAATTGATTCTTAGTAATGACCTTGAACTTTAATATTGCCAAATCATGACCGATTCTTGACTATCCAACTAAAATATTTAAATTAGTGCAATTATGAGCCCATTCTTTGTTTGCGAAACACGGTTGGTTAGCGCCTAAAGATTTTTGTCATATGCCATGGGTAAAATTGTAATCGTAGCATACTGGGACTATTTTCTCTAGAATAAAAACAAAAAAAAGTTTTATTACGTACGAAAGAAAAGTGTAATTAAATTTGTCCGTTTTCTTTGTTACTATCCTATTTCATTTGTGATGTTTGAGATTTTTCGACAAAAAAAGATAAAAAACAAACAAAAACTAGAGTATAGAGCGAGTTTACGAGATTGATACGCTGACCAAGGGTAATATTTCTCGGAAGAGATAGATAAAATAGTTTATATTGTATTTACTAACTGATTTCTATTTTGTTTGCGTTTGTAGAAACCAGGATTATTTCCTAAAAATTTACTTGTGATAGGGTAGTAAGAAGCAGGTTTTAATAAGAAAACGTTCGATTTGAAGTTTATTGTATCATTTTTTTTAAATACATGTACGAAAAGAAAACAAAACATTCGAATATGTAAATATAGAATTTTTTTAAAGGAGAACTAACGACTGATAAAAAGTTGTGCTTAAAATCTTCATTAGAGTGTGAACATGAACTCTGTTAATTTATTTTTATTTGTGAGCTTTGGTTCTGGGGATATTTTACGGCCGTTCGGTAAAATATTAACTTGTGTCACATTATTCCGCCTGGATGTAAACAAACGCATTCAGAATAAACGAATCGATGGAATGCTAAACTGTGCCTCTTGCCATTGTCTAAGAGCAATTTTATTTATCATATTTTAAAGTAAATACATTCTGCAGAATAGCATGATGTTTAACCGTTATAATTATAGTTTCAGAGTTTTATACACGAGTTATCACTTGAGAAAAAAAAATATATATTAGCAATGTGTAATGATTATGCGCAATAAAGTATACTAAAAGTGATTTTGTAGTAAGCGATTTTGTGATAGCAAAACCAAACAAAACAGTATCAAAGTTTCTTTCTGTTCGCCTCCTTTTGCATGTTGTTAAATTCTTCAAAATTATTTTTTCTACAGATATGTCGGTCTACTAAAATTAAGCTTGTCTTCTTTACTCCCCGAACCTCGCGATAAATTTTAGTCACTCTAGAAAAGACCAAGAAGCGAGTGAATTTTCACAACTCCTATTTAGATATGTACGGCTTGTGACGTCACAAATTGGCTTTTGTTCGATAATGGGGGCGACCGTTAGTGTGATTATTGTTCTTGGGGGACAAACTTTGGACATAAAAAAATGAAAAAAAATAAATTTATGCCATGTTGTTTTCGTTATACGTAGAAATGGTTTTATTACAAAAAAGCACATCTGTTATTTTTTAGTTAATTCCCTATTAAACGTTTTTTTGAACCAAAGTTTATCCTTTTATCAGAAGAAGAGTCTATCTCACACATTCGCCGTTGTTTTGCTTACTGCTTATTGTTGCGGTGAATGTTGATATTAAAAAGTTAGCGGATTTAAAATTATCAACATTCCTTGTTCTTTTTCTGGTGGAGTTTTCTGGTGGGTTTACTTTAAGTTTATTTTTGTGTAAGTATGCAGTATGTTACCAATTCCCTTGTGAAGCTATTTGTTTACATTTATAGTACATTTTGGTTGCTATGAGATTTAAAGTTATGTCGCGCTGTATAAATCCCGCAGTAAAGGCTTTTTAGCCAATCATTTCTGCGGACTTTCCGTATAAATAGTTAAGAAAAGACAGATATAAACCAGTATAATAAATTAAAAAATACAAAGATATTACGCAGGAAATTTAAATGAAGGTTTTTATATCGTAATCCTTCCTAAAGGACAGGCTTTTTTCCCACGATTTCAGTAAAAGCTTTGCATTTCATTGTACCGATTTATAAAAAAATTTAATTTGTCATACAAACTTATAACAAATCCAGCACAATACACCATTGTTTCGTTCTTCCTGCCGTGAAGAAATTCTTAATGTTGTAGAGAAATTAATAGATTTTGGAGACAATACTGGCGCATTTGACGACGTAAAAAAAGCTGTACGTGTATAAACATATTGCGAGATTGTATATAATATGAATGCTGCAATTAAATCTTTTAATTACGTTAATCGGCGAGAATAAAATAGTTGGATTCTTAACAAAGCAACGACAACAATAAACAGGTAGAAACTGGTATTTTGCATCAGAAAATACACTAAAAATTGAGGGCTGTAATTTATATTGTCCATAGAAGTGCTTTGAATTGTAACATCCTTGTTTGAAAATGACGAGACATTTTCCCTGAACAAGTATTTTTTAAGTATTAACCCTTTTATGCCCGAGCTTTTTTGTAACCCTGAGGGGAGAGGGGGGATATTTATGTTTAAGTGATGAAACTTGACAAAGTTGCAGAATGTTTAAGTACAAACTCATTCCAGGTCAAAAAATAATTTTATGACGTCATAGGGATCACTAATTACGTTATAAAATGCTCTGCAAAATAAAATTTTCTGATACTGATAATTCGAAATCCTGGTCTGCGTAATATACAGCTTGTAGTATGTTTCCTTAGTAAAACAAAACCATTCATTAACATATATAAAACTATTTAAGGAACAACCCTTATCTCAGGCGCCGCAACCGCAGGAATGCGAAATGTGGCCCATAATCAATATTGATAATGAAAGTTTAAGATTGGCGCCGGCCAATTTCAGGAAGAAAAATATTAAAGAAGATAGTAAAAATTAGCAGATCTTACGTCACTTAAGGTGGACAAATCTCGTTTTGATCTTGAATGGTGAATTCTCTCAGGATACACAACTTCAAATGTTATTTCTGATAAAAAAGTACATCACTTTAAAAATTATGATTAAAAATATTTTATTATGAGAATGGCACTACCATAACGACGAATTGCAAATGTGTAATGTGATTATTATCAAATATAAGTAAACATGGACCTTTCAAAATATGCGAAAAAATATTAGAAAAAAAATTCTTAGAAATCTGGCGACCTACCTTCTGCAGCATTCTCGATGACAAGCAGGAAAAGCCAAGCCAAGACGAAATAATTTAACTTCATCTAAATAAGAACAAAACTAAGCTATTTTTAACTTTGTTGAAGAAGTCACACAGCAATTTCACTCCGTTAAGCTTTAAAAAATCTACATTGAGTTATCCTATTACCATAATCCCGATCTATTTATAAAAGCATGCGCGCATTAACAAAACTTGATGCATTTCAATCATTTTATTCTGGTATTAAGATGCGCTAACAGTTCAAATTAAACCTAAATTCTGATCTGTATATACTAGAAGTTCTGCACGTTTGACTAAACTAAATTCTTAACAAGAGTTTCAAAGCTTTATAAGTTATGAGTACTTTTGCAGTGAATACATAAATAATGCATTGTAAAAGTTCGGCTTAAGCTTGCGTTGATAACATAATGCAGGGGTTATTTAGCTTACAATAGATTCTACGCAACCAAATTAAATTATTGTTATTCGATTAAAAATGCCTTTTCAGTCTAAGCAATTTGAAAAAAATTGTTTTGTTTTTAGCACATCCAAAGACTGTGCACGTTTAACGGAATGGAAAATTAGTGACTATAAGTGAAAGAAATATTCACTTTTAATAATTTTAATGACATCAGAGATAGCTGAATTAGAGTGTTAAAATTAAATACTCTCAAAGAAATCTTTTGTTACAACGTGTTCAGTCAAAAAGGTAATATGCATCTTAAACTTCAATTCCTTTCTCGAATTGGAGAATAGGTTAAACATCTTGTTTTGTTATCACACGCACTTAAGATAACCTGTTTATTTATTTTACACAATACGTTTTTTCAGAGACCGCTTTTGCAAAAAACTGCATTAAAGAATAAATATTCAAAATCTTTATTTCAAACTAGGTAAATGCGGTAAATCTTTTTTATATCGCATTTAGCGTGCTCCGCTACTTGCAATACCATTATGCGCCGAGACAGACAAAATACGGTTATATTATCGAGACGTTAATGTCGTGACGTAGTTTGCAACAATTACTTCGTATGTTGTCATAGACCTTTATTAATACCACATTTCAATACTCACCATGATGCAACAGGCTAATCCTAGTCGTTATTAAAACCTGTCTCAAGAAGAAACACGCATTAAAATATACCGTGTAAACCGAACAAAAACTTTTGGGCGAGGAAGAAATTCTTTGAAACATGTTTTTTCTTCGTGTCACGCATTTTGTATCAAAAGTAGGTATATTGAAGGTAAAGGTACATAAACCAGGTTTTTTTGACCTAATGTGTCTAATAACTGGAATACTTTGTGACTATACTTGCCTTTGAACATATAGAACAAAACACATCGATTCTGACCTCACTGCTCTTAAACGATATTTCACCAAACTGTTTTCTACTTGAGAGATTTTATGACATTTATCTATTTTGTTCTTTTTCAGTAAAATAACCCTTTTTTTTTGGGGGGGGGGGAACAATAGGACAGGTAATATTAAGTTGCCAAAACAAAATAATGGCCATTAATAATTTTATTAATTTGAATAGAAGAAAGTTAGCAAAAATTGAACATTTATCACGTTTTAAAAAACTTATAAAACTGACAAAAGTTTTTTTATCTTACAATTAAAAGTTCCGGTTAAACTTACCGTGTATTCTAGGCTTAAGATAATCAACTGCAAAATATTTGATATTCTCATCTAATAGCATCAGGATACAGTACGTTTTTAAAAAAACCGTTCATATTTTCCTTAGGGATTTCAGCAAAAACGCAGTAAAAGTTTAAACTGCTGTTTAATCTACTTTTCCAATTTTAGTTTTGTAAATAAAACAGAACAGCGTAAAGATGGCCTGACTGATTTAGGTTCAAATTTTTTTCTTTTGATGTCGACGTTAACAGATCGATAAAGCAATTTCCATACAACAATCATTTAATGTCCTATAGTTTATCCCAATAGCTTCTCTGCACTACGGTAGCAACTGACATGATCACAATGCAGGAATGAAAAGCTTACTTCGTCTCACACTTTCTGTAATTTTAACTGTTGGTGAAAAATTCGAACGAACAAGATTTTTTTTCTTAAAAAAATTTGTGCATGTAACGGACACAGCTACAGTTTTTTAGTCATCAGTGGACATAATCGCGAATGGAGGAATGTAAGGCATTATTATTTTGTTTAATTTTTTCTTGTCCTGTTCAGCAAGATTTGCATGGAGTATTTTCATTTCACCGCCGTAAAAATGCCACAGTTTTGTGTTTGACTCTTTCACCTACATGGTAAATTTATATACAACGATGACTGATATCATACACAAAATACAGACAGACGTTAGGACGATTAGTTAGTTTACTTAACATTAGTGGAATAAGGTTCAATTTCAGCGGAGACAGTGTGATGGTAGTGCATTCGCTTGTAATCACAAGGTTTTGAATTTGACTCCCAGCTCTGGCGCACTGTAGTGTTGTCAGCGTATTTGGAGCCATCTACTGCTCAGAAATCCGCTTGCAGGCAGGCAACAAGTTAAAGTAATGCTATCCGTATCTCTGGCTGTAATGTAGTTGCAGTCGAAGGAAAGGAAACGTCAACCATTAGGATGGAATCCGGAAGACGTTAAAAGCTCCCGTTACTAACTTGTTTATTTACTCACTTACTTACTTGCTAACTTACGTTGTCGAAAAGTCTTTTTTTTCTAAAAAATGTCAAAAGTCGAAAATACAATGTTTCATGATTCCGAAGTTTTCCGGAACTTAAGTCGTTTTAGATTCTCCACTACAATTAGAGAGCAAATTATGCACATATGCTGTTAGGAAAAACAAAATCTTGTGTTTGTGAGGAAGATGTGAGCAAAATCCGTCGAGGTAAACCTAAAAGCTAGTTTTGCTTAAAACAATAAACATACAAAGTCCGAAGAAATAGAAAAAAAACAAAAACAAAACCAAGTGAAACTTCTTTAGAGTTACAATGACTTAAAGAGTCTGTTGGTTTTCGACTTTAGTGACTTACACGAAAGTGGAGCTAATTGCGGTGAAAAAGTTTTATTATCGCTAAGGACAAACAACTTAAATCATCTTAAATATCATATTGGGCATCAAAATATAACTGAAAACTACGAGAAGGTTTCCGACATACAATCGATATCCATGATTGATCTGATATAAGTACTTACCTTGCTTTTAACTCCAACTTTCTGATAAAATAAACTTAAAAAATTTCGAGCACGATAGGTAGCTCGCAATATCCTTCGAGTTTTTGCGTAGAAACGTGTAACATTTCTGAACATAAAGCCATTCGAAGTAACAAGAATGACTTCGAAATGTTTTTAGAGATATTAATTACCTTCTTAAATCTAGTTACATAGCATTTTTTAACAAATACAGCCGCTATTGTTGTCTATGCTCCCCCGCCAAAACAAACTTTCGATTTACTGTTATTTGATATATTTTGCAGACCGAAGCTTATTTTACCGGCCAAAACCGGACCTAAGAAAATCCATTTATTAATCTCCATTTATTAAAAATCCAAAAATGTTTCAGAGCCAATCAAACAAAGGTGCAAAAATGTTTTTCTGCAAAAGGGTTAAATTAAATATACGTTTTGCTATGGCATGTCAAGGTTTAACAGGAGCTTGTCCGCTCGGATCGCTAGAGCTGGAGCAACCAAAGTTCGCCTAATGGAGATAGTCCGTTTATGCTGTTCTTCGGAAATTGCGTGGATTTGACTTATTTTATCGTTTCGTTTCCCCTTTACGGTAACTAGCCTAGAAATGGGACTTAGAAAAGTCAAAAACTACAATGAAACTGTGATAAAGTAAAGAGAAAAACAGACTATACGTTGCTAAAAAAACTGGCGACGAACTTGCCTTTCTTCCTACCTATTTTAACATCGAGGAAGAAAAAAAAAGACTCTATCTCTTCCTCAAAGGCAAAGTTGATGTTAGCATGCTTAGTGCTTATATAACCCTAAAGGTACAAATAATCTTGAGAGTGAAGCAAGTGAAAAGATCTCGTCTACGTAACGTTTATATAAACTTTGTTGAAAACTATTAGGACAATCAATAAGCCGTTTTCTCTCGTGGTAACACAAAAATATTGTTCGAAGTAGGGCCTAGAGACTAAGCCATGATAGCACCATCTGTTTGCTTATAAAATTCGCCATTAAAAAATTTAGTGGGGAAAATTGAGCAATTAGCGAAAGTACTATTTTCAAACGCTGCTGCAAATTTTCCGCTGGTATTTTTACGATTTAATGAAAAAAGGAAAATTGTAAAATTTTATTCTTCAACAACCAGTTGTGATCAAACGACTGTTATTTCTAACTACACGGCACACCAAATAAAAGGAGCGGAACAGTCTCTTTTAGGCAAAGGTTAAATTTTCCGCGTGTCTCTCCGTTGGAATTATTATATTGCAATGTTAAGGATTCGGACTTTGATATTGTAACACCTAACTTTATCAATGACCATTTCAGAGATACGGCATTTTCTAATCACAACAATTACGCACGCAAAAAGGGAAAAAATTCAGATTACAAGCTTAAAGCTCTTTCGTTAGTGGCTTCACAATCAAATATTGGTATTGAAAGTCTGAGAAAGGGAATTCTGTAATCGACGGTCATAAAAAAGCTATACTTGAAAACAAAACATCTTGATAAATTACGAAAAGTTGACAATTATGATATCATCATCATTATGATATCGTTGGAAAAAGAACTTAACAAGGTTTTAAAACAAGGAAAAATTTGGTTGGGTTCTCACATTCAACGATCTGTGACGATGCTGTAAATTAGTTCCCGTATAACTTTTTCCTATGCCTTGGTTCTTTTTTCTATAAGGTTTTGTTGGCTGGTGGTTGGCGCTAACATGATGGTGTTCTTAGACTATCTTCGTGGTAGGTACATACTCGTTCAGTTTGACTTTCGTCTTGCTTTTGCGCATGACGCGTTGGCCACATTGTGCGTATATTTTTCCCTGTTTTTTACAACATGTAGCCTATCCATTGTGAAGCAGTGTAACTGAAGAACTCACTGTAAAAAACACCTACTCCGACTTGCTTGGCATACGTTTTACTTTCTGACTTTTGCAGATAGTTTTCGTCTTATGCCCCTTCATATCTTAGTTGTTTGAGATAGTTTTTCATATCTTAGTTGTTTGTGCGAGGACTTGTTAGCAGCTCAGCGCATTTTCACTGCTTTGTCAATACACCTATCTTGTTAATGTAGAAACAGTGTGCTTCAATGCTTTTTCGCTGTTTGTCTTTCGTTTGCGCATTTTCATGTTAAGGTAGAAGTTTTTGGCGATGCATTTAAAATCCACCAGGTTTGTACAATGTAAAATTTAATTTTGGTTTCTTATATTACTCGCACGCTAGGGCAATAGTATTTTGGATGACCAACTATTTGCGCTCTTTTCTGTCCCCGCTGTAGTATGCGGCAAGACAGCGCCACATACACAAGTTGTCTGTTCTTTTATCTTTCTTGTTAAAGTTATAGAAGCATAACTACTTCAGCAACCTGTCTAGAAGATGTTTTGAAACGGTTCCCAGAGTAAACATTTGGTTTGATGTCTTCAATTTTATGTTATTTTTCTTGTATACTTCAGCATCGTAATAGCTTCAGCTTTGGTTTTTCCGTGAAAAGATGTCTCAGAGCGAATTTGTTCCTTTGCTCTATTGCAATAAAAGATATCTCGCACACTCTGCAGTTAATCAGCACGAGCGCCGCGGGTAGCTGCTACTGGCGCTGTAGAGTTTCTTAATTGCATTCTTGAAGCAATTCGTCTTTTCTTGTTATAGGTATATTTTTATTTTTGAATTTTTTTGAAGTAAATAAAACAATCCGTCCACTTAAAATGTCTATCTAATGATATTTATATACATTTTTTGTCTTCTGCCAGGTTCTGAATCGATGGATGAGGCATTTCTGCAAAAAAACTGATTTATTCTAAGGATCATGTCCTCATTAAGGATTCTCATACTTTTGATAGTGGGACATGTACAGATACCACGGCGTCAGTAAAGTCCAATGACAATTTAATATGGCTTGGTCAATTTTACGACGTAAGCTTGATGAGAAAAGCGCAGAATTACATGAAAATTCACGTTATGTTCTGCTTTCAGACATGAGTTTCTGGTCTGAAAAATCATGGAACGTGAAAATTTTGAAGGGTAGATCATTAAATTCGACACCTTTTTCGGTCATTTAGTCATCTGCTCCAACTAAATTTTCCTCTTATATACCATCCATTCATTTACCACCTATTCGTTTCCTAGGTCTGATTATCCTTAACAATTCATGCTCAAAGGGCAGCCAGAAACATCTTAATCCCTCGAATCCAATGGTCAATTTTTTTATGCAAAATTACTATATCTCGTGTCACAAATCAAAACAAAAAAAATCAACGTTCATTAGAAAATGGCTTTACCTGCCATAGTTCCACCTCCAACATTTGTCTGTATAGGTCTTTTACGCACTGCCCTTTGCCAATAAAAAGTCTGAACTCTTTGCTCAAATGTAAATAAAATAGAGTTTGTTTACAGTTAAGAGATTCGAAAGATCCGTTAAATAAACAACAACTTTATTTGTACGATTTCATTGCTGTTCACTTCCATTGTTAATATTGAGTTTGGGCAAATTTTGCAGTGTTGAGGGTTCTTACCCCACCCAGTTTCTGAATAGACAATGATCTTTTTTAAATAGTATATTTTGTAGCAAAGAAGAATCTGTTTCAAGGAATTAAGACATTTTTTATAAGAAAAGATGCTCTGGATCACTCCATCTTGGTTGACGGCATTTCGTTATCTCGACTTAGTTCCCTCCACCAGGTTAAACCTAACCACGCAATGCTTGATATTAAAGATGCGACAGAAACTGTCCTCAAAAGTTTAAATACTTAAAAAAGTATTACTTGTCCTGGAAAATTGTGTCGCCCATTTTCTAACAAGAGTGTTACGATTTAAAAACTTTCTATGGACAATTTAAGTTACATGCGTCAAATTCTTTAAGCATCTACCCATGTACAATACCAGTTTTGCCTGTTTTCTGTTATCGTTGCTGTTGTCAATGCTCCAACTATTTTTTTCTTCCGCGCAACGTTAATTAAAATTTTAATTGCAGCTTTTCTGTTTTACATAATCCTGTCCTGACCTTTAAAAAGATGATCACCATACAAAAAAATGTAATTAAATTTCCTGCGTAAAACTTTTGCTGTCTTTTTTAATGTATAATACTACCTGCCTTTTATTAACTGCTAGCTATTTTCAACCGGTTTATATGGCAAATTCACTGCACTGATTGGCTGAAAAGTCCTTACTACGGGCTTTATACAGCATGATATAGTTTTTAATCCCATAGCAACCATAATGATTACCATGAATGTAAAGAAATAATTTCTCCAGAGAATTGGTACCACAACTAGCATCGTTACCCGTGGAAAAATCCACGGGGTCGCCCGTTCTTTAAATTTTCCCCGTCGCAACAAAGTGGACAAAAATATATCGCATTTGGTATTGGTGCGATTTTTAAAAATTTCGTATCCGTTACGGGACGCGGCTTTCGCGGATACACAGACAAAATACGGCTATTATTATAGAGATATTACAATATTCCCCGTCAAAGGAAGGAGAACTGGTTAGGAAATTTGAGATCACTTGGTCTATTACTTTATTCCACATTACCACAATGAATTGACTCTTTTTTATTATTAAAACTAAATTACCGAGGTAATAATTAGAAAGCGAAAATGCTTTTTAACAGCATAAATGCCTTTTTTAAATAACATAGTTCTTTGATTGTCTGGTAAATGACACCCTTTCTGCCTTAGACAAGCACAACTGGGGCTTTTATAATGGAAAACGCCATTATAATTGCACCTATAATCATTGCAATAACTCCTGTTCAAGTAAATTTCATTACTTCATGTTAACAGGAGGGCGGGCAGGCACGAATAAAGGGCGTATGTCGCATATGTAAATTTTCCACGGACTAATGACTAGTATTCAAGGTTGTTCACCGTCTGGATTATACAAGCAGGCAAAATGGATTTTTAGACATTCTGATTGGCTTAGCGCTCTTGAAGACAAGCCGATAGGATAGAAACAACAACAATGTCATAGCGGTTTATATCATTTTCAGACTCGGCCTTTTAGCTTATTGTTACTCAGTCAACATAAGATTGTCAAAACTCATGTCAAAAGATATACATCAATATTTGTTGTAACGAAACTTTAAGCTGTACATTTAACTGTATATATCCGCATGGTTAAGAATAGAGAGGCGTTCTGATACTCACGATAATTTTTTATCGGTTAATTCGTCTTTGAAGAGAATTGTTTCGAATTTTCACCTTAGGTACTAACGAAATTAATAAACACAATAAACTCAAACAGCACATATTTAAAACGAATGTTTTACAGAAGATAGAGTTTTTTTCTTTCTATCGCATAGTTCATAGTTTAGTTAATAGAAAAAACTTGTTTTTTCGATTAACTATGATGCAGTGGCCTAAAATGTTAATGAGAAAAGGCCTCTCTAGAAACCGTTATTTGATTTCTCAGGATGCATATTGAAGCATCGTTTAATTTTTATTTTTTTTCGTGAGCAATATTTCAGACTTTTGCGAATGGTCTTTTTTTAAAATTTTGAGAAATTTTAGTGTACATCATACCAATCTGTTACACTTTGAATAAACATGAACCTGGAAAAATTAATATAAACCTGGATGACTTTAGTTTTTGTAATCATAACATTGCTCACCAAAATGGGGGAACACATCTGAAAAACCCGCTTGAGTGACAAGTAGATTAGAACAATAAATCATAGGGATGAAAAAGTGGAGCCATTACAACTTCATAACAGGCATACTGTCTTCATCAAGTGTTAATGTATTTCGTTATAAAGTGCTCTAAGTGCATAAAAGTGCCGTTACTTATCGTGCTTTATGATAATTATATTTAGTAAACATGTCAGAAAACGTTAAAATAGTCAGGTTGGTATAGTAAGATAATCAGAAGTTATAGGCAATATTCCTGTTCCATCAGGAAGATAAACACCAACCGAGATGTGATCACCTCCGCCTAATTCAATCATAATGGCTTCCATGTAATACATACCACCAGCAACCAGGTTTATTGCGTTTGAATTCTGTGATGTTCGTCTAGAAAATATTCAATCTCATATTAATAATAGCCGTATTCTGTCTGTCTATCCGTTAGGAAATCGTCGTGCTACGGTAACACGAAATGCAATTATAAAAGACAAGCGAACTCGTAGATTTAGTCACAGGCTACCGAAAAGTAAATACATAATAATGGAGAATACAGAAGTTCTCCAGTTGCTTCTTATTCTTTGGAGAGAAACCTCCTTTCTTTCATTAACATCTGTCTTAAGAGGCCAGTCATATCTGCATTGCGATGGAGTTACTCCTCCAATACTAATACACAAGCAGTCCGGCTTTAAATATACACATGTAAAAATTCTTTCTTTTTTTTGTGTTTTTCTACAAAACAGTTAATAGCTTATGTGTACTATATATATTTTTGTTAAGCTTATGCAGTGACGAAGGTTCCTCTCTCACAGATTTTTTTTGCTAGAACCAAAGGTATATAAATTTATTTGCTGTCATTTTCTTTTTTCTACGTGTATCTTTCTTCTTTTCTTAAATAAAGTTCAAAATTTTTATCATCTTTTTTATTGTCTTTTTCTACAATAACAGATCTTAAATTATAATTGTGAGGTTCAATAACTGATGATTTCCCCAGCCCCCTGGTAAGAATTTTCCCAGACGAACTTCAATCTGGCTTTAAATCTTTATAGGGACTTTACTACTAACGGCCTATTTTTCTATTGAAATAAGCTTTTTTGTTCCTTAAGTCAATGTTTTTAAGTAAAAAGACAAAAATAAAATACTTTTTCTTTAATACCCGAAAGTTCCGATTTGTAGCATTCAGGACTAAGTTTTTTACCAACTATTATTGTTTTTCAGACTTTCGAAATATTTTTCATATTCACCATATCTTCAACGGTTTTTCTTCTTAATGCAGTTTCTTTAAAAACTATTGAATACCTTAATGATGAATACCTTAATCTATTTTATCATACACTTCATCATCTTTTGTTTATAAAAACAACAGATTACAAAAGAACTTTTGATTAACTAGTATCTTTGCAAGTACATTGAACTGCGAAAACGGAACTTTTGAAAGAGAATCTGTCACTTACTTGTTGTACTGATATCGACTGGTATATGACGTGACAGTAATAATGTTGGCTTTATTTGCAGGATCAGAATTAGTAGATAGGTACACTTGACATACGTTATCACATGCTGCAACAAACTTGTAAAACCCAGATTGCGGGGCAACAAAGTAGGAATGCAGTTGCAAACCGTAATTGCCACCAACATTTGCAGCTGAGTCAAAGTTGTCAATAAAACCAGAAGCTGTTGGTGAGTTAGGATACCGTGGATCGGCTGTTAAGTTGGCGAACGCAGAATCTTTTATGTTGTTAAAATAATTAGCTACAACAGGACCGTTTGCTAAAATCGAAAAATATACCGTTGTGACAATCACCATTTTTACCGGTGGGAAGGCTAAATTACATAATGATAGATCACCAAAAGCGTGATAAGAACTATCATCATCCAAGGGGAGGAGTGCATTTGTGCTCCGCGCGGTGGACGTAAGCCTTACTAACGGTATATGACTTAAATACCCTTGGGTCTGCTTTTATGTATTATATGTTTTGTTAATATTTTTAGCTCGGTCAAACTTGCTTACCAAGGTTAGTCATTATGAATCTTCTTTTGGCGACTGTACAACCACTCCATAAAGCAATTTCGACGTTATCTTTTATTGAACCTCCGTACGGATCCAGACAGAGCGTATTAAATTGAATGCTTTTCCCTAAGACGGAGCATGCATTACTTCTCAGTCACATGTGTAAGAAATAACAAATAGAGCAAAAAAGAATATTATTTCAGTCACATATTTACATATGTACTCCAAAAATATACTTACAAAGGGTCCTCAATAAATGCTTGGCGGTAGTAGGCGAAGGACAGTTGGAGCTGACAACAAGTCGGGTAGCATAATCTGAGCTACCTCCTTCGAGACAGACAGGCTTTCCACTACATTTGTGAAGTAAAGCACCAGTAGCAGAATTGAAGACAAATTTAGCTTCAAGACCTTGACAATGAGAGGAAGTTGAACGGAGAACAATAATAGTTTCATCATCTGGATTACAGCCGCCTTGTTTTGGTTCAAAACAATAAGCGTCATCTGGCGTTCGAATAGATGTTTCTATTGGTGAAATTTATAATAAAAACATATACACTAAAGATAGAGCAGAAAACATTAAAAACATTTCTTATCGAACAATCTTCATAGTGAATTGCATTTGATACGGATATTTATGAAACGTAGCTACCTGAACACTTTCCGGTACAAGTTCGAGTTTCTTCCGTACTAGCTGTCTCTTCACACGTATCACCACCACAACGTGGCTTTGGACTATTGCAGGTTCGTCCTCTTTTTTGTGTGCCAGTGCCGCAAAATGAAGAACATGGAGTCCACAGTGACCAGGTGCTGTATTTTCCATCAACTAAAAATCGAAATAATTGTTTACGAAATGTGTTAAATATCTTGAAACTGCCCAGTCTTGTTCACTAATTCAGTTTAATTGAAAAAAAATAATAACAATAATAGAAATAATCATAAATTATGAAAAGTATTGTATATTTTAAAAGTCGAAAATATCACTATAAATATTTTACTTTTCTGCACCAACTAGTTTGCTAAAACGGTTTATCCAGCAAGAACTATTATTTCTATTTTTTTGATAATATGATAGAAGAGGAAAAAACTATTCTTTAAATGTCGAAGTACTATAGAAGCAGTGGATTGCAGTAATAAAGCGTCCTAGGCGGGCAAAATGTAGCTCTTTGCAACATTTTAAAAATCCTGTGTTTAACTTATCCAAAAAAGTTAAGTTATGTTAAGTTGTAAAAGATTTATACTTTTCTTATAATCAGCATCACAGTCATTTTCATTAACCCAGTACCAAATAACGCCAGGACTTTTCATTTGTGGGTAAATCCATTTTGATGGTACATTTCCATCAGAATTATTGGATACAAGAGACCCCCATTCCGTGTAGTCGTCATTATTGGCAGTTGTTAAGAATGCTTTGTTTTTGGATGCTCTTCCAAGATAAGGCATGCGTCCTTTAGGTCCTCGCCACCAGTCTACTTCATAGTCCCATTCGCTAAATTTTTTGAGCAACTTAACGTCTTGGTGATCATTACTAGTTGATGTGAAGCTAAAAGAAAGATGCTTACTGTTTAAAAATGTTTTAATAAATCACGCATCGGGAAAAAGCATAGGTGATTTGATCATAATAACTTCTGGATTGGATAAAAATACTACAAAAAAAGAGAAACTGAAAAGCATCATCACAATCCAACTGAACTTCAAAACAAATTTTATAAAACAAAAAAGTGAATTTTCTTAGCACTATGGCAATTTTATTTATCTGTTAAACAAAAAGGTTAATTACAGCTTAGGAAGCGTTTGTTTTAAATTTTTCGTACTGAAATTTTGTGTATTGCACTACAGTTACTTTAGGAACATACGAGTATTTAATAGGTGCCTTCCAGATTCCACCCCAATGTCTTCTTTGTTGAGCATCAATCATATATTTGAATTCTTCTCCATTAGACAATGCTTTTATGGTGTCAGCTTTATCCAGTATTGAAAAGTCATCGTGAAGAGAAGGTAGCAATGGAGCTCGAGACAAAGTCTAAGAAAAAACCAACGAAGCGGCTTTGAGGATGAAAGACAGGATCGTGTTAAAGAAACTAATAAAATTAATAATGTATTATTGATGAAATTCGTTTTATTTCACCGATATTTTTAACTAATAATATAGTCATATCCTTATAGAGTGAAAGACTTCTTTTTGACATCGCAATGGAAAGTGTTAGAATCGAATTCCATCAAGAAGTTAACCCTAATGTAGTTGTTAAGGTGTTACTAATGTAATGGTGTTACCTGTTCAAATGACCAACCATTCGATGATGCAGTCACCAGTAATGTCCATCCTTCATTCTTGTCAGTTGTCATGTCGCAGTACACCGGTTGTGACCCCTTTAGCATGTAGAAACCGTCCTTATAATCCGTTTTACCTTTATGATAACCATGAATCTTTAAATCATTGCAAGACTTCCGACTGTAAGAAAGAATAAATATCCGCCAGGTAGCTAATGAAATCTTTCTTGTCAATGGAAATAGTTCCCTCCATAATTAATTTTTGGATTGCAAAGTAAAAGAAAGAAAATTCATACCTTCCACCTTCTCGAATCCAAATTTTAATGTTTGATGGGTTGGCCAGATTACTCATGTAACTTCCTGCATTTGCAGAGTCAGTCAAAATGGCGCCACTTCTATCCGTGTCATCCTAAAACATTTTAAAATGTGTGTAATTAAAAAAAATGTAGGTACTTCTAACTTTAAGAAAATAGTCATTATGAAAGAACTACTTTTTTTAATACTACTTTTGTAGCAATGTTTATTTTAATTTTCGCAAGAATTGAACTTCGCGAATAGCCAAATAAAGAAAACAGAAAAAAAAATATATAAAAAAAAAGTAAGTAAAATTTTTTTTTTTGTATTTTGATAAATTAAAAAATTAATTTCGCGCTTGGAGGCAGAAATTTTTTATTTCGCTGGAATGAAATTTAGGAGAAGAGAACTGAAACAGCAAAATCCACATATCCACAAAATCGGCAACATTCAGTTCCTTTTAAGCAACACCAACAACAATCATACAGACACGTAGTAAATACAAAACTAGTATATGCAACGTACAGAAGTGCTAGCTGTTAGAAAGACACCGTTCTTTGATGTCAAGAACAATGGATACTTGGCAAAATTCTCCTTAAGTTCATCCCATGTTCCAAATTTTCTGATCAACTTAGGTTTGACTGAAGACGGCGGGCATGTCAATAAACTGTAATCCACGCTACTTGAGAATATTCCACCATTGCTATTTGCACCATTTGCTTCTATCATGTACTCAAAGCTTGACTAAAATGAAAAAGGCGAACTATATTAATAGCGAACTAAAAGGCAGGTTATGGTCCTGGAAAATTGGTTGCAAAGGAAGCCCGACTAACACCTTCAAATTGGCTAAAAAGCTCTTCAAATTAATTTGTGCTGTGTTTGACAGAACAAATAGTGCCTTAAAAGTTATTTAAACCATCCCTAATAAAAGAGAGGGGTTATGCCTGCCCTGCCTGCATCTACCTTATGGATTTGTACGCCAAACACTAGATTGTAAATGGGTTTAATCCACACATTAAAAAATCCTAAATCACTTAGTATTTTAAGTATCAATAAACAATACGTTTTTAATGCATATTTTATCTACACAATCTGGTAAAAATTGTACCTCCCCATCATCAAAATTTTTGATGTCGTCGGTTAATCCAAAGATGGAGTATTCGTTATTGCCAGCATTATCTGAATTGAATTCTAATACTCTCTCCTTCGTCCAACTGTGTCTTGATGAGGATTTAGTTAACAACGTCCAGCCACCAGCATAGCGATCAAAATCACACATCGTTTCAACAATTTTACCCGCTCTTGGTTCAATTTTATACACACCACTTGAAAACCTCATGCCATTGAAACCTCTGAACATAACTTCCAAACATGATTTTGGATAGTGGTAATCGCCTTCGCGAATCCAGTACCTAGAAGTTAGGGTATTTTGACTAGAATCAAACAAAACACTGTCTAGATATAGAGCCTCTTGGATATTACTGTGGTACTTTAAAATTAAAATAAAAGCTTTATGTTTATTTAATCAATGTAATAATTAACAATAAAACTGTATATGTAGAAAGGATTGTTATTTTGTTACTAACACTAACTCACCACACGCTCTCAGGTTTTTCCATTTTAAGATCACCTTTTATCCAAGCTGATGGATGATAACCTGCTTTGTTGTCTAAATAAAAATACAGCTTTTTAATATGCTAGATTCAATAACAGGAGAGGGAACTATTATAATCATACTGAATATTTATTGGTATATATTAATGGTAAATACCCAATCTTTAAAGAAGCAGGAAATTATTTATAGCTAACAGACATACCTGTTATTGTTCCCCAATGATTTTTGGTTGATCCGGATGTGGTTAATCGATGCCCTTGCAAATATGGCAATCGTTGCTCAATTCCATTCGAATTGAATTCCCAATTATTGAATTTCTTAATTATTTTTACGTCTTTTTGGTTTTCATTTGAGGAATCAACTTCGTAACGATTTGTTGCCTCAAATACACCGCCCCAGTAACCTAAAAGTAATACAGAACATGCCTATATTAGGCAATGTATCCTTCCGTTTGTCTGCAAAGGTGAAAAACAAGATAGAAGTTAAAAAAACAAAAAAAATGACGAAATAGGAAAGAAGATGCATCGGATTATTATCGTATCGCCGACTATTTTTACATCAACTGCTAAAAGTATCATCCAAGGCAAACGTAATGCAACAATGGTTCAGGAAAAACATAACAGCTCTGATAAGTTAGTTGTGACGATCCATGCAAAAGAAGTCCAGACGTAACAGTACATCTCAATCAGATTAAAAACCCGGGAAATTATTCACTTACCCAGTGTCTCAGCTTCAAGTCTGTATTGAAACTTAGTATCTTTTATCAAGTAACTTCTTTTTATCAAATCAGCATACTTTAGGATTGAATAATCTTCCTTAAGTTTAGGTGAATCTTTATTTCTTAGCCTCACGTTTTCAACTGTCCACGAGTTTGAATGTGATGAAACAACCAAAGTCCAACCACCTCCATCCCTGGTCATGTCACAGTAGACACTTAACGTAACATCACTGCTTGGCTTTATTGTATATATACCGTCATAAACTTTTCGCCCATCTTTTTTAAGGATCATTTTGATTGCTTTGCACGAACGTCCAACTATAAAAAATGTTATCAAATGTTATGTTGATGTTCATATTAGCTTGTAATAAAAATTTCTTCCACTTTATCCATATATGCGTCATGTGACTAACTACTAACTTAGTTTTAGCATGGTAAATAACATATCGAACGCTTTTCAGATTACACCATCTTCAGTAATAATATTGTACATTATTACATTATTAGTACTACAGAAGGAGCTGAAGAGGTTTTGCAGACATTTTAGCATATTATTTTATTTCAATAGCATCCTTCCCCATGCTTTTATGTTTCTTAGCACCTTCCAACAATTGCTAAACAGCATCTCCCGACGATTGCTCTGCAGCCCGTAGGCAGCAACGGTTTCACTTAGGCACATGTCTAAGGTTTTCTAAAAACCTTAGACATGCTCTAATAATTCTGCGACCTGCGCATTATAAAACAATTTAGCCGGGGGACTGCAATAGTCCGAAAAAGTTGGAATTTGCAACAAATAATTGTGGTTGTTTAATTTTGTCGATCACCCACGTCACCTTAACATGCGCAAATAAACTTAGACTAGTTCAAGGAGCATGTATATTACAAGAAAAAGCTGTTATGTGTTCAAAAATTATTATAAGACATACTTGGGCATGGATCTGTGTTGCAATTCTCTTCCTGCAATCTTGATCCGGAACAATCATTTCCGTTATGTTTAGGAATGGGTTGATTACAGAAACGGTGTCTTTTTCGTGTGCCACTACTGCAACCTTTGTTACACACCGTCCATTGGGACCAGTCTCCCCAAACCCCATGAACAGCAACCAACTCTATAACAAAATGAAATAATAAGAATTGTTTTTATCCTGTGTTTTCTTTGCAATCACAAGTCATGTCGATATTATGTAAGGACTTACTTTCTGTGCAACCAGTATCAGGATTATATCCACTTTCGCATTGACATTTTCCATTAGCCTGGCAAGTCTAGAAAATACAAAATTTATTTGCAAGTCGCATGTTTTTGTGTACCTTTTATATCATATGTAACAGAGATTGCTAGGAAAATATAAAGGCCTTACTCCTTTGCCATTGCAAATAACACCACCGGTAGAAGGACATGTTGCAAAACCATGCTCAACAGGTGTCTTACATTGTTGTTTGACGCAAACCTAAAGGTAAAAATAGAAAATATATGAAATACCATTTTCCAGCATTATCAAAACCGCCAGGCTATATAGTTTTTCAACACAGATGAACGTTTTTATTAAACTAATGTATTACTTTTCCATCAGCACATTTGGTACCATCAACCACCATTCCAAGACCAGCCTGCTCACTTGTGGTGATTTGAGCTCCGCTGAAAATTTAATATTATAACAAGATTTCCTTTTCAGTTAATCTAAAGATGCAATTCCTCATCTTGATTTAAGATCGCAGAAAATCAGCACAAAATGAAAAAAGATATGTCAAGCTTTTTTTTAATTGCCATGCAATCGGTGTCTAAATTTATTAAAGGGGTGAAAAACAGATCAAATAAGATCTCTGTCATTGATGATGCGCTCCATCTTCGCACATTTTGAATAAAATTGTGTAAAAACGAGATCATTCAGGCGGTCAATGTACAAGAAAATCAATCCGCTTTATTGCAACAATATAGACAATCTGGTAATTAATAAATACTTTTTCATGATTTGCTACATTTTTGAAGGCAGAACTATAGATAACATGTACGTATTTTTTAGCATTCTGGCATGCAAAATATAATACATAACAGTAAAATCGAAAGTGTGTTTGGTGGGAAGCAAATCTAACTGCTATACTAAATAGCCTTATTTAATAGCTCCAAAAAGGCAGCGTTGTTGCATTTCAAAATTGATGCAATCGTTTTTGCATCGTTGTTTGATATATTCTGTGCAAAATTAAGAAAAACATAGCTAGTTATCTGGGTCAAGTTTATTTTACCAGAAAATTCGATTTAAAAGCAACGTAAGCGCTGTGACTTTTAGTTTACCAAATATGACATCAAAGATGATTTAAGATGTTGTTTTTGTCCTCATTACTTATAAACTTTGTTCCCGCCATTAACTCGGCTTTCGTGTATGTCACTAAAGTCGAGAATTAAAGCTCGTTTTGTAGCCCCTTTAATACATAAAAAAAGGTCTTATGGGTATGTACACACCTGCATTTGACACCGTTAATTGTGAATTTTTTGTATTGTGTACCATAGTTGATATAATATGGTTTTGTTTCACTAGCTTCGCACTGGAGCTGTCCACACTTGATATTGCTATAACATCAAACAGAATAATAATAAAATTAAGATAAGTATTATTTTCTGAGGATATTTTCGAATTTACCTTGTGGCACAAGAGATGTTCTTTGTTGAATCACATGTTCCATAGCCACTTAGATTTGCGCTGTTCAACTCCGACCAACAGATATCAGTAGCCTTTTTTGCGTCTAAGAAATGTTCAATTAGATGACTTATTATTTAGTTATATTCAAAACATAGCACCGTTGTCGAGGAATGTCATTTTAGAATAAAAAGCGCCTAAAAATATATGGTCGCTGTGTTTTCCCATAATCAATAACCCATTTATTGGAACACTGAAATGTTAAAAGTTACGATTTTCAGGGGAAACATTGAAGATAACGTTTTTGTTTTGGCGATGAAAAAAATGACCGTTATGACGAGTTATATCTATCACTTTTACTACTTTTGCAAGGAGGATATAATATGGTAACCGGCTTATTATGCCCAAACAGATTATACAACATTGTTGGTAACAAAACACAGATTTTGATCTTTAGGAGATAAAATTTACATTTCTATTGATAGTTAAGGATAAATAATGTTTATTAGCTAGTAATAAGAAGTAGATACAGTTCGACATGTAGTAAAATCACAGTATAGCTAAACCCAGAACAGCAGGTTAAATCATTACTGTCAATCCGCTGTTCACCTAGGTTCCACACTAGGGTCAACGTTCAACAGAAAATTATCTTGCTTTATGGATTTTATGTAGTTATTTTAATAAGTGTGGCAAGCACATTTGTTTCGTTGTTACATAACATTTAAACGAACCAATCAGCGCACAACAGTTCAAATCGGATTGTTATTAGAACGGGTTGTACCCGTTGCTCGCGCTTCGAATAGTTAAAGAAACATAGCGAATACAAGATTTCACTGGCCATGTATCATTAGACATATAGACTTATATTCTTTAACAAAGTAAGTTTGGTCATGAAGCCTGTTAGGAAAATTTAAAAAAATGCGGGAGAAATAGAGAACTTTTCTAGATTTCTCACTTAACTTGTTTTAAAAGGGGCAAATTATACATACCAGCATTCCATAAACTGCGACATTGGTGATCATATGTT
Organism: Hydractinia symbiolongicarpus; assembly: GCF_029227915.1. Taxonomy (NCBI): domain Eukaryota; kingdom Metazoa; phylum Cnidaria; class Hydrozoa; order Anthoathecata; family Hydractiniidae; genus Hydractinia; species Hydractinia symbiolongicarpus. The sequence goes on along the minus strand of NC_079878.1, from coordinate 21,934,416 downwards.
TTAGCGCACTCTCCATTGTAACAGTAACTGTTCATATCCTAAAAAAGTCAACAAATTTGTCGAAAATATGTTTTGCCCGGTATCAAGAACTTTTAACATTTGGATTTTAGTCAACTTACTTTCCAATGTGTTGCGCTACTTTCTTTGTACCCATGCCATTGCACGTCATCATCCGAGTACATCAGGTGATAGCCTGTTATCCAATTCCAATAGGTTCCCTTCATTCTAACTTGGGATACTTCCACACGCTAAGATATTATTTAAAACTATGGTTTAAGAGAGATTTTGTTGGCTACTACCGCACACAAAAATGTCGAGACGAGCATTTTTCCACGGTTTAACACAGTTTGCAAAGGGCGTCAACCCTGGAATTCTCCTCATCTGGTGCATTGCGGAGCTTTTCACAGATTCGTGGCTTAGGTAAGTAACCTTTAAATTTGATGACCAAGGTGAAAACAATTAGTTCGTTTTGAAAAAGTTCAATTCCGCTGAAACCATTGAGAAACGAGCTTTAATATGTTTAAATTGCGTGTACCTAGTACAGAAATAAACTTGCTTCGAGATTTGCTGCTTTGTCTAAATATATTATATGGATGGTTTCAGGCTGAAAATACAAAAACCATTTGCATACTTAACTTTTATGGCACATATGTTTTATTTAATGTACTGGCTTTGTAAATAGAAAAAAACGCTTGTAATATAATTCGCGGTTTCTCAAATCGTTGTTTTCGAGATTGTTTATAAATCAATTGCGCTTGTTTAAGCACGACGAACATATTTTATTTTTTATCACACCCTAACGGTAACCAGTAATATTTTGACATTTTACACTTAAGAACGATCCATCTTTCAAAGATCCTTTTTTCAGTCAACAAATAATGAACTTCTCGAAACTTGAGCGACGATTGGTGGCTAAAGACAAGAGCTGGATGGTTCATGTGTAGTACCACCGAGAAGGTCAACGTCCTTATCCTTGTCCTTAAATGCGAGAAGAACTTTTCACTACCTACTTCCCGAGTCATTGTGGTAAGCTGCGAGGCAGTTTGTGCCGAATTTTGCCTGGATATATCTCTTTAAGAGCTATTAGATCGGTACGGTATATTTCTTGTAAATGGTTTCAACCTAGTTCATAAACGTTATTTTTGCATTAAGTTTAACAATATATATTCTACTTCATTATCTTACCTTTCCAAAATCAATTTTAAACCAACTACCATCTGTCTTGCTCTTCGCACACCAACCATTTTTGTTTATACGAATGTTTTCAATATTGTATTTTTCTTCTCTGTAATTTCCAGCAGAAAAAGCAGAATCGGGAAGTTTCCCATTAGCAAAGCCAAGAGGAAGTATACAGTCTAAAATTGGAAAATATGACAGCAAATTTATAAGGGAACTTTGATTTAAATTTACCTGATGTATTTTCACGGATAAGGGATCCTAGAACATTCCGCGGGTACTAATTTTAGTCAGTGCCATTAAAGCATGCCGCATAGACGGTGTTTCAACTTTTTAGCAACAATTCTATTATATGAAAATTTTACATTGCTGTTAGATAGGTAGATTCAAATGACGTCGCTGTTTTTACACGATTGAAATATTTTCAAAACCAGGCATATTTCTGAGATTAAAGATTTCCCAAAATTACACGGTAGGTGTAATTTTCAGAAAGGTCTTACCTGTATGGAGAAAGAACAATTTCGATCTATCATCGGAAGCGTCGCATGTGCTTTTTAACATAAGGAGATCACCAGAATTTGGCCAGCCATCTCTAGCGCCAGCACATTTTCCTGATGCTATTTGTTTTAACGAATTGCCCTAAAAGACACATTTTCAAATGTTTCAAGAAAAAAGTCGGGTCTAAGAGAAACGAGGATTCTTCTTTTTGCATTATAAAACAAAGAAGTACACCAGGGAAGTGTTAATCCTCGCGAAGAAGCATGTTTAGCAAAATAAGAAATTTATGCAAGGAACCATAACCGCTTAGACGAAAAAAAAAATTAAAGATTTTTTTTGACAAATATCCGGCGCTTGCCTACAAGAATTAGTATATGCTTCCATTTTGATTCACAGGAGAAGAACAACCATACCGCTGTTCTGGTATACTTTGATGCCTCTGCATCACAGGCACTCGAAATAATCCAATACTGGCCATCGTCACTTGGGCAAACATTCTTTCCACTACATTTATGAATCAGAGTACCATCTGGCTTATATATGAATTGCATATGTTCGTGATCGCAATCATAATTCGGCATTGTACGATACATTATTTTAGTACCATCAGGGATATCTCCGGAACAACTAGTAATGTTGGGTGTAACACACATTTCTCTGTGATAGTATAAATGCTCAGTTATAATAGGAGTTGGCGATGAAGCAGCAGCTGCAAAGGGAAAAAAAGTTTAAAATCATCAAGCAAACAATAAAAATTGAATGGCGAATACACATGACCTTAATTTAACAACAACACGCAAATATATTTACAACATTTAATGCCATCAGTGAAGCTGTTCTGGAAAAGTTATGCAAATTAGACAAGAGACAGGTTACTTGTGTTAGTTAAAAAGTTTGTTGTTTTAAAATATTCATAAATGATCTGTGAAGGAAACAAAATTAACAGTATCTTCACCTTGGTTTGATTCACAACCATCCATCTCAATCTTCATGCAAGCATACCCATTATTGTTCCAATGTTTCGGTACAAATTTGAAGTAGCGACCAATTACTTTTGGATTTAATGTAGTTTTATGTTCGTTTGATCGATGTAGTGTCCCAATAAGCATCTTCATAAAAAAATAAAAAGACAAAATTTACTTTGTTGTAGAAATTACATATACTGATAAAAAAATAAGCACATTCCAGGGGGAGCTTTATTCAACATATCACAGCTCCACTGCAAGGCTAGTGTGATGTTTGAGCCAAAAAACGTTAGATTCGAAGTTTATAGTATTGAAACTCGTTACACCAATGGAGGCAAAGTTAATGTAATTGTATGTATAACATGATCGAATTTCAGACTAAAATTATTAAAAACACGCGGGTAAACCTTAAGACTGTCTCCACAATGCATCCCATTTGCAACGACATTATCAGTTGGACACTAGAAATTGAAATTAAACAATAAAAATCACATCTGAATAAATTATATTGTTAAATATAGAAGAGCTACTTACTATAGCATTCAGTCCAGTGCAGTACTCGGGTACGTCACAATTTCCATTGGCTTCTCTACATAATGTACCTTGCTTTTTATACTACAAAACGTTAAAAGTACTTCGTTAGTATTTTTATTTGAATAACAGAAGAGCGTAGACCTAGGTTCCAGGAAGTATATATGTGGTATAAAAAAAGTATGGTATACCACAGCTTTCATTATGTTGATTCTGCTGGGAGTATAAAGGAGCGCTCTTTCTGTTAATATAGGACGTAATTATTTATGTTTTAAGTACAAAACCAATTCTTACCAAACACTGCATGGAGCAGCACTCAGGGTTATTAACATAACTACACTGCACATGTGGCTTTAATCTACATCCATGAGGTTCACAACAGCTATCATTGTTCGCTGCACATGTCTACAGTTAAAAAAGAAGTTTTCACGATGTAAACACCATTTAACTACTTTGTTCTGTTTCCTGATCTGTAACAAATGAAATTTTCATAAACACTCATGCAATACCTCTGGAGTACCACAGTCACATTCTTCGCCAGGCTCTTTGATTCCATTGCCGCATTTGGATAATAAAGGCTGTAAAATAACGTTATTTTTAGATGTCAATTGTTGGATCAGTGCATTTACAAATATTGTATACTAGGGAAGTAACTTACAGCAACGGGATAATCGTTAATGCAGGCAAATGTTTTTTCTTTAAGCCTGTTTAGATTGCAATCAGAAAAACCAGGTCTACCAGATCTAAAAATTAAACAAATTGTATAAAACAACAAGATAAAAACAAGGTTAATATTTTTAAATTGTTGTATATGAATCAGAAACATTCTTCCTTAGCTTGTTTTACCACACAATTTCAGGCTTAAGTTTCGTAATATCTGTATCTTAAACGGATATACGCATACTTTGAGCCACCCATCAAACAACCTCTTGGTGTTAAACATTTGCATGTGTCTCCATCTAAAATTACAATTAAAATTATGTGTTGCTACTTCGTTAGAAAGATTAAAGACTTTCTAGCTATGCTACTTAACCCTTAAGGCTTGTTAAGAAGCTTACCGTGTGGGAAGTTCATGTTATGTCCAAATTCGTGACCAATTATTACCACTGGACCACTAATACTTCCAAATGACCACTACAAGTAAAGTCGTCTAATTAGCAGTATTACTACTATTCTGAAGCTCTAAAACTATTTAATAAATCTACTAAGAGACGACAACATTTGTCGTATTAATATCAGTATTACTTACTGCATCGACGCCAGCTGATGCACTTCCACAAAGTGCTCCTACATAAGCCATACCTGCACAGTCACTCCAGTAATAATGACTAAAATGGAAACATTCATATATGATAGGCAAACACTGTAATTCCACATAAATTATTACTAAAACTAGTCATAAAAGCCCGTGGAAAAATCCACTGAGGCAGGATAAGAATGAAACAGAAGCGTCATTTCAATTTTGATGACGTCAGGAACTCATCTAAAAAAAATTATAATTTAAAACCTTATTTTCACGTTGCTTTTATTGTGTTAAGCTTAAATTTCTGGTAAAGAAAATGTATTTGATCGTGTGGTTTTGATGACCGGTTAATGAGATAAAGGGTTTAAAAACTTTAGGGTACTAAGAACTTTAAGGAAACGAGCTGGTTACGTCAATACTGTTTTGCCGCGTAGGTAACTAGGGACCACGTAGGACCAATTTGGGTAAGTTTCCCAAACCTGGGTCCCCAAATCCGTTTCAGAATGGGCGGGTTGATGACGTCATCACAAAACCTTTAAACCTTAATATCTCTGCAACCATTTCTCAAAAGTACATGATCCTTTACATTTTCGGTATTGGGGCCAATGCTGACGTTAGCAAAATCTTTAAACCCTTCTTTTTATCTCATTAACCGCTCATATCAAAAGCACATGATCATACATATTTTCTTGATTAGCGCTTTAAGGTCTACACAATAGAGGCAACGTGAAAACAAAATTCTAAAATTTTAATGAATAGGTTGCTGACGTCATCAAAATTTTTACGCTGCCTCAGTGGATTTTCCACGGGCTTTATCGACTAGTCTATATAATAATACGCCAGTTTCGTCTGTCTGTTACTTTTGCAAAGTGGATTATTATCTTCACTATCTTCTTTGATAATGTCTGTAAAACATCGCCCATATAATTATTCTGTGACTTACCAAACTTTAACGTTGAAATAATATTAACGTCAAAGGAAAGTATATTAAATTGATGAAGGTATTACAGTGCACTTAAAACTTAGAGGCCAAATCATTTGGAAATGAGGTGGTGACGTCAATGTTTATTCACCGCGTGGGTAACTAAGGACCACCTGGGACCAATTTGGGTAAGTTTCCCAAACCTAGGTCCCCAAATCTGTTTCGGAATGGACAGGTTGATGACGTCAACCAAAAAACTCTAATATCTCAGCAACCGTTTTCAAAAGTACATGATCCCATAAATTTTCTTGATCAGCGTTTCAAAATCTATATTTTTGTGTTTCCACGGGCCTTTGCTGACGTCAGCACAATTTTTAAATCCTTGTATCTCCTTTTGCGTTCCTCGAAAACATATCATCCTATACATTACTTTGATCAGCGCTTCAACCTCTACACATTCAATAAAAGAATAAAATAAATTTCTTAATTTCTTTGAGATCTTTACTGCTGTCATCCGCAAAACATCTAAAACAACCTATTTTTCCATTGTCCATCTGCCTAAGTGGATTTCTCCATGGGCCTTATCGACTAGTCTCTATAATAATACGCCAGTTCCGTGTGTCTATCTGTGATTTTTGCAAAGTGGATAAAATTTATTTCATAAAGTCTATAAAACATCGCCTATAAATTTGTTCTGTAAATTACAAAACTTTGACGTTAGAGCAATATTGACGTCAAAGGAAAGTATATTAAGATTAGTGTAGACATTGCATTGCACTTTTAAATTTAAGGCGAAATAACTTGGAAACGGGTGGAAATTACTGACGTCACCTCCTGCGTGGGTAACTAAGGACTACCTGTGACCAATTTGGGTAAGTTTTCCAAGCCTGGGTCACCAAATCCGCTTCGGAATAGACGGGTTAATGACGTCATAAAAAACCTTTAAACCCTAATATCTCTGCATCCGTTTGTCACAAGTACACGATCATATACATTTTCTTGATCAGCGTTCCAAGATCTATACGATGAAGGCAACAGGCATACACACTTCTGACGCCATCAAAATTTAAATGACGGTTGTTTTTCTCTGTTATTCTGCCTAAGTGGATTTTTCCACGGGCCTTATCGACTAGTATAGGATATTGATGTTAAGGTAGTGTTATTGACGTCGCGTCGTAACGTCATAAAATTTTACATTTGAGACTTATTTTTTTTGGGCAACTTCAGAGAAAATTTCGGCGACATCAAAAGGAAAATGACGATATCCACTATGATCGTCATATACACTTCATATTATTATATAAAACCAAGGGTGATCCTATTTTCAGGTCGGTAAATGCTTTTGAAAATGAGTTTTTTTATTGTGATGTTGATTAATAAGGGCCGTAAACAATTACAGACAGGTTTTGATGCTTTATTCTGAAACACCATGTCCATGATCAAATGAACAGATGTAATTGACCCATAAAGATTTGATAATACTTTACTTTACTCAAGGATTGAAATGTAGACTGACCTCATCAATTGAGCATTGTCAATCCGAATATCTTTAAACTGGCTGGTCTTCTTAATAACATCGTTGACATAGTTCTTAAATGAGCTAAGATCACTCCCTCCAGTCGTGTATCTCTTAAAAGTGGGACCATTTGTTTGAACTTCCAAAGCAACAAGCACTAGACGAACATTGATTGCTTGATAAACCTAAATGTAAAAAATGGTTTTAGTAAACTCATTAATTATTGCATATTATAGCCCACCAAAATAACGCGGTAAGTAAAATTTAAAAATTCTAAGGGTACACATTCTCTTGCAAGCCTAATATTGTCTTTCAAATCCAAAGATAAAAACTTTTCAGTTTTATTGCAGATTTTTAAAAATCACTGCAAAATGAGAAAATAAGTTTAAAATAAGTGCAATTTTAAACACTTTCATTTTATGATTTCAGGAGTATCAAATCCTTGACACTAAATTTGCCTTAAATTTATTTTTAGAGAGTGTGAAATTCTTTGTTGGTTTTCTTAGATTCTTTTCTTCAAATTGAAATAGAAGAATTGTCAGTAAATAAAAAGATGCAGGATATCAATCATAATGATGCACTTACAAATTAAGGGAGAATAATTGTAATTGTGATGTTCATTGTACGAACATACATACAAACATGTTCTTCTAATATACAGCTAGCAAGTTTCTTATAAAAGAGACGTGTTAAATAAAGTAAAAATTACCTTGTCAACTTGTAACAGTGCATTGAGAATTCTTTCAAGTACCAAACTAGTATCGTTGTTATACCTTTTGTACTATGTAAAGAAATGTAACAGAGATGGTAAAAGAAATTTTTGCAAGAATTCCTACAACAAATATAAGTACATACCAATCCCTCATCAGCACACACAAACATCTCAACATATCTTGTTTGTGTCGTGGTAAGATATGAAACATACTGAGGCTCGACATTGATCAACTCGTATGGTCTCTAGTAACCAAGCCAAATAAAATGAACATTTTTGTATAAAAAAGAACAATTTTAAGGGTTAGATTATCTTACCAAATTCGCTATCTCTCTCTTCTTTTTGACTTCGCTATACTTCTCGCTATACTTCTCGCCCTCAAAGTCGTTGTTTACATTTTCATGATCTAAATAATGAAAGCTTCCATGTTTGTTATTTATTACAATTATCTTCTTGATGCGATTTCACCTGTATTTTATCTCCTGCCCCACTACTCACCCTTTCCATCCCAGTCTGTTTGTCAAGAATTTAAATAAAGAGAGTTAGAAAAGTTACAGAAAATGCCTTGTAAAAACGCTTAATGAATAATTGAGGAATGAAAACTAATGTCACAATGCTGATGTATACCAGAAATTCTAACTAACCAGTCTTACCAGGGTAGGATCGCTTCAGTAACTTTTCTTTTATGCTGTCAATTTCATCATCAACATTGTAAAATTTATGACTGCCGTCAACACCCTGTGAAGATAGTTCAGGAAAAGAGTAAATTTTTAACAATACATCTAGTAAACACACATTTGTTTAAGTTAAATAAAACTGCTCACATTTGGCTCTATGTCAAATCGATGTTCACCGTCATCCAAACTACCCCTAAATTAAACTTTTATCAGTTCAGAACCAATATATAGATAAGCATCAATTATAGATAGAAGCCTAAAATGCACCTCTTCTTATTTAAGTACACCTTAATTATTGTAAATTTTCCCCGTTTGTGATTAAAGAAACTTCACAGAACACAATTCTTAAATATCTACGTGAAGCGATTTTAATCTGTTCCTAATGTGCCCTTCTCTAGATGGTTAGGGTACATTACTAATTAAAGAAAAAAAGTCTTCATACGTTAGCCCACGTCTACAGGTACTTATGGTCACGGCAGAATCTTTTATTCCTCGAATTGTTCCTTCGTAATGACAATTCTCAGGCGTATGCTATGAAATAGAGTAGAAAAAATATGAAACGAATTATTGATAAATAAGTAGCAGATTAAAAATATTTTGGTTGTTTTGAATATTAAAAACTACAACACTGAGCACATGCTCTTTTCGACTAACTAGTTATTAAACACATTGTACAACGTGTATATCAAATGCGATAATCGAGTAGTACAGTAGGCTAGTACTTTATTTACTTTCTTTACTTGTCATTGTTTGTGTATTACTTGCAAGTTAACATTGAAAATGTTATTCAATCTAAACTACACTCAATGTTTTGACATGACGCAGAGCATATTGCATATGAAAAATTGTTTATTTTTTAAAAAAAGTATAGAAATTAAATTATACTGACATCATTATGCACAGCAAGTCCATCATCATCAAATGTTCGAAGCAAGATTGATCCAGGATGAATGCCCCTAAATAAATGTTTTTAAGTTGGTAATAAAAACAGCCGCCAGTTTATTAAATTGTTATTTTTGTTTTTGCCATCAGTATGAATGTAAAGGTACTTACGAATGCTTCTTTAAATCAATAATGTAGTCCTTATGCTTTGCTTTGATGTGGTAAGTTGCAGAATCTTCATGCTGATCCTATGGATAAATATATCCGATAAGTATATCCATATATATTAATCCAATAATATTAATAAAAAATTAAATTGACCTTTCTGTTTTCGAACGTCTTACTTCGCAAGACATTGCAACAAATAAACTGGTTGTTTTCTTCGTTTGTAATACAATTAAAAACGTAAAGTAACGTGTGTTACAAACAATAACATTTATCACTGTCATTATTAACATATCCTTCATTGATAAAATTTTCCATGCTAGCTACAACATTTTGTTTTTCATTTAATCTTCCTTACACTGGCCTTTCTGGGTAAAAAATTGTATTCAACCTCAAATAATTTTGGGGTGGTTCAAGTCGTCTTTCTTAAACTTGGCAAGAATATATAACGAGATAAAAGATATTGATTCCCTGGTTACATATTATTTGATTTCAGTAGTTTTTTTATGATGTCTTTATTTGCTTAAATCAACTGAACTGGCTAGTGTGTGAAAAGGATTCCTGTATTGTTGTTTTTATGATAACACATAACGGGGAAAATTCGGAAGGTGTGCAAAAACAATACTCAAAGATTTTGATTACTAGGAATCATTGTTAGCCACATGGTTGCTATGCCACTTTTAAACATCTTTTAAGAAATAGAAGTTTTAGGCCTGTTGGAACCCCCAGTAGAAATAAAGTTATGTTATAAATTATTTCTAGATTAGTTGCACTTTTTCAATTCAGCATTCAACAGCGAAGAAGTGTCAGCAATGTTTATTTATCCTGACGACATTTATTGCTTTCATTATTAATTGCATCTAATTAATGAGATTCAGCCTGCGCATTTTAGCAACAATAAGCCAAAGCCAAAATTTTGTGTTGATTATATAAAAATTGTCTATAAATTATACAGTTTGCCTTCTTGCGCATGCAGTCTGCTGCTTGGGAGGTGTAGAGTATACAATAAAATCACTGATTTACAGACAAACCAATGGCAACACAAATATATTTATTTGTTCTACGGCTTTCAACATAAAAAAGGGACGAATAGTTGAAGCTATGAGGTTCTTAATGTATCTCTGATGGGGACAGCAGAGGAGGATGGTATACACACCTTCTTATAGGTAACATCTTATCAGAAAACGAGGCTAAAATCTACATTTAAATAACAGCTGGCCTGAAATGTGTAAATAAATTAACAGAGAGTAAAAAAAAAACAAGCGACTGAGATTTGTACCAGAGACTTTTCTGTAAACTTTACTCAACAACGAACGTGAATTTCAGCGCACCAAACTGAACAAGAGAACATGGAATTTGGCCTCCTCAAGCAAAAAAAGGATAATTAACAAGTAAGAAACAGTTGACTCTGTAAAAGAGAGAATCTTAGCCAACACTGAGCCATAGCCAAAATTTTGTGGTGCTTTTATAAAAGGAGTGAGCACAAATCGTTTCAATTCTGAAAAATGTCGTGACAGTAGTTGAAATCTAAAAAACAAAACAAAATTAAGACACGGTAAAAAGCTATTATAGCAGTGCAAAATGATTTTTCTTTTATGGCATAGGCAATTAACTCATAAAGGAGCTTATACCATCTACGTTAATGTAATCTTTTCTACATGAATGGTGTGCTAATCCTGGTAAGCTGTTAAAAGTTATCTACAATATCGAGAAGTATGTTTAGCATGAATAAGTCATTTTGCTTTTTTTCATTGGCACGCTTGTATGTGAAAAAAGCAGTGCCGACAACATTCTTCATGTACGCGATGTGTTTTCTTAATTGACAACTTCGAGAACGACGATTTCTTTTTTCATAGTCACTTCTTAATTAATTACATTAATTACTCTATAAAAAGATATTTAGACTTTTATATTTTTAACAGGGAACTTTGCCTTGAACTGAGATTTTAAAAAGGATTAAAAAGATCTAAGCACTGCGGGTAAAGCATTGAACAACATTTAAGTTAATAGGGATTATCGTGACCTATTTGGCAACACTTCCTTTTGATGTTATAGCTGATCTTTGTTAATAGTAATAAGTAATAATAAATACTCAAATAATAAATAATTAATAGTAATATACAAGTCTTTTCTCTAAAAAAATATGAGAAGGTAGCACGCATCTAACAATATCGTACGTTTTGAATGACGCAAGCGTACTAGATTTAAATGTACAATAAATTTGTTTGACAAAAGGTACTAAATTGATCGCTCGTCCTTTTTACTACTAAAACATATTACGACTATTTGTAAATCTAACGGGACGTGAAAGTGCGTTGAGTATTGATTCTTGATTTTAGATCATTTCCATTCTTGATTTGGACTTTTTAATTGACACTACTCTTTTCGATACATAAGTGCAATCGCATGGGATGATTTCGTGTCTCTGAAACCCAAGCGAAAACAGAAAAATCCAGCAATAAAGCACTATTTTTTAACTTGCAGATTTTTAATGAACAAATGTACTTAGAATTAGCTGGTTTTATTTTTAAACAAATTTCTTAAAACAAAGCAACTACAACTGTCTTTTTAAAAAGGATCACAAAAGTCAAGATAATGCATTGCAAATTATTTATTGAAAAGCATCTATTTATACGATAAGGATATCAACTTGGCCTATTGCGCTAATCTTCCATCGGAAGTTACGACAAAACTCAGTACGAAGTTTCAATACGAGTAGTGCTGTAAAGGTTGCTATCAATAAAGCTTTTCTTTTAAAGCCTATGTGCACCTTCAAAAAAAAGTATTTTGTATTTATTTACAGGTGACTCAAACAATCGTACTTACGAATCTTAAGTTAGACACGAATTTGAGAATACCAAAGAAAGAAAAAAAGACATGGGAACAAATCTTTATGAAGGGAATATTTTTAATGTTGCTACTACTTCTGTTTCAATGTTGCTACCACTTTTGTTTCAATGTTGGTAACACCTGTTTTTAAGCTATTACAAAAAGTCACAAGTATGCTTTGGAGGCTATGCCTAATCGCATATTATACTCCTTATAGAAACTTCGCATTGAGGCATTGCGGCAAATGCATAGCTATTGATTCTTAGCAATGACCTCGATCTTTAATATTGCCAATACTGATAAATTTTGACTATGCAACTAAAATATTAAAATTGGTTTAATAAGGAGAGCATTTTTTGTTTGTGGATCACGGTTGATTGATGATTAAAACTTTGTATTATATGCCATGGGAAAATTGTATTCATGGTATACTAGGACAGAAAACTATTTCTTTTTTAAAAAAACAAGAACAAATAATCCTAGATACACGTGTGAAATAAAATTTTTGGGAGAAATTATATGTCAACAGATGTATTGACGTAGACCCTTTTCTTATACCTGAAAAAACTGCAATTTGTGCGATCGCTTGTTGCGTTTTAGATTGTCAGAGAAAAAAGACATAAAATAACCAAAAAAAGAAGAAATAACGACAACAAAACACAGGTATGAAACAGTATTATACATTAAAAAAATTAGCAAAAAACAACTTTATAACAATACACCATTGTTTCGTTCTTCCTGGTGCGAAGAAATTCTTAATGTTACAGAGAAATTAATGGATTATCGAGACATTAATCGTACGTGCATGAACGTATTGCAAGATAATGTAAAATGGAAACGCTGCTTAAATGCTAATTATTCTTCTTTATTTGCGTTACACTGCAAGAAAAAATCGTCTTAACAAGCCTTAACGACAACAATACACAGGTATAAACTGGTATTTTTCATCAGAAAATACATCAACGAAATTTAAATTGTTCATGAAATGTTTTTATGGTTTTGAATCGCAACATCCTTGTTTAAAAATGGACGAAATATTATCCCTGTACAAGTGTTATTTTTAAATATTTAACTCTTTTATGCCTGAGCTTTTATGTTCCCTTATATCAGGCGTAGCAACCTAGAAATGTTGCCTAAAATGGAAAATTTGGCCTAAGATCATTAGTGATTGTTTTTCTCATTTTTTGGCAGTTATTCCTTAATAACTTTGTTTTACTTTCGTAAAAAACGCTTGCCTATTCAGCTGAAATAATATCGGATCTTACCTCATTTAAGGTGGACAAATCTCGTCTTGATCTTGAATAGTGAATTCGCTCAGGATACACAACTTCATAACTTATTTCTAATAAAAAAGGTACATAAATATAAAATCATTATTGAAGAAATTTTATCATGGATATGGGTAGTGAAAAGTATTGTATGTGTAAAAAGGGGGGGCAACGAAGAATTGCAAATGTGTAATGTGATTATTATTGAATATAAGTAAACATGGACCTTTCAAAATATGTGAAATGTGTAACAAAAAGTAATGTTAGAAATCTGACGACGTACCTTCTGCAGCATTCTCGATGACAAGCACGGAAATCCAAGCAAAGACGAAATAATTTAGCTTCATCTAATTAAAGAACAAAATTAAGCTTTGAAGAACTCACAGAGCGATTTCCCTCTGTTAAGCTTTAAAAAATATGCATGGAGTAATCATATTAACATAATCCCGATTAATTTACAAAAGCATGCGCGTATTAACAAAACTTAACGCATTTATTTTGATGTTGAAATGCGCTTACAGTTCAAATCAAACCAAAATTCTGATCTGTGTGAACTCGAAGGTCTGCACGTTTGACCAAACTGGATTCTTTACAAGAGTTTCAAAGCTTTATAAGTTATGAGTACTTTTGAAGTCAATACATAAATAATACATTGTAAAAGTTCGGCTTGAGCTTGCGTTGATAACATAATGGAGAAGTCATTCAGCTTATAATAGATTCAATTAAATTTGTTGTTCCGAATAAAAATGCCTTTTTAGTCGCGGCAATTTAAAGAAAACATATCCAAACATATCCATATTTTTAACATATCCAAAGATTGCGCAAGTTTAACGGAATTAAAAATTAGTCATTATAAGTGAAAAAAATAGCTGTATTTAACATTTATACTGGTATAATAGATAGCTTAATTACTATGGTAAAATTAAATACTCCCAAGGCATTTTTTTATTACAAGGTATTCAGTCAAAAATGTAATATACATCTTAAACTTCGTTATCAATTAGCAGACGCACTTACGCTAGCCTGCTAATTTATCAATTGATTATATACAAAATGTTCATGTTAGCAAAAGACCGCTTTTACAAAAAAACACATTGAAGATTAAATATTCAAAAGTCCTTATATACTGCTTTTAACATGTCCCTTTCCTTGCGGTGCCATCATGCGCAGGGAAAGACAAAATACCGCTAAATTATAGAGGCGGTATTGTCGTGACCTAGTTTCTAACACTTCCTTCGTATGTTATCACATATCTTTATTGCTACAAAATTTCAATACGCGCCCTAATGCAACAGGCTAATCCCAGCCGTTAATAAAGCCTCTCTTCTACTTATAAATTTATTAAACTCATGAATTTAAAGAGACACGCATTAAACTATACCGTGTGAACTGAATAAAAACTTTGGACGACGAAGAAATTCTCTCCATACCTTTCGACCGTACTTGCCTTTTTGTCATTATTTACAAATTTGAAACATATAAAACAAAACTCATTCTGACCTGCCAGCTGTTCAACGATATTTCACCCAAACTGTTTCCCATTTGAGAGATTTTATGACGTTTATCTATTATTTCTTTTTTTGTAAAATAACCCTTTTTTTTTGGGAAACAATAGGACAGGTAATATTACGTTGCCAAAACAAATTTCCACTTACTTCAGGTCAGCATAAGAAAATTATCACCTGTTTTCGTACTATGCTACAAAACTTCAGAATAGCAAGAATAAGCTTTTAAAACACGGAGAGTCTACTTTATAATATTTAAACAAAGATTATAATTATTTTTTAACTTTATGCTTGTCTTGACGATTCCTAATGCTCACAATTTCATATTCACAATAAGATAATTAACTGCAAAATATTTAATATTCCCACCTACGTTTATCCTTTCCTTAGGGATTTCAGCAAAAACGCATTAGAAAGTCCAAACTGCCGATTAATCTTATTTTTTAATATTAGTTTTGCGAATGAATCAGAACAGCGTAAAAATGGCCTGACCTGAAGTTTGGTAAAAATATTTTTTGATAACGAAGTGATTAGATTGATAAAGCAATCAGTTAGTCTCCTATCGTCATTCTCAATATCTTCTCTGCACTATGTTGACAAGAGACATAATCACAATTCAGGAATAATAGCGCAATTAAAGTTTACTTCATCTCAGATTTTTCCTTATTTTAACCGTTAGCAAAACATTTTTAACGAACAAAATTATTTTTTCTCTGAAAAAAGTCTCGATGTAACGAACACAGCCTCAATTTTTCGTTATCGGTGGACGTAATCGTGAATGGAAGAGTGTGAGACAATTTTAAGTAATTTTTCACTATCGTTCAGGTCAGCAAGGTTTGCATGGAGTATTTTCATATCACAGGCGTAAAAAACAAAATTTGTATTAGGGCTCTCTCACCTACATGATAAGTTTATATAGAACGATGACTAATATCATACAGAAAATACACACTGGTGTTAGGACGATTAGTTGAGCCATCTACTGCAGCGATAAATAGTCACATATTCACAAACATTCACTGCAGATGCGTGTAAAAGAGCATATAATGAAAACTGTTTTTCCATTTTAGATTACGCTTCATCTAAATATGGTTTGCGTGTAAAAGAAGCTTTACACATCAGATGGAAGAAACCAGTCTTTAACAAACAGGTTAGGAGCCTGGTTACTAGCATTTGTGTGTAAACGGGTAAGTGTAATTTTACATATCAGGATAATGTATTCAGGCCACTCCTTTAGTCTTTTGTATTCACATTTTTTTGCTAATTTGTCATAATTATATATTCACGTAGGCATTTTGTTTTTACCCTTGGTATACCTAGTTATTTTGCATAAATAATCTTTTTATTTTATATTGTAATTATTTTGATTGTTGCTATAGTACGATGGCTTGTTTGCGCCATATTAAAAATCACTTCAAAGTATTTTTGTAAAGCGTATTTTTAACAAAAATAATAGTTTTACGTTTTTAACTAAGTATGAAGTGTATTTTTAAAATTAAAAAAACGCCACTTGATATTTAATTAAGTATGAAGTATATTTTTGCAAATCAAAAATAGAGCACGTGTTTTCGGCGCAAGACATAACTAAGCGTATCATTTCCAAAAGTATTCTTATACTTTAATATATTTAAGTGTCACGGATGTGTGCATTTTCTTAACAGATGTAATAGGAAATGAATTTATCATCCATTATTTCAACTTGAGGTACACGAACAAGGAAATTAGAGCCTGTTTGTTGGGTACTCGTGACCTGAGATATATCGTATTCTTCGCCATCTTTAATAGTTCTTTACATTCGTGAAAAGCAGAACTTTCGTTTCTATTCAGTCATTTATTTTTTGATAAACAATTACGTCAATCGAATAACACGCCACTTTCTTAAGACTTAGCAAATAATTTTTATCAAGTGGTTAGCAAATATCTTTTATCAAGTGGTGTTTTTTAACAAGTGGTGTTTTTAACGAGCAAAAAACAGGTTTTATAAAATTTTCGCAAAGTGATTTTTGATATGGCGCAAACAAGCCACTGTACTATACCGTACTATTAAATTTACTGAAGATGTCTTGACGTTTAAGACCAAACATGTCTTGCAAACTAAAAAAGTTTGTCTTTTTCTTCAAAATAATAATTTCGCTGATAGTCATCAGAAGCTAAGTTTCCTTCGTTGCGCAGGAAAGAAGGAAATGAAGTTTCTTTCCGTTTCCGCGGGAGGAAGCTTCGCATCTGCAAAGGAGATGTCTTCACGCATGCGCCTTGAAGACACGTTTAAAAGGGCATTTTTAAACTTGTAAGACATCGCTTTGTTGGAACAGCATCAAAGACATTCATTTTTTATTTTTTATTTACCTAAAATATATTTCTCTTCCATGTGTCCATGGTAACAAACGCGTCCATCATGATGAAAAGAAGAAGAGCAAGCAACCGCAACACAGAACTAATACAATCTATGTATAAACAAGTTTAAGGAACCCGTGCACGATTCGGTAGCAGTACTGCATGGATCGTGTCGATGTTCCATTACAGATATCTGTTTTTGGTTTCGCTGCCGGCTTTACTGCATCTGTTTCTTGTAAAAATTATAGTGTAAAGTATGAGTTGTCAAAGAACATAACGCTCAGAAATTAACAGAATGCAAGCGTTCTGACGTGAAGTGAAATTTGTAAATAAAAAACCGTGCGTGCTGTCCAAATACAATACCAACAAACAATACCAACAAATACCAAAAAACGGATATTTTTACTTATTCTGTCCGAATAAGGAAGAGGAAAGAAACTATGGTTCAACACAATGATTCATGATTTTAAGGTTTTCTGGAAGTAATTAGAACGCCAATTGTGCACATATGTATCATATATTCCCAAGCAAATTTTGCTTAAAACATTAAACATACAAAGTCCTGGAGCAAAAAAATAGAAGAAAATAAAAACAAAATCAAGTGAAACTTATTTGGGATACGGAAATGGCATCTAAAACAATTTCTGGTTTCACAGTGACATTTAACCGACACACAACGTTTTATTAACGTCACTGTGAAGCTTTTTTTATTTTACACCACTGCCGTATATGTATATAGCTATCTTGAGCGAAAGATTTTAAAGCGAGCCCTTTGATTACATGAGCATTTCGAAATTCTCGAGAAATCATCATACATTCAATAATATCAGTAAAATCTCCGCAAAGCAAAAATTTTCCAACGTGAAGAGGATGAACATTCTAATAGACGTACGGTTTGATTAATCCCCGACAAATTTTTCTAACAAGCTCTCAGATTAACTGCCTTTATGAATCTGTCAAAAGTTGAAGTGTTTAGTCATGATTAGTCCTGTTTTCCTTTATTTCAAGAAGGAATAACACTTTCTTGATCCTTTAAGCAACAGTAGATAATTTTAATAGCTACATTTTTTGCATTTCGCTATACCCATTCCGTTATTATAGGAGAATTTTTACCACACCTAGTAGCCAGAGCGAATACCATTTCAAAATAGAAAAATTTGGGCAATGGGTTTTATCAATAGGGGTAAAACTATGGGAAAGTTCAGGTTGTGCTATTTTTGAGAATGACCGTTATACTACTAAAAAGAAACAATTTGAAACGTCCGCAACTTATATTACACATAAAAAAACAGCTCCAAAGTTGTGTCTTTTTACCAAAATTATTCATTGGATATAAAAGCAAATTAACTATACGACAATATAAATACATTTTGTTTTTTACTAAAACGTCCATAACTTTCCTTCTTATTATTTCATTCTCTTACTGTGTTCTTAATCAGTTCAGCATTATTATGGAAACAATAATTTGTCATATTTTAAGTAAACGGTAGATAAAATAAAGTAGAAAGGTTAACACACAAAAGAGTATGCTAATATACTCCTTTGCGAATTCTTAAATAAGAAAACAAACGACACACCTTAAAAAAGAAATATAAATATAAAACTTGGAACTTAAAAAATTTTAGCCAAACAAATTTTGAGATGGCACTAATTCTGTGTTATAGTTATATTACACAGAAGAGGCTGCGATTCTGTAAAAAACGTTTCTACGCAACCATAAATCGAAATTCAAGATTTACTTTTCATCAAAAGTTTTTTTTTGGAAAAACAAGGAGATAAGAAACAATAAACGAATCGTAGGAAGGCAAGGATTCTGAAATCTAGTTTTTTGAGATTTTTTGAACAAAGCGAAATAATATTTCTAAACCTTTTAACTTCATTCTTTTTTCTGAAAATATTCTAAGTATTTGAGAAAATCATTCTAATTATTCTTTTTGTTATCGGAGCCGATTAATCAGTATTTTTGGGGATTATGTGGTCTACGTCAAAATATTTAAAAAAAAATAGGTGCACAGCAACAATAAGCTGCGATAAAAGTCTGTAGATTATTGTATTCGTGATAATCGGTTTATTAACTTATCACGTTACTGTCAAAATATTCGACAGAAAGAGCAGAAGACAATGATAAGCTCAGATTAAAGAATACCATGTCAATTCTGATAGATCTTATGAAAATGATATCGTTAGTCCAATTAGAGAAGGATGGAAATAAAAATAAAATTTTTATCGATCATAGGCATTTTATTATATGAAATATATAAAGACAGGAAGATCTGAAAACTAAATTAATTGAATTTTATATACGTAATAGTATTTTTTTTAAAAAAAAATAAGCTTCAGATTACCTAGTAAAAAAGAGACAAAAGAGCGGAAAGTTATAATTCCATAAACAAGAAAGTAACGTTGTGTCTTACAATATCGTGTCCGGTGCTTCTTGTCAAAAAACACAAAAAAGACGCAGAGGACAGGGCCGAAAATAATGCAAATAATATATAATGGAAACACGGAATATACACACGTGGTATTTTATTAGGAGGGTTTAAAAAATACGAGAATAATCGCTTATAAAACTGATTCGAAATTTAACCATGAGATAAAAACATTTCAGAATATGCATTCTCAATCAATTTTCTTTAAAGCTTAAGATCTATGTTAAAATACCCGTATACGTCTGTCTGTCTGTCTTTCACGCAAAAGTGTAGCTTAGCTGCGCGAGTAGCGAGATGCACGCAATGCGGTATAAAAAGGACGGGCAAACCCGTGGATTTTTCCACGGGCTAACGACTAGTATTTTTAATTGCGGCCGCTGTTTTTCTCATTTACATCTGTGTTGTTCATAAACGCATTTATGAGAAATTCCATATATAAGAACAAAAAAAGACTGAATTTTAAAGATATGCAGCGTCGTTCACAAAGATCCCTTGTTTAATTGTTCTTAGCTTCATCTGCCTTGATGCCGTAGCTGTAATTGTTAAATCCATTGAGCATGTCACATATCCTTTTTCGTAGACTTAACAAATGTATCTGCAGGGTGCTTAATAGAGAGCTACCCCCTCCACTAAGTTGTAATTGTAAAATTCCTAAAACATTTTGTCATTGTTACTTTTTTCTTCTTTTACTGGTATTTACTGTATATACATGTATTTTAGCTAACGCCTTGTTACTTTGTTAGTGATCTTCTATTTGTAGATTATGTCATTATCGAACATAACATACATGCATACGACGTGAAACACAGTTAACGCAATAAAATTGAATGCAATATATAACGTAAAACATGCAAAATTATCGAAATTAGCTGCCCAACAGATGTGAATGTAGCGTCAAAGATGCGAAGAAGAAAACATATTTGTGAACTTTAGAACCGTACATGATAACACCTAACACACAGGTAGTACTAGATGTTATATATTCATATTTTTTAATGCCAAGCTCGACATTTTGGATGGCAGATGGCACTCCGTGGAATACTTTGGATTTAATGTTATTTGATATATTTTGAAGAACAAAGCTTATTTTACCGTCAAAAATATTACCGAAGGAAAATTCATACTTTAATAAAAATCCAAAAAGTAGCAAATTCATCATAAAAATGAATTATTAAAAAACGCGTTGTCTAGATGTCTATGTGGTTCCAAAGGCTTATCTCCATTAAACGAATTTTTGTCGCTCGGGTTTCCGAGCGACAAAAATTCGGGATGCAATTGGGATATAAGCATAATCTTTGTTTACATAAAATTGCGTAACAAATTGCATAACATGAGATGTCCGCTGAGATTTCCAAAAGAGTTCAAACAACTTTTTAGCGATCGTTGGCGATTTTTGACGTCACATATGTTTCAGAGCCAATCAGAATCAAAATTATAAACGTTATGCTTAAAAAAATGTGCAAAATTATTTTTCTGAAGAAGGTTATAAATAAAATACATGCTTTCACTTCAAACTTTTGCAGCTCATCATAGTTTGCTGTGGCATATCAAGATTTAACAGTAGCTTGTCTGCTCAGATCGTTAGAGCCGGAGAAAATAAAGTTCGCCTAATGGAAATAGTCCGTTTATACTATTCTTCGGAAATCGCGTGGATTTGGCTAATTTTATCGTTCCGTTGCCCCTTTACGGTAACTAGCTTCGAAATGGAACTTAGTCTAAAACTATCGAAAGTGCGCCTTAGTAAAAAAGGTCGCTACACGTGAGCTTCCTAAAAATACCTGCAACGAACTTAACTTTTTTCCTTCGTACTTTAACATCGAGGAAAAAAAAAAGACTCTATCTCTTCCTCAGAAGCAAAATTGATATTAGGATGCTTTGTATTTATATAACTCCTGAAGGCACGAATATATTTGAGAGTGAAATAAATGGAAATATATCGTCTACGTAACGTTTATAAAAATTTGGTTGAAAACTACTAGGTTAATCAATAAGCCGTTTTCTCTCGTGGTAACACAAAAATATTGTGCGAGGGTAGGAGCTGGAGACTAACCCATAGTAACACTATCTGTTTGCTTAAAAAAGTCGCTGAGAAATGAGCGAAAGTCCTCTTTTTAAATGTTGCTGCGTGTTTTTCCGCTGGCATTTTTACGACTTAATGGAAAATGCAAAAATGCAAAATCTTACTCTTGCTATGATCAAACGGCAGTCATTTTTAACAACACGGCACAGCAATTAAAAGGAGCTGAACAGTCTCTTTTAGGCAAAGGTTTAAATTTCTGCATGCTACGTTCGAAAATTAACTATGCTAGCTGTGTCTCTCGGTTGGAATTATTATACTGCAATGTTAAAGATTCGGACTTGGATTATTGTAAGACCTGATTTTATCAATGACCATTTCAGAGATACGGCACTCTCTAATCACAACAATTACAATCGTAGAAAAGGGAAACATTTTTCGGATGACGAGCTTTGGCTTCGCAACCAGATATTGGTATTAAAATTCTGGGAATGGGAACTTTGTAGTCAACGATCATCAACAGCTATACTTGAAAAAACAAATAACTTGAGAAAGTATGAAAAGTTTAAGACAATCATGGTAACACCAGAATAATAATACAAATCTACCCTTTCAAATTAAACGCACCCAGTTCCCGTAGACCTTGCTTTAGTCATGGCCAACTTTATGTTGCATTTTCACGTGCTCGGTCATTCCAAGCAGTTAAAGTACAGGTTGTTAATACTTTTAAGCAAGGTTATGTAGGAGATAGGTGTTTTACAAAAAATATTGTTTTTCCACAAGTATTGTACTTTTTCATGCTTTGCCTTTAGGCAACACTAAGTTTTCAAGTATTGGTTAGTGTTACATGATGTATGTAAACCCTGCAATAACATAATTTTAATAAGCAACTTACCATTTTGATTTGATGCTTATCAAAATTGTGTATTGTCTACGTGACCATTATACCTCCATGCTGGGTGGTTGATGATCTTGTTCTGTCTCAGGCTTTAATCGGAGATTTAAGCGATATAAAAATTTTAATAAAGAGAGACAGCTAGCATAGGTAATTTTCGAAGATGGAAAGCGTAAATTTAAACCTTTGCTTAAAAGAGTCTCTTCGGCTTCTGTTAAACGGTGTGCCGTTTAGTTAAAAAAGATGTAAATCATGTGTGTCTGCAGGTGGTTTAAGACTAAAATCCCGCAGTACTCATTTTAAAAAGTCGTACAATTGATAAAAATACCAGCGATAAAACATGCAGCAACATTTAAAAAGAAAACTTTCGCTTATTTTTTAGTTCACCCACTAAATCTTTCCTACCCTCGCACAATATTATTGTGTTACCAAGAGAGAAAACGTCTTATTGACTGCCCTAGTATTTTTCAACCAAGTTTATATAACAGTACTTAGACAATATATTTTACCATCTTTCACTCTCAAGATTATATGTGTCTTTAGGGGTTATATAAATACTAAGCATCCTAATATAAATCTTGCTTTTGAGGAAGAGATAGAGTCTTCCTTTATTTTCATCAATGTTAAAATACGTAGGAAAAAAGGTAAGTTCGTTGCCAGTATTTTTAGGCAATTCACGTTTAGCGGCCTTTTTTGCTAATACGCATTTACCGCTCGGGCGAGTGGCCACGCTACTATCAAATCTCCATATGCTATAACGAAGTAATATGTGCAACAAACGTTTAACGTGAAATCATGAATTTTATTTTTATTTTTCTGCAGAAAAATATCTTTGCATATTCTATTATGTTTATAACTTTGATTCTGGTTGTCTCTGAAGCATATGTGACGTCAAAAATCTGAAACAATCGATGAAAAGTCCAAACTGTTTGAACTCTTTTGGCGATCTCGGCGGACAGCTCATGTTAAGCAATTTTACATAAAGAAAGATTTTGCGCGTGCTCCCACATAGACATCTAGACAACCTGTTTATTAATAATTAATTTTAAGATCAAAATTATTCTTTTTATTTTGTTGTCTAATAAAGTAAGTTTCATTCTTTAATCTTTTTGACAGTAAAATAAGCTTCGGTCTGTAAAATATATCAAATAACAGTAAATCGCACGTTTTGAGTTTATGCTAAGGGTTGAACCCTTGAAAACTTATTACAAAAGCATCTTCAGCAATTACACCAAATTTCTGGACCTGGGAACTGCGCAGATACGTAACTTTGAAATTGAGAGCTTGGCAAACGCTTCGTTGTTTATTTTGACTCAAATTAACTAAATGTTTTGATGAATCAAACAGTATGGGATCCCTACTTTGACCCTTATTAACTTGTTTTACATGCCTCTTTGAAAATGAATTTTGAAATTCAAGTTCATGAAATCGTTCATTAGTGAAAACCTCATTCTTCTTTAACTTAAATATTCTTTCTCCTTTTTTTTCCTTACGCATAATTTTTCTTTTTTTGTTTCTTTCCTTCCTTTTTTCCGTGGATCTCTTGATAAAATCTTTGTGGAAAGTCAATTTGGTTGAATTGGCAGAATTTAACTTGGCAGATGACAAAAATATTAAAATTAACAAGAATTTGATTTGACGATTTTTTTGTCAAAACCGCAGAATTTTCTTTCGGACAAAATGTCTTTCCTAGTAATCTATATGACTTTTCTAAAAATACTGAAATGCTCAATAGTAAAAATGGAGAGGAAAGGAAAACCATATGATCTGAATAAATTTATAATTACTTTAATTATATACAAAACTTATGTAAAAAATAAATAAATTAATATACAAATCTATACAAATAAAGGGAGACATCTACCATATTTTGTACGACAAAAAACTATTTTAGGATCCGGTGTTGCTTGTTTAAAGATGATCCTATTGTATATAAACAGTATTAAAGTTTGAAATAGATTTATAAAGAAAAAATACAATAACAAACAAGGTCAAAAGAAGTTAAGATAGCACTGAAAACTTTATAATAAAGCCACTACTTACATGTTGCTACATGTAAATTTCTAACCAAAACAAATAATTGATGAAATTTTAAAATCTACATTAGTAAGAATACCTAACTATACCTAGGAACAATTGTCCACTTTTAAGATTATAATTAGCATAAACAAATTTACCTAAAATACGTGCAACAGGTATAATGGTAGCTGGTCCACTATTTTCAAATAAATTTCTGTAGCACATTTTGTATGGTTTCCCAAAACTGTGACGAATGTCTTCTGGAACTGATAGATTCCAGTCACAGCGTGCAAACCAATGCTCAAATAGTGGTCATCTATCATCAGATTATGACGCACAAAGAAATTAACAATGTCAGGATGAGGTGCCAACCCTTGCTCATTAAAACTGAGAATTTGCGTACTAGAACCAGCCCAGAATGCCATAATGTTTACAGACTTGTGATTTCTAGATGACTTTGAACCATGAAGGTCATTTCCAATGTTTATACCGTCAGCTTTCATAAAAGATGGTGAAATAACAATATTGTTAAAGCCAATTAGAGGATACATAAATGCATATGTAGCAGATAAATCTGCAATATCCTTTGTTCCCTGAACATCCACAGATTCTTTCTTTGTAGAATGCAGGCTAGTCCATGTCATACTTTTGTGGAAGGATCTTTTAACCTATGAAATCAAAATAACATGAGAAGGCATAACAATAATTCACATAATACAACATGATGCATTAAGAGCAAAAGAATGGTAATCTATTTTCTAACCTGGATGAAGGTTTAATAAGGTCCATATGGCTGTTTTGTCATGTGATTTAAGGTTCCTTTTTGATGGCTTGCATGGTTAAATTGTGTAAAAAAGGTTCAAGCACGTTTTTGAATTCATAAATTTGAACAAGGTTAAGGACTGTACTGTCAGATTAAAACCGTCTCATGATTTGGCATTCAATGTTCCTGTTATTGTTTGGCATGTTTCCAAAAACACCATTATACCTCTCAAAAGAGAACAACCAAAATGAGTACACTGGCCCATGGTCTAATACAACATCCCTCAAGTGACAATGTAGATGCAAATTTGGTGTTATTCTTTCTTTGCCATAAAGCTCTTCAAATGATTTACAAAATGCCACAAGCAGCTGATGAGCAACTGACACGTGTCTTTTAGATATAATTTTATGGCATCTATGCTGACAAGCAAGGAAAAACTTGTAGATCTTCCTTGGGTATAATATCCTTCAAAGAATATAAGGCAAACAGGAGTGTCCAGTTCTTATATTCATTTGTGGTAAAGCTATCAAAAGAGCTAACTATTTTTTCTGGTATCTTGCCAACGTCGCACAAAACATTAAAAAAGTCTGCTCTTGCTCGTACAACTTCTAAAGATTTTTTTGTCTATGTATCCAAGCTCTTTCCAGATTTTTAGAATGTGTTTGGCAGTTCCAAGAAACAGATTATATATGGGATCTATTATTGACAGTGGTAGCATCAATAATTAAAACCATTTGCTCTCTGTGTTGCTCTGTTGTACGTTTATTCCAAAATTCGACGTTTAAACCACCACAATTTCCATTTCCGAACTCGCCAGGAAAAACATTATTGCACATTGAACAACCATGAGCAGCAGCATATCCTAAAATCATAATAGACCATAAGTTATTGCTTTATAGTAATATCTGACCTTTATTTTAATTAAACAGAACATAAAAACTGTCACTGTTAAATCATTGCGTTTTGGATTTTATAATAACGAATAACATAAGCAATTCTTACTATGAAGACATACCAAGAAGGCCACATAATTTCCTGCAAGCTAGAATATCACAACCTATACATATCAATGCCAATTTAAATGTTTCCTTTTTAGCAGATTTAAGTGAGTACAAAGAGAATCCATAATCCTGCTGCATTTATCCCATGATAGCGCACTTGGGCATCAAGCATACACGCGTTAGTTTTTGAGTTGACTTGATGTTAGCATGTAACAAAATAGTGTATATGTAGTGTATTAAAAATGAAGTTTTAAAAAATTTTCTTTACCTAGATCATTTCACCAACAGAACATTGAAACAACTAAGTACATTAGAAATTTTGTCTAACCTGAAAAATCGAGATGATGTTATTAACGGTATGTTGTTCATCTTAATTTCCTTATCTACATAACGATATATTTTTATTATTTTTTGGTTACTGCAGATGGGAAACGAGTAAATGCTCAAAGTCAAAGGCGAATTCATGTAGGTTTTGTTATCTTATATTTTGTTGCATAAAAATACGATTGTGGAAATTATATATGCTTTTTTTGTTATAGAAAGCAAAAGACATGTGCAAGGTACTAAACAATATAGCAAACATAGACGCGCAGCCAAAAGAACTATTATTAAAAGCCATTACCCCCGATATCATTCGGGGAAGAAAAAGAAGACGAAGAAGAGTATCGATAATTTGAAGTAAAAAAATTTTGTGGCGAACTAAGAAGTATCAAAAATTAATTGATAAAATAGATCGGTGATATAATGAAAGCTCTTCGAAAAGGGTTAAGGAACAGATGGTGAAAAGGACTGTTGGTGCCTTTTAAGCAAAAATCCAAAAAAAAAACTTTAGATTATGGTTACAATTTATTTATTTCTAAAGGTTTAAAAGAATTTTATTGTACCTACTTCCCGAGTTTGGCGGTCAACGTCAAGGGGGGTTGTACCCGATTTTGCCTGGATATTTCTTTTTAAGGCTTAAAGAAGGTTTTCAAAGTTTTAGATGTTAGTCATAAATTTGTTGTAAATGGTTGCGACGTACTTTCTCAACGTTATTTCAGAGATTTACATTTAAAAATATATATAACTTTATAATCTTACCTTTCCAAAATCAATTTTAAACTAACTACCATCTGTCTTGCTCTTTGCACACCAACCATTTTTGTTTATACGAATGTTTTTTATATTGCATTTTTCTCTCTGTAAATTCCAGCAGAAAAAAACACAATCGGGAAGTTTACCATTAGCAAAAAGCAGAGGAAGTATACAGTCTAAAATTGGAAAATATGACAGCTACATTGTAAGGGAACATTGATTTAAATTTACGTGATATATTTTCGCGGATAACAGTAAACACGCTAGTAAACCTTAAGACTGCACCGCAACGCATCCTATTTGCAATAACATGATCTGTTGGACACTAGAAATTAAGTTAAACAATAAAAACCACATCTGAATAAATATTGTTAAATATAGTGCACATTACTTACTATAGCATTCAGTCCAGTGCAGTACTCAGGTACGTCACAATTTCCATTGGTTTCTCTACATAATGTACCTTGCTTTTTATACTACAAAAAGTTAAAAGTACTTCCTTAGTATTTTTATTCTATAAGAGGGGGGCGTCTCCCCGGATTCCATTAAGTACATACGTGTAACAGGAAAAAACCCGGAATCAAACTACTTTGATTTTGCTGGTTATGCTAGAAAAATATAAAAGTGATCTTCCTTGAACATCAGACATATAATTATTTATTTTCTAAGCGCAAAACCAATTCTTACCAAACTCAATACGGAGCAGCACTCAAGGTTATTAACATAACTACACTATACATGTGGCTTCAATCGACATCCATGAGGCTCACAACAACTGTTGTTGTTAGCTGCACATATGTACAGTATAACAAGAAGTTTGCTTCTTTTGATTTTTATTTGACTCATGACGTAATACAACTTGTAAACTACTTTGTTCTGTGTCCTGATCCGTGACAAATGCACTAAAACGTGCCAGAGAAGAAAAAATGGAGAATAAGTTTTCATAAAGATGTATGCAATACCTCTGGAGTACCACAGTCACATTCCTCACCAGACTCTTTGAATCTATTGCTGCATTTCGATAGTTAAGGCTGTAAAATAGATGCCAATTTTATTATTTATTTTATCAGTGCCTTTACAAGACATTGTAAACTAAAGAAGTAGCTTACCGCAACATATATAATAGTTAATGCGAGAAAATGTTTTTGCTTAAAGCCTGTGTAGATTGCAATTAGAAAAACCAATTCTGCCACATCTGAAAATTGTGCGATTATGTATTGAAACAGCAATACTAATATATTCAATATGCCGCATATAGATAAAAACATTCTCCCTTGGCTTGTTTTTATCAAATAAATCCAGGCGTAAATTTCGATACTTATGTTAATTTTATGGCTATACGCATACTTTGATTCTCCAATCAGACAACCTCTTAGTGTTTAACATTTGCATGTGTCGGCATCTACAATTGCAATTAAAAATCTTTGTGTTGCTACTTCATTAGAAAGATTGGGTTGACCCTTAAACCCTTAACTAAAACCTGTAAAGAAGCTTACCTTGTGGGAAATGTTATGTCCAAATTTGTGGCAATTACTACAACAAGGCCGCTAATACTTCCAAAATGACCACTACAAATAAAAATACGAAATTAACAATAATACTACTATTATAAACAATCGCACTATGATAAGAATTATCATTATGCTTGATGAATCCATTACGAAACAGTCATATCAAATTAAAAAAGAGTATTACTTACTGCATCGACGTCTGGTGATGCACCTCCACAAGGTGTGCCTACATAAGCCATGCCTGCACAGTCTGTCCAGTAATAATGACTGAAAGGGAAACATTAACGATAGGCAAACAATGCAATTCCACATATAAAGTGATAGAATTATGTAGAAAATGGAAGATGATTGCTATTCTTAAGTCAGTGGATGTTTATATTTTATAGTTGTTTATATTTTCATGTTGATTATTGAACATCTATGTCGATCGTCATCAAAACTTCCTCTAAATTAAATTTTTTAGTTTGGTACCAATAAATAAATTAGCATCAATTGTTAGTGAAGATGGAAGCCTAAAATGCACCCTTTATTCAAATGAAGCTCAATTGCCCTAAATGTTCTCAATTTGTGATTAAAAAAACTTGACAGGGTACAATTCCTAAAAAAACCTAAAGTTATCCCCAAGGTAAGTACCAAATGACCAACATATATGTAATAAAAACACCAAAAATGCATTACCCCTCGCAAAGTACAAAATTTTTATCGCAAGCAAGAAGGTATAATAGGTTTAATGTAACGCTTTTTAATCAGAACATATTAAGTATTCTTGCCTGGTAAATACGAGTACTATACTAGCAACCTGCAACATCTATACATTTTTTGACGGACTAGCTGATTAATAATCACATTCTAAAATGTGCATACAAAACGCAATATAACGAGTAACACAGTGGTCTAGTAATTTAGTTACTTTCTTTTCTTGATATTGTTCGTTTATCAGTTGGAGTTGAAGATTAAGAATGTTCTTTAGACGACATTCAGTGTTTTGATACTACGTATGAAACATTGTTTATTTTTGAAAAAAGTGTAGAAGGTGAAATATACTGACATTATGATAAACATCAAGTCCATCATCAACAAATGTGCAAAGCAAGATTAATCCAGGACGAATGCCCCTAAATAAATGGTTTTAAGTTCGTAATAAAAATAGCCACCGGTTTGTTTATTAATCAGCATCACCATCAATGTAAAAGTTCTTACGAATGCTTCTTTAAATCAATGATGTAGTCCTTATGTCTTGCTTTGATGTGGTAAGTTGCAGAATCTTCATGCTGATCCTATCGATAAATATAAAATATTGATAAGAATTAAAATGACCCTTTTGTTTTGGAACGTTTTACTTGGAATGACATTGCACCAAATGAACTGGTTGTATGCTTTAGTTTTTAAAAAATGAAAATGTAAAGTAACATGTATTGCAAACAGCAACGTTTAGAACTGTAATTTTCACCATAGCTTTCATTGATATAATTTACCATGCTAGCTACAACATTTTGTTTTTCAGTTAGCCTTCCTTACACAGGCCTTTTGGGGTATCAATTAACCTTGTATTAAACCTCAAGTAACTTTGGGATTGTTCAAGTTGGCTATATTAAACTTGACAACAAGATATTACGGGATAAAAGATAATGATTCCCAGGATTACAAATTTTATAATGTGAAGATTTCTTTATGACGTCTTCATTTGTTTAACTCAATTGGATTGATTGGTGTCCGAATTTTCTTTACAAAATGATTCCTATGTTAATGCTTTTTACAATAATACTTTTCGGGACAATTCAAAAAAATGGATTACACGGTTGCTTTGGCACTTGTAAAATTTTTTAAGAAGTAGAGGTTTTAGGACTGTTTGATCCCCTAGTATAAATAAAGTTAATGTTAAAAATTATTTCTAAATTGGTTATACATTGCATTTACATTTTTTCCATTTAGCATTCAACTGCAAAGAATTGTCAGCAATGTTATTTATCCTAGATAACTTTTACTTCTTTCATTGTTAACTGCACAAAATTACTGAAATTTGGCCCGCGAAGAGCCATACCAAAAAACTTTTGTGTTAATTAATTTAAAAGGGTCTTTAAAATATAGAGTTAGTCGAAATAAATTGTTATTTTTTAATAACAGTTACTATCTTGTGAATGTAGTGTGCTATTTATAAGGTGTATGGTTCACAATGTATTTGTTTTACGGCCTTTTACATCAAAAGGGACGACTAGTTAAAGCTTTAAGGTTCTCAATGTATCTTTGATAGGGACAGGAGAGGAGGTTGGTATACACACTTTCTTATATGTAACCTTTTAAAAAACAAAATAACATTTAAACACAGCGCCCGTCTGAAATGTTAAATAAATTAACAGAGAGTAAAAAACAATCAGCTGAGGTATATATCCTTGTATACTTTATTTAGCAACGAACGTAAATTTTAGCGTAACTGAGCAAGAGAACACGCGAACCTGGCCTTTTCAGGCAAATAGTAACAAGTAACAAGTAAGAAACAGTTAACTCTGTATAAGAAAAAAACCTAAGCAACACTGAGCCATAGCCAAACTTTTGTTGCTTATATAAAGGACGTGCATACAACGTTTCAAATCTGAAAAATAACGAGGCAGCAGTTATAATTTGAACAAACCCACAAAATTGAGACACGGTAACAAAGTAGCAGACTCTTTACACTTTTTTTGATCTTTGGACGCCGTTTTCAACTATTATGGCTGTGTCAAATGATTTTTCTTTTATGAGATGAAAACTCTTTAAAAATTATGCACTTTCTCACAAATACTAAAAAAGAAAAGTCATTTAACAACACAAAAAGTTTTGAATGACGCAAACTCGATTTAAATGTACAATAAACTTGTTTGACAAATGCGTACTAAATTAATCGTTTGTCCTTTTTATCTCTAAAAACTAGTCTATGGAGACTGTTTGTATCTTTAGTGAGGCATAAAAGTGCGTAGAGTGTTGACTCTTGAACATTTTTATTTGTGAGATGGACTCTTATTTAATTGACACTAACACACTCTTTTGGATACATAAGTGAAATCGCATGAGATGATTTCGTGTCTGGGAAACCCAAGAGAAGCAATAATAATCGCTAACAAAGCACTATTTGTTAATACCTTTCAAACTTTTACTGAACACACTTAGGATAAGCTGATACCTTTTTTTAGACAATTGTTTTAAGACAAAGCCACTGCAACTGTGTTTTTAAAAAATTCAAGATAGTTCATCGCAAACTAACTATTGAATTGCATCTTATTTTTACAAGGATATTAACCTGGTCTATTGCACAAATCTTCCCTCGGATGTTAACACAAAACTTAATACGAAATTTTAATAAAAGCCGTGCTGTGAAAGTTGTTATCATTAAACCTTTTTTAAAAAGCCTTTATATTTTCTAACTCTTTACATGTCATTTAAACAACTCTTCTCACGAATCTTAAATTAGCCACGAACATAAGAATACCGCAGAGAAAAAACAAAAAATCTTTGAATAAAAAAATATTTCCCAATATTGCCCAAAATATTTCTCTCCGCTTCTTTCAGTTTAACACCAAGAGCTTGAATTATTCAGGCTGTTTCTGTTTTGTTTAAGTTTAGGACTTTACTATTGATTCTTCAACAGAGACGAAAACCAAATAATTAATTAAAAATGCACTGATTTTCTAAAAAAACTTACTTTAGTTGAATGCTATGCTAAAAACATCACATCAAGGGTAGCGGTACAAGAAATATGGGAAATCATAACGTCTTATATTTTTGTAAAATTATGTAAAGAGAAATGTTTTGCAGGACGTTAGGCGAACTGCTTTGTTAATGGATTGGACCAGAGTCTACACTCAGACGAAAAGAAGAATGTGAAAATATCTTATAGTTTATTACATCTTCACATTAGCACAAACTATTATACAGAGTATCTTTTCAATGCTGCTAAGGCGGAGGTGTCGCTGTTTTACATTTCTGGATATGGGTTTAAGCTAATACAGAACATCACAAATATGCTTTGGAAGCTACGCTTTCGTATAAGAAAACGATATATGATTGCTTTCCCCGACGTTTTTGTCGGAATAGTGCTTCATGATGTCATGACATTTTCGTATTTTGCTTATTAGCGTATGACCTGCTGGAAAATAAAGTCCTTTGTCGAGAATTTATAACGCAATCATCAGTAATGCAAAACCATTGCTTTGTTTATAATTATTAGAAAAACTATTTTACCATGTCATCGTAACTACAATTAGTCTCAAACACTCTCGGTCTATACTTTTGACCTTGGGTAATATTTCTCGGTGTAAATAGGCAAAACATTAATTAACTGATAGCTGTTTTCTTTCGGTTTGTAGACAACGAGGTTTATAAAGACATAAAAAGAATACATGTACAAAAAGAAAACAAAACATCCAAATTTCCATATGTAGAATTTCTTAAATGTTTTTTTAACAAACGCTTATTCTTCGTTAGAAAAAGAGTCTATTACACAAATTCGACCCTGTTTTGCTTGTTGCTCCTAACTGCAACGAACGTTGATATTTAAAACGCAATAAAAATTATCAACTTTTCTCGCTTTGTTTCTGGCGTAGAGATGCGAGATGTTAGTTTACTGTAAGTTAATTTTTGTGTCTGTATTTAGTTAGCTATGTTACCAATTTTCTGGCCCAGTTACTTGTTTAAATTTATAATAACCATTTTAATTGCTATGAGATTAAAAGTTACCTCGTGCTGTATACAGCCTGTAGTGAAGGCTTTTTAGCAAATCAGCGCCAATTAGCCAATAAACCGGTTGAAAATAGCTATCAGTTAATAAATAACAGGTATAAACCAGTATTATACTTTACAAATAGACAGCAAAAGTTTTACGCAGAAAATTTGAAAGTCATTTTTTTGTAGCATAATCATCTTTTTCAAAGGACAGGACAGGATTATGTACAATAGAAATGCTGCAATTAAATTTTTTACTAACGTTGCGCGGATAGAAAACAAATAGTTGGAGCCTTTCCAAAAGCAACGAGTACAATAAACAGGCAAAACTGGCATTATACATTAGAAAGTTTTTTTTAAAAAAATTGACGCCTGTAACTTAAATTGTCCATAAATTGTTTTTGAATCGTAACACTCTTGTTAGAAAATGGACGACACATTTTCCCAGGACAAGTAATATTCTTTTATGTATTTAAATTTCTGAGGACAGCTCTGTGGCTTCTTTAATATCAAAAAATCGTGTGGTTAGATTTAACCTGGGGAGAGGGAGCTAAGTTGAGGTAACGAAATGTCGTCCACCATGAATTAGTGATGCAGAAAACCCTTCCTTTTAAAAAGAATCTGAATTCCTTGAAACAGATTCTTCTTGCAAAATATGCTATTTAAAAAAAGGCCGTTTTCTATTCAGAAATTGGGTGGGGTAAGAGCCCTAAACACTGAATAATTATTAACAATGAAACAACAACAATGAAAGTGAACAGCAGTGAAATCGTACAAATAAAAGTTGTTGTTTATTTAACGGATCTTTCGAATCTCTTAACTGTAAGCGACCTCTATTTTTTCACATTTCAGTAAAGAGTTCAGACTTTTTCTTGGCAAAGGGTAGTGCGTAAAAGAGCTATACAGACAAATGTTGGAGGTAAAACTATGCAGGTAAAGCCATTTTCTAATGAACGTTGATGCTTTTTTTGTTTTGATTTTTGACATGAGATATAGGAATTTTGCATATAAAAATTGGCCATTGGAATCGAGGGATTAAGATGTTTCTGGCTGCCCTTTGAGCATGAATTGTTAAGGATAGTCAGACCACTCGTCAACTTACTTTCTAGCTCAACGATTTAGCATCTGAAATAAAACCTGTGACAATGACCTAGGAAACGGACAGGTGAAGGATAAATGGATGGCATATAGAAGGAGAAGTCATTCGCAGCAGATGGCTAAAGCACCGAAAAGGTGTCGAATTCAATGATCTACCCTTTAAAATTATAACGCTCCGTGATTTCCCAGCGTAGAAACCCATGCCTAGAACCAGAATATAATGATTTTTCATGCAATTCGGCACTTTTCTTATCAAACTTACCGTTATATGTCGTAAACTTGCTCAAGTCATATTAAATCTTCGTTGGACTTTATTGACGCCACGATATCTGTAAATGTCCCACTATCACAAGTATGAGAACTCTTATTGAGGACATAATCCTTAGAATGAAGCAGTTTTTTGCAGAAATGCTTTTTTAATCGATTCAGAAGCAGACAAAAGACAAAAGAAAAAAAACGTCTGGAAAAGTCCAGTAATGGTACCAGTTGCCCACAGTAATAATTCGCAGTAATAATACGCCGGCGTAAGCCACAAGTAAAAGTGTTACCCAGCATTGAAGTCCCTGTGGAGCAATTAATAAAAACCGTAAACTGTGTCACACATTCCACTTTAGTACAGGTATACAGTATGCCGTAGATCTAGTGAAGCGCACAGAGCATTATGGTGTTTCAGGTATAATACATTTTTCAAATAATAAAATAATTTCCTGCGCATTTAGCTTATTGTACAACGCCTTGTTACCCTGTCATAGCAAGAACAGCTGACCATGCTTTGCTATTTTTTAGAACATGTTCGCGGTAAAAGTTCCGAAATTAATGTTACTCTTGACAGTGAGCTTAGTACAGGTAAACAATGTCGTAGAATCATGTAGGTACAATACCTTCTTCCAAAAAAAACTTTATCGCAACTTCGTTTAAAAAGAAACACAGGAAACAGCCCGTCGTTAACACTGGACTGACCGCTTAATACAGGTAAACTGTGATGCACATGCGTTTATGCCTAATACCCTTTTATCGCAGTTTACAACCCGATTAGTCGATATTATTTTATTTTGAAGAATAAGTTTCAATAAACGTTAAAAAATTAATCACGCACCGGACTGAGCACTTAGTACAGGTAAACAGTGCCACACATGAGTAATAGGCGTAATAACATTTTTCAAAACAACTTTATAACAAATAGAGACACAGGAAACAGCCCATCGAAAAAAAATACTTCGTGTAATAAGTTTTTATGGCAGAAATAAAATGTGTAGCTAACTATATTTAGCATCATAAAAATTATTGAATAAGCAATTTGTTGTAGCTAGCTAAAACTGCACTTTTACTTTTTAGCCATGCATAGTTCAAGAGCTAGCTACCTATATAGCCACAATTCCAACATAAAAATAAATATTGATATACCAAACTGAATAAAAACTTTAAAAGAATGGGATTAGATACGGCTAGCTATCAACAGAATGGTTCCTCCAAATTCTACGTTCCTAGCTAAAATCTTAAAATTGGTTTGTTTAAGATTTATACATGGCTAGAGAATTATGTGATGAGCAGCTATCATGAGAATGTGTTGACCCTGGCACTCTTTTGCAAGGATTTAAAAAAATATAAAGGGGTGAAACGTTAAGATGTAGTTAAGTGCTTCAAAGAAAATGGGGAAACATTAGGAAAAGATTAAGTGTGTAAAGCCAATGTAAAACCAATCCTCGTGACCTCGTGGTTGCGATATTCTGGTGATCTCGTAGATGTTCCGGCCTTAACTTAAACGCCAGATTACGTAAACAAATTAAAGTCCGTACAAAAGGGTTTTACAGGCTTGATACTCCGGATTATTGGTCCGGATTGATAGTTGGGGTGGCTAGGTCAAAAATGTCGGTTTTTTACAGTGGCGAAAATCGTGGTAAAAAGGGAAGTGACTTTAAAAGATGTATAAAAAAGGTTAGTAGGACGATGAAAAAGTTATGAAAAAAATAATACTGTGGTTGTTTCAGCATTGTTCAGGTGTGGTTAGAGGGAAGCAGCGATGCGGAGCAAAGCTACTATCTTGCGTGGCAGACAGACAGACGTATACGGGTATTATACTATAGACTAGTCGTTAACCCGTGGAATAATCCACCGGGTCGCTGGTCCTTCACATATCGTATTTCGTGTTTCTGTAACAGGACGCACCTTTCGCGGACAGACAAACAGACAGACGACGGCTATTAATATAGAGGTTATCTTATTTTGTATAACATATTGTGAAACATTCAAGAATTAGCAAGATAATTATAAAGTTAAATAATAATTATAAGCTCTATTTAATTATTATAAAGTAGATTGTGTGTGTTATAAAAGCTTAATCTTGTCATTCTGAAGTTTTGTGGCATATTATGAAAACAGGTAATACTTTAAAGGCAGAAACTTTCGTGGGTAGAAATTTTTGCGTTTTTGGCGTTTTTAGGCTTTTTCACGAAAGTTTATTCCTCAAAACTTATTTTATTGAAAATACGCAAAAGTTGTTCCCGCAAAATTAAAGAATTTTTTCAAAACGCAAAGTTTTTTCGGTTCCAAAAATTTATTTTTAACCGCAAAAAACAGATGTTAAGACAATTAAGATTAGTTGAAGCATATTAAAGTACAATTTTTTATGTAATTGCTTTAATCATTCATCAATTAGAATAACATTTGGTGTCTTCTTTTTCTTTCCCAAATTGAACATTACCCTGATGTCACGATTTTCTTTCCCTTCTGCTGTTTTTATCTTTCTCCTTTTGGTAACTGCTTCAGGTGTTTTACTATCGGTGGTAAAGTCATCACAAATTTGAATAAGCTACCAACTGCCCTATCTTCCACAGGCTCAGTGTAAAAATCTTTTACTTAACGTAAATAACGGGTTGAGAGCTTTAACTGGAGGATAGTCAATCGTTATGTGAAGGTGACTTCACATTTTATCTTTAAACCTCCATGTACTAGAGGTGAACGTCCATAATGGTCCGAAGTTAGTTTGCAGTTCATTATAATACCGCGATGTAAAAGGTATTTTGTTACTCTTGAAATTTCCTTTGGCAAATGCCCTACAATATCTGCATTTTCGGTCACTGTTTTTATGGGAAAACGATCAAAGGGATTATCAGGCTCTTGGAAGCAATCAAGCTTTTTGTTTTTTGTAGCTTTCCATGTTGAAAACTCTTGTAAGATAAAACTGGAATGTTTATCTTTCTCCTTCTTGAGTATTCGAAACGTCATTTGAAAACATGCACTTCTTTTGACTTGTTTCTGAACGTTTGGAAATTCGATTCAGACTTGTAAACACAAAAATTCTTTCACAGCTCGTTTTGTCTTTACCTTACACAAAGAGAATCTTCAACGCAAGACTTGCAGTAATGTCTTTTCTTCGAAAAACGCAAAAAGAAAAAACTGTTCCAGAAAAGGAAGTTCAGAAGGTAAACAAAATGATGACACTTGCGAATTTGGTAGGTTTTATTAATCAAAACATTATTAGTAGATCATTTATCAAAGTTTTTATGTTCAGCCACGTTGTATCTGCAAAAAAGTATATTTTATATTTATGTACAAAAGTGTCATTACATGGAAGTTTATTGTAAAAAGTGTAATGCAAGTGTAATCTCTATTACAGAACCAGTCGTACCAGCGTCAAGCTCAAGCATTGGCGTAATCGACATGCAAGTGATACATGATCATATTGCTTCTTCCTGAAAATCTCAAACGAAAACCATAATATCACAATTGAACTGATAAAGAAAGATAAGCCATTGGGAAGTATGCTGCAGAAAATGCCAATATTAATACTGTTCGCAAGTTCAAATCGATTTGCCGAATCTTTCTAGAAGTACAGTTCGGACAATTAAAAAACAGATATCACGAACAATTAAAAGAGAACTCAAGGTAAGAGCCTGATAAGTCACAAAGCCTCAAAAGGTACCCACGAAAAACAGACAGATCATACCTTTTGGGGGAACTAGATAAAATGGTGAGGAAGTACCTTTTTAACTTGAGTGAAAAAGGAGGAGTGATAAACACAGCAGTTGCAAATGCCACTGCCAAAGCTTTGATGAGCAAGTACCCTTATGTTCTTGGTCAAGTTGACATTAACTTCTCGCGTTGGGCAAAAAGCTTATTTGGTAGAATGAACTTTGTAACAAGGAGAAAGACATCATCTAAAGTTGACATTCTTGATGGCGCTCGCAAAAATTCAATTTTTATTCCTGCACAAAAATGTGTCCATTGTAGAAAAGCACCACTTACCGCCTGCCTTAATCATCAACATCGACCAGACACCGATAAAATATGTTCCTGTTGGGAATGAAACTCTTGCTCCTAGGATTGAAACATGTGTCACAATTGAAGGAAGCTCAGACAAACGCTTTATAACAGGAACCTTTGCCAATTCGTTACACGGCGAATTTCTTCCAATGCAACTAATTTATATAAAAAAAACTACACAGAGCTTACCGAAGTTCAATCTCCCAAGTGCTTTTTCACTCAGCGCTAATCAGAAACATTTCGCCAACACTGGGGAATCCCTAAAGTTATTGAAGGAAGAGAGCTCCTCAAGTGCTCTGTCGATCAACAAGCTCTCGTAGTTATGGATGGATTTACTGGCCAAATGACGAATGATGTTCTTCATGCTTACAATGAAGCCAACATATGCATCGTCAACCTTCCTGCTAACATGACAAAGTTCTATCAGCCACTTGACTTAACAGTAAATGGTTATGTCAAAAGATTTCTCAAAAAGAAGTTAAAAGAATGAAGTTAAAACCCAACTAGATGCTGGTATCAACATCAAAGATGTACAAGTTCGTTTACCATTAACAAAGCTGAAAATAATTCACGCTGGTTGGATAGTTAGTTGAGTTCTACAACCATATGACAACTGCTGAAGGAAGAGAAATTATCGATAGCGGATTGAAAGCTTCAAGAACTTCTGACGCAATCGAGCTCGGCTCAAAAAAGATTTCATCGATCACCGAACCGGACAATAACAGTCACTTACTGGCAGTCGGTGAGGTGACTGTTGAAGAATTCGAGTTGCTACGTGAGGGTAAAATTCAAAAAAACGATGCAGACAGTGGCGAAGACACTGACTCTGAATGGGAGATGGAAGAAGCGTGATTGCTTTTCAATATATGACAACTTGCGAATGTATTTTCTCCCCCTAAAAATTTTTTCTTGGTTTCTGCGAAAGTTTTTTCCGCGAAATATGTCCCAAAGACCACAATTCGCGAAAGTTTCTGTAAAACATTTTACATTTTTTTGGATACGCGAAACTTTCTGCTTCTAAAGTATGAAAATTGTCTCACGCTGGCCTGAAGTAAGTGGAAATTTGTTTTAGCGATTTAATTTTAGCTGTCCTATTGTTTTCCGGAAAACGCTTATCTTACTAAAAAAGAATTAAAGAAAAAATAAATAAACGTTATAAAATCTCTAAAATAAAAAAAAAATGGGTGAAAAATCGTTGAATAGCTGGGAGATCAGAATCAATGAGTTTTGTTCTATGTACCGAATGGCTAGACAAAGGCAAGCAAGGTCAAAAAGCATTCTGGTTTTGCCAACGTTTCTACTTATGCCTATACCTTTAATATACTTAATAAGTACACGATAAGTATACGAATAACAAGTAACGGATGTTTTCTGAAAGAAAGGCTTAAATAATAACAACTGTTCATTATACGAAATGCGTGACACGAAGGAAAAAACATGTTTCGGAGAACTTCTTCCTCGTCCAAAGTTTTTGTTCCGTTTACACGGTATATTTTAATGCGTGTCTTTTTTCATTTCGTGAGTATGTTTTAGAAATGTATAAATGAAAAAGAGGCTTTAATAACGACTAGGATTAGCCTGTTGCACCATGGCACGTATTGAGATTTTGTATTAATAAAGAACTGTGATAACATACAAAGGAAGTGTTGCAAACTAGGTCACGACTATACCGTCTCTACAATACAGCTGTATTTCGTCTGTCTTTGCGCATAATGGTACCGCAACTAGCGAGACACGCCAAATGCGGTATATAAATGATATACCCACAGGCTTAGTTTTGAATAAAGACAGCGGTCTTCAAGAGAAAACATATTGTGTAACATGAATTGATAAATTAGCAGGTTGTCGTAAGTGAAATATTAAATTTCGCCCACCTCCCTTTCCTGATAATAATATGTTCAAAAAATCCCGGAACATATAGGGTTCGGGTGGAATATATGTGAG
This sequence comes from Hydractinia symbiolongicarpus, assembly GCF_029227915.1. Taxonomy (NCBI): domain Eukaryota; kingdom Metazoa; phylum Cnidaria; class Hydrozoa; order Anthoathecata; family Hydractiniidae; genus Hydractinia; species Hydractinia symbiolongicarpus. The sequence goes on along the minus strand of NC_079878.1, from coordinate 21,893,484 downwards.
GGAGATTGCCCCAAATAGGAGTTTGCTAGGGGAAGATATCCAAAAGGAATTGTCTACAGCGTTACCTGTTGTGTTGTTGGAAATTGGCTAGTGACATTTATGAATGGAGAGAGGAGGGTTAGCCGGTTATTTAAATCGTGATGTACCATGTCGTGTTTGAACAAAAATAGAGTTCTTTGTAATAACAAAATACTTCGTGAATATTTCATTTTAACACACTAATTGGGTTATCTATTTTGCCAGCATAACTATTATAATTAGCAATTTTTCATTTATTGTCACTAATTTTCCATTCCGTTAAACTTGCACTAATCTTTCGACGTGTTAAAAAAAACGAGACTACAAAGACACTTCGGGACAAAAAAATTCCCTTAATTTAATCTATTATCTGTTAAATTACTTTGTATTATATTATCAACGCAAGATTCACTTTTACAATGCATTATTTATGTATTGACTGTAAAAGTACTCAAAACGTATAGAGCTTTGAAACTCTTCTAAGAATTTAGTTTAGTCTAACGGTGCAGAACTTTATGCAGATCAAAATTTTGGTTTGATTTGAACTGTTAGCGCATTTCAATATCAGAATACAATGATTGAAATGCTTCAAGTTTTGTTAATGCGTGCATGATTTTATAAACTATTCGGGATTATGTTGATAAGTAATCCCATGTAGATTTTTTAAAGCTTAATGGAGGGAAACCGCAGTGTGATTCCTTCAGCGAAGTTCAAAATAGCTTAATTTTGTTCTTATTTAGATGAAGTTAAATTATTTCGTCTTGGCTTGGCTTGTCGTGCTTGTTATCGAGAATGCTGCGGAAGGTAGGTCATCAGATTACTAAGAGTATTCTTTCCACACATTTTACATATCTTTAAAGCTCTGTGTTTGTTTATAATTATTAATAATCACATTACAAATTTTCAATTCGCCGTTGCCCCCTTCCTTTACGCAAATATATCTTTAATAATAATATTTAAAGTTATGTGTTTTTTATCAGAAATAAGTTTTGAAGTTGTGTATCCTGAGCGAATTCACCATTCAAGATCAAGACGAGACTTGTCCACCTTAAGTGAGGTAAGATCTGATCATCTTTGCCTTATTATAAGTTTTTTTTCGGCTGAATTTGGTCAGCGTTTTTTGCGAGGGGTAAATAAAATTATTAACAAACAAAAGCAATAACAAAAAAAGGACTTGTATTTGCACGATTTATTATATGATAAAATCATAAACTTTCTTTGTTCTTGCCCCACCCACTTTCTTAATAGAGATAATGATTTTCTTTAAATATATTTTGCACTAAAAAAGAATCCGTTTCAATGAACTCGGACACTTTTTAAAAGGAAAAGGTTTTCTTATCACTCAATCATGGTAATCGATATTTAGTGACCTTTATAACGTAAATCTACCCACGCGATACTTGATATTAAAGATAGGACAGACAATAAAATAAACTTAACCCTAATATAACTATACCTATTTATATATGTTAATGAATGACGTCACTTAAACACAAATGGTTCAACCACCCCACCCTTCCCCCTTCCCTGCCCCCTTCACTTAGATTTACAAGCGAAGAAAAAGCTAAGGCATAATGGGCTTAAATACTTAAAAAAATTATTGCTTATCAAAGGAAAATGTTTCGTCAATTTTTAAACAAGAATGTTACGATTCCAAAACATAAAAACATGCTATGGACAATTTAATTTTTTTTGATGTATTTTTTGATATAAAATACCGCTTTATACCTGTTTATCCAACTACTTTTTTCTTGCAGTGTAACGCAAATAAAAAACATAATTGCAGCGCCCCCATTTTACATAATCTTGCAATACGCCAGTATTGTCTTAAAAATTCATTAATTTCTCTGCAACAGTAAGAATTTCTTCGCAACAGGAAGAACGAAACAATGGTGTATTGTGCTAGATTTGTTATAAATTTGTATAGCAAATTAAATTTTTTTATAAATCGGTACACTGAAATGCAAAGCTTTTACGGAAGTCCTGGGAAAATGTCCTACCGGTTAAGAAGGATGGTTATGAATTAAAAACATGTATAATACTGTTCTATGCCTTTGTTTTGTTGTCGTTCCTTCTTCTTTTTTTGTCTTTTCATTTCTATTTCCTCTGATAATCTAAAACACCACAAATGACATAGGATAGTAACACAGAAAATGGACAATTCAGAAAGCTTCAACTTGTTTTTTTATTGATGCGCCATTTATAAAAAATTTAATTGCAGTTTTCTTTTGAACATAATAAAACCAGTCTAGGTCGGGACACTTTTTTTCCACATCCGTATCCAGTTTTTTCTGTGCTTTTTTTTAAAAGAAAATACTTTTCTGTCCCAGTATCCCATAATTACAATTTTACCCATGGCATATGACACAAAACTTTTTGCATTTACCAACCGTGCAAACAAAGAATAATAAGCAAAATACGAACATGGCTAACAACAAATAACATAATTTTACAACAATATAAGACGTTATGGTTTCCCTTCTTTTTGCTAACCCTGGTGTGATGTATAGCAGTCAACCAAAGTAAATTATTTTAGAAAACCAGTCAATTGTTAATTCTTTTGTTGTCGTCTATAACTGTTTCAGAATCATTAGCTTATTCCTAGACATAACTAAAAACAAAAATAGCTTTAAAAACCAAAGCTCTTGGTGATAAAGAGAAAGAAGCAAGAAAAAAAATTTTAGCAATTTTTTTTAATTAATTGACAAAATTTTAATGTTTTTTTTGTTTTTTCTTCAGTTGTCTTAAATTCGTGTCTAATTTAAGTCCAATGGAATATTTGAGCATAATCAATAATTGCACTTATGTATCCAAAAGAGTGGTGTCAATTAAACAATTCAAGAGTCCATATCACAAATGGAAATGATCCAGAATTAATACTCGACTCACTTCCCCCTATATAAACAAATAGTCTTAATAATTTTTAATAATAAAAAAGATGAGCGATCAATTTAGTACCTTTTGTCAAACAAGTTTATTGTACATTTAAATCGAGTACGTTTGCGTCATTCAAAACTTACGGTATTGTTTGTTGCGTGCTTCTTTCGAGGGAAAGCTCATAATTTTTTAGAAAAAAAGCTTGTATATTCCTATTATTTATTTATTATTTGAGTATTTACTATTACTTATTAGTATTAACAAAGATCGGCGATAACATCAAAAGGAAGTGTTGCAAAGTAGGTCAGGATAAGTCCTATTAACTTAAATATTGTTCAAAACTTTACCTACTCAGTTCTTTTTAATCCTTTTTAAAATCTCAGTTCATAGCAACGGTTGTCTTCTATTGACAGAAGTGTCTTGTTAAAAATATAAAAGTCTAATTTTCTTTTTATAGAGTAATTAAGGTAATTAATTTTAAAGTGATTATGCGAAAAAAATCCTCATTCTCGAATCCGTTGATTAAGAAAACCCATCGAGTAGATGAAAAATGTTGTCTGTACTGCTATTTTCACATACTAGAGTGCCAATGAAAAAAAAAGGAAAATGACTTATTTATGCTAAACATACTTCTCGATATGGTAAATAACTTTTAACAGTTTACCAGGATTAGCACACCATATAGATAAGATACATCAACGTAGATGGTATAAGCACCTTTATAAGTTAATTGCCTATGCCATAAGAGAAAAATCATTTTGCACTGCCATAATAGCTATTTACCGTGTCTTAATTTTGTTTTGTTTTTTAGATTAAAAATCTAAAAAACTGCCTCGTCATTTTTCAGAATTGAAACTAATTGTGCGCACTCCTTTTATAAAAGTAACACAAAGTTTTGGCTATGGCTCAGTGTTGCTTAAGTTTCTCTCTCGTACAGAGTCAACTGTTTCTTACTTGTTACTTGACGCTTATTTTCTTGAGGAGGCCAAATTCGCGTGTTCTTTTGTTCATTTTGGTGCGCTGTTGGTCGTTAAATAAAGTTTACAGAAAAAGTCTCGGGCACATATCTCAGTCGATTGTTTTTTTACTCTTTGTCAATTTATTTACAAATTTCAGGCCAGCTGTTGTCGAAATGTTAATTTTTGCCTCATTCCCTAATAAGATGTTACATAAAAGAAAGTGTGTATACCTTATCAGAGCTATATTGAGAACCTCATAGCTTTAACTATTTGTCCCTTTTTATGTTGGAGGCCGTAGAACAAATACATATATTTGTGTTGCCATTGGTTTGTCTGTAAATCGGTGATTTTTTAGTATCCCATACACCTTCCAATTAGCAAACTATATTCGCAAGAAGGCAACTGTTTTCAAAAACTAACAGTTTAGTTTGAGCAACTGAATAATTTATACACACTTTTTAAATAATCAACACAAAATTTTGGCTAAGGCTTATTGTTGCTAAAATGCGCAGGACGAATCTCAGTAATTATGTGCAGTTAATAATGAAAGCAAAAAAGTTACCTAGGATAAATAAACATTGCTTACACTTCTTTGCTGTTGAATGCTGAATTAAAAACATGTAAATGCAATGTATAACTAATTCAGAAGTAACTTTTAAATTTAAATTTTTTTATACTAGCGATCCAACAGGCCTAAAATATCTATTTCATAAGAAATGTTTAGAAGTGCCATAGCAACCGTGTTGCTAAACGTGAACCACAGGAATCAATTCACATCATCATAAAAAAATTCCTGACACCATAAAATTTGTAACCCCGTAATCATTATCTTTTATCCCGTATTATATTCTTGCCAAGTTTAATAAAAAGAGGTAAAGCCACCCTAAAGTTATTTGAGGATAAATACAAGGATAAATGATACCCAGAAAAACCAGTGTAAGTAAGGTTAATTGAAAAACAACATGTTGTAGCTAGCATGGTAAATTTAATCAATGCCTTATATGTTAATAATGACGGTGCTAAATGTTGCTGTTTGCAATACACGTTACTTTACCTTTTCACGTGTATTACAAACGAAGAAAACAACCAGTTTATTTGTTGCAATGTCTTGGCAAGTAAGACGTTCGAAAATAGAAGGGTCAATTTAATTCTTAACAATATTTTATCCTTATCCATGGGATCAGTATGAAGATTCTACAACTTACCAGATCAAAGCTAAACATAAGGACTACATCATTGATTTAAAGAAGCATTCGTAAGTACTTTTACATTGATGGTGATGCTGACTAATAAGCAAACCGGTGGCTGTTTTTATTACGAACTTAAAAACATTTATTTAGGGGCATTCATCCTGGATCAATCTTGCTTCGAACATTTGATGATGATGGACTTGCTGTGCATAATGATGTCAGTATAATTTAATTTCTATACTTTTTTAAAAATAAACAATTTTTCATATGCAATATACTCTGCGTCATGTCGAAACACTGAATCTAGTTTAAATAACTTTTTCAATCTTCAGCTGCAAGTAATAAACAAACGATGACAATTAAATAAATAACTAGTCTACTGTACTACTCAATGCATCGCACATGGTATACACATTATTAAATATGTTTAATAACTAGGTAGTCGGAAAGAAAATGTTTGAATGCTGAGTGTAGTAGCTTTTAACATTTAAAACCTCCTAAAAATTTTTTTATCTGCTACGTATTTATGAATTCGTTTCGTACTTTCTACTCTATTCTATAGCATGCGCCTGAAAATTGTCACTACGAAGGAACAGTACGAGGAATAAAAGATTCATCCGTGACTATCAGTACCTGCAGACGTGGGCTAACGTACGAACATTTTTTTCTTTGATTAAAAATGTCCCTTACCGTTGTTTATCTAGAAAGGGTACATTGGAAGCAGATTAAAACTGCTTTAAACTTTAGGTTTTTTAAGAATTGTGTTCTGTCAAGTTTCTTTTTTCACAAATGGAGAAAATTTAGGATAATTAAGGTTTATTAAAATAAGAACTGCATTTTTAGCTTCTATCTGCACTAATAATTGATGCTTATCTATATATTGGTTCTCCACTGATAAAAGTTTAATTTAGGGGAGGTTTGAATGACGGTGAACATTGATTTGACATAGAGCCAAATGTGAGCAGTTTTATTTAACTTAAAAAATGTGTGTTTACTAGATGTATCGCTAAAAATTTATTCTTTTCCTGAATTATCTTCACAGGGTGCTGACGGCAGCCATAAATTTTACAATGTTGATGATGAAATTTACAGCATAAAAAAAAGTTATTGAAGCGATCCTACCCTAGTAAGACTGGTTAGATAGAATTTCTTGTATATATGAGCATTGCGACATTAGTTTTCATTCCTCAATTATTCATTAAGCGTTTTTACAAGGCATTTTCTGTAACTTTTCTTACTCTCTTTATTCAAATTGTTAAAAAACAGACTGGGATGGGAAGGGTGGATAGTGGGGCAGGAGATGGAATACAGGTGGAATTGCACCGAAAAGATAATTGTAATAAATACTAAACATGGAAGCTTTGGTTATTTAGATCATGAAAATGTAAACAACGACTTTGAAAGTATAGCGAGAAATGTGGCGATGTGAACAAGAAAAGAAACATAGCGAATTTGGTATGGTAATCTAACCCTTAAAATAATTTTATTTTTCATGTAAAATTGTTCATTTGTTGTTTGGCTTGGTTATTTAGATACCCTAGTTAATCAATGTCTCAGCCTCAGTATGTTTTATATCTTACCACGACACAAACAAGATATGTAGAGATGTTTGTGTGTGTTGATGAGGGATTGGTATGAACTTATCATATTTTTGCACGAAATCTTGCAAAAATTTATTTTATAATCTCTGTTACATTTCTTTACATAGTACAAAAGGTATAACAACGATACTAGTTAAGTTCTTGAAGGAATTCTCAATGCACTGTTACAAGTTGACAATGTAATTTTTACTTTATTTAATACGTTTTTTGTATTCCTAACTAATTTATAAGAACTTTGAAGTTGATCATAAATGTTCTCAGCTTGCTTACTGTACATTAGAAAACATGTTTGTATGTATATTCGTACATCAAACTTCACAATTACTATTATACTTCTCTATTTTGTAAGTGCATCAGCATGATTTTGTGTGTGAACACAGTATTTCCATTCACCTTTGCCATATCTATGAGTTCTTGATGTCAGCTATCTTTCTGTTTACTGGTAATTCTTTAATTTGAAAAAAAGAATCTATCTCAGGAAACCAACAAAAAAATTCACACTTTCCAAAATAAATCTATGGCAAACTTAGTTTCAAGAATTTTTATAATTTTCAATAAAAAAAAATGAATGTGTTCAAAATTGCACTTTGTTCAATTGGACTTTCTAATTTTGCAGCGATATTTGAAAATATTCACCAATGCTGAAATGTTTTTCTTTTGATTTGGAAAACAATACTAAGCTTGCAAGGGAATGCGTACGCTTAGCATTTTGATATTTTCTTCCACCGCATTATATTTATGCGCTATAGTATGCTATAGTTGATGATTTTACTAGAGAGCATCGTCTACGTACAGATTTATCAAGCTATCAATGTTCGTCTGATGCTTGTTGCTTTGGAAGTTCAAACAAATGGTCCTACTTTTACGAGATATAAAACTGGAGAGAGGAATCTTGGCCCATTTAAGAACTATGTCAACGATGTTATTAAGAAGACCAGTCAGTTTAAAAATATTCGGATTGATAATGCTCAATTGATGAGGTCAGTCTACATTTCAATCTTTGGATTTAATAAAGCATTATTGAAGAAATAAAACATCAAAACTTGTCAGTATCTGTTTGCTACAAGTATATCAACTGCGGTAGCAAAATAGATGTGTAATAATCAACATCACAATGTAAACAACTTATTCACAGACTAAAAATATCATTCATCCTTTATTTTCTAAATAATTGGATCACTTTATATGTGGAATTGCATTGTTTTCCTATCACATGTGAATGTTTTAACTTCAGTCATTTTTGCTGGACAGACTGTGCAGGCATGGCCTTTGTAGGAGCACTTTGTAGAGGTGCATCAGCTGCCGTCAATGCAGTAAGTAATACCGTTTTTGATACGACAAATGTTGTCATTTCTTAGTGGATTCATGAAGCAGTTTCAGAGATAGAGTTTGTTCATAATAGTAGTAATACTGCTAATTAGGCGACTTTACTTGTAGTGGTCGTTTGGAAGTATTAGTGGTCCTGTGGTAATAATTGGTCACGAATTTGGACATAACATGAATTTCCCACATGGTAAGCTTCTTAACAAGCCTTAAGGGTTAATTAGCGTAGCTAGAATGTCTTTCTAATCTTTCTAACGAAGTAGCAACACATAATTTTAATTGTAATTTTAGATGGAGACACATGCAAATGCTTAACACCAAGAGGTTGTTTGATGGGTGGCTCAAAGTAGGCGTATATCCGTTTAAGATACACATATAACGGAATTTAAGCCTAGATCCGTGTGATAACACAAGCCAAGTAAGAATGCTCTTTATCTATATACAGAAATTTAGAAGTATTAACCTTATTTGTTTGTTTGTTTAATTTTTAGATCTGGTAGACCTGGTTTTTCTGATTGCAATCTAAACAGGCTTAAAGCAAAAACATTTGCTTGCATTGACGATTAACCTGTTGCAGTAAGTGACTTCTATAGTGTACAATTTCTGTAAAAGCACTGATGCAACAATTGACATAACTAACATCTATTTTGTAGCCTTTATTATCTAAATGTGGCGATAGAATTAAAGAGCCTGGCGAAGAATGTGACTGTGGTACTCCAGAGGTATTGCATGAGTTTTTATTAAAACCAATTCTCAATTCACTCTTCTTTGGCACTTTTTAGTTCATTTGTTACAGATTAGGAAATAGAACAAAGTACTTAAATGTGTTTGCATCGTGAAAATTTCTTTTTTTACTGTAGACATGTGCAGCTAACAATGAAAGCTGTTGTGAACCTCATGGATGTAGATTAAAGCCACATGTGCAGTGTAGTTATGTTAATAACCCTGAGTGCTGCTCCATGCAGTGTTTGGTAAGAATTCGTTTTGTACTTAAAACATAAGTAATTACGTCCTATATTACCAGAAAGAGCACTCCCTTATATTCCCAGCAGAATCAACATAATCAAAGCTGGGGTATACCATACTTTTTTCTATTACACATGTATACTTCCTGGAACCTAGGTCTCCGCCCTCTTGTTATTGAAATGAAAATACTAACGAAGTGCTTTTAACGTTTTGTAGTATAAAAAGCAAGGTACATTATGTAGAGAAGCCAACGGAAATTGTGACGTACCTGAGTACTGCACTGGACTGAATGCTATAGTAAGCAAATCTTCTATATTTAACAATATACATATATTCAGATGTGATTTTTATTGTTTAATTTTAATTTCTAATGTCCAACTGATAATGTCGTTGCAAATGGGATGCAATGCGGAGACAAGGGTTGCGGTCTTAAGGTTTACTAGCCTGTTTTTAGTAATTCTAGTCTGAAATTCTAATTATGTTGTACATACAATTATATTAACTTTGCCTCCATTGGTGTAACGAGTTTCAATACTATAAACTTCAAATCTAACGTTTTTTGTCTTTTTATTTTTTTATGAAGATGCTTATTTTTTTCCCTTTGTAGCCACTGCTTCATCGCCAACTCCTATTATAACTCAGCATTTATGCTATCACAGAGAAATGTGTGTTACACTCAACATTACTAAGTGTTCCGGCGATATCCCTGATGGTACTAAAATAATGTATCGTACAATGCCGAATTATGATTGCGATCACGAACATATGCAATTCATATATAAGGCAGATGGTACTTTGATTCATAAATGCAGTGGAAAGAATGTTTGTCCAAGTGACGATGGCGAGTATTGGATTATTTCGAGTGCCTGTGATGCAGAAGCATCAAAGTATACCAGAACAGCGGTATGGTTGTTTTTTTCCTGTGAATCAAAATGGCAGCATATACTAATTCTTGTAGGCATGCGTCGGATATTTGTCAAATGAAAAAATCTTTCAATTTTTTTTTTCGTCTAAGCGGTTATGGTTCTCTGCACAAATTTCTTATTTTGCTAAACGTGCTTCTTCGCGAGGATTAACACTTCCCTGGTACATCTTTAGTTTATAATGCAAAAAGAAGAATCCTCCTTTTTGTTAGATTCGAATGCTTTTTAAAACATCTGTAAATGTTTCTCTTAGGACAGTTCCTTAAAACAGATAACATCAGGAAAATGTGTCGGCGCTAGAGATGGCTGGCCTCATTATGGTGATCTCCTTATGTTAAATAGCACATGCGACGCTTCTCATGATAGATCGAAATTGTTCTTTCTCCATACAGGTAAGACCTACAGTGTAATTTTAAGAAAGCATAAGGACGTAAACGTGCTTTAATTTCAGAAATATGCCTTGTTTTTATAATATTTTAATAGTGTAAAAACAGCGCTCTCATTTGAATCTACCTATCTAACAGCAATGCAAAATTTTCATGTAATAGAATTCTCCTTGAAGCAGTTGAAAAAACCGTTTATATGGTGTGCTTTGATGGCACTGGCTAAAATTAGTATCTGCGGAATTTTCTAGGACCCGTTATCCGTGAAAATACATCATTTAAATTAAGTCAAAGTTCCGTTATAATTTTGCTGTCATATTTTTCAATTTTAGACTGTATACTTCCTCTTGGTTTTACTAATGGCAAACTTCCGATTCTGCTTTTTTTGCGGGAAATTACAAAGAAGAAAAAGACAGTATAGAAAACATTCGTATAAACAAAAACGGTTGGTGTGCGAAGAGCAAAACAGATGGTAGTTGGTTTAAAATTGATTTTGGAAAGGTAAGATTACAAAGTACTATATATTTTTAAATTTAATACTCTCAAATAACGTTTTGGAACTAAGTTGCAACCATTCACGAGAAATTAATGATTCTTGTCTAAAAATGTGAGAACCTTAGCCCTTAAAGTGATATATCCAGGCAAAATTCGGCACAAACCGTCGTAATTCAACACCATAACTCGGGAAGTAGGTAGTGAAAAGTCCTTTTCGCATATTTGAAAGAGGATACGTACACATAAACCATCTAGGTCTTGTCTTTAACCATCAATCGCCGCTCAAGTTTCGAGAAGTTCATTATTTGTTGACCGAAAAAGGGCTCTTTTCAAAAATGGATCGTTCTTAAGGATAAAGAATTGACACAATATTACTGGCTACCACTAAAGTTTGATGAAAAATAAAATATGTTTGTGGTGCTTAAACGAACGCAACTGATTTATTTTTATAAACAACGATTTCAGAAACAGCAAATTATATCACGAGCGTTTCTTTCTATATAAAAAACCGGTTCATTAAATAAAACATAGGAGCTATAAAAGTTAGTTATACAATAATGGTTCATTAATGGTTTTTGTATTTAAAGTTGAATTGGTAGCTGCAGTTAAAAAAAGGAGTCTGGATGCCTAAAACCATCCATAAAATATACTGAGACAAAGCGGAAAATCCCGACCTTTCTCCCCCAGGCGTAAGATTTCAGGGTCTTGTGGTCATAAGATTTCAGGGTCTTGTGAACTGGGACGTGGATTATTCCTTAAAGCGTACGTGTTAGAAAGTGCCACTATCGAAATTTAAATGCTGCTTATCTAAGCCAAGCATCTGAAAAAACTTTTGCCCTGCACTAGCTGCGGAGAATTCCAGAGCTGATGCTTTTTGCAAACTTTGTGAAATCGCTAAAAAATGCTTGTCTTGAAATTTTTGTGTGGGGAAGTAGCCAAGAGAAGTTTTCTTAAACAATAGTTTCAATTATATGTCTTAGCGTGTGGAAGTCTCCCAAGTTAGAATGAAGGGAACCTATTGGAATTGGATAACAGGCTATCCTTATGTATTCGGATGATGACGTGCAATGGCATGGGTACAAAGAAAGTAGCGCAACACATTGGAAAGTAAGTTGACTTAAATCCAAATATTAATGTTTTGACATCGAGCAAAACATATTTTCAACAAGTTTGTTGACTTTTTTAGGATATAAACAGTTACTGTTATAATGGAGAATGCGCGAAAACATATTATCACCAGTGTCGCAGTTTATGGAATGCTGGTATGAATACGTTACCCCTTATCTAATCTAGGGAGGAACCTAGAATATCTCTCGCATTTCTTAAACTTTCCTAATAGGTTTCTTATTAAACTTACTTTGTCAAATAAAGATAAGTCTATATGTCTAATGACGCATATCCAGGAAAATCCTGCACTCGTTATGCTTCTTGAAATATTTAAATGGCGAGCGAAGGGTACAATCCGTTTTAATTCGAGTCCAATTTTGAACTGTTGTGCGCTGATTGGTTCGTTTGAATGTTATAATGTAAAAACAAAACAAAAGTGCTAACAGCACTTATTAAAATAACTACATAAAAATCCATAAGTTGAAATACTTTTGTGTGGAACCTAGCGTAGAACCACGGTGAAAAGCAGATCCACGGTAATGATTTATCCCGGTTTACTGGTTCTAGATATAATGTGATTATACTAAATGTCGAACTGTACGTATTTCTTTGTACCAGCTAAAAAACATTGTTTATCCTTAACTATCAATGGAAATGTTAAATTTACGCCTCAAGATCAAAAGTCTATCCGGATTAACCCGTTTGGGCATAATGAGCCGGTTACCATATTATTTCCTCTTTTGCAAAAGTAATAACAATGATAGCTATAACTCGTCATAGCGGGCGTTTTATATATCGCCTACACAAAAACGTTATCTTCAATGTTCCCTTTTCCTTAAAACTGGCATGTAAAATAATTAAACACGTTCTAAACAAATCTATAAACCATGTTGTTGTCTTCTTTAGTTTTGTACAGTTCTATTATTAACAAATCCTGTTTAGTATTTCTCAAACATATTCGCAATAACAAAAAGATACTGTTTTTACCCAGAGTATTATACTGGACATTAACTATTTTGTTCCGTTTTTATTTTAAAATAATAACTTGTCGTAACTTTTAACCTTACAGTTTTTCGATAAATGGGTCGTTAATTATTGGAAAATTATTTCATCTAACAACTACTGAGGCCATAAAGCCATAAGTTCATAATTTTACATTTGGCTACCTATTTTTTCGGCGTCTTTTATTCTAAAATGTTATTGCTCGTCACCGGTGCGATTTTTAAACGTAAAGAATGATAAGTTATCTCATTGAACATTTCTTAGACGCAAAGAAAGCTAATGATATCTGTTGGTCAGAATTGAACAGCGCAAATCTGAGTGGCTATGGAACATGTGATTCAACAAAAAACATCTCTTGTACCACAAGGTAAATTCGAAAATATTCTTAAAAAGTTATATTCTATCTTAATTTTGTTAATGTTATATTTCGTGTTATAGCAATGTCAAGTGTGGACAGCTCCAGTGCGAAGCTAGTGAAACAAAACGATATTATATCAACTATGGTACACAATACAAAGAATTCACAATTAACGGTGTCAAATGCACGTGTGTACATAAGACCTTTTTTATGCATTAAAGGGGCTACAAAACGAACTGGTGATTTTCGACTTTAGTGACATACACGAAAGTATGTTATAATTGACACCAAAATATAATCTATACCTATGCAAATAAATTATAACACTTATATCAAGTTTTCTGGTAAAATAAACTTAATAAAAAATAGCTAGCTATTTTCTTAGTTCTGCACAGAAACATACCAAACACTTTTTGTGATGTTGGATGAAATGTTTGCGCTTTTAAAAAATTTTGAAAATTTTAAGAAAGAAGACAAAAATTGTGCTGGATGATGTTTGTTGAAGATAATTATGTTGGCTAACTTTGCCATCAACATGTTGGTCCCGTTTGTCATGTCATGAAACATGTGGGAAGCTCAAAAATGTTGGCTAAAATGTTGTATCAATTCGAGCAAACAAAAAGCTGTTATGCTTTTTGTGTGTTTATTTTGCGGTAGTCACCAACGCCTTGACGTGTATTTTATTCGAAAAGGTTTATTTGTATACGTAAGTGCCTGTCTGACAAATAAAATAGAATAGCGGAATTAAAAAACCAAAGGCCAGGGCAAACCAGTTCAACATTTCATCCAACATTCACTTTTTGTGATGTTGGATGAAATGTTTGCGCTTTTAAAAAATTTTGAAAATTTTAAGAAAGGAGACAAAAATTGTGTTGGATGATGTTTGTTGAAGTTTGATTGCTGTTAAACATTTCATCTAACAATTTCGGAAAGATCAAAAAAAGTCTCTATTTCAAATGCATTATTTTTCATGTTGGATTGGTTTGGTGGTATGTTATGTCCAACATCTACAATGTCTGTGGATTTCGAACGTTACAACGTTCGAAACGACGTTCGAAAATATTTAATTTAGTCAATGGAATGTTTACAACTACATTTACGAATGCGTCAATAAAAAAAATATCATTTGCAATTACGGGCAGAACAGGGCTAAACGAAAATGTCTTCTAGCAGTGATTTATGATATTATAAAAATTATTAAAATATCCATTTTGCCCTCTCTTCGTTATCCATTCTCTTGTTTTACCACGTGTTCAGCAACACATCAAACACTACACACACATCTTGTCGTTCGCCATTTTGTTATTAAATAATGAAACAAACGACCAAAATTTCACACGTTCAAATGTTGGATGTAAGAAGTGCCCACAAACCTAAAATCTTACTTCATCCAACATGAAGTTTTCATCCAACATTTCATCCAACATTGGAAAAGTGTGTTGGCTGAAATTTTGGACTGGTTTGCTTGGCCTTAATAGATGGGAAGTAGAAACAAATTAAACAGCGTTTTACTTTGTGCGGAAAGAGAGTTTGTCTGTGAGACAAAACTGATAAGTCCTGCAAAAATAACAGCGGAGAAAGAGAAAGCCCTGGTCGAGAACCGCAAAATTTATGTCACTGCAATCGAAGAAAATTGGAGGTCGCTGAGGGCACAACATGGACGAGAGCTTGTAAAAGAAGCGAAAACCCAAAATGGGCAAAGTTTCTACGATCTATACCATAGCATGTGGGCGTTTATGAAAAACATGTGTTTTGTCAATCAAATAAAAACAATAACAAGTAGGTCGATAATTCGTTGCGTAGAATTTAACGACATGTTTTGCTACCATTTTAGAAAAAAAATCGAAAAACAGGGAGTTTTCTTACAGTAGAACGACTTTGCATGTGAAAATATATGGCGCACGACACAAAAAAAACAATTTTTTTTTCTTTGAGGTGCATTTTCTTAAAAATACTTCACATTTTCTTACTGACAGTCAATGATTCCATAAATATAGCACGTAAGCTCTGTAGAAAACCTAAACCTAATAAAAACTAAAAAGAAATTGCCCTGGCAAATGCGCTATCAAAACATGGTTAAAACGGGCTAAAATACCCTATTTTACGCCCTGTACAAATTGACCTTCCAAAAAAATATTTAACAACTAAAAATGCGTTTGACAGTCTTTAAGTATTAAAATAATATCCTCTGCAAAGTGGAAACAACAAAATTAGAAAAAATAGAAAAACCTCACCCCTGGCAATTGCACTTCAAAGTTGATACACTTTGCAACGTTTTTTAATAATCAACGTAAATTGAGAAATTCCAAGATAAAAACGCTGTATTTTCGCGTCGTTATCGCAAGAACCTTCTTCTTTCTACTAAGTTGAAATTCGAATGTTTATATTTTTAGTTTCGTGCGAAAGATTAACCAGGTTGCATTTTCGTGGGAGATAGGGACATCGAAAAATCTTGTTTTGTACTTCTATTTTGTTTCATACTACGATTATTTACGAATTGTACATTAACAAAGTTATGTTTTTACAGAAGATAATAAGAAAGGGGAGGGTTCATTGCTGCTTTTTTAAAAAAATCAGAGTTTGTCAATTTTACCCACCCCCTGGTAAGTTAATTAGGATTGTCCAATGATGCCCAACTAGATAAACTTAAAGCATAGTCTTTCACCTTTGTACAATTAAAACAAACAAACGGACTGGAGACTAACTTGCGCATGAAAAAATTCTTCCGCAGCGCGAACTTATTTGTGAAGATTTTTGAAAAGAAGAGAAAGCGCTAGAAACTTTATCACAGACCATGCGGGCTTAATTATTATATAACGAGAACGTCACACAATTATATTTCATTGTTTTTTAACAAATTTAAATAGCGCATTTATGCAGTCAGGGGGTTAGGGAATAAATAAACGCGAAAAAAACGAAAAACAAAATTTCGCTCCCCGTGAAAACATTCTACGCGACGTCAATTTACCAACAAAACAGAAAACTTTGACGAAGAGACACAAGAAAATTTTAGAGATAACTCTACAGAGACCCTTGGAAAAGGTAAAGAGAAAACTTCTAAAAAAATAAGCTGTGATTTAGAAATGTATCGATATCCTTGATAAGCATAAAGAAAATGTGCCAGAAGTAGATACTCACGCGTTGGTCTCGGCGAACCTAAAACAGTTGGACACCAGAAGACGGCTAATTGCTGAAAAACACATAAATTACCATTTTTGTAACACAATATGACGACTTGTCCTCTCACCACCGTTAATAACATACACAAGCAACAAATTTTGTACCCTGTGCATCAAATGCTATATTAATTTATCCCCCTTTATTAAATTCCTCTTTAAATAATTAAAGTGCAAAGTGAATTCAGTTTGTGCTGAAATTTTATTTTTGTTCCTTTTTTTGAATGCTCTTTCTTTTAATTACATTGTGAAATTTCAGGATACATTACGGCAAAATGATTGCGCACTGATAGTTTAATGACAGGGTTTATTAAGACATTTGTTACTTGATTTTTGGACGCACTTTGGAAGTTTTAGTAAGTTTACTAACAGAATACCAGCAAAAATTCAATGTTGGCCAATCAGGTAGAAAAAAATCAGTCACTGCTGATCAAATGTCTTTTAATATCGTACAAATAACATGACAAACTTGCCTTGAGACTAGCTACTGCTTCAGTAGAAAAACAATAGCCTTTAGAAGACAACCAGAGGGAAAAAAGGACTTAGCTTAAACTAGTCTGTTTTGACTATTGTCTCAAACGGACAGAGAATTGGACAGATCGAGTCTTTCAACACAAAAAAATAAGTTTAAATGCTTATGGACAGGTTCTTAATTTCACTTTATTTCGTGTGGTAACAATTATGCTATGATAAGATATTAAGTCATAATAAGAATCTTTGTAGTTATCTCGTTATATAAAGAAGCACATAAAAAACCAGCATTACATATGACGTCCTTTTTTTAACTATATACAAAGCAAAAGAATAACAAGATGATGAGACAAATAAAAAATAAAATAAAAGCGTATGTTATATATACATTGGATCCCAAACATGTTAATTTTTTTTTACACATCCGTAAGGGAATTAATTTTTGAATTGGATTTTAAACAATGTGGCCGAATTTTTCTGAAAGTAGGAGGAATTCTCTGCAAAACTAAATGGTTCTACTTCTCCTGCATAAATGCGACGCCTCACGACGCCTAGCTGACCCGCTAAAACTTGTGAATTACTTTTATTTTTTTAAATGCCGGCCCAACTTCTTCGCTGCAAAAGGGTGAACTGTCGCGAATTTCACTTCACTTCAAGAGTATTTAAGAGTATTTAAATTTCAAATCCTTTTCCCTTGAAAACTCTTAAATACTGAACTGTTAAAAATAACAACATTTGGTCTCTTAACAATGCTTGAAGGCACAACAAAATAAACTAAACCAGAGTCGCGTCTTATCACATTTTGGGTAATTTTTTGGTACCTGATGGCTAAAAAACCTTTACAATTACAAAAAAACATTATATACTTTAAGATATCGTCCTTAAACTTTGAACATCGTAATAAAATAAGAAAATGTGAGAAACAAAAACTGGATGGAGGGATAATAAATTCGTATCTAAATAATTGCAAGATAAGTGGATAATCAAAGAAAATGTACAGGTGACGTTTCTCAAAATCGAAATACGTTAAAAGTTATACGACCCATAAGCGCATTTCCTGGTAATATGACGATTCACAACTATATTGTTGCAAACTTTAAAAATGTATACAAAGAAACAAACAAGCAAACAAAATATATTAAATTTCTTGTGATACGATGAGAGCTTGTGTGGTTTGACCACCTTTAACACAATCAACGTAACTCACGACAGGAAATTCTTCGTCGTCATTTGGCTGAAACGTTGGATTGTTACGCTTAGGCAGCAGTGTTTTATCTTCAGCCCTGAAAAGAAAATTCAGAACCGCACTAAGTCGCAGTAGGAATCACGACATAAAAGCACACACTTGTAGTGTCGCAAACATCAATAATGAAAAGTGTATTTTATATAGAACTTGTTATATATTTAAGTTTAGTGGTGGGGAGTATACATAGTGGATAACAAAATAGTGAACTTTTTTGTGATTAACCACGTATGCCTATAAACTATTAAAGCAACAAAACTTCCTCTGGATTACTCGATGAAGTCGAAGCTTGCTGGAAAGATACCGTATTACCTCTATTAATTACCCGGGCGCTTACGTTTTCGAAATTTAGGTGGCGCTTAAAGAGGGGGCGGTTATTAAATCACTACAAATTATTACAAGTTTAAAAAACAATACTTGCTTTGTTGCAGCTTTTACCTGAGAAATTTATATACATAATACTTAACCAAAAAACAGAAGATTTAATTTTATGTATACTTTTCTTTTTAAATTCTAGTAACCGCTCAAGTGCTTATTTAATAACATGAAGAAAATTTGTTACTTTCCAAAACTGACCAAGCACTTATTTCAAAATTAGGCTGATAAAATTATTTTCACACATGGGGGCGATTATTGAAGGCGGTGATATGACAAAGGAAGATAATTTTTAACGTCCTTGGAATGATTTCAAAGTAATATGGAGTTATTCCATTTAAGTAGGCCTGTTATATTTTCATGATATATAACAGGCCTACTTAAGAAAGATGCATGAATCATCTGTAAAAAAAAGAATTATCTGCAAAAATCGTTTGTTATTTGCTTTAAAACTTAGTATTTGACATGAGATCAGTTTGGAGCTTAGTTTGAATCATTCAATAACTGCAAAAAATTTTCGATGCTTTTTTTTGAAAAGTATACTTTTTTACCTTTCCTAAGTTGAAATGGTTGTTTGAGACATTACTTACATTTTCTGATGTCTTTTCTTCTTGCAAACACACAATATGATAACCAAAACCAAAATCACGACACAAAAGACAATGATACCAACTATGATCCATGTGTAAGTCTGCTCAGCGGCTGAAAGAGAAAGTGTGGATGGTAAGTAGCTAATCACATATCATACCGTTGATGTTGTAGTTCAGAAGTAATCGCGTTTTTTGTGTATTCATTTATATGGCTGACATTAAAATAACTTTTTTAATTTCTTATAATGCCCACGCGCCATGACACTGTTTTCAAAGTTGGTGGGTTAAATCTTCTGTGTGCACTGTTTTTTACATATTACTGGTAGGCAAACTACAACCCTCTTTCGATCGCCATCTGCTAAAATACAACTGCGTCCAAATAAAATGGCATTTGATTGTAAGACATCCTACACCAAGTAAAACTGAAGGATAATTACCCGAGAAACACTATCAATGCATTTCTGGGAACAGTTAACAGAATATTTCAAATCATTTATACCTACGGCTTTTTCCTCTACTCTTTCGCAATAATGCTTGCTCGAATAGTCTATATTTTTATCTCCTTGTTCCAAATAACATTTCTTGCAGTAAGTGTGACCAGGTAAGTCTTGGTAATAACCTTTGTCACATGCAACACAAAAACCTTGTTCGTTTCCAAATGTTCCGGCAGGACATTGAACTAAACGTTGCCAAAAACATCATTATACAAAAACAAACAAACAAACAAACAAACAAAAAAACAAACAAGCAAGAAAAATAAAGCAAGTATACATACCGCATATCATGCCATTCTTGTGAAGTTCATATCCATGTCGACAGATATTAAACTTCGCACTAACAGACAACGAATCCTCGACTATACCGAAATAACTGTCATTGTTATTGATCAATGTCATAGAAGCGTTGGATATTTGCCTTATAAGTACTGCAGCTGCCACAGATAAATCTTGCCTCGCCTTTACGTTGGAATTTAATATATCTTCCATGGTTTCGTTTGAATAAATTAATTTAGTCAAAGATGAAATAGTAATGGTGAGGCGTGATTCATTAAAATCGGTTGTAATGTTTTGAGTATCAAACAAATTCATCTTTTGTACAATAGGACCGAAAAATGACGCATTTACTTCCGTCATGTGGACACTTTTGTTCCCAAAAACAACGTTAGATACATTGACACCAATTGTAAGAACAAAAGTAGGATATTGAATCTCAAGAATGTCCAATCGGGCAACACGACTTGTGATTTCTCCATACTTATTGCTAGACTTGCAATAGTAGTATCCAGAATGGCTAAAATCAAGGTCAGATGTTGAATACACTAGCGATGTGGCTGTCAACTGAATTGGTGATTTCAGCAAATCAAACTTTTGGTAAAACCATTTATATGATGGTTTTGGAAAGGCTGTTATGTTACAAAATAAATGAGAAGATATATTTTGTACATTTGGAAGAAATAATGTTACATCATTTAGGTTTTCAACGAAAGCTGGCTTTTTATAAACGTTTATGTATGTAGCATTTGAGGTAACCGTTCCAACTTTAGAAGTAACTTCACAGATGTAATTGCCACGATCGGATAACTCAACGCTCATCTTTAAAGAACTTTTAGTTTCTTCGTCCATAAATTTTCCATTGTGTTTCCACGTATATGACACGGGGAGTTTACTTTGAACGGTACCGCAATTGATGGTAATGTGACTTCCATTTTCAACATCGTAGTAATTTGTATCTGGCGAAACAAGTTTTGGTAACGGCATGCAATGTAAACAATTCTTCAGCATTGTATCAACATCATCTAAAAGGTCTGTTGTTTCCAAAGAAATAACTTCCAAAGTATGCGCTGTTGAATTTTGTTCTGTTAGCTCTACAACTGACTTTGTTATGTTGGATAACATACTATAAAAATTATCTTTGTTGATAAAGTTTGATGGTAAGTTTTTTAAATCACTCAAAGAACTAATTAAGCAATCTACAAAAGCAAGGCAAGATGATATATTTTGCTCATTTCTGTAAAACTCCATGTTTTGTTTCCATTGTGTAAGCACGTATGTTACCGTTGTTCTGTTACGATAGACAGATACTTCGTATTTCAGGAAGGAAGTCACTTCAGATTGGGCGTTCAGAACAGAATGGCTGGTTTCAGCATTCTTATTTATCTCCAATGACTCTTCAGAAGCATTGATCATACTTTTTAATTGCAAAGCATCATTAGTTAAATTTTGAAGCGATGAGAAAGCATACTTAATAAGATCAGTTGTTCGCTTGAGTTCAAGACAACCTTTTTGCATTGGAGAGACACTGGCATCGTCAACATGCAACTGGTCATCATTCAACGATCTCCTTTCTCTTTTGCTCTTACATGTGGCAACTAAAACATTTCTCATCGCTGTTTTCAACGACATTTCGTCATCATCGAAGGAGTAAAGAATCGCGAAATTTTTAGTTTCCCCACTTAACTCGTTTCTCACTTCAAGGCGCAGCAGCACGTTTTGAAAAAAAGGAAGTGTTCCATTAAATGTAACAGGAGTTGCTACGTAGACAATGTTTGACACATTGGGATGGTGGCTAAACGTAGTCATAATGCATATTTCACTAGATAGTATTGATGATGCTAGTAAATTCCTTTCCTCCACCATGTTTTGTTCTTTTTCCGCGTTTGAAATCATTATCTTCGTTTTCATTAGTTCATGTTTAAAGAATTTTTTGCTGTGTAGAAAATTTCGCGCTTTTGTTCGTAATCTTTCAATACTTATCTTTTGCTTTTCAATAGTTTCATGTAAATCTGTAAAATTCCTAGGAATCGTGCGTGATGAATTTAAGAAGAGCTGTCTTTTTTTGATGCAGTTGATGTTATTGAGAGTACAAGAAATGTTAGCTACCTTAGAAACACACGATTGTATGCAGTTACATTGCCTGGTAACATTAGAACGACCCTGAATGTGCGCTTTTTCATTGTAACAGTTAGATACCTTCCTCTTAAGCACTTCTATGTGAGTGCAAGGTAAGAAACAAGGTTTATTGTATGCAATTTTATGGATAGCCATTTCATAAGTCCTGCTGCAGGAAAAGAACATTCCGACTATATATCCAACTGCTTTACCAATAAAATTGCCAATGATACTCCCACCCGGACCAAATATAGAGCCGATTAATTTCCCTGCAGTTGTTGCCACGAATGATATTGAATTCTTTGCAAAAGCATCAATCATTGCTTGTTCACCTAAATCCTGTTTGCAGCTTCCCGTGTACTGTGGAGTAAATATATGTTTTACAACCTCGCATGTGGAAGGACACGATTTCTCGATAACACTTCGAACTTCCTCTTCCCTTTGGTCACATTTCAAGTAATTAGCAGTTCTAATAACCCGGTCCTGACAGACTTCGCATACAGGTACATAAAGGCATTTCTTTTCACAAGCTTGTATAAGACAAAGTCCAGTTAAATTTTTTTCAATGTACAGCCCCTTGATGAATGTATATGAATCCATTAGTTGTTGACTTGTGTTCAGTTGAAGAATTGCATGTTGATATAGACCATATGCACGACGATATTTTCTTGAAACGTTGTCATATTGCTTTTTTCTGGTTACTTGTAATTCATTTAGAAAATCAACCTTTTTTCTGACATCGGAAAATCGTTGTAGGGACAAATGGAGTCGCGCATTTGTATCTTTAGCTATCTCTTCAAAATTTCTTTGCATGACTGTATTAAGATGCTGTGACATTGTCATTGATTTTCCTTTAACCTCGCTAATGATGTTTTTCCAACTCAAAAGTTCCTGCAGATTGGAATGAGCAAACACTTCAAAGTGATACTTTTTGTTTAACTTAACAGTGAGGTTGTAGGACAAGCTTGACTCGTCAATGATAAGAATGGTGTCATAATACCGGTCGAATACTTTGATGGAAACGTTCATGTAACCTTTAAACCAATGTTTATTTTTATGGATATTTAGATACAGCACATCTCCCTTCTTTACGCGCAGACGTGCAGCGAGATTTCTAGTTGTATTGTGGTTAGAAATCATTGTAATTTTATCTTCATCAAGGCCATACTTCATTTTTGTGGACATATCATTAAGACATAGGTTGTACAAACATATCTCTCCAACATACGAAAAGGTAACGTATTTTTGATCAAACGTAACCGACGACAAAGTTGGATTTATTTCTATTGTTTTAAAGCTCGACACGTAATTTAAGATAAGCGAAATGTTTTTATCAAATTCCTTTATTTGTTTCGATTTTAACCAATACTTTAGTGTAGAAACAAAAGATTCAATGCTGACCAAATCTTCGCTTAACTTCTTAAACAGGTTGATAACTTTCTCATAACTTATATTGTGCCCTGCAAATTCTTGTACCAATACGTTTAAAGACAGCTGCGCAGAGCTTTGTAATGGAGCAAATACTTGATATAGTTCGTTATATTTGACCTTTAAGCTTTTCTCCAGGTTTGTTGTATAAGTAAGGAAATATCGTTGATAAGTTCTTAGTTTCAGATAGGTTTTTTCCGTGTTCTTGACACCTGTTACCCGTCCGCCATTGCCCTTTATCAACATTTTCACAAAAGAATGTTTCAAGGGATGAAATGTAACAGTTGAATAATCGTACACAAAGGAAGACGCAGTTAGAATTGGATTTAATATGATTTCCCAATAACCCAAAGAATCTAGAAAAAATAGAAAGTATTGAATGACTAAAGTTTTTGCATCTGAGCAGTTTTTATTATAAAAAGCGTCAGCTTCTTTAGTACAAACGAGTCATTTATTACAAATCGCTGGCCAACAGCTTGCTCTTTTTACTTATTCTTTTCATATATCTATATATATATGTTAAATATTATGTTTAGCATTTTATCGCGGACTCTTAAAATAACGTGACCGTCTTTTATATATGGCATATGTTTCTTTTTGTGATCAGTCTAGTACAGTCCTCTTGCGATCTAAGTGATTTTCAATATATAGATTGGAGTTTAAATAATAATACAAAAATATACCTGAATGTCGCATAAACC
Organism: Hydractinia symbiolongicarpus; assembly: GCF_029227915.1. Lineage (NCBI taxonomy): Eukaryota > Metazoa > Cnidaria > Hydrozoa > Anthoathecata > Hydractiniidae > Hydractinia > Hydractinia symbiolongicarpus. Next base: position 21,869,410 of record NC_079878.1, on the reverse strand, counting down.
CACCAGAGTTCTGTTCGTTACCTTGCAATAACAACGATTTTCCAAGGAAGTTCATTTTAATCTCATAAATTAATGAACCGGAAAAAATCGATTTAAATGGTACATCTAATTTTTGTTGTAGAAGCTAAAAGAGAAAACATACCAATGAAAACAAATATCGGATTAAGTCATACCGAGATTTTTGGTCCCTGATTAAACAAGCACGTCGCTTGGGGCACCTCTCACGTACATACAGAAACGATGCTAATTTAAACTCCGTCAATTATAAGTCCCACTTTTGCATACTCAGAAAAGGAATCTAGTTGAGCATGATCGAAAGTACAGAAAATGAGCAAAATTCTGACAACTATTTTGTTTTTGACTTTATTATTATGCTAGGTTTTTAATAAGGACGTACACGTGATGACAACAAAAAGAAAATGTTGGCCACTATCCTTCCTTTAACTCACACGACAATTATTAAAGAAATTATGACAATTACCGATCCGTCAATATTTTAACAAAAAAATTAACCCAAAAGCTGAGAGGCAAATTACTATTAAAAGTCAAAGTTTTTGAGCACGCAAAAGAAATGAACGACAAGAATAGGTTTAAATGTGTAACAAGAAGTTCAGAAACTCAGGTAATCTCAAAGTTTTTAAAAAAATATATGCTGTGAAAAACTTACCATATCAAGGTTATTTGTTTCCAGGGAAATGTAACCGTCAAGCCGAAACTTGCCTACGTTAAATGTTGATATGATACTAGCCTTTATCTTCATGGTTGGATGAATACAAATCTTTTGCTCCCCAGTAAAGGCACAATGCTCCATTTTATTTCTCAAAGGAATAAACAATAATGAAGACAATGTAAAGTAATTGACTGGCATACCAAGCGTTGCAAAATCCCTAGAGATGTCAAGCCCTTTTCCAATATTCACACTGGCAATTCCATTCATCAGATTAACAGCGAAACAAGTTGCTGTCAAATCTGAAACTTTCTGTATGCTTGAGTGAAACTGAAAATTCATAAACATCTTAGGCGTGTACACTACATATTGGTGACTTTTCGTTCTGGTGTTATGAAGTTGAGCGCATAACGGATACTTTTCTAGATTTGTTGCACTTACAATTGTTGAATGTAAGTTTTCTGGATTGTATTTATGTTCTTTATTTCCTAAATTCACACTAAACCAGCTTGGAAAGTGATAATCAAGAGCTTTAAACAGAAGCTGTGGAAAGTAGAAATTGCTTATGAAAACATCTACTAGTTTCTTATCGAACGTTGCATTACATTGTGTGGAACACGTTGCAAACGAATTATGTTCTAACAATTGCCGTATTTCATCTCCCAGCGTCAAAACTCCATTGTGCATAAAATTAGCAAAGCTTTCTTTCATTATACCATTCATAGATAAAGGAATGTTCTTGGTAACAGGAGCAGAGATTGACACCAATCCAGATGTACCTCTATTATTCCATTTACAGAAGGAGGTGAGAGAAACGTTGTCTGTGAGCTTTTGCAGTTGGCACCCTTGATTAAAAATATCATTTTTAACTTGAACTGGCTTAGGTACATCATTTTGGAACACATACACAAGATCATCTTGTAAAGGAAGAATGGGCAACTTATTCTTATTTATTTTATACTTCACTTTATACGTGCCAGGTTTATTAGATGCGATTTTAAATGACGCTTTCCTTTCAGGATATTTTAATGTCACAGAATTTGGTGAAAACGTCAACATCCCAGTTTCCTCTTGAATACTTATTTCAATATTCTCTTCAGCTTGAGTAGTGACAGCTACATATTCAGAATCAATACCAACAAGAACAGGTGGCAGCTCTGAAATAACAACCATGGCAATTTCACAGTTTTGTCCTGTGTATCCAGTTCCATCACAGTTACAACTGTACTCTGCTGTTGATAGCTGTATACAATCTCCATTGTGATGGCAGGGATTTGGATGACAAGGAGCGATGGCTACATGAAAATTGAAATTGAACAATTTAAAAACTTGAAAAAAGGGAACATATTTGAAATTGTTTGCTTTGCTTACGTGGGGAACATTCAAAGCACACTTTTTAATAGACAAAGTGTTATATTAGTGTTATAAAATCTTGTTGTTGTGTTGAATCGAAGATGAAACAGTAGCTTATCAACTAGAGAATGATAAATGATAAATGTTGCCGCGTACGAAATAAACAATATCCCCCGGAGTGTTTATTTTGAGATGAGAATAGCAAAAAGGGGCTTATAGGATGTTAATTTATGACTAATAGATACTGAATATTATTTTCAACGAGCATTTATATTACATGAACACCGTACCTTTACATTTTGTATCTTCATTGGTCCATGCCAATATATTATCTCCATTTAAGGCACACTGTGATGTTCGGTTGCCGTTTAAATAATACTTATTCTCGCATCGCTTCATGCAGGTTGAGCCAAATAGTTGAAAACATGGGATAACAATGGACCCATGAATTGGTGCAGCAAGGGCTGGACATTTTTTCCCTGAAAAAAAATATGCTTAGTTCTTAAAAAGCTCTTTTAGCTTTCCAAAGTGTTTAGGCTGTAATTCTTTTTTTTCTGAAAGATGCTGACATAAATTTCTTTTCTTTTAACTATCAAATAGGAACAATGAAGATGCGATTGGCTAAAAAGTAAGGACAAACTAAGAGCAATGGCAGGCCTGTATTTTCTCAGATTTCAGTAAAGTTTTTTTTTGTAGATTTTTCGAAACGGAAACTGTCGCAGAAAAAATTGTTACCGATTTGTAAAACTTGTTCTAGGATTTTCAATAAAGAATATTTTTAATGCATTAAAAAGTAAAAAAAATTCCATAATTTCTGACTGAACATGTGAAAAAATAAAACTGAGACACCTCAGAATGAAACTAAATTTCTTGGTTCTTATAAAAAAAGTGTGTGTTGAGGTTGTTAATGGTGTTATATTTGAGATCATTTTTTAAAAATATAAGGTGAATGATTTAGAAGTATAAGGTTATTGTTAATCACACCTCTTTTACTTAATTGTTGGAAAACATTTGTTGCCATTTTTTTTAAAAAAAATACAGCGACATTTCTTTCAAGAAAACAACAAATCTTGAAAACATTCGATAGTTGCCATTTTCATTTGGCGGGAAACTTCATAACAAAAGAGCGTTTTGAAATAATTAAATTACCGGAATGAAACAAGAGTGAAATGGAGTGATAAAAGTTAAATTTTTAGGAAAACAAATGCAAAAAAAGATCCTTACGTTGACACCTGGCTTTATATCCTGACCAAGTCGTGCTAGATAAACAACTACGTCTGTTTGAACCTTGCAAGTCAAAACCCAGTGAACAAGAAAAGTTACAAACTGAATCTGTCACAAAACCAGTACAATTCATTGCTCCAAACACAGGTTTTGATATTCGCATACATGGAAGAGCTAGAGTATGAAAATAATTAAGTAAGGGATGTAACAAAACAGGTTGTAAAGTTTTGGGAGATTAATGTCAAAACACCTTTACAAATTAATTGTATACCATAACTTTTTCGAGAAAAAAAAAAAGGAAAAATTAAAAGTGAAAAGTGAATAGTTTATACGGGAATAAAAAAAACATATATATATAAAAATTCGGATGCACAGTCATTGAGCTTGCATGTTTTTCTCGCAAATAAATTTTTTGAAATTTTGTTAAAGGGATCAATGCACACTCCCCTTTTTTTATTGATCAAGAAAAATATATTTAACTACGTTTAACGGTATTTTTCAGAATCTTGTAATAGCCTTAAGGCCATTTTTTCAGTTTCCAGAAACATTTTGACCAAACCCCAATGTAGACGCAGAAATAACTAACGCACTCTGCATACACTTTAGAAACATACCTCTACATGTAAATCCATCAGCGTTCAAGATATATCCTCGCCTACATAGGCAAATGTATGCACCAATCGAGTTTTGACATGTGTGATCACATCTATGGCTTCCTTTTTTGCATTCGTCAACATCTGAGTTTCAAATAAATTATTACACTATTTATTCCACGTAATTTTTAAAGCTGCAATTATTACTCTTGTTGTTAAAACAAGGAAATAAAATCACTCACCATAGCATTTATGTTTATCTTGATCCAATCGATATCCAGCATTACAAGAGCATGAGTATGAGCCTTCGAAGTTTGTGCATTGATGTTGACATATTCCAACTGTCGTATTGCATTCATTGATGTCTTAAATAAAAACGAGTTGACACATGAAGTATACCACTCTGTAAATTAATGGGACTGAATGAAGGGCTTACATATAACTACAAAGTAGCATTAATTGCTAATAAAGCAATTAAATCACAATGTTTAATTGGTCGCTCCCTTTCCTGCACCCTTATTTATGAATTTCAGTACATTGCCTGCGGTATAAAAACCGTCATCGCATTTTTAAATTTTTATGCCAAAAAACATTCCCGCTAATCAAATCGATGTAATCCCTCATATTATTGGTTCCAACCCTAAATATGTTGGGCTTTTTTGGGCCTATAAATCTAAAGGGGGCAGATTCTGATAAAAAATCAAGAAATCAGGATAATCACGTGGACAAATTTGACTAAATAAATTCCTGTAATGAAATAAAGCCTTTTTGAAGGTTTAAAATTCTTCTAATCCCAACAGAAATTCTTATTCTTACCGATAATAGAAGTTTCATAGAAATTTAAGGGGTAATTTTGAGTAACAGGCAATATCTAAGGTTTTAGGAGGCATGAAACCTAAAACCTTCGCTGGCAGATGTCAGATACATTGTTATGAAAACTCAGTACTATCAAAACTATGCAGCATAGCAAGAAATAGTTATTAAAAAGAGAAGGCAGTGGGGGAAACAATATGGTGACAATATAATAAATATAAAAGCACGAGCTTCTACTTTACCTGAGCATGTTCTGTTGTTTGGTAACATTTGATATCCTGGTTTACAGACACATTGATAAGAACCAGGGTAGTTGTGACACATACTCTTTGAAAGGTGGCAAGGAGCTTCAGTAACGCATTCATTGATATCACCGCATCTTCTTTTGTCATACAATAATTGATAGCCTTGTCGACATAAGCATTGAAATGATCCAATCTGATTGGTACATATATGATCACATGCTCCATTAAATGACTTGCATTCATCTATGTCTAATGAAGTAAACCGAAATTACATCGTTTATCGGTTTAATCAACAGCTTCAGAAAGACATTAAAATATTGATAAAAGATCAAAAAATATACTACCTATACAGGTCTTCGAATCTGGAGATAATCTGTAACCAGCTGCACAATTGCAGGAGAATGAACCGGGTGTATTGTAACAATGACGACCGCATGTGTTAAGTGTGGATGAGGAACATTCGTTAATGTCTAAAAAAAAGTGTATAACATAAACAATGTCAAATTATTGTTCTTATTTCAGCATAAAACACTTAAAACCACAGGCAAAGTTCATCTACATCCGAAGGCCCACTTTTTACCACCAAGCGGTTGGAAACCATTTACTTTTACACGGTAAATTTACCTGAAGTGTACTGGCTTTTCAATATTGCTATTAAATCCTTCTTCAAATAAGTCAAATTTTAGAGCAGGATTGAAGGAGACTTTTTTTAATTTATTTGAATTATAAGTTTAACCCCTTATATTCGTAAAACCTTGAAAACCTTGAAAGTAAACATTTTGAATTTACAATGTCATGCTTTACAATGAAAAGGATGAAGGCAACTTAATTAAGAAACAGCAGAAGGGTGATAAAAACATTCTTATATAGACACTTGTATCTTCTTGTTTCTTCTTTTGTATTGATGAAGAACCCTAATACATTTCTAGGTTATCACAAGATTATTCTCCACACAGCTTTTTACATTGTTATGCAATTGAATTGTTTATTGGAAATATAACACTTATAAAAGGTTACATCTGAAAATGATTAGGAGATCCAATGTTGCCAAATCTAATAGGCACACCTACACTACGATTGTTTCTGTTAAACACACCAGAAATCGATCATAAATTTGGTTAAAAGATCACATCCCTGAAAATACTAATCCTTACAGTTCATATTAATGCACTTACCGACGCACACGGCTCCCCTAACAGAATTTAATTGAAACCCTGAACTACATGAGCATACGAAGCTGCCGTATGTATTTCTGCATGACGCACGACAACTGGAAACAGGTTTGTAACAAGAACACGGTTTAGCAGAACATTCGTTCACGTCTATGGTCAACAAAAATATTAGCATTGTAAGAAGTGGAACTAAGTATTTTTTTCTTTTCTTTTTCTTATGTGGAGTCAATAAAAACTCGAGCAGGGCATAGTAGATAAATATGCAATCACAAATTAGTGAGAACCCACCTGAACAGGATCTATCCGTAGGGTTGAAGGGGTTTGTTTTCGTAAAACCCGCTCTGCAAGTGCAAGCATATGTACCAGGTAGATTTCGGCAATTGTGATCACATGGGCTTGAAGAACACTCATTTATGTCTAGTAATACAAAAACAAATGAAAATTACTTATACGCCTGTTATTTCTGAATGATTCAACAACCAAATAATATTTTGCAGAATTGGGTCTTCTCACCATATTGACATTTGTCTCCATGGTAACCACGGTAACATGTACATTTGTTTGGACTTGTACATCGTCCGTGACCACATCCACGTGCACAAATTGCTGGTAAAAAAAAAGTAAAGTTGGGTTTGTTATAGTTTACAAGAGTTAATTGCATAGGGTGCTTTAACATACACTGTTAATTTACTGCGATCAAAATACGAATGACGGAATCAGCAGGGCTTAGGCTGTACACGTTGCGTCCTTAGGTTATCTAAAATATTCGTTAACAACTTTTAGCCAAAAAAAATAATTATTAATAATTATTTAGCCAAAAAAATAATTAGCTTCCCGCAATTTTTAGTTGTCGTTGGTGGCTAAACCAAAGACCTAGTTGGCTCGTGTTTGGTACTATTGGGTAGCCCAATTCATTTTCTTTTTATAGCATACGAAGCACTTGTCATTAGGAGTTATAGTGGACCACGCTGGTGCTATTTTTTAAGATTTTTGACCGCAAATGTTAGCAGAAAGAAAGTGGTATACAGAGAGTTTACCAATCAACAACAGGCGCTATAAGGACAAAACATTTAAAGTAAGAACAAGATCAAACCAAAAGTGCATTAGCCAAAATGCCAGAAATAAGGAGTTAAGTCTGAAGATATGAGGTTTAATATGGCATAACCATTAGCGTTTTGACGACAATTGGCGGCAAACCATGTTAGAAATGTTTTACTAAAACATAATGTGCCTACTTACGTATGGAGCATTGATAATTGCTTCTTGACCATCCGCTGCAACAAATATATGAATTTCTGTACCTGGTGACAAGGTATTTTTCATAGTAAGCCGTAGAATATGTTCTAAAAATTAGAAAGGATGCAGCATTTATTTTAATACTGGTACCTTGTCTGTTGACAAAATACTTGTTTCAGTTATTATCAGCGGAACCTCTCTAACCTATGATGGTTTAAATAAAACAAATTTCCACCGATCGTGCCAGGGAGGAAAAATTGTAAAAAAAGATGAAGAGAATGCTCTAAAGAATGCTCGTTTCTTAGAAGTGTTTACCTTGGAACTGCGAGAGTTACTTAAAAGAGAACTAACGATTGATAACAAGTTGTGCTTCAAATGTTCATTATAGTGTGAACACGAACTGTGTTCATTTTTAATTTGTGAGCTTTGATTCTCAAAATATTTATTGTCCAAGTAGTTCTACGGTCGCCGCAATGAGATTGTCGATTAGAATTTCTGTTTATTGAATTACTAACTTACTAGCTGTATCCCGTGGAAGAATCCACTGTATTCCATTTAATTTATGTAGCAGATATATGTCCATCAAAAAACAAACAATACAGCAGTGCGCATCTTACATCTGCATTATTATATAAATGACCAAAAAAATTAAAGGTTTTCAACAACTGCAGTATTTATGTGACATTTAAAATCTAAATCTACTAAAATTACTTGCTCTGACCATCTGACAAATGCGAAAATTATTCGGAAAGAAGTTTCCAAAAGCATTTCAACATACATCTCACCCATAAAATTTAAATCACTCAAAACGCCACATATATACAAAAAAGCTGATCAATGTCAAACACAAATCTCTCTCATTGTATATGTTAAAATCAGTTAGTTTATTGCAAACCCTGCCAAAGGTTGACACACAATGTGAAAAATAAACAATAAATTGTGCCTCTGACAGAATTTTTTATCTAAGTTGTAAAAAAAGGGATTTGCAAGGACAAATTATAATGCAATAAAACATTATTTGATATATTGCATACAGTCCTTCCTCACCAAACTTTAGACAAAATGCCAACAAAAAAACGGTGTTTAAATCTAAAATTAATAAAGTCCTTTTAGCAATTTGCATGCTGTTTTACCATCAATAAAGTAAACAAAATTTTAAATCTCACATAGTATTCTGTCACAAATTTTCATAATATATATATATAAGTCATAATGAGTCATGTTAAACAACAGCAATCAATCTGTATATAAGTTCATTTTATGTCAATTTTTGCACCAATTTTGCAACACAAAATACAAATTCTAAATAATACTAAAATCTCTTATTTTGGTCCTTCGCATACCGACGGTCTCCCACAAAAGTTTAATCAAAATGTAAAAAATGAGAGGTAACGACAAAATCAAAGTTTGCAAAATTTAACTATTTCAGTACATATATCTACTGCATATGCCCTCTAAAACAATATTTTAATCCAAAATGCCAAAGAAAAACAGTTTGCAACAAAATCAGTTATTTTGATAATATTGCATACACTCTTTCCTCACAAAAGCTTCACAAACTGTAAAAAAAAAATGGTTGTAGGGAGTGCTTCTGAATCAACAAAAAAAGTTTTTTTGACATATTGCATCTAGCCCTTACCCATTAAATCTTACACAAAATTTCCAAAACTATATACGATTTAGAACACATCAAATTTAAATCGAGAAGGATCAGTCATTTCGATATATTGCGCGGAGTCCTCCCCAGTAAGAATTTATACAAAATATAGAAAAACAAAGCTTGCAAGGTGTAAAATTGAATTCTTCTTCTGTGTATATATATGTGGTCCTTCCTCGCAAAATTAACATAAAATGTCAAAAAGGTTCAGATATAACATCTAACACAACAAAAATCAGTTCTATCAGTATATGTCATGCCATTGTCTTCCACCAAATGTTCCCCTTAAAGTTTCACAGACACAGCCTGTAAATTAAAAACAACTAAGATCAGGTATTTTGGTCTATTTCATACCATTCTGTTCCAAATAACTTATAAAATGTAAAAATTGAGTGGTAAAACAGAAATGTCAAAAAGAAGAAAAAAATAGCTTACAAAGAGTATAAAATTGAAATCAACAAAGTAGCTCTTTTGGTGTATTAAATATAAGCCATACGCACAAAAGTTTACACTAAATGTAAGAAAATGGTTGTGTTTAGTAATTCTAAATTAAGAAAAGTCAGTTCTTTTAGCATGCTGATTATGGTTTTTGCCCACAATTTGAAACAAATTAAATTTACATTTTAAAAATAAGTAATTTCTGAACTTTATTTTCAGAATATTTGGAGGAAAAGAACTTATGTGACGCAGTCCGCGAGGATGTAAAAAAAAACGCATTCTGGAGGAAAGAAGCGACGGAATTCTAAATCGTGCCTCCTGTGATTTTCTAAGAGTTATCATGTTTAGAAATAAATAATTTTCGCAGAATAAAATAATGTTTCGCTGTTGTAAATATAGTTTTAGAGTTTTGAACAATGGGTTATCACTTGAAAAAGATAAGTATTAGCTACGTGTATATGAATTTATTTTGAAGTGTTTCTTGTGTTAATTTTGTATCAAAACATCTTGAAACACAACAGGTGCTTCTTTTAATTTGTTTGATTTAAAAACAAAACTTTAAATGATTATATGGAATAAAGTGTACTGAAAGTTGTTTTGTGATAACAGAACAAAACAAAGACGGTCTTAAAGTTTTTCTTTGTTTGCCTACTTGCGCATGTTGTTAAGTTCTTGAAAATTATTATTTTTACGTGAATGTTGTTCTCCTGGAATTTAGCGTGTCTTCTTTATCGCTCGAACCTCGAAATGAATTTAAATCACTCTGAGATGACCAAGAAGTGAGTGAATCTTCACAAATCCTGTTGAGCTATACACGCCGTGTGACGTGACAAATGAACAAAATATGTACGAACCAAGTTGGCTTTTGTTGGATAAAAACGGCGATCATTAATGTAATTATCGCTTTTGTGGGAGAAAGTTTGGATGTAAAAAAATGAAAAAGAAATGATTTTTTTTTATATTTTTGTGATATGAAAGAATGTTTTTATTACAATAAAAAATCTATATGTAAGTTTTTTGTTAGCTCTCCTAAACATTCGTCTGAGACAAATCAAAGTATCCTTCTTAAGCGTTGTCCGCTTTATATTATATACTATTTTACTAAATTCAGGACAGCCTTAGTCCTATTGTTTTTGTAGCTATGGAGGAGGAAAAAAAACTTTTCATAGAAAGATCTTATTATTTATTAGATTATAACCACCCCCTGTCAACAAAATATCTTCCCCCGGAAAACTATGTATCTGTTGAAAAAATTTTTTACCATGCTAAGTCATAAAATTTAGAAAGAGTCACGAAAAACCAGAAAATTTCAATGACGTGGCGAATAATAATTTAAAAAAGCAGAAAAGGGCATAACCTTTTCACTCCTCCCCCTAGCTTGGGGTTAGATTAGATATGTACTTGGTCTACTTTATTCACGATAAGCCAATTTCTTCCTTGATTTTTGATACAATTTTTCCAAAACCTTGTAATTTTTGTGGACACTGCGTGCTAATTTTTTGCTTGAAATTTGAAATTACTATTCTCAAAATACATTTATGCACGTGTTTTTTGTTGAAATTTTGCTTTCTTATCTATGGTGTACTGTTGTCTATTTTATTGCAGCTGTTTCAATGAAATCAACATCTCTTATTCTCGCTTGAATGAAATATACAACAAACTTTGTGGTAAAAGGGGGCAATTAATTTTACGGTTTACCTTGTTAATTTTGTCTCATTTGATCCTTTTGTTCACTATATTAAGCAGACGCCATCTTTTAATATTTGTTTTTATATTATTGCTCTATCAGCAAATTATACGCATTCTGATTGGACAAAAATATTTGCTCTTTTCGAAATACGAATCAGGGTAATTCTACTCACTCTCGAGCAGGCAGAAAAGGAAAAAATCTGTGGGGAAAATTAGAAATTACCAATGCGCATGCTTAGAACGTTTTACTATCTAAATTTTTCGAGCATAGTGTGGCGTGGAATTAACGCCTTAAAAACACACCTTCTGTGTCATTCTGTTATTAGCTCTTAATTACTGATTTAACATTCTTTTTGATAAAAAACTATCGGCCCACATAATAGGTGTGTGATTAAAAAATCACAAAAAGTGGGTAATATAAACCTTTTTTACCATCTTGAATAGATACACTTTTTAAGGTCATGTTTACCACACAATCACTGTGTCTGTACAATTTCTAAGAAATGAAACAATTTTACTAATCATTTTTTTGTCTCGTTTAAAAACATGTCGTGGTTATATACAACATGGTATACGTTCGGGTGAAGATAGCTCATTATGCTTTATTCATAAGTCTCTGTGAATACATTTCCGAAATTTGAAATAATTTTGCCATTTCGAAGGTAAAACACAGCCTTATTAATCATATTTTTTTTAAAAAAAGAAGTTAATAGAAACTTTTGCAAGTCGGTGATTTAGAAAATTTATGCAACTGTAACGAATGGTCATTTTCTAAAGTTCCACGATACAAGAAAAAATATTAAAAATTGAAGAAGTTCTTTTTCCAAAAGTAATATCACAGGCTTTTTTCTTGCAAAAATCTCAAATCCAGCACTGTTTCTGAATGCAACTCTGGCTTTCAAAATTGTTTTATTTACCCCTTTATTCTTCTTAAACCGCAAGTAAATCACTGAAAGCATTTTCCGACCTCAATGACGTCACGACTTAAAAATAACTTAAAGGAACGTCGCTATAACATAAAACGCACAATTACCTAAGTCAACTTTAGAGCTTACTTTCCACACTTAAATAGTTGATGTCAAACCGTTTCGGAATTATTGTAAAAACAAGGAATTTAGCCAGGTCTGCACGTCATAATCAAGTGATTAGCAGCTAATTAATTTTCAATTATTCAATTCTAATTTTCTGGATGGAAAAAGCATGGATAAAACATGGCAGAGTAACTTCACACACCATCTCATAGCCTAGTTAACTAAACTCTCTTCATTTAATTTTCTAGACTTCAAATGATTATGCGTAATAAAGTGCACTGGAAGTGATGTAGTGATAGTAAAATAAAACAAAATAATCTCAAAGCTTTTTCTTGTTTACCTACTTTAACATGTTTTTAAATTGTTCAAAAGTTTTTTTTCTACGATGATGTTGTTATCCTGGAATTTAGCTTGTCTTCTTCATCGCTCGAACCTCGTGATAAATTATAATCTCTCTTGGAAGACCAAGAAGTGAGTGTATCCTCACAATCCTTCTGAGCTATGTACGCCGTCTGACGTCACAAATCAACAAAATATGTACAAACCAAGTTGGCTTTTGTTCGGTAATGGTGGCAACCGTTAATGAAGCTAATTATGGCTTTTTGGGGACGAAATTTGTTGTTTTCTTGATATGTAAGAAAGTTTTTTAGATATATGTTTTGAAGATTACGTTCTCATTGGCTAATAGTTTAGCGAATTTTTTGAAATAAAATAAAAACAAATGAAACTCCGCATGCTCAGATTTATTTCGTTGGCGAATTCGCCGTCCAATTGGCTTTGTGAGAATCCCCCTTTAAATTCCACTTTATGTAGAATATAAAGCAATGTAGCAAATTATGCAGCTTGGAAGTTTGGAAAGTTTCCTTCATGTTCTTATAGAAAAATGCTTGAATATAAACATTATATTGAGAATACAATATCTAACGAAGTCGAGAAGAAGAAAATAATTTATATCTCCAAACCTGTATACAGTTCTGCGCCACCAACCAAAGAGACCAGTCTTTGTTTTGTAATTTTGATAAGCCCTTCTGTAATATCTTCTGCTTTCGTAGGTGTGATATGCAACAGACTTTCTGCAAACGTGTAAGCTGAGATGAAGTAAAATAATTTATAACATAGCTGGTGTAAACATATATATATATCCGAAAAAAAACATTGTTTAATTTTATAAGAACTAACTATGAATGGTATACTACAAATTTTCTTTTAGCGTACTAATAAAAGTCTAAAAGCAAAATTAAGGCTTTGAAATATTTCTTACCCTGATGGAGATAGCCAACAAGCAGCAAATGACAAGCAGCTTGCAAAAAAGAGAAGGAGTATCTTCATCTTTGCCATCACAACTATGAATATAAAAAGTAGGAAGTTATAAGAGCAACATAGAAATTATAGAGGTATTAATTTTAATTATAAATGAAGTAATTATATATAACAATTAAAATCAGTGATTAAACTGATTGTATCGACCATACCTGGCTCCTATTTAAAGGCCCTTTCACATTACAGCAATATTTTGCAGTACTAGTGGATAAGGCCTGTGAAAAAATCCACTAGTGCAAAAAACCCAAAAAAACCCGTAAGTTGAATTTTCATGACGTCGGCAATGCCCCACAAGATTAACGGTCGCGAAATTAACACGAAGAAAATTAACGCGAATACCTATAACAACTTGTAAGCAAGAAATTAATTACCGCGATTTATTCGAACTGGCTTACAAAAAGCATCGTGAATCAGGAAATATGTTTATCTTCATTTTGAGAATAAGTTGTCTTAAAACTAATTTCTGTTGTGTTCTGTAAAAAGTTTACAATACTAAATGTCCTGCTGCTTGCCTTAATCAAATTGGGGAAGTGAACTGTATCAGGACAATGCTAAACTCTTTTCTGCGTCAATCAAACTAAAGGAGGACGAAGTATGTGTGTGTGTGTCGAGCTTTGTATTCCGATTGCTAGAAAAATATATTTTTAACTTTTAATTACAGGTTTTAAATTAACCAGTAACTTCTTTACTGTCCTGAATATTAACGTTACACTTTCATGAGGGACATTTAATTAACGCGAATTTTCAAAACTTCGTCAAATACCTCGACATAACTGATTCGTAAAAATTAATCTTCGCGAAATGCACTTTCTAAGAACCTCACGTAAAAAACAGCTAGTCAGCAAGCGCATAAAATATTTTTTAAAAAAGTCCTGGAAACATACTCTAAAGAAGTTAATTTTCGTAAATTTTTTTCACTTTTTTGAAGAAAAAATATAGCTACTATTTTTCCCTTCGAATTTACTTATTACTATTTATAATAAATATGTATAATTAAACTTCAGGAGTGTTCATTCTTTTTAAAAAAAATTCTCGGTAAAATTAGCTGTCACTAAAATAATTTTTGAGAATTTTGCCAAATTTCTGCAGTTAAATTAATTCATGTTACGTCTTTCAACGAACCTGGTCCCAAGGTTACCTGCGTAATCTTCGTTAATTATGGATTAATTTTCTATCGATGGCAGACTTTAATCACTATAATTGACTTGCTCATCTATGTGATAACAACATCATTTATTAGAAAAGAATATTGTCTGTATTTTTTGCAGATTTTGAATTCCAGGTGAAAGCATTTTAATTAAATTCCCGCATATTTCTGGTGAGATTAAGTAGATAAAAAGCGTTAGAAATGGCAGGTCAAAGAAAGTTTTGTGCTAATTGAAAAGTTTTCGAGCGTTTTAATAAAATCCATTCTTAATCCTTGTATGGTTCCTCTGATTATACGGGCACAAATTACCAAAACGTCGCCCTGTTGTACCACCCTAGCTTCCTGAGGACAAGGTTTTCATGAAAATTCAATTTTGGGAAGCTGGCTATAAAAAGGATCTTTTCAAGAACAGGGTGCCCTTTAGGGGTTTAAGAATTAGAAAAAGTTTTGGTGTTAAAAAGGAAGCGCTGTATGTTGGAGGGCTGCATGTAAGTACTTAATACTGAAGAGGTAGCTAAACAACTAGCCGCTCTCTGTTGTAAGTGTAGCGAACTGTGAAAGTAAAACAAAGCGGTGTAAACAGGAAAACCTCCCAATATAAACTGTCGGAGAAAAAAGTGACCAGATTCAAACGAACCAAAACTTCTTACTGATAACCAATTTTGACATGAGAATTTTAAAATTAAGAACAACATGTAACCTCATTAAGACTTCAGATGTTCTTTTAAATTCAGAAAGAAAAAAACAATCACTGAAAAACCAAATCAACAAAACCAGATAACCTCAGATTGCTTTTTCTTAGATATTGTAAACAGCCGCGTAATCGACATATCCAAATATTTATATCCTACAAATTTGTGTTGTTGAGAACTGTGCTTTTTATTTTCTCAAAATCTGCATCGTGTTTTTATAATTTCTTTTATTATTTCTAGTTTTTAGAATTTTAACTTTCGCCTTTGTTTACAGATATCGTGTGTTGTAATATAAGTCGGAAAAAAGGTAGATAAAATTTTTTAGACGGTAAAATTAATACTCACTTAGACATATTTTACCGACTAAATTTTACCAACCCAGTTACTTTCTACGGACTAATTTTTAGAGAAATTATAAAAAACAAAACACATACAAACAGATGCAAATATTCGAGTAGCCAAACTTACAGATAAAGCTGCATCCTACCTTTGTAGAAAGAAGCTAGCCAAGTTAATTAAAAACCATTTTCACATCAGGATATAATAATTTAATTATCTTTTTCTCCAATTCGCAAAACTAAAAACTTTCTATCTTTCTTACAGTTTTATATTCGCCGAATGAAGAACCTCGCCCAGCAAGTGAATCTCTTTTGAGAAAGCTGCCATTGATGACAGAAACGGGGGAGGGGCCTGTTAATTCACTACTTTTTCTCGCATTACATAACTTCGAAAAAATTCGTTAAATGTTAGAAAGAGGTTCCTTATTTTGTTTTGTTGTAAAATATAACCGTACAGCCAAATGCAACATCGTTCACCCCTGAATTATAAAAGTGTTTACAAAGTTACAACCCCCTAATATAAAGTTTACAACCTATTTGTTTCACTTTGCACGGTTGCCAAAAATTATGCTGTGTTTATTTCTCCACAGTAAAACACGTTCGGTATACTTTTTGGTACCGGTATTTTTTTTAGAGTTGAGCAAAAAATCAGGGGGAGACCAAATTGTGTTGTCGAGTATCAATTGCTGCGTTTACTCTTATTTTTACTCCCTATTGTAAAGACACACAAGTAACTCAAAATTATGTTGCAAATAATGTGACTTTTTGTTCACGTTTTTGCTCAAAACAACTTTCTTTTTTCTTTTCCACGAACTTTGTGTATATTCACGCTATAGTTCTTCGAAATCAGCTGGTGCCTGCCTCAAATTGTACTTTCGCATGACTTTCTCTACAAAATGGGTGCTGGTAAACCACGTGGGCACGAGATATCTTTTTCATAGTCTACCTCGTTTCCAGGGCTTCTTAGTTAATCTTAATGTTTAATTTACCTTTCTTATTATGGTACTTAGTATAATATCTTGGAGGTGTTATCATAGTTTGCATAGGAGAAGAGCCATCTCAGTAATCTACAGGTAACAAAATGAGTTTAACATTCTTGTCTATGACAGGTTTTGCATTTGAAGAGACAATAGTTCATAGCATTTGTTAAGTCGCGTCACCACACATCCTAAAACGAATTATTCAGCAATTAACACTGCATTATGGCTGACTTTATGTAAAAGTGATGCATTAGTGTTAAGGAGGATTTTCACGAAGCGAATCGGACGGTGAATTCGCTGGCGAAATGTATCTCAGCATGCGCTGTTTCATTTCTCTTCATTTTTGCTTATAAAAATTCGCGTCTCGAAAAAGAAGAAACAGCTCATAGTTTTTAGCGGCGAAATATTTCACTGTAAACTTTTAATTTTCAATACCCAAAAGAGTGCTTACATTCACGGAACATGTTTTTCGTTCCACATGAAACTCAAAAGGATATTTTGCAGCTAATTTGCCGCCAAATTCGCCATTCACAATACGCTCCGTGAAGCGAAAAAAGCTGACAAGACAACACTTTTTTTTCGAATAGCCATGATCCAAATATATCAAATTAATATAATTCTGAAAGAAATGAATGTTGTGATGACAACACGACTCAGTTGTGAAAAAAATGATAACGAATTCAAAAATGACCAAGATTGGTTGGTTCTGATTGATTGGTACATGAGTTGTTATATACCAAATGATAACTAGCCTAGTTAACTACGCTTTCTTCTTTGAGGTTAATAAAATGGGTTTCTCTGAAACAAAAGCTTAGACGTAATCAAATGACTCGGCGGAAACCCAAAATTTAAATTGACCAATGTGACTAATCGCTTCGGAGGCCATTTTAATTTATCTGTGAGTTTTTACCTAGCCTGGTCACATCTTACTTTGGTAAAAAGGTCATGGTTTCACCAATGTTTGTTAAGGTGAGTTAAACCACTCGCTCATTCAGGATGAAAAGGGCTATCCCCGACATTGGCCACGTAAGCAAAAAACAAAAGAAATAGCCAATCAAAAAGCGCAGCCAATTTCTGACCGCAGAAAAATCGTTTGAGACCCAGCGTAAGACTCTCATACAGTGCAGTCTAAGCACGAGTAAAGCGCTTGTAGGGACAAATTATAACCTGTTTTTGTTTGACTCGATAGCCCAGTCAAGTTTCTTGGTCACTTTCGCACAAAGAATTATTTGTGTCATACGGAAAAAAGCCAGAAATGTGTAACGTTTTGTTGTTTCTTTTCTAATTTTTTGCATTTTATACTAACGTTTAACTTTTAAGTGTTGATATGGTGTTGCTAGTCCTCTCTATGGTATATTAACTTTATTGAAACGCTTTAAGTAAGAACAACTTACAGTTACTAACTTTACAAAGTTTAAAGTTGGATGATGGTAAAAAGAGTATCTTTAGCTAGCTATGTGGCTGCAGAGACAATAGTGAGCATGGACTGAAGTACTTGTTAAAAAATACATGACACATCTTTTCCTTATAATCAACCTTCATGGTACAAATTAAATATAGCTTGCTGAAACCACCAATGTAAAATGTATGCTTGGCTATGGCTACCTAGAGGACAAGGATAACCAAACCAAAAATGCCACAACTTCATATGTAGCTTATACACTGTCTTAAATACGTGATTATCTAAAAGCGAATATTTAACTTTACCGACTACATAACTTTATGGTTTAGAACCACGTGAAATACTTTTAAAAAAATTGTGATCGAATGGGAAGTCATTGGATGAAAATCGAATTAGTAAAAACATTCAAACGTCCGTATAGGTACTATAATTTTGTTGTTCCGATGCAGACAAAGACGTGAAAAAAAGACATATTTTCAGATAATATATAAGGAAATGAACTACAGATTCATCGTCAATCCCATTGGGTTTAAAATTTAAATTTTAAAATTTTTTTAATTTTTAATTTAATTCTTTCTGGCTAACTGTCTTCTTTTTTATGAAGAAAAGTTTTTTGTAGATGCAGGTAATCTTTAAAAGAAGTATTTTTATCATAAGGAGTTTTTAAATTTTTTTCTTTAGTTCGCACGTTCACAATAAATTTTAATAGTCAGTCATGTGTTTACAAATTATTGAAATAAATTCTTGTAAATGAGTATACAAAAAAAAACATCTTCTTATATTCATGTAATTTTGCTATGATTTCTTTCCAACCTTATCTTATCTCTGTCAGAAAAGTTTAACGTACCATCCCCTTTTTAATACTAGATTCCTAACCGAGTTTTTTGCGAGAATTATTTTTTTTTATGTCCAGTATATACGATTGTTCATTTGCTGGACTCGTGTATGTTTTTAACGAAAATTACTTCTCTGTATTATACATAAACATTTTTTCTGATGCTAGAGATTCGGTAATAATCAGTATTTTAAGTAACGAAAACTTTATTGTGGACAAAAAATAAAAAAGCTTTGTGGTAGAAATTTCTGTGGATAGTAGAATATAATTTTTTTTGTAAATTCAGAGTTTAGGTATATGTAATTAACTTAAACTACACCTGTCTTTTGTCAGCTATTTAGCTATCTAGTTAGCTAACTGCACTTGCTTTGTTTTGTTTCGAAATATAGTAACTATTGGGGACAATAGTTTTTAAGGATAACAATAAAAATTAGCAATATGGTACGTTGGACACTTGACTTTTAGCTAGGCTAACCTTAAGACGGAATCAACAGTCTTTAGTCATTAATCACCTTGAATTTTGTGCCTTTTGGATAGAGTACAGTCCATAAACCATTAAAAAATACCCTTCTATAATTTTAGTGTTATAATAGTAAAGCAGGGAGGTATAAAAGTTCTTTTATGGGTAAGGCACAAGTTAAATTTTCTGTTAATGTTGTTGTTGTTTTCTTGTTGTGCTACCATTATGAAAAATTTATCCCTACAAGCGCTTTACTCGTGCCCAGACTGCGTTGTTGGAAATTCGGTAACTGCTGACAAAAATTAAATGTTGTAGAATCAAATTTAGCAGGGGAGGAGGGAAGAAAAGTGTGGTGAAGGTAGTCAAAATCTCTCTCGGATTGAAGGGTATTAAGATAAATAATTACACCCTAATAAAAAGTAAAATACAAACAAATACTTCCTCGTTAATTAGCTACTACTACTCCATTATTACCTTCCTTACAATATCATTTTACTAAACAATCTTAACATAAATTACATATTCACATGATATTCTCAATCACAATGCAATAACTTGTCTATTGTATGTGTGCATCGTATTGTAAATTACAAAAAGAAGACAGTTGCATTCCCAATCAACATGTGCAAACAAATGAGACTTACTCATATCCAAACTCATCTAATTGTATAGTATCGTACATGTTATATACTGCATATGGTGAAATAGACTCAGTCTCTCTTCTTCCGCAGTCAACGTATTGATTGTGGTACGTAGGTGATGAGTCGCGATGTCTTTTCACGCACACACAAATTACGACAAGCATCACAATGAAAACACCACCACCTCCAGATGCTCCAGCAATTAGCGGTAAGTTATTCTTGCCCTCTATAAAAATAAATGTTTTACAATTAAGGCATTATGAGCTAATTATGCTTCTTGAAAGAGACCACCAGTTAAAACTTGTTCTTCTGTTCTAAAAATTCATACCACTGACATAATTTTGTTGCAGAAATTTATTAATTGACTAATTTTTTCACCATTTTCATGCTAAAAACAACCTGGAAATTACTTTAAAAATTGGTGATATAAATTGTACAGGTGGTGCTTCTTTCGCTTTACTTCCAACTCAGACGTTACCCTATTTGTTAAACATACACTGCAGGTTGTCCATTTTCGTTGGCATAATACTAAAAGTGTTGTAAACTATTGTTCCATTTGGTGTATTCTTAACTCGTCATAAATGAAACTATCACATACACGGATTAACGTTAAATGGAAGGAGAGTTTAAAATTCGTTATATAAATCATATGAAATCATTTCGCAATGCAAACTCATCTAGACATTAAATGACCGAAATCAGGGTTGCAACCTAAGAACAAGGCAAAATCAAAAAAGAAAACGGTAAGATTGTGGAATTGTGATTTTTTTGTAAAACGAGGGCAATATGGAGAATATAACCATCTTTAAGAAGAATTAATATATAACCTTTTTTTGCCCGCTGTTAAAAAAAATGTTTGCAGAAATAGCTTTTGCACGCATAATATGTTCAATTCTGTTATACAAAAGTGAAAAATCGCAAAAAAGATATGAAAACATTGATATTTAGGCCGCGCACCTGCTTAACGCGAATTAACGCCAGATGGAAACCAAGCTTTAGAATAAGTTAATGATAAAATAAAAAAATATTATTGGATTTCACAGGGTGATCATAGATAAACACCACAGGGTGAAGATGTGCAATGACTCATTATATTACTGCTTGATTTAAAATGAAAAAAAAAGCTTCATGAAATGCTTTATAGATTATTTTTTCTTTCTAAACTCAATGTAATTATTACAGAACTAGTCGATAAGGCCCGTGGAAAAATCCACTTAGGCAGAAGGACAATGGAACAATAGGTTGTTTTAGATTTTTTGCTGACGTCAGCAGTGCAATTACAAAAATTTTTGGCGAAATTTAGTTTATTCTTTGCCTGTACTGTGCAGAGGTTAATACGCTGACCAAGAAAATGTATGCGATCATGTCTTTTTGATAAGCGATTAATGAGAAATGAGGGTTTTAAAATTTTGCTGAAGTCAGCAATGGCCAGTCAAACCCCCCAAAAATTTTTTTTAGAAATTTGTATACCTGCTGCGTTCATTGTATAGGTCTTGAAACGCTGATCAAGAAAATGTATAGGATCGCGTATTTTTGACAAATGGTTGCAGAGATATTAGGGTTTGCAAGTTTTTTGGTGACGTCATCAACCCGTCCATTCCCGAAACAGATTTGGGGATCCAGGTTTGGGAAACTTACCCAAATTGGTCCCAGGTGGTCCCTAGTTACCTACGCAGGAGATGACGTCAGTTATCTCCACCCGTTTACAAGTTATTTAGCCTAAAATTCAAAAGTGCAATGCAATGGCTTCACTAATCTTAATATACTTTCCTTTGACGTCAATATTGCTTTAACGTCAAAGTTTAGTAATTTACAGAAGAAACTTATAGACGATGTTTTATAGACTTTATCAAAGAAATTTTATCCACTTTGCAAAAGTCACAGACAAACAGACAGACAGAACTGACGTATTATTATACAGAGAAAAAAAAACCGTCATTTAAATTTTGCTGACATCCGCAGAGACCTGTCAGAACACCAAAAAAAAAATTTCAGAAATTTGTATGCCTGTTGCCTTCATCGTATAGATATTGAAACGCTGATCAAGAAAATATATAGGATCGTGTACTTTTGACAAACGGATGCAGAGATATTAGGGTTTAAAGGTTTTTTGATGACGTCATTAACCCGTTCATTCCGAAACGGATTCGGTGACCCAGGTTTGGAAAACCTACCCCAATTGGTCCCAGGTAGTCCCTAGTTACTCAAGCAGGAGATGACGTCAGTTATTTCCACCCGTTCCCAAGTTATTAAGCCTTAAATTTAAAAGTGCAATGCAATGGCTTCACTAATCTTAATATACTTTCCTTTGACGTCAATATTGCTTTAACGTCAAAGTTTGCTAATTTACAGAACAAATTTATAGGCGATATTCAAAGAAATTTTATCCACTTTGCAAAAGTGACAGACAGATAGAACTGGCGTATTATTATATAGACTAGTCGATAAGGCCCGTGGAAAAATCCACTTAGGCAGGATAGCAGAGAAAAACAACCGTCATTTAAATTTTGATGATGTCAGCAGAGACATGTCAGAACACAAAATTTTTTTTCAGAAATGCGTATGTCTGTTGCCTTTATCGTATAGATCTTGAAACGCTGAGCAAGAAAATGTATAGGATCATGTACTTTTGACAAACAGTTGCAGAGATATTAGGGTTTAAAGGTTTTTTAATGACGTCATCAACCCGTCCATTCCGAAACGGATTCGGGGATCCGGGTTTGAAAAAATTACCCAAATTGATCCTAGGTGGTCCCTAGTTACCCACGCGGTGAAAAAACATTGACGTCACCACCTCGTTTCCAAGTTATTTGGCCTCAAAGTTTTAAGTGCATTGTAATGGCTTCACTAATCTTAATTAACTTTCCGTTGACGTCAATACTATTTTATCGGTAAAGTTTGGTAAATTACAGAACAATTTTATAGGCGATGTTTTATAGAATTTGTTAAAGAAAATTTTGAAGAATGTAATCCACTTTGCAAAAGTGACAGACAGACACACTTAGCGTATTATTATAAGAGATATATTTGAAATACATACTGCAAGGTAATGTAGCGCAATTAATTTGTTCTGTGTTGCTTGCAATGCAATGATTCCCACCATTTGCAGGTGCGGGATTGTTGCATAGACGTGTTCTTGTCTTAATTCCACCTCCGCAGGTGACTGGACATGCTGAATACGACGACCATTCGCCCCAAATTCCGTGTACAGCTAAAACAGTTAAAGGGTTAACAAATGGAAAACAACTGTAAAAACAGGATAGTTTAAGTAGTATCTGTTACAAATATCGCTTTTGATTTTCTAGAATATACAATTGATAAAAGAAAAAACAATTTGACTATCAGATTAGCTACAAAAGTATTTATAACAAGACGCATCACACGAAAAAAATAAGTGCAATTCTTTGATGTGGTACTGATTATATATGTGTAATTCATTCTTTGTCAAAAAATTAAAAACCAATGTGTAAAGATGACAAATGTGTTTTTGAACTATTTTTGTCTTTTTAAACCCAATACGATCATAAAGCCAAGAAACGTGAGAAGGACATACTGCAAGGTGATGTAGCGCAACTTAGTTGTTGTTTGCTCCTTCCGAAGCAATGATTTCCACCATTTGCAGGAGCTGGATTGTTGCATAAACGTGTTCTTGTCTTGATTCCACCTCCGCAGGTGACTGAACATACTGAGTACGATGACCATGTTCCCCAATTTCCATTAAGTACTTCTAGATTTTGGAACAAGGAAGAAATTGTAGTTAGGAAATAATCTGTAAACCTTATTGGTACTCTAGATTGTTAATTTTGGAATAGAAAGGCTCAAAGACAATATTGCAGTGCAGTAACATGCCATTTACCTAAATAAACCATAATGGTTGTGACTTGAATAATTCATGTACAACTGCTGTTGGGCTCCTGTTTAGAATCAATATAAAGCAATTAAGAATCCCTGGGGACAAGATTTACGTCAAACCTGTCCTCCTGGGTCAAACATTTTACACCTGGATGTTAATCATTAACATAAAAATACTTTACCAAAAATAAGGCCTTATTTTTTAATGAACTTTCGATAAGTGTCAACAATTTTTCCCGGACCAAAAAGAAGACTTAGCTGGGCTTCGGACTGGTGTAGTTAAATGTCTAAAGTTTTTCGTATAAGATTAAGGGATCAAATAATTGATCTGAATATTATTCCAGGTCGTTTTAGAAAAAAGAAATCAGAAAAAAAAAATTAAATTTGATTTTGAAATTTGAATTTTAAAAAGCGAAGCGAATAAAAGGTTGAAAATGATACACTTCAAAATCCTATACTAACCTAAACGGTAATATGAAACATTGCATATTAAGCAACTAAGCATTTTTAAACTTCTGTCATTCAACAACACACCCTGTAGCGCTTTGTCGAAGAAATATTTAACCATTGAATATGTTAAAAGACCGTCTTCAACTTTACATTCTGATTTATGCTGAAATTTGTTCAGACTTCTTTTGTCATCTCCCTCTTAACCAAACAGCATGTTTTAAATATTATCCGTCTTGGCCCACTCACAAGAGTTATAATAATACATATTAAAGATAACTGGCAAAATATTTAAACAACACAATGCTCGTTGCTTTAAATTTCAAAAAACAGCAAGAGTAATATGAATTCATTCAATTACCTGGACACAAGCGCAAGTAACAATCAACAATAGTCGTATTTGTTCCAGTGCAATCAGATCCACAATTTCTAGGGGTTGGGTTATTGCAATAACGGCTTCTTGTCATTCTACCAGTTCCACAAGTTTGTGAGCACTGGCCACTGATCCATGGTCCCCATTCACCATTAACTATAATATTTAATTACACTATTCATGTTTTAACATGGCATGGATCCATGTAAGATTCGCATTAAAAAGTTAAAAGTCAAATAACCTGCAACATTGAAATATAACTGTTTTAAGATTTTTGCAGGAAAAAAAGCGGTGGAATCATGTGTTTTTGAATTCTACTAAACGCCTAATTGGACATATTATAACAAACTGACTGCGATGCAGCTGGTAATACAGTTATAGAATCGACGAGTTAAGACAGAAGTGCAGCTGAAGAATGCAGATAACAGTTATTTTGGTTGTTTGGAACACCAAGCAAATTATACATAATTTAGGAAATTGGAAATTTAGGAAAGAGATTGTTGAGCTTGCATTGTAACTTTAGTATAACGTGACATAGGGGTCAGAAGAAACAGGGCAAAACTTTCTTTTCTTTAAATATCCCTATCAACAGTTGTATTTTGCTACTTTTTCTACACCTTGCTTTTTAGCATCAATATTTTTTGACTGATCCTCGGTTATGCATGTACACTAGAATAATTTAAGTCTCAAATAATGTTTAAGAAACGTTTCCTCGAAGCACCATTTCGAACATTTAAAATATAAATAGTTATTCATATTTTTACCGTGTATACAGCCTTACCTTTGTATTGAAATTGTTTTTAAAAATTTTTAAAAAAATGGAGTACTCGTAAACAATAGTGAGTCTTCTTGTTCAGCTAGAGCATGGATGTGATTCTCATTTATTTGTTTGCTTGTTTTTTCGGTAGTTAAAACTATTTTCACATTTACATTTAAACTAGGGTTGATCTATTTGTAGGATCTATGTACTTAACTGTTAACTGTTTTTACCTTTACATAAGCATACATCACAAACAATAGAGTCAACTTGAGGGCCATCTTCCAGTCCTGCAATGCCTACACATTTAAATGATTTCTGACAAGCAGTTTTTAGGCAGACTTTTTCATAGTTATGCACATAAGGATTTTGACAATATCTTGTTCGCTCCCTTTGTCCGATACAGTTACTTGGACAGCTTTTGGTTTCTCTCCACTGCGACCATTTTCCTATTGCTAAAAATAACAAATATTTTACTGGTGATAAAGAGTACATTGAAGATAAAAAATACGAGAAAAAACTAAGTTTTACCTTTATTCAGTTCACCGAAAAAGTCGATTCCATATGGTCTGTATTTTAGGGATGTCAAAATTGTGGTACTTCCGTCTATTATAGATGTCAAGTATATTTTATAGTTTGCTGTACTCCAGTCTGTCCAATAGAGGTATCCACCATGAAACATCATTGCAAACGGATGAAGCTGAGGTAGAACTCGAATAACTTTTCTGCACGAACCATCATAGTTGGCCATTTCAATTCTATGTCAAATGAAATAATTCAGATAAATTGCTTGACAAAATCATTTTTTCAGTAAGTACGGTGCAAAACTGCTTTGATAAAAAAAATCATACAGAACGTCACGTTGAATGTTTTCACGGGGAGCGAAATTTTGTTTTTGGTTTTTTTCGCGTTTATTTATTCCCTAACCCCACTGACTGCATAAATGCGCTATTTTAATTTGTTAAAAAAACAATAGAATATAATTATGTGTGACGTTCTCGTTATATAATAATTAAGCCCGCATGGTCTGTGATAAAGTTTCTAGCGCTCTCTCTTCTTTGCAAAAATCTTCACAAAAAAGTTAGCGCTGCGGAAAAAATTTTTCATGCGCAAGTTAGTCTCCAGTCCGTTTGTTTGTTTTAATTGTACAAAGATGGAAGGCTATGCTTTAAGTTTATCTAGTTGGGCATCATTGCGACAATCAAAATTAAGTTACCAGGGGAAGTGTAAAATTGACAAACTCTGATTTTTTTAAAAAAGCAGCAATGAACCCTCTCTTTTCTTATTTTCTTTTGTAAAAACATAACTTTGTTATTGTACAATTCGTAGATAATCGTAGAAAGAAACAAAATAGAAGTACAAAACAAGATTTTTCGATGTCCCTATCTTCCACGAGAATGCAATCTGGTTAATCTCTCGCACGAAACTAAGAAGAAAGTTCTTGCGATAACGACGCGAAAATACAGCGTTTTTACCTTGGAAAGGTAATTTACGTTGATTATTTAGAAAAGTTGCGAAGTGTATCAACTTTGAAGTGCATTGGCCAGGGGCAAGGTTTTTCTATTTTTTCAATTTTTTGTTGTTTCCACTTTGAAAAGGATATTATTTTAATATTCAACGACTGTCAAATGCATTTTTGGTTGTTAAATATTTTTTGGAAGGTCAATGTGTACAGGGTGTAAAAAAGGGTATTTTAGCCCGTTTTAACCATGTTTTGCCAGGCCAATTTCTTTTTAGTTTTTATTAGGTTTAGGTTTTCTACAGAGCTTACGTACTAAATTTATGGAATCATTGACTGTCAGTGAAAAAATGTAAAGTATTTTTAAAAAAATGCACCTCAAAGAAAATAAAAATCTTTTTTTGTGTGTGTCGTGCACCATATATTTTCACATGCGAAATCGTTCTACTGTAAGAAAAACCCCTGTTTTTCGGGTTTTTTTCTAAAATGGTCGCAAAACATGTCGGTAAATTCTACACGACCAAAACAAAGCTATACGTTAAACCGGTACTTACTTGTCCTTAGTAGAAGTATCTTGATTTGCATCGGCCCAAAATATTTTTTCAGTAAGCGTATCTATTGATAAAGCATTCGGCCAAACCAGACCGGACGTTACAATTGAAACCTTAGCTCGAATCATGGGATTGTATCGGATAATTTCGTGAGAACCCCAATCTGATATGAATATGTACCTAGATTTAAACGTTTTCAAGATAGACATAGAACTATGCAATTGTAATTTTATGTGTTTTAATACATTACATTAAACGGATTTAATAAGTCAAAAACATTCAAGTTTAAAAGTAGCGCAATCAATAAAAATTTTCTACCCGAAACAGGAGTCCAGTGCAATTGCACGAGGTTTGCTCATTTGTAAAAGCAACTTGGCATTCGGCATCTTTGCACCGACATTTCTGATAACCTTCACTGGACCATCAGCTAAGGCATAGTAAAGATCTTTTGACGTTTTATTGTACGCCATTCCATCAATAAGTCCATTTTCTATTACCAGTGATAAAATAAAAAACTATCATTTATAAGTAAATAATAAGAAAAAAAGCTTTTGAACACTTAGTTTAGTTTATAATTAGCTGTAAGACCAGTGTAAAGTAAATTTCAAGATCAGTAAAAATAAAGGTTATATCATAAAACAAAGTGTTCTTCGTAACTTTTACTTTTTTACGTTTTTTTCACATATATTATACAGTGTGCAGTTCAAAAGATTTTGTCCGAAATAAATATTAACTAATTATCAAAAAGGGTAGTGTATGAATTCTCATAATTCTCAGCCTTATTCATTGACTTTGCAAAACTTTTATGTTCAGGCCACAGAACATTTTAAGTACTTATACAATGTGTTCTCCAGTGTTTATTTTTTCGTAGAATTCAAAAGTTCGAAAAAAATCCTTTTTATGTGTTTAATATCTTGCACCAACGCGCGTTGTATTATTATAATTTTTTTTTGCACGAGTCGAATTGTGCGCATCAACCGTATGTACGATGAGGCGCAAAGTGCACGTTAATGAAGCTTGTTGTTGGCCAAACATAAATTTGCGAAAGCTACTAAATTCAATGGATTGGTACAGACGCGCAACTGATGTAACATAATTGACTCACCAATTGTTAAATTCTTTCGTTTTAATGTATGTAACGAAAATTCACCCACTATCGACATGCCATACCCTGCAGCCGCATAAAATACCTTGCTACTTTCAATATTTGCCACTATTGCATTAATTTGTTTTAATGGAAAGTTTTTAAGTGAAATCCCAAAAGTGGAGTTATACACAAAGTCAATCCTATGACCTTGTGCAAAATAGAACATTCCTTTATATTTGCAAGTCTTTCCATCTGGTTGTAGCGTGCCCAAAATGTTGCAGGAACACCTTAATAAAGTAATGAGAAATGTTATCAACGAATTTAAATTTAACCTTGTTCGTTGCATGGCGATGATAACTACAGATTTATTCATGTATTAGAGAAGGGAACGTAAACAATAAAATCTTTGAAAAGTTTTAAGCTTCTGATGATGTTGCAGAAGAAATACTGACGTCACAGAAATAGTGCTTAGAGAACAAATTAGCATTTTTTTCGTGAGAGAAGTTCCAACGCTGACGCTGATTCGCACCTAAGATCTAAGCCACTACGTAATAGTGTACCTTCTTGCCCCTTTCGACGTGACAAACCGCGTTTGTTCCATCCTTTTAACAAAATTTGAGGGTTCAGATTTGTACTCGTACTTGCGATAAAGTTCGTATTTAAGCGCATGCAATTTGTTGCACGCGCGAGCAACATTACCCCGTGTCTCCGGGTGCTGCATGCGAAACTTTTATAATGCACCCTGGCGCATAGGTTGCTGCATTTTCTTTTGCTGCACCATTTTAAGTAACTAATCCAAAGCGCAGAATGTATAGGTAGAAACAAACACGAGGGTAAATTTTTTTATCGTATTTTGTGACAAAAATTTATATTTAAAAGATAAAGCGTAATTTACCACGAAAGCAGGACCGCCTCAAAGTTACTTGATCTTGTGGGAAATAATCAATCTAGAGTGTCCGAAAATCACAAGACTTTGAGATGCATATAATAAAAATAATTAAAAACACCATAAATGAGCTTTCGGTTCTGACCAGCGCCATGATGACATTCATATACTTTTTATCCAGAAAAAAAATATATATAAAATACTCTGTACAATTCCTAAGAGAATAAATTAATGAACTAAATAAATACGAGGGTGCTGACGTTATATTTTTACTGGGATACGGTTACTCTTTACTTATTAAAGGTTTACATGCAGTAAGGTGGAAAACTTCACGATGTTCATAATCCCTTACTTTCAGGTAAAGCATTGTCTTACCAATATAGGTGGCATTGCAGCAACCATACGAGTACTAGTATAGACTTGGGGAGTTTATGTAAAAATGTAAACAAGGAACCTAATTGTACAGAAGATTTAGAAATACTTTGTAAATCGCAACATAGAATTGATTAACGAAAAGATATATAAAAGCGATTTCTTGCTTGAAGTGAAACTGAACCTAGACACGGTAACACTACCAAAACTTTTTCCTTAGCAACAAAATCAGGCGACGACACGGACTTATCAGATAAACTTTATTAAACAATCTTTTTTAATACAATCATCAATAAATGAATCAGGACGTCAATTCTTTATAAATAATTATTTAAGTTAGCTAACCTCGAAATGGAGCTTAGAAAAGTCTGAAAGAATAGTAAAACAACGATAGAGGAAAGAAAATCTCTGACTGTGCTTAAACGTGATGTAAACGTTCGGTACAAGATGCACCCAGACGTTTTTTATTTCTTGTACTTAGACCTTTCCTATCTATGCTTTCTTTTGAGCTTATTTTTGTTAGTCGTGCATGACGCCAAAAGGACAACACATGTTTCGTTCGTTCGTGTCCATTATTATCTTACATGGCGCCCGGCAAGGGACACGTGAAAATATTATTTATGACTGGTGGTTTAAGACCGTCAAAAATACATTTAGGCGGATGAACAATGAAAAAGAAAATTAAATTTTGATAAAATTAGCATTAATGAAAATAATTAAAAAAATTACCCGTGTCTGTAATGTGTTATGACGAACGCCTAAGAAGATATAAGGGTTTAAAAGTTTTGCTGGCGTCAGCAAAGACCGACCGAAACACAAATTTTTTTAGAAATTTTTATACCCGTTGTATGCCCTTCATCGTATAGATGTTAAAACGCTAATCTAGAAAATTTTTACGATCATGTATATTTGACACCCAGTTAAAGAGAATTAGGATTTAAAAGCTTTTTGATGACTTCATCAACCCGTTCATTTCGAAACGTATTCAGGGTTTGGAAACATACCTAAATTAGTCCCAAGGTCTCCTTAGTTACCTGCGCGGTGAAAAATTGCTGACACTACAACCTCATTTTCAAGTTACTTGGTCTCAACGTTTTAAGTGCATTGTAATGGCTGCAGTAAGTTAAATCAGGACGTTAAAATAGTGATATTGACGTCGTGTTGTAACGTCAGAAAATTTACAATTTACGACAATACTTTTAGACATTGCTAAGGTGCAATGCAAAGGCGTCACCAATCTGAATATACTTTCTTAAAGTTTGGTAAATTAAATTTTGAAAAATATAATCGACTTTATAAAAAGTCACAGACTGACTGTCAGTCAGACAGACGGAATCTTCGTATTGATATAACAGATTTAGGATAAGATATATAGTAAGAAAGTTTTAAAAATTTAACTCGCGTGTATTTATAAAGGCTAATTAAAAATACTACACTAAAGTTAAAGTAAGTTGTACAAAAAGCCTTTGCAGGCAAAGTTTTTCAGCTTTTTATGCATGGATAAGTATGAAATGAAGCTGGGTGTCAAAATCCAAAAAGGACAATGGCGCTCAAAAATTGTAAAAGTGCAAAACATTTTTACCAATAATGTAAGAACGAGTTAATTTCAATTTTTTAACATTTTTTAACTTTTTTGTGATAAAACTCTGTAGGGTTTTTAACAACATCGTCCAGGACAGAAATAATGTGTTTTGTTTAAGCAACATAAGTTTTGATACTGTAAATATATTTTGAACTGCTTTAAGACGATAAGTCCTTATGGTACAGAAATGGTTTTTCAAGGCCGAGACAATCAAAAACCTAAACTGCGCTACTTATACCACTGTACTTGTTGAATTTTAAATGGAATTTCACAACTCAAAATACCACTTCTAAAATAAAACGTTTCTTGAAGCATCCCACTTTTACCAATTACAGTACCAATATCATTTTGCATTCATAAAGTCACTTTTAAAACTTTTTATACATGGCTAAAACTATATATTAGAGAATATTAGAAACATAAATTAGCGCAAGCAAAAAAACATTTCCAAGTGGTATGCACAAAGAAATATTTGGGAGTAATACCGAGATAACAAGTGTAGAGCATTTTTTTGTCATTTTATTTTTTCGGACTGTGCAATTACTATATCTTTAGCCCGTGGAACATATTTTTGAATTATTTGAATTAAATTAATCAGTTGGCCATTATCTGAACCAAATAATTCAACCTTTATAAACGATCAAATATATCCAGTTAAATGAAGAATTATTACGGCTCAGGACACGGACTTCTAGCTTGACGCAAGGCCAAAAAACTAATAAATCGCGGGATTCGACCTGAGAAATAAATTCCTGACGTTACGGCAATCGCTTCAAAAATCAGTCGAAGAAGACCGGTTTTTATTAGATTACAGATGTAACACGCGGAATCTTATAAAAACCAGCCTTCTTTACCTTAACACTCAAAAACCAGCCTTCTTTACCTTAACACTAGAAATTAATTAAAGTTAACTTTTATATACATGTTATTTTATTTACTTTGTTTGAAATCCAACTTCGGTACATTTTCCATCACAACCACCATTGTTGACAGTGCAAGAACTTGAACATTCTGAAAAGTTAATTAGTAAGAAAATAAATGTACACCAAAAAATACAAAATATGATGTAATATGAAATATAATACCTTGTATAACAGCGATGATTAAGAATAACGGGATGACGCGAAAGATCATCTCCAAACTGGTTTAACGGCACAAACAAATTTTCCAGAGAGTAAAAGAAAAAACGTAACAAGGGATGATATTCTAGAGTTTCGAACAATTTTTTACTCCTCTAAAAAAATAAACTTATAACCATGCCATGGTTGCGACAGCCTTTTTTCAATTAAATATGCAGACATATCATAAAAATTGATATTATTTTTCATTAATTAATATCAATTTCACTATTGAAGTGAAACTGATAATAATTTTCCAGATATTTAACAAACAAGAGAGTATTTGACTGAAATCTGGTCAAATAATTTGGAAACATATATTTTTCTTTCGTTGCTAGTCTTTATATACCTAATTGTCGGACATATAAGTGTCCGACAATTCAATGTATATTTTTGATGATACGGAAAAAAAACAGTTTAAACAAAGTGAGAGGAGTTTTTTTTCCTTCGTAGTTACAATTTAAAGTTCTTCTTCTTCTCATGCAGTTCTTTCGCTTGTTTTTGTATCACACTTAACTGCCCCTCTTTTCCATTGTACTTTCAAGTCAGAACCAGTGCCAATTATTCAAGATATATATAACACATAACAGAAATACTACAGATATACTATATAATAGAGTATATAGATTCATGCAAAAGTAATTTAAGAAATTTAAAAAATGATTGTAACTTTTCTTTAAAACTGTTTTCCACAAATTTTCCATTCATTTTCTAAACAAGTAACCCAAATCTAGACTATTTCTAGACATAAGGCAACCTTGAAAATCCAAAATTTGCTAGAGTGTTTCTTTACATTATAGTTCTCAAAAACTATAATGTTTTGGACAGGAAAATATGTATATCTGGCTGATTAGCGAGTAATAAAAATGATTAATTTGAAACATGTTTTGTGCAATAACCTATACAAAACAACTTTTATTTTTTTCTCGTTTCGAAAAGGTTGTAAACATTCAGGTTTGTTATCTATTGTGTACAATCGCTCGTACGTGTACATACTTTTACGTGTACATAAATTTTTGCATTACTCAAATATTTTCACAGGCAAGAAAAAACTTTTACTTTTGATCCATAAAAGTAGATACTAACAACACTTTCCTTATTACATTCAGAGATAAAAAGGTATATTATGGTTGACGGGAGTCATAAAACTTTTGTTTTGGTTATAAAATGCGAAGAATAATCTCTTCTTTTAAAAAGGCAAATCAAAAAATGGAAATATAGCTAGATACACAAAGTCTGAAAGAGGTAAACTTATTAGAGACAGAATGGCGGGGTAACACTTCTTTCACATATTATTTTCATTTATTAAGTCGGTTGTTTCTTAGTAACGAGAGTGAACAACCTAGAACACAGTGCCTTTGCGTGTAATTTGGCGTGCTAATCTTTAGGACCATTTTTTCTATATCTTCCTAAACACTATGTTTTGTCTTTCTAACTAGGTCACGACATTTACGTGTTTGTACGCCAAAATACTGATGAGAGTCGTAAATTTCTGTATTTCATTACTTAAACAATGTTCACTTTGCTCTAACTTGCGTTGGATATAAAATATCAAAATGTTATTTAAGTGAAAGCTGCTAACAAGAACGTTCTTGGTTGCTTGCAAGACAAAAAATGTTTCAAAAATTAAAATTTCATCATGTAATCATTGATCTGGCCGGTAAATTTTTAAGCTATATCTCTCCCAGGTGAATAGTTTTGTTCTAATCAGCTAATTTTCACATACGCACTTAGGTGTCCGACGTAAAAGGTATAATGCCTATAGAATTGAGAAACGTTTGTGTAGAACAATGAGTGTTTTAAAAGAATAAGAAATAGAATGATAAAAAATATACTTGCATTAATTGTGAGATGGCTACATGAAACTAACATTGTCTTTTTGGTCAGCAAAGCACTAGTTTTCTTATTAGCAGTTATTTTTTGTGTCTGTGTTCAAGTTTCTGAAATGTGAAAGAGTTATCTGAAGAGAAGCGCAAATTTTATTTAAAAAATTGGTAGAGCTTTCCCTCATGGCATTTTCAGGAAGTTGACAAAATCATAATAACCAAATCATTGTTTTTTCTTAGTTGGTAGGTAGATAAAATGTCCAACCATACTAACAAGGGCACAGACAGTTTCATAATATGGTAATGTCATTCTAAAAGTGTTTTTTTTTAGGATTTTATCGATGCAAGGCCAAAGGAAATCAAAACACAGATTATTCTCTTAGACACATTAAGGAAAACACGCAGAAAAATTTCATAATTCTTTTTTTTTCTGTTCAACCAACAACAATGCAATAAGCCAGAGTAAATTTTACATGCCTATTGGTGGGCACCATCCAGTTTGCCTAAATAATGCGCGACACAAAGTTATAGAAGCTAGAGACACGAATACAAAAATATACAAGTCAAAGTCAAGTCAAACTTCTTCTTGATGCTTAATTCACATTTTCGCAAAGGGTAAAGCATATTGTGAAATCAAACCCTATTGAAAATTATGCTGAGTCATGGCCTTTATTAAGTTCTTGGCTATAGAATAGCACCTTGGGTAGGAAGTTTAATAAAGAAAATGACTGACGAGAAGTTTATTGTAAATAAAATGGTAGTTTTTACAAAAATAATTTTGAAAATAATGAACTTCTTTATGTGGGTGCTTAAACACATGTGGGCGGTGGGCAAGAAACTCTTGGTCTGGTATTCCTGAGAAGATTGTAAAGTAACAAGAAGTTTCGATAACGCCCACACCTTTTGGTGGACGTGTGTAGCTTTGGCCCATCCTAGGAGTTTTTTTTTTAAATGACGGTATCTGTGTTGTTTTAAACCTTGTTCTCAGGGAGAGCCCACGGACAACTAATTCTAATTGCCAAATATATTGTTGCTGGTTTGATAGTAAAATTGGATATTTTATTTTAATTACTGTAACTGGTTATCGAGTAAATAAATATAGTTGGTCTGTGACCTGTAACACCCAGAGCTAGTTGTTTTTTATCGGCGCTCTAGCTACAGGTTTTCTTATAGTTGGCTATCAGTCATTTTATAATATTGCTACTCCATATTTATTCTACAAATTACTTTCAATTATTTTCTGCAAAACAGAGCTAGCTACCTTTCGTGTGTGTAAGACTTACTTTGATATAGATAAAACCAACTAAAATCGATAATTTTGTACTCTTAGCTATTTTGTATTCTTAAAAAAGATAAGTTAAAACACAGCTCGGCGCGTTATAAATATACAAATTCCTTTAGTCTTCCCACAAAGAGTGTAGTTACAGAAATTTTCCAATCCAACTCAGATTTCGAGAAAAAGCAAATCAACAAAAAAGTAAAGGCAATTAGAGACAGGACTACCAATAAATTATTTCAGAAAACGCAAATAGTTTTAATACTATTATTTTGAATTAAATACAATTAAAATAGCATTAAAAGCAAGACGAGCCGTTCTTCTTGGCTTTTCTACTAGACTTATACTTTAGCCCCTCAGTCCAAACTTATTTGTTTCACTAAACAAAAAATATCCTAGCTTTTTGTGCAAAAATATCAGTACTATTTCTTTACCCTAATTTTATATGATTTTTTTTTCTTTCGAAATTTTGGGAATCTTAATAATTCTGTTGGTATACTTCGCGTAGCAAACGTTCGCCATAATATCGCTTGACTGGCTTCGCTTGGGAAGCTTCGCAATAAATTGACTAAATTTGAAAATCACTACTCATAACTGAGATTTCAGGTATGTCTTTTGCCATCCAGAAACGCCCGTGACTTTTTGAAGGATGATATCTTTAGCGTTACTAATCTCAAATTTTAAAATTAAGCCTCCTTTCCGCCTAAAATTTTTCAAAGAATTCAAAAATTGCATTAATTTGGTCTTCAAAAAAAAGGTCTTGATGAAAAAGGTTTACAGTGCACCAATCTGCACTGAAGTATCTTGTCTACAGTGACGGTGGATGAAAATAAAACTGGGATTACGCTCTCAGAAGAAGGTGCTGAATACGCGTTCAAGCTTCTTAGAAGCATGAGTACTGTTCAACATAGACGCGTAATTATTCCTTGAGAAAATGTTTATAGAGAAAATAATACCTTATCACAAACAATTCGACACACGGCAGAACTAACTAAACTAACCAAATAAACGAGACTGGTTACAGATAGAACACAAATGGAAAAAAATGGGTAGGTTAAATATATAAAAATATGTAAAAGAATTAAATAAAGCCCTCTTGAGCTGAAGGCAAACCCCCTTGCTAAGCTTTCTTAAAGTTAGCAGTTAAGAGTGAGCTAAACTCTTTACGCCCTGTGTATTAACGGTAAACTGGTACGAATAAACCAGCTGGGGTAATACAAAAGCGCTCGGGTTTACATTTTCCTCCCCCATAAATTAAAAAAAAGAAAGAAAAAGAGAAAAAAGAAAAAAGGAAAAAGAAAGAAGACGGATCAACAGCGAACGACAAAATTGTGGCACGATTCTTAACATAAGCCCAATAAATACCTGCAGTCAACGTGCCGGAATAGTTAATTGTTGCTAACAATGAGTAGTTTTGATGAAATATTGTGTCCGTATCACTGACAAGAGGTAGTTGTAGGAGAGACTTACGTAAAGAAGCACATTCAACAACTCTGTTGTCTTTCCAGATGTTGTGCAAAGCATTGCGGACAAAACCACTTGTTTCCATCAATTAGAATTTCCGGTTCTAAGAATTTGCTGACACAAGATTGCATTTTAGATGTCATTGGTAGTGTTAAAATGTCCTGCACTTCGACATTTACGGAGGTGCACAGGCAGGTGTTACAGCTTACGAACATTTCAAGATTTCAGTTGAGATTTTATCTGCAGCAATCGGGGAAAATCACTTAAGTGCGTCCACAACCACAAACAAAGTATCTGCTACGTCCTGCTGAGTATTAAATTTGAAGTTCACATGCCCATCAGTGTGCATTTGAGTCCAATGTATTCCAATGCATTTACCCAAAGCTAAGCAGGCTCTATCTAAAACCAAGGGTGTCTCATGTCCCTAAAAGGGACCATCTAAAAAGGTTAGCCAAAGTAAAAATAACACTCAACCAATTGTCTAAAAAACATCGGATTTTTAAGTAAGGGCAACACTAGTTGATGGAATGGTACTTAATACTTGCAAAATGGCTTGGCGTAACAAGTGTTGCCTTTGTTTAAAAATCTGATGTTTTTATAGACACTAGTTGGTTGAGTGTCATTTTTATTTTGGCTAACCTTTTTAGATGGTTCCTTTTAGCGAGATGAAACACCCTTGGTCTCCACATTGGACAGAGCCTGCTTGGCTTTGGGTAATTGCATTTAAGAGTCAGTTGACCAAACATTGGACTCAAGTGCCAGCCAGATACAAAAAGAAGACCTCAGATCATTTGCAGTAGAATAAGCAAGTTTGTTGGTGAAGCACAATCTGTTTAAACATTCAGTGGTGGTTCTTGCACAATAACCTCCTGCTCCTACTTTCACTGCAAATAAATCAACTTGGCCAGGTGCAGCATACCCGACACTTCAGATTTTGTATGTGCCTTTGACCCGGCTCTCAACAAGGTTATTTTGTGGGATTTTTTGGAAGGTTTAAAAGGGAGCTCAAAAATGAACTTTTTCAAAGTTTTTACCAAATGGGTAAGTACGGAATCGTGTCTAAAGGTGTATCTTCCCTGGGAAAGAGCAGTTTTACAAGCACCAAGAATGTGAGAATGTGAAAATTTCTTTGTGACATAGGAAACAAGATGGTTCTGTATTTATTTTCCATCTCCTCAAGTTACTTGGTGAGGGCAGAACATCGTAAGTGGATTGCAGGCAGAAAGATAAGAGATTAGGACGAGTTGCTAGGATGTTTCTCCATGAAAGATCAAACGTAGTTCTCCCATCTTGTCTATTAGCTCTGCACCTGAAGTTGCAGTGCCTTAGATAGATAGCTTTTCTCGTCAATCTCAGCCGATGTTTTTGCAATCAACTTTCTGTACTTGTAAGTGGCGGTATTACTTCCACTTAACAATTGCAAAGACCGGTTCGTCCACGCTGTACAGGACTTCTTTTGGTTTTGTACTTTAAATCACACTCAGCTATGTCAATTGCATCGCTCACCTTACAAAAACCTGCCTTTACAGATGGATCGAGTGTTGACAGAATTGGATCTTTGGAGTGACGCAAAAGTAAGTGACCGCTAATCTTTACGGATTTCAAAATATAAGCGAGGCTCTTAATGGATCATGTTTCATTAACATCATTAACATGTTTTGTGCAATAACCTATACAAAACAACTTTTATCTTTTTCTCGTTTCGAAAAGGTTGTAAACATTCAGGTTTGTTATCTATTGTGTACAATCGCTCGTACGTGTTCATACTTTTACGTGTACATAAATTTTTGCATTACTCAAATATTTTCACAGGCAAGAAAAAACGTTTACTTTTGATCCATAAAAGTAGATACTAACAACACTTTCCTTATTACATTCAGAGATAAAAAGGTATATTATGGTTGACGGAAGTCATAAAACTTTTGTTTTGGTTATAAAATGCGAAGAATAATCTCTTCTTTTAAAAAGGCAAATCAAAAAATGGAAATATAGCTAGATACACAAAGTCTGAAAGAGGTAAACTTATTAGAGACAGAATGGCGGGGTAACACTTCTTTCACATATTATTTTCATTTATTAAGTCTGTTGTTTCTTAGTAACGAGAGTGAACAACCTAGAACACAGTGCCTTTGCGTGTAATTTGGCGTGCTAATCTTTAGGACCATTTTTTCTATATCTTCCTAAACACTATGTTTTGTCTTTCTAACTAAGTCACGACATTTACGTGTTTGTACGCCAAAATACTGATGAGAGTCGTAAATTTCTGTATTTCATTACTTAAACAATGTTCACTTTGCTCCAACTTGCGTTGGATATAAAATATCAAAATGCTATCTAAGTGAAAGCTGCTAACAAGAACGTTCTTGGTTGCTTGCAAGACAAAAAATGTTTCAAAAATTGAAATTTCATCATGTAATCATTGATCTAGCCGGTAAATTTTTAAGCTATATCTCTCTGAGGTGAATAGTTTTGTTCTAATCAGCTAATTTTCATATACGAGCTTAGGTGACAGACGTAAAAGGTATAATGCCTATAGAATTAAGAAACGTTTGTGTGGACCAATGAGTGTTTTAAAAGAATAAGAAATAGAATGATACAAAAATATTTACTTTTGGTCACCAAAGCACCAGTTTTCTTATTAACAGTTATTTTCTGTGTCTGTGTTTAAGTTTCTGAAATGTGTGAGAGTGACCTGAAGAGAAGCGCAAATTTCATTTAAAAAATTGCTAGAGCTTTACCACATGGCATTTTCAGGAAGTTAACAAAAGCATAATAATCAAATCATTGTTTTTTCTTAGGTGGTAGGTAGACAAAATGTTCCAACCATACCAACAAGGACACAGACAGTTTCATATTATGGCAATGTCATTCTAAAAGTGTATTTTTCTTAGAATTTTATCGATGCAAGGCCAAAGGAAATCAAAACACAGTTTATTGTCCTACATTAGAGAATACATGCGAAAAAATTTCGTAATTCTTTTTTTTCTGTTTAACCAGCAACAATGCAATAAGCCAGAGTAAATTTTACATGTCTATTGCTGGGCATCATCCAGTTTGCTTAAATAATGCGCAACACAAAGTTTTAGAAGCTAGAGACACGAATACAAAAATATACAAGTCATAAACTTCCTCTTGAGGCTTAATTCACATTTTCGCAAAGGTCAAGTAAAGCATATTTTGAAGTCAGACCCTATTGAAAACTATGCTGAGACATGGCCTTTGTTAAGTTCTTTGCTATAGAATAGCACCTTGAATAGGAAGAGGGTTCTGCGTTTAATAAA
Source organism: Hydractinia symbiolongicarpus (assembly GCF_029227915.1). NCBI lineage: Eukaryota > Metazoa > Cnidaria > Hydrozoa > Anthoathecata > Hydractiniidae > Hydractinia > Hydractinia symbiolongicarpus. The sequence goes on along the minus strand of NC_079878.1, from coordinate 21,829,146 downwards.
GAAAATGACTGACGAGAAGTCTATTGTAAATAAAATGGTAGTTTTAACAAAAACAATTTTGAAAATAATGAGCTTCTTTATGTGGGTGCTTAAACACATGTGGGCGGTGGACAAGAAACTCTTGGTCTGGTATTCCTGAGAAGATTGTAAAGAAACAAGAAGTTTCGATAACGCCCACACCTTTTGAAGGACGTGTGCAGCTTTTGCCCATCCTTAGAGTTTTTTTTAATTGACGGTTTCTATGTTGTTTTAAACCTTGTTCTCAGGGAGTGCCCACGGACAACTCATTCCTATTGCCAAATACATTTTTACTGGTTTTATAGCAAAATTGGATATTGTATTTTAATTACTGTAACTGATTACCGACTTAACAAATATAAAATTGTGATGAAAAACGGTTGGTCTGTTATCGGTAACACCCAGAGCTAGTTGTTTTTTATCTGCGCTCTAGCTACAGGTTCTCCTATAGTTGGCTATCAGTCATTTTATAATATAGCTACTCCATATTTATTCTACAAATTACTTTTAATTATTTTCTGCAAAACAGAGCTAGCTACCTTTCGTGTGTGTAAGACTTACTTTGATCTAGATAAAACCAACTAAAATCGATAATTTTGTACTCTTAGCTATTTTGTATTCTTAGAAACGATAAGTTAAAACACAGCTCGGCGCGTTATAAATATACAAATTCCTTTAGTCTTCCCACAAAGAGTGTAGGTACAGAAATTTTCCAATCCAACTCAGATTTCGAGAAAAAGCAAATCAACAAAAAAATAAAGGCAATTAGAGACAGGACTACCAATAAATTATTTCAGAAAACGAAAATAGTTTTAATACTATTAATTTGAATTAAATACAATTGAAATAGTATTAAAAGCAAGACGAGCCGTACTTCTTGGCTTTTCTACTAGACTTCTACTTTAGCCCCTCAGTCCAAACTTATTTGTTCTACTAAACAAAAAATATCCTAGCTTTTTGTGCAAAAATATCAGTACTATTTCTTTACCCTAAATTTTTAAATGATTTTTTTTCTATCAAAATTTTGAGAATCTTAATAATTCTCTTGCTTAACTTCGCGTAGCAAACGTGCTCCATGTTATCACTTCACTGGCTTCGCTTGGGAAGCTCAATTCCTTCGCAATAAATTGCCTAAATTTGAAAATCATTACTCATAACTGAGATTTCAGGTATGTCTTCTGCCATCCAGAAACGCCCACGACTTTTTGAAGGATGACATCTTTAGCTTTACTAATCTCAAATTTTAAAATTGTGCCTCCTTTCCGCCTAAAATTTTTCATAGAATTCAAAAATTGCATTAATTTGGTCTATCAAAAAAAGATCTTGATGAAAAAGGTTTACAGTGCACCAATCTGCACTGAAGTATCTTGTCTACAGGTTCGGTGGATGAAAATAAAACTGGGATTACGCTCTCAGAAGAAGGTGCTGAATACGCGTTCAAGCTTCTTAGAAGCATGAGTACTGTTCAACACGCGTAACTATTCCTTGAGAATATGCTTATAGAGAAAATAATCCTTCATCACAAACAATACGACACACGGCAGAACTAACAAAATAAACCAGACTGGTTACAGATAGAACACAAATAGAAAAAAATGGGTAGGTTAAATATATAAAAATATGTAAAAGAACTAAATAAAGCCCTCTTGTGCGCCAGAACTTGTGACTCTGCCTGTAGCTTTCCACATATGTTACAGGGCCCCAACACTCAGCCTTACACAAGAGGTTGACATGACAGGACTAGCCTGTAAATACTTTGACTAAGGACAGCAGGGTTGTCAAGCCTGAAGACCAAATTAGTAAACTTAGGCACCTTACTGAACTTTGGTAAAAAGTGGGGTCGCTACACTTAAAGACGAGCTGAAGGCAAACCCCTTGCTAAGCTTTTTTAAAGTTACCAGTGAAGAGTGAGCTAAACTCTTTACGCCCTGGGTATTAACGGTAAACTGGTACGAATGAACCAGCTGTGGTAATACAAAAGCGCTCGGGTTTACATTTTCTTCCCCCATAAATTAAAAAAAAAAAAAAAAAGAGAAAAAGAAAAAAAGGAATAAGAAAGAAAGCGGATCAACAGCGAACGTAACAAGGAATATAACATGAATTGTTGATGAGAATAGGTTGGGAGCAGTGTGGCACGATCCTTAACATAAGCCCAATAAATACCTGCAGTCAACGTACCGGAATGGTTAATTGTTGTTAACAATGAGTAGTTTTGATGAAATATTGTATCCGTATCACTGACAAGAGGTAGTTGTAGGAGAGACTTACGTAAAGAAGCACATTCAACAACTCTGTTGTCTTTCCAAATGTTGTGCAAAGCATTGCGGACAAAACCACTTGTTTCCATCAATTAGAATTTCCGGTTCTAAGAATTTTCTGACACAAGATTGCATTTTAGATGTCATTGGTAGTGTTAAAATGTCCTGCACTTCGACATTTACAGAGGTGCACAGGCAGGTGTTACAGCTTACAAACATAAAGATTTAAGTTGAGATTTTATCTGCAGCAATCGGGGAAAATCCCTTAAGTGCGTCCACAACCACAAACAAAATATCTGCCACGTCCTGATGAGTTCACATGCCCATCAGTGTGCATTTGAGTCCAATGTTTGGTCGACAGTTTCCTTAATGCATTTACCCAAAGCTAAGCAGGCTCTACCTAATGTGGAAACCAAGGGTGTTTCATGTCCCTAAAAGGGACCATCTAAAAAGGTTAGCCAAAGTAAAAATAACACTTAACAAATTGTCTAAAAAACATCGGATTTTTAAGTAAGGGCAACACTTGTTGATGGAATGGTACTTAATACTTGCAAAATGGCGTGGCGTAACAAGTGTTGCCGTTGTTTAAAAATCTGATGTTTTTATAGACACTAATTGGTTGAGTGTCATTTTTATTTTGGCTAACCTTTTTAGATGGTTCCTTTTAGCGAGATGAAACACCCTTGTTCGCCACATTGGACAGAGCCTGCTTGGCTTTGGGTAATTGCATTTAAGAGTCAGTTGACCAAACATTGGACTCAAGTGCCAGCCAGATACAAAAAGAAGACCTCATGCTGATTTTACCGAGATCATTTGCAGTAGAATAAGCAAGTTTGTTGGTGAAGCACAATCTGTTTAAACATTCAGTGGTGGTTCATGCACAATAACCTCCTGCTCCTACTTTCACTGCAAAGAAATCAACTTGGCCAGGTGCAGCATACACGACACTTTAGATTTTGTATGTGCCTTTGACCCGGCTCTCAAAAAGGTTTGTGGGATTTTTTGGAAGGTTCAGAAGGGAGCTCAAAAATGAACTTTTTCAAAGTTTCTACCAAATGGGTAAGTACGGAATCGTGTCTAAAGGTGTATCTTCCCTGGGAAAGAGCAGTTTTACAAGCACCAAGAATGCGAGCAGAAGTGCAAATTTCTTTGTGACATAGGAAACAAGATGGTTCTATATTTATTTTCCATCTCCTCAAGTTACTTGGTGAGGGCAGAACATCGTAAGTGGATTGCAGGCAGAAAGATAAGAGATTAGGACAAGTTGCTAGGATGTTTCTCCATGAAAGATCAAACGTAGTTCTCCCATCTTGTCTATTAGCTCTGCACCTGAAGTTGGAGTGCCTTAGATAGATAGCTTTTCTCGTCAATCTCAGCCGATGTTTTTGCAATCAACTTTCTGTACTTGTAAGTGGCGGTTTTACTTCCACTTAACAATTGCAAAGACCGGTTCGTCCAGGATGTACTTCTTATGGTTTTGTACTTTAAATCACCCTCAGCTATGTCAATTGCATCGCTCACCTTACAAAAACCTGCCTCTACAGATGGATCGAGTGTTGACAGAATTGGATCTTTGGAGTGACGCAAAAGTAAGTGACCGCTAATCTTTACGGATTTCAAAATAGAAGCGAGGCTCTTAATGGATCGAGGGCAAGGAGAGGAGGCCGCATATAGGGAGATGTTTGTGATGGAACAATGCTAGTTCAGCCAATTTTGTTTGAACACTGATGCCTTTTGCTCTAGGCGCCCTTCAACAGACATCGAAATCTCGTACATTAAAATTGGCCACTTTGCGGAATAAAGAAAGATGTTGCTAGATCCAAAGTTTTTGTGCTGTAGTGTATAAGGACTAATTAATGACACCCAGTTTTCCCTCCAATTCGTCGATGGACTTTCTGTCTGAGATAGAACAATCAATAATCCGGCCTAAAAATTGCACGAGGACATTTCTGCCCAATCTAGAGACCTGAAATAAATTGAAAACGACAAGAGTTTGTACATAATTTCTTCTTTTTTAAAAAAGTAAAATAGACAAAAAAAACATACTCTGATACCAAGTGGAAGATTTGACATCACTTTTTTTTTTACCGCCGTGCAATGTAACGAGATACGCGAAAAGCGGTATGTGAAGGACAGGCAATCATGTGAAGTTATCCGCGGCCACCGACTAGTCATTATAATACTACCTTTTTGTCTGTTTTTGTCAATCTGTTTAAAATGGCAGGTTATATTCCGGTGGTCTTTTCGGGATTTCTTAGAAACAACTTTTTTAGGAGAAAGGGCATTAATAATTTAGCAACCGAATTATAATCGCACTTATCCTTAATAGCGATATATCAACGAAGAAGGGGGGAGGGGAATGGGCGTAAATTTTACTAAATTAATACTAAATAGCACTTTTTTAAGTATTTAAGAAAGCAACGACAATGAAAAGCTTAGAGAAAACGATTTAAAGAGCACTTGCACCCCTTCCTTTTTTATTTATATAAGTAATATTGGATTCAAGCAACAATTTTATGATAAGTTCAAAGCTGTTTGTATTGTTTATTGTTAGATCCTTGTTTGTACTCATATATGGAACATAACTTTCACGTTTGAGAGTGATTTCGAGTGACTTCTAGCAGGGCTTTTATTAATCCTCCACACTGGTCGGGTTCCTTTTAGCTAACTGTTAACCATCTAACCTAAAGATATTTTTAACAACTGTAGCTCCAGGCCAGAAGTTGGTTAAAATATGCGTGCGTTTTTGTGACTGATAAGATTCTTTCCATAACCAAACAAACAAACAAACAAACAAGCAATAAAAAACACTTTATTGTTATGGTTGTACAGTGGCTTACAGAATAACTTAATATACAGTTAGAAGATCTATAATAACAAGTTATATAAAATGAGAAGATCTTTTTATTTCTTTTCAAAACACTTTTTAAATTCTTACTAGTGTTTTGATGCAAAGCAATGCCTTATCATGTAACAACTCGGTTGCTTTCAAAAACATTTACTAAAAAACATTTGTTGATATTTATTGCTGACAATAATTAAATATTAAAGAATCAAATTTAGCAAAGGAAGAGAAGAAAGGAGGAAGGAGAGGTATGGTGTAAGGAGGCAAAATCTCCCTCGGAGTTAAGAGCATTAAAATAAATAATTATACACCTAACCGGCTCCCCCCCCCCCCCCCCTCTTAAAAAAAAGTAAAATACAAACAAATACTTCCTCGTTAATTAGCTACTACTACTTCACTATTACCTTCCTTACAATATCAACTTACTAAACAATCTTAACATAAATTACATATTCAAATGATATTCTCAATCACAATGCAATAACTTGTCTATAGTATGTGTGCATGTAAACTAGAATACAAAAACGGTGGTATTCCCAATCAACATGTGCAAACAAAACAGACCTACTCATATCCAAACTCATCTAATTGTACAGTGTCGTACATGTTATATACCGCATATGGTGAAATAGACTCAGTATCTCTCCTTCCGTGGTTAACGTATTGATTTTGGCACGAAGGTGATGCATCGAGATTTTTAGGTGCAGGAGAAGATGTACCACAATGTCTTTTCACGCACACACAAATTACGACAAGTATCACAAGGAAAACACTACCACCTCCAGATGATCCAGCAATTAACAATAAGCTATTCTTTTCCTCTATAAAAATAGATGTTTTACAAATAAGACATTTTTAGCTAATTAGACCTCTTGAAAGACGCCACCAGTTATTACTTGTTATTCTGTTCTGATAAATTCAAACTGCTGACAGAGTTGTGTCGAAGAAACTTATTGGTTGACTAATTTTTAAACATACTAAACATACTATGATAAAGGTAACCTTAAAATTGCCAAAGAGTTGCCGACAAAAATTGTGCAGGTCGTGCTTGTTTCGCTTTACTTTCAATGCAGACGTTATCCTATTTGTTAAACAAACCTCACAGGTTGTCAATTTAGGTCGCATAATACTAAAAGTGTTTTAAGCTATGGTTATATTTAGTGTATTTTTAATTCGTCATGAATGAAACTATCACACACACAGACTACCGTTAAACCGAAGGAGAGTTTAAAATTCGTTATATAAATCATACGAAATCACTTCGCAATGCAACGTTTCCTAGCGAGACATGATTTTAAAATACATCTACATAGAAATAACCAAAATAAGGGTTACAGCCTCAGTCAGCCACATTGTTGCCCGCACAATACGGTATAGAAGTGTTTCAAAAAGGTTTGATTGGTGCATGCTTGAAAAAGAAACCATCTAAAGAGCTGAGCCAAAACTTAGTATGAAATTGTTGAAATATGTAGTTTGAGTGTTATTATTGTCGTTACTTTTGCTTTTTCAACGACACCAATTTTTCATACTTTTTTAGTGGGCAGTGTGCAATTACATTTCAAAATCAATTGTTTTGTCTGAGGAGCCATACATTTTATTTTTAAAAATAAGTTAATGATGAAATAAGAAATTTATTATTGCATTTCAGTAAAAGTATTTATAGTGACAAAACATCACAGGGTGGAGATGAGAAGTGATTAAATGTACTACTGCTTAAATACGTGCACTTTTGATTAAAGATGGTAACGAAAGGTTCGTCAAATGCTTTATGGACGATCTCTTTCTTCAAACACAACGCAATCATTATAGTAAGAGTCAGAAAGACATACTGCAAGGTGATGTAGTACAATCAAGATGTTCTGTGTTGTTTCCCAAGCAATGATTTCCACCATTTGCGGGTGCAGGATTGTTACATAAACGTGTTCTTCTTCTGATTCCACCTCCACAAGTGACTGGACATGCTGAGTACGACGACCATCCACCCCAATTTCCGTGTACAGCTAAGAAAACAACATAGCTTCCATATTATGTTTTGGAATGTTAAGATCTGATATTTAAAAGCAAGCTCTCGATGAAATAAGGTGATAATAGTTCATTATACTACATAACTATTTATAGCAAGTTACATCGCAAAGTGGAGTAATACAGTTCTTTGATGCTGTAGCGTTTTTATTGGTACATTTATGTCGCAGAATATTAGAACAGAAATCTTGCAGAAAGGAGGTAATTGATGCTAAAGTATTTCAGAACAAAGTTTCTACTTTTTTTAACAAAATGTGATTAATAATGCAGTGATGAAATTTAGCAAGACTTACTGCATGTTGATGGAGCACAACTAAGTTTTTCTTTAACAGAAACCTTTTGCATTTTTGACAAAAAAGAGGTGGAAATAAAGTACTTGCCCATTAAATTTTAAAAATCTTTTACTATTTTATGGCTAGTCATGGTAATATAAAGTAATACAAAATGTATGCCAGGAAAATTATTAAATTTTTATATCCTAACTTTATTGCGTCTGGTTTCTTAAAGCAATAGACAAAGGTAAAATCGACTCAAAGAAGTCGGCAGTAGTTGGTCAGGCTGATTGGTTAAAGGAGTCAATACAAAGCTTTGCTCAGTGCAAAATTTTAGTCACTGAGCAAACATGGTCATTTAGTAAAATTGACTTAAAAAATCGCAAAGATTTTTTCCGAAAATAATTTGCTCGCTTAAGTATTATTTGTTAAGATATCATTTTTTATGTTCAAAAATATACAATGATAAAAGAAAGAACCAATTAACTAACATAGTAACAACAACAATATTTATATAGCAAGAGGGGTCGCCTTATTAGTGCAATTCTTTAACCCTATTCGGTCCGGGGGGGGGGCGGATTCCGCCCCCCCTGACGGTTTTTTTTTAATAACTCCTGATTGCTTTGTTACATAGCTATGATACTTACTGAGTTTCAACATTTATCTATTAGACACCTGCATGCTAATTTTTTAGGTCCCATACCTTTCAGAGGCTTTGATATTGGCCATTACTCGAAACTACCCCTAAAAATCTCTATGAAATCCTTATAATGGGGAAAATATAATAACTCCTGTTAGGATTATTCTTAGAACTTGAAACATGCAACACAACTTTGTTTCATCAAGAAGAATCATTTTGAATAATTTGAACACGTGACTAATCCGATTTCCCGATTTTGTCGGATTTTACCCGAAAATCGGAAAAAAAACGGATTTTCGGGCAATTTTTGGCAATTTTTCATCCGATCCATGTAAAAACCGGAAGATATGTTAAATAACTTTTATTTAGCTTTCAGAAACTTCAAACAGAATGTAAAAATTCGCTCTAGAACAAAAGTAATTATATTTTAAGCAGATAGTGACATTTTTAACAATTTTCAAGCTTTTGATGACGTCACAGAAAATGTGCTGACGCAAGCAAATTTTTTTGGCACCATTTTGTTCCTTTTATGACGTACTATAAGTGTGCCAAGTTTGATTCAATTTGAACAACCCTATGAAAAGTTATTGAGGGGGGGCGGAATCCGCCCCCCCCCCGGTCATAGTATGTTCGAAAAACCCCGGACCGAATAGGGTTAATGGGGCACTATTTGAAGTTGTGTAACTCCTCCTTTGTCAAAGAAAAATATATCGTACGAGCTATAACATTCGTTAAATATCCATACATAACAATTAGTAATGATTTGCTTGTGGTTTTAAAAATAGATTAAAATTAAATAATAACTTTTGATTTTTGAAGTTTACAGCTATGAGCCTAAACGTTAGAGTAAAATTTAGCTTATATTATTGGATATGTAAAACACCCCTAGTGTAGTACAGTAAAGGTATTTTTGTTGACAATAACAGAAAGTAGACTAACGCAATTTGTAAATAATAAAGGTGCTAAAAAAACGAATTTTTACCTTTAAATGTCAATGCGGTCAAATGTACAAAAGCAAAATTTAGTAAGACTTACTACAACGGGACGTAGTGCAATTAAGTTGCTCTGTGTTGTGTCCAGGGCAATAGTCATGACTATTGATAGGAGCAGGACTGTTGCACAAACGTGTTCTTGTCTTAAATCCATATCCGCAGGTGGCTGAACAGATTGAGTACGACGACCATTCTCCCCAATTTGCAGGTGGTACTGAAATGAGACAAATGCATAGAAGCAACGTGTAAAAATACCATACTTCTTAGCGCTTATCGATAAATGGTTGCGTAAATATGTTGGTAGTATTGGTAATATTACTTTAATACAATAATAACCGATTACGCCGGGCTGTACCGCAAAATATAAAAGTGCCGACCGAGCTTGCGAGGTCTGTGCCATGACTGAGGGCGATATTTTTGGTACAGCACGGGTAATCGGTTATTATTGTGTTTGTTAACCGTCTAAGTTAGATGAAAATAAAAAATAAGAATTTTAGTTTAGTGTTCTTATAATAATATAATTCACTAGCACTTCTTTTGTTAACACTCGAGGTCAAAATTTGAAGTCCTGTTTAAAAACAAACATTTTATTTGGATTCGAAAGTCTCTATAGAATAAAACTTTGTAAACAAAACGTTACGATGTTCGACACGTACAGAATAATATGTAAAGTTGAATGCGCAGCTAAAATATAGTTACAACGAATATTGAAGTAATTTTTTTAACTAGCTAGCTAGCCAAGAATAACATGGGCTTCAACGAGTTTTTAGTGACTCGGTCACCACAAAGCTGAAGGAACGAATCTGAAAATGAGAGGAGATGTATTTTTTATGATTCCGTCGCCCTGTATTTTCAGTATTTTTGATAAAACTGGATATCAGATCATCGCTTTTTTATGAACAATGTAGCTAGTTAACTAGCCATGTCGAAGAGGCACCATGACGAAATGTTGCTGAATCTGGATTAACTGTTAAACTTGACATTGTTTTGTTTCTATCCTATGAAAATGTTTTTATCGATAAATGTATTGTAGGAGTTAAATATATAATCATTTCCAATGGTTCTTAAATATTTTTATTCTTTTTTGTTTACATTTTAAGCTACCATTTTTTTTGACGACGGGCAATACCGCAATATATCGGCCCGTCGTCAAGAGCACTAAGCCAATCAGAATGTGTAAAAACCCGTAGTGCCGCTTGAAAAATCCAGACGGTTAACAAACTTGCATAACGTTTAGTCATGTCTTGCCGACTAAATTTCACAAATCAAGTGACTATTTTATGACCAGTCAAGGTAATATAAAGTAATACAAATTGCATGCCAGGGAAAATAATTAAATTTGAAATTCTAATTTTATTGCATTTGGTTTCTTAAAGCAATAAATAAGGCAAAAGAAAATCGACTCGGGCAACTTCGTCGTAGTAGTTGGTAAAAAGGCTGATTGCTTAAAATAGCCAGTACAAAGCTTTGGTCAGTACACTATTTTAGTCACTGCTACATTTTATTACTGATAGGGCATCAACTTTTAATATATTAAGACTGCCTTTTTTTTAAAACAGAAAGTCTAATAAAAAAAGAAAAACATACTTTATTAGAATACAACAGTTTTTATGGCAAAGCCAAAAAAAGAAGTTTTTTCTTTTCCTGTTTTTTTTTTTCTTTTTTATTCTTTCGAAAATATAGACAATTAATTATACGGGTAGGAATGTAGTAAGACATACCGCAAGGAGCTACTGCGCAACTTAGTTGATGTGTGCTGTTTCCAATGCAAGTGTTCCCACCATTTGCGGAAGCAGGATTGTTACATCGACGTGTTTTCGTCTTGATGCCACTGCCGCAAGTTACTGAACATACTGAGTATGATGACCATGCTCCCCAATTTCCGTTTACAACTAAAAAAGATATGTAATGATATGTAAGAGAAAATTTAAACAAAAACCGTAAGTATTACAAACTTTTTAATAAGAAACTCTAAGCATCAGTTATTTGTGCACTACGAACACCCAAAATCTAATCAAGGGACATAATTTAAGGGTATTTAAAGGCCAAAAAACAGCGTCTATGTCCACGCCGATTATTTTGCAAGTTCAAAAAGCAGACGTTATGAATGAAATTATCACGCAAACAGACTACTGTTAAAGGAAAGGAGAATTGAAATATAAGGGTTACAGCCTTAAATGATCATCGTTTCCCGCAAAATACGGTATAGAAGTGTTTAAAAAAGGTGCGATAGGTGTATGCTTGAAAAAGAAGCCATCTCAAGCACCGAACCGAAAGCGCTTGTAAACAAAACAATCGAAATGATGTTTGGGTGTTATCGTTGTCGTTACTTTTTCTTTTTCACCGACACGAATTTTTCATACTCAATTAAGGCCCTCACTAACTTTTTTTACTGTGCAGTGTGCTATAGTATTTCAAAGTCAATTGTTTTGTCTAAGGAGTCATATATTTCGTACTATTATTTGGACTTTAAAAATATACATTTTTTTATAATAAGTTAATCATAAAACAAGAAAAATATTATTGCATTTCAGTGAAAGTATTTATAAGAAAAACATCACAGGGTGTAGGTGTGAAATAATTCGATGTACTTTGTGATTAAAAATGATCACAAAAGGTTCGCCCAATCCGTTATAGATTTTTTTTCTTTTTAAACACAATGCAATCATTATAGCTAGAGTTTGAATGACATACTGCAAGGTGATGGGGAGCAATTAAGTTGTTGTGTGCTGCTTCCAATGCAAATGTTTCCGCCGTTTACAGGAGCAGGATTGTTACATAGACGTGTTCTTGTCCTGACTCCACCTCCGCAGGTGACTGGACATGCTGAGTACGACGACCATCCGCCCCAATTTCCGTGTACAACTAAAACAGTTAAAGGATTAAAAAATGGGAACGACTGTGAAAGCCATGTGTTTTCGATATTAGTTTTTGCAATATTAAGATTTGATTTTTATCATTAAAAGCAAACTATTGATAAAATAACGGGAAAATACATATAATTATACTACAAAAGTATTTATAGCATGTAAAATCACAACATGGTTTATTGTAGTTCTTTGATGCTGTAGCGTTTATATTTGTACATTTATGTCGTAGAATATTGGAACGGAAATCTTGCAGAAAGGATGTAATCGATACTAAAGTACTTTGTAAATTATAATGCGGTATCAAAATTTAGTAAGGCATACTGCAATGTGATGTAGCGCAACTTTGTTGTTCTGTGCCGCTTCCAAAGCAATGATTTCCACCATTTTCGGGAGCAGGATTGTTACATAGCCGTGTTCTTGTCATGATTCCACCACCGCAGGTGACTGGACATGCTGAGTACGACGACCATCCGCCCCAATTTCCGTGTACAACTAAAAAGGATATGTAATGATATGTAAGAGAAAATTTAAACAAAAACCGTAAGTATTACAAACGTTTTAATAAGAAACTCTAAACATCAGTTATTTGCGTACTACGAACACCCAAAATCTAATTAAAGGACATAATTCAAGGGTATTTGAAGGCCAAAAAACAACGTCTATGTCCACAACAATTATTTTGCAAGTTCAAAGAGCAGACGTTATGAATAAAATTATCACGCAAACAGACTACTGTTAAAGGAAAGGAGAATTGAAATATAAGGGTTACAGCCTTAAATGATCATCGTTTCCCGCAAAATACGGTATAGAAGTGTTTCAAAAAGGTGCGATAGGTGAATGCTTGAAAAAGAAGCCATCTCAAGCACCGAACCGAAAGCGCTTGTAAACAAAACAATCGAAATGATGTTTGGGTGTTATCGTTGCCGTTACTTTTTCTTCTTCACCGACACGAATTTTTCATACTCAATTAAGGCCCTTACTAACTTTTTTACTGTGCAGTGTGCTAAAATATTTCAAAGTCAATTGTTTTGTTTAAGGAGTCATATATTTCGTACTATTATTTGGATTTTAAAAATATATATTTTTTTATAATAAGTTAATCATAAAACAAGAAAAACATTATTGCATTTCAGTGAAAGTATTTATAAGAAAAACATCACAGGGTGAAGGTGTAAAATAATTCGATGTACTTTGTGATTAAAAATGATCACAAAAGGTTCGCCCAATCCGTTATAGATTTTTTTTTTCTTTTTAAACACAATGCAATCATTATAGCTAGAGTTTGAAAGACATACTGCAAGGTGATGTGGAGCAATTAAGTTGTTGTGTGCTGCTTCCAATGCAAATGTTTCCACCGTTTGCAGGAGCAGGATTGTTACATAGACGTGTTCTTGTCCTGATTCCACCTCCGCAGGTGACTGGACATGCTGAGTACGACGACCATCCGCCCCAATTTCCGTGTACAACTAAAACAGTTGAAGGATTAAAAAATGGGAACGACTGTGAAAGCCATATGTTTTCGATATTAGTTTTTGCAATATTAAGATTTGATTTTTATCATTAAAAGCAAGCTATTGATAAAATAACGGGAATATACATAATTATACTACAAAAGTATTTATAGCATGTAAAATAACAACATGGTTTATTGTAGTTCTCTGATGCTGTAGCGTTTATATTTGTACATTTATGTCGTAGAATATTGGAACGGAAATCTTGCAGAAAGGATGTAATCGATACTAAAGTACTTAGTAAATTATAATGCAGTATCAAAATTTAGTAAGGCATACTGCAAGGTGATGTAGCACAACTTTGTTGTTCTGTGCCGCTTCCAAAGCAAGGATTTCCACCATTTTCGGGAGCAGGATTGTTACATAACCGTGTTCTTGTCATGATTCCACCACCGCAGGTGACTGGACATGCTGAGTACGACGACCATCCGCCCCAATTTCCGTGTACAACTAAAAGAGTTAAAAGGTTAACAAATAGAACACAACTATAAAATCACCATATTTCAATATTATGTTTTGGAGGACCATTGATTGGAAACATGTTACAGGATAGACTTGTTGTTATTCTTTGCGGGATAATTTTTATAAATTTACAAAAAATCGCAAAAATTTATTTTTTGAACACTTATTTATTCTTAATCTATAATTTTTTTCATTTTTATATTTCATTTTAGGGAGAAGAACAATTTTGTACAAAATTGAACCCAAATAAATGTTAATAATAATAATAATAATAATAATAATAATAATAATAATAATAATAATAATAATAATAATAATAATAATAATAATAATAATAATAATAATAATAATAATAATAATAATAATAATAATAATAATAATAATAATATTTCGTACTATTATTTGGATTTTAAAAATATATATTTTTTTATATAATCATAAAACAAGAAAAATATTATTGCATTTCAGTGAAAGTATTTATAAGAAAAATATCACAGGGTGAAGGTGTGAAATAATTTGATGTACTTTGTGATTAAAAATGATCACAAAAGGTTCGCCCAATCCGTTATAGATTTTTTTTTTCTTTTTAAACACAATGCAATCATTATAGCTAGAGTTTGAAAGACATACTGCAAGGTGATGTGGAGCAATTAAGTTGTTGTGTGCTGCTTCCAATGCAAATGTTTCCGCCGTTTACAGGATTGTTACATAGACGTGTTCTTGTCCTGATTCCACCTCCGCAGGTGACGGGACATGCTGAGTACGACGACCATCTGCCCCAATTTCCGCAAGTCACGGGACATGCTGAGTACGATGACCATGCTCCCCAATTTCCATGAAGCACTTCTAGGTTTTGGAACAAGATAATAATAATAATAATAATAATAATAATAATAATAATAATAATAATAATAATAATAATAATAATAATAATAATAATAATAATAATAATAATAATAATAATAATAATAATAATAATAATAATAATAATAATAATAATAATAATAATAATAATAATAATAATAATAATAATAATAATAATAATAATAATAATAATAATAATAATAATAATAATAATAACTAGCTGTTTCCCGTGGAAGAATCCACTGTATTCCATTTAATTTATGTAGCAGATATATGTCCATCAAAAATCAAACAATACAGCAGTGCGCATCTTACATCTGCATTATTATATAAATGACCAAAAAAATTGAAGGTTTTCAACAACTGCAGTATTTATGTGACATTTAAAATCTAAATCTACTAAAATTACTTGCTCTGACCATCTGACAAATGCGAAAATTATTCGGAAAGAAGTTTTCAACATACATCTCACCCATAAAATTTAAATCACTCAAAACGCCACATATATACAAAAAAGCTGATCAATGTCAAACACAAATCTCTCTCATTGTATATGTTAAAATCAGTTAGTTTATTGCAAACCCTGCCAAAGGTTGACACACAATATGAAAAAAAAAAAATAAATTGTGCCTCTGACAGAATTTTTTATCTAAGGTGAAAAAAAGGGATTTGCAAGGACAAATTATAATGCAATGAAACATTATTTGATATATTGCATACAGTCCTTCCTCACCAAACTTTAGACAAAATGCCAACAAAATAACGGTGTTTAAATCTAAAATTAATAAAGTCCTTTTAGCAATTTGCATGCTGTTTTACCATCAATAAAGTAAACAAAATTTCAAATCTCACATAGTATTCTGTCACAAATTTTCATAAAATATATATATAAGTCATAATGAGTCATGTTAAACAACAGCAATCAATCTGTATATAAGTTCATTTTATGTCAATTTTTGCACCAATTTTGCAACACAAAATACAAATTCTAAATAATACTAAAATCTCTTATTTTGGTCCTTCGCATACCGAAGGTCTCCCACAAAAGTTTAATCAAAATGTAAAAAATGAGAGGTAACGACAAAATCAAAGTTTGCAAAATTTAACTATTTCAGTACATATATCTACTGCATATGCCCTCTAAAACAATATTTTAATCCAAAATGCCAAAGAAAAACAGTTTGCAACAAAAATCAGTTATTTCGATAATATTGCATACACTCTTTCCTCACAAAAGCTTCACAAACTGTAAAAAAAAGAATGGTTGTAGGGAGTGCTTCTGATTCAACAAAAAAAGTTTTTTTGACATATTGCATCTAGCCCTTACCCATTAAATCTTACACAAAATTTCCAAAACTATATACGATTTAGAACACATCAAATTTAAATCGAGAAGGATCAGTCATTTCGATATATTGCACGGAGTCCTCCCCAGTAAGAATTTATACAAAATATAGAAAAACAAAGCTTGCAAGGTGTAATATTGAATTCTTCTTCTGTGTATATATATATGGTCCTTCCTCGCAAAATTAACATAAAATGTCAAAAAGGTTCAGATATAACATCTAACACAACAAAAATCAGTTATCAGTATATGTCATGCCATTGTCTTCCACCAAATGTTCCCCTTAAGGTTTCACAGACACAGCCTGTAAATTAAAAACAACTAAGATCAGGTATTTTGGTCTATTTCATACCATTCTGTTCCAAATAACTTATAAAATGTAAAAATTGAGTGGTAAAACAGAAATGTCAAAAAGAAGAAAAAAATAGCTTACAAAGAGTATAAAATTGAAATCAACAAAGTAGCTCTTTTGGTGTATTAAATATAAGCCATACGCACAAAAGTTTACACTAAATGTAAGAAAATGGTTGTGTTTAGTAATTTTAAATTAAGAAAAGTCAGTTCTTTTAGCATGCTGATTAAGGTTTTTGCCCACAATTTGAAACAAATTAAATTTACATTTTAAAAATAAGTAATTTCTGAACTTTATTTTCAGAATATTTGGAGGAAAAGAACTTCGCAAACCAAAAAAAACCCAGGAAAATGTTTAAAATTTTCAGGGTTAATAACGTTAGATGTGTTTTGTGGGAATATATATACTGGGAATCTTTAGTTTAAAGCTAGCATTAGCTAGCTACAGCAGCTAATAGCTAGTCACTTAAATATAAACTGGAGACTTAGCTAGGTATAAAGAACATGGCTACATATATATATATATATTCCTAGCTAGCTAGCTAGCTAGTTGTTGGTGGTGGTTGGCTTTTTATGATGCTAGCTATAAAACATGTCTGGCAACAATAATATAATCAAAACTGAAAATAAAACATGAAAAAACCTTACAGAACCTTGCTATGATTAATTTATAAAACCATGCTCTTCTTCAAATGTTTTTTTAAAGATTTATTTTGAATGAAAGAGTAGAGAATACTCAAAAAGAACAGCCATCTTTTTCGTAAACACAATTTCCGTTTTATGCTAGGAACTTCATTTAACAGTCCGTATGCTTTGTGAATATCTAATACCGTTTCATATGTAGCGATACCTATATATATATGCTAACATAGAGTTTTTTTGGCATAAGGGTATATATATTTATATCGTTATTAGCAGCGGGTTATATATTTACACCTTATGTGCGATTTCTATGCAGTACAACCCTAATTTTTTTAGTTAAATTTTAGCGTACGGCCACGTCATAAGAAAGTAACCCGTGATTTCCGTGTCGTGGACTCACAGTTTTAGTCACGCAAGGGAATTAATATATAAGATAATAATAATAATAATAATAATAATAATAATAATAATAATAATAATAATAATAATAATAATAATAATAATAATAATAATAATAATAATAATAATAATAATAATAATAATAATAATAATAATAATAATAATAATAATAATAATAATAATAACTATATTCATGGACTGTTTTGTTACATGTCGGCAGGGCTGATTTGTTACATCCGGGCGGGATTGCTACATAAATAGGTCTGTTTTGTCACATCGGGTTGTTTTGTTACGGGAGATCGGGCGGTTTTGCTACCATTCCGGCTGTTTTGTTACCGTGCATAATTTCAAGATGGCAGCGTGATTGGCAGCAGCGACACTCCAACAGTAGTTTAGCAAATCTTTTTGGTTAAGTTTGGGGCCCGTGCTGTATTGTAAACAAAACTCTCTCTACAATAAGTTGTTCAAAGTTTATGCTGGCTAGCTAACTGTGTTTTGCTTTGGTTTATATCGCCAGTTTTCATTTAGCTGACAGCAACACTCGTGTAGATAGCTAGCTAGCTAGCTATCTCAATGAAAGTATTTTATGTTTGTTTTACTATTATTAAAAAACGTTGTGGAATAGGTGAAATAGCTAGCTATCTTACCCAGTTACAAAAGCTATAGCTAGCTCGTTAGTTGTAGAAGCTATCTAGCTAGGTTCTTGTAGCTAATTGTAGTGTTTAAAATCATCTCAGAAGACCAGAGCAGTGTTCAATTTCCCTTGGCTGGCTGGTCATATATATTGCGGCGCCAAGCCTTTATCAGTCTTAGGGTTAAAAAAGTTTAAAAAATGTTACTGCTTTTATGACTTGTCTGAAAGTTTGTTACATGTAACTAGGATAATTAGCCATGATCCACTCCCTTGGAGGTTCATGTGGATGGGGGGGAGCTATGGTAACTTTCAATAACCAGCATATATAATAGCCGCATTACAAAATTGAACCGGCGTCTCCTGCACAAAGTATGTGAGTTATGTGACCTCCCAAAAATGTATCGAGTGTGTTAAAAGTAACCTTGGAAAAAGTATCTGCTATATAGCATTCTATAAGAGCTAGTTTTTTTGACTAAAATATGGACATATTGGATACAATATAATTTTTTTTTCTTTTAATTCATTTACCCGAAATACAATGTCTTTCCTGTACCACATTTACTTTATCGTCGTGAAAAAATATAATATACAAATATTTATTCCAAAAACACCAAACTAATTTGTGAAAATATTGTGTTGTGTTCACTTCTCTGTGAAGTGTCTAGCTAGCATACTGGAACAATGTGCAATATTTCATGTTTTTATATAAATAAGATAGCATAGCTTCATAAATGTACAACACAAGACATTTCATTCCTAGCCAAACAATTATGGTAGGCATAAATGTTTTTTAAATCATGGATACTAAATATTTATTATCTTTTCATTCTTTTTATATAAAAGTGTTAATTTATATAGTTCTTTTATTGCTTGTGACAACTTCATAAGTTTGTCTGCATCAACATTTCTGATACCTAACACATTTGTTTCTGGACATTTGTAACTTTATTTATATATATTAAGCTGTGAATTTCTATATTACAACTTATATACATCATAGCTGGTCTTTGAATACCATTTGTACATTGCACAGTGAAGTTGTTTGTTTAAAGGCATTATACAATATTTTTTATATATACATCAATGACGTTCTTTATCTGTAAAAATGTCATAACTTTTGTTGACACCGGTGTGTGAATAATCATGTTAAAACACAGAAGCTTTTGAATGCAAAAAACATCTTTATATTTATTTTTTATTACTTGGCTGATACACGGAAGAGTTATATGAAAAATGCAATGGTTTGATTTGTTTATGGCTCATAAAACAGGGATTTTTATGCACCCATTCTTTGGTTTTTGGAGGGCAATAATATAATGATACCATAAGAACACAAGATAATATCTATAATTTTTTTTATTATTTGCATATTCTTTAATATTTCTTTAAGAACAAATGAACAGCTGATTTGCCATAGAGAGTATATATGCGCTACTGGATGCGGTGGTAGATGCAATTATATATTATATATGTAATGTACTCTTTAAATGATATAAAACTGTCTTTAAAAGCTCTGCTAAAATTCAGACAATATTGACATCGAAAAACAAATGCCAACTACCACCACTAAGTCAACCCGGCGTATACATTATCCCATGCAAATGCGGCAAAAAATATTTTGGGGAGACGAAGTTGGGAATCGCTACCCGCTTCGAACAACACAAAGACACCAACATTAAAGGAAAGTGGAGCGCATCAGGAGATTCATTTCACTCTAGTTCTTGTAATGCTGGTTATGATTGGGACAATGCGAAAATGCTTAACAAGAATTTAATAAATTTGATCGTAAGGTACGACGTCGATTTGATGTCAATGTAATGACAACCGTTAAAAAAATTTTTATAGTCTGATGAAGACCTCCAATATGGAGGTCGAAATATTACCATAAAAATATATATGCTGAACGACCATGTATATGTTTCTTTAAAGTATATGTAATGTACATTTTCTACTCAACTTAAAAAACGATTATCTTTTTCATATTTTGGACATATATATCTTTCACAGATCCCAAGTTTTAATTTTCCTGTATTCATATGTCATATGCAATTATGAAATTCTGTGTGTATTTGCACATTTTTAAGATTCTTAATTGCGTAAGGTATATAAATACAGTATTTTTCAAAAAATGAAATTAGAAGAACTACAAAATAACATAATTTTGTAGATCGTTTTTCACTGAAACAGCAAAAAAAATTGTTGTCCAACACAAAATTCACAAGGGTTTCGACTTGTACTCTAGGTTCACCTGTACTTTAAGCACTCAATCTCCCATTAAAAGTTGACCAAATAGCTAAAATTGTGTTGTTTGAAATAACGTATTATGCATAATCTCTTCATAAGTTTATTAAAAAATATAATGTTACATATATATATAAATCAAATTGCAAAAGTCAACACGTATTTCTGGTTTATAACTATTATATATCCAAAACCTCTAGTGTAAAGTTATATCCCGCATAAAATTTCAATGTGCTATATTCTCTTTTATTGACCTTTTCACAGTTTAAGTTGTTCACTTATTTTCTGTATTAAAAAGGGAAGTAAACGGAGTGAATTTAATAAGACCATGGGCATTATGAATATTTTGTATTTTTAAAAAAAAATGGTTTTAAGGCATGAAAATTTAGTAAGTTATTGCCAGTAACCCTACTTAAAACATATGTGAATGATTTGTAACTTTTCTTAATTCATAACAGTTTACTTCCATTTTTCAATTCTCAAAAAAGAGCATTGTAACAAGAGAAAGATTTATTTAAACAATAGTTAGTTAAAACTGTGAACTCTTGTATTGCCTAATTTATTTAATGTTTTTTAACATCATTTTTATTTTTTTATTATGTATATGTTTTGTGACAACTGCTATTTTATATATACAGTACAGTCCAGATGTAAGCGTACGCGTACGCTCAACTTGCAAAAATAATTGCTTTCATTAAAAAAAACAATAGGATAGCGAGTTCCTTTCAAATTGCGCGAAAATAATTGCTTCGTGTTAAAAACAAAAGCATAGCAAGAAACATTGTTTAAAAACAATACTCTGCGCGAGAAAAAATTAAACGCGAAGGCTATTGAATTTTAATTTTTTTTTAACAACGAAACTAATTATAGTAACGCGATTTTAATCTGATATATTTAAAAAACACAAGCTCTTTTAAAAAACAAGAAATGCAATGATCTAAATATTTAAAAAAAAACTAATGCTACTTTTAAAACTTTTAGTAATATTTCTTTATCGTCGAAACATATTTTTTAACATGCGAAACTTTAAAGTTCTTTTTATAAAAAGCAACGTTTAGCAACGCAAACGGGAAAACCCTACGTTCGGGACTTTTCCCTTCGCGATAAGATTTCAAAAACAAATTAAATTTTAATACCGAAGAAAGAAAAAATCTAAAAATATAACTTTTGACGTTTTATAGTATCACCTACATTTTATTGTTAAAAACATTGTCTTTGTTTTTTTTCAGCGCAACAGCTCTATCTCTTAAAAGATTTAAACAATGCATCTCGCTGTCTATTTAGTTTTCGCGCAAATCTTTTATTTTATAAAACTATCAAACAATGGATCGCCATGTCACATTGATAGAGTTGATAACATTTTAAATACTTAAAACACTATCTAACGAAGCTTTCCTATCACCGTTCTTCGTTCTGTAACTTTCTAAAAAATCATTTCTATCGCCGCTCTTCGTTATTAAACTTTTAAAATGTGATATAACGAATCTTTTCTATAGCCGTTTTTTGTTTTTAACTTTGAAAATGCGATCTAAAAAAAACATTCTATCGCCGTTTTCCGTTTTAAAACTTTAAAAATGCGATCTAAAAAAACAATTCTATCGCCGTTTTTCGTTTTAAAACTTTTAAAATGCGATCTAAAAAAACATTTCTATCGCCGTTTTTCGTTTTTAAACTTTTAAAATGCGATCTAAAAAAACATTTCTATCGCCGTTTTTCGTTTTTAAACTTTTAAAATGCGATCTAAAAAAAACATTTCTATCGCCGTTTTTCGTTTTTATACTTTTAAAATGCGATCTAAAAACATTTCTATCGCCGTTTTTAGTTTTAAAATTTAAAAATGCGATCTAAAAAAACATTTCTATCGCCGTTTTTCGTTTTTAAACTTTTAAAATGCGATCTAAAAAAAACATTTCTATCGCCGTTTTTCGTTTTTAAAATTTTAAAATGCGATCTAAAAAAACATTTCTATCGCCGTTTTCCGTTTTTTAAACTTCTAAAATGCGATCTAAAAAAACATTTCTATCGCCGTTTTTCGTTTTTAAAGTTTTAAAATGCAATCTAAAAAAAACATTTCTATTAAAATTAAAGTTTCAATCTTTGTTAAAATATAATAATTTCTATCGCTTAAATCCTTTATTTCACCCGCGCAACCAACAATGCCTTCTCGCTAGTTTATTTAGTTTCCACGCAAAACAATTGTTTAATAAAACTATTAAACAATGGCTCTTCGTGTCACATTGATAGAGTTGATAACATTTGCAATTATGCTATTGGGAATAGTTATGTTAACACTATTTAACAATAGTTACGCGCAGTTATAATAAGCTATTTTTTCTTCGATAATCTTTTGTTTTTTACGCGCAAGTTAATGACTTACAAGACTCGCAAGATAATTAATAAGAACAAAAGACAAACAACTACCGCCTCCGAGAAAAAGGTGTGAAACTTGAGCGTACGCGTACGCTTACATCTGGACTGTACTGTAAAGGTTAGCCATGTTTGATGTTTGGTGCCTTATTGTCTATCCTTATTCATAGGAATTACTTTTTCTTAGTTATAAAGATAAAGAACCAATATTGAACTAAACTGCTAAGTTGACATGAACGCTGCTAGAAAATATCCAGTGAGTGAATTCATTTTTTATGGGGAAATGGGAAAGTGATTTTCAATATAATAAACTAGTCGATAAGGCCTGTGGAGAAATCCACTTAGGCAGGAGGGACAATGTAAAAATTGGTTATTTAAGACCTTTTGCTGATGTCAGCAGTGCATATGAAAAAACAAATTGACGAAATTCATTTTATCCGTTGTCTCTATTGTGTAGAGCTCGACACGCTCATGAAGAGAATGTATGTGATCATGTGATTTTGATGAACGGTTAATGATATATAAGGGTTTAAAAAATATGCTGACGTCAGCAAAGACCCGCGAAAACAAACAAAATTAATTTTTAGAAATTTGTATACCTGTTGGCTTCAACGTATAGGTCTTTAAACGCTGATCAAGAAAATGTATAGGATCATGTATTGACAAACGGTTACGGAAATATGGGGGTTTAATTGATTTTTGATGACGTTATTAACCCGTCCATTCCGAAACGGATTCAGGGACCCAGGTTTCGGAAAATTACCCAAATTGGTCCTATCTGGTCCCTATTTACCCACGCGGGGAAAAATCATTGACACCACCTCGTTTCCAAGTTATTTGGCCTTAAATATTTAAGTGCACTGTAATGGCTTCATTAATTTAATATAGGATATTGACGTTAGTAGTAGTGTTATTGACGTCGCGCCGTAATGTCATAAAATTTAACATCCGAGACATAATTTTTTTTGGCGACATCAGAGAAAATTTCGGCGACATCAAAGGAAAATGACGATATCCACTATGACCGTCACATACACTTCGTATTATTATAAGAGATAGAAACGTTTTATGTAGTTATTTATATAACAAATATAGGTATACAAATTATTATATTGCAGCTTTTGGTAATGGTACACAAATGTTGCCCAAAAACTCTAATTCAAGATATTTTAAACTTTGTTTCTAATCCGTAAATAGTATCTGAATAGTTTTTCTACTATATTTAAGCATTGATGCAACACATTCCAACTGCTTGGCGAGATTCGTGAACCATGCCCATCCCGGTGTGCCAATTGTAAAATGGTGTTACTGGTTCGTGACAAAGTGCCGTATCTAGGCTTAAAGTCTCTAAAACTCATAAAGACTAATGAAGAGCTTAGATACGATTATGGTGATAAATGCATGTTGTCTTTGAGAAAGCAGGTAATTTATTAACTCTAAGGAACTTTACTGTTATTTTGCTTCCAAATATTTACTGCATTTTTTTCTTATAGAAGAACTTGTGTGTGCCATTACATTTAAAAGATATAGAGAATCAGGTAGAAATCATTATTTCTTGTAGTGTACAAAAGTAAAAAGTAAAAAATTTAAAGATCCAGAGAAGCAAATATTCTCACCAGGATTCTATAATTTCAATTCAAGTTATTAATTGATGTCAAATATTCTTGCACACAAGGCAGTTGTTTGGATTTTTGTGATCACAAATAAGAAATGTAGTGTTTGTATTCTTGAGCTGTGATTTAAAAGAAGCTTCATTGTGAATTCACGTTTTCTATATTTGCACAAACAAAGTCAATTTTTTTCTTGCCTACTGCATGTTA
This sequence comes from Hydractinia symbiolongicarpus, assembly GCF_029227915.1. Lineage (NCBI taxonomy): Eukaryota > Metazoa > Cnidaria > Hydrozoa > Anthoathecata > Hydractiniidae > Hydractinia > Hydractinia symbiolongicarpus. Next base: position 21,804,593 of record NC_079878.1, on the reverse strand, counting down.
AACTCGCATATTATCAAGGCTCAAAAAATTAGTGTGCTCAAGGTTCTGCTTCTGTTCTTTCTTCCACTACAAGTTATATAAAAATAAACATCATATATATATATATGATGTTTATCTTCTATTCTTAGCTAAAAAAGATCTCCCATGCAAGTATTCTGAAACTGAAGGTATGTATTACATCACTGAATTTCATTTCCTAATAATAAACTAGTAGCAAGCGCTGTTTTTATGTTGCATATTTCCTGAGATGTTAATATATAAAACTAGCATTCTTGTTTATTCAATTTTTGTACGATTGCTTAATTAATAACTAAAACTTTTGCTTGTTATTTCAATTTATCAATGATTTCATTGTAGGAAGGGCAAAAAACTGTAATTGAGGTAGAAGGTGAGCACACTTACAATGAGAAGTATAACCTTTCATCAATAACGTGTATTGTGACACAATTATTTTATAGTATTAAAAGAGCCTTACATGATTATCAGAGATCGTGAAAAGTAAGTAGCTCTCTCCTTTCTTGTGTAGTTTTAACGTGTTCAGTAAATAAAAATAATAATGATTTGGCTTTATTACAACCTGAATCTCATGATTAAATTTGAATTGTTAACGTTAACGTATTGTTAATATGCCTGTTTCTTTATTATGTTTTTAGTTTGTTCAAGCCATTAATATATAAGACGAAGATCCCTAATCTTCACTTTGAAAAGGGTTGTCTGTTTGAAATCGACAAGGAAATCACAAGACATGACTCGTGTGATACAAGGCATCTTAACAGTTCACATCTAAATTAGTATTCTCTATGGTGCTCTTTTTTATTCCTAGGGTCACTATTTTAAAGTAAGAGTCTGTGTGTTTTAATTTTATGCTAACTACAACTTCTTAACTGTTTCTGGAAAAGCATTACTTGGTGCTTTGCAGCTAGTGGGCGGCAAAAAACTTTTTTTATGGTATGACAAATCAACAACGTAGAAAATGCCTAGATGTATTTTCTACAATTCCTGCATTACACGTTGTTTTTTGAAAGGTAACCGTATTTTGACCTGAGCCTCAATTTTCTTTGCAAAATGACTGAATATAGGCTCAAATTTTCTTATTTTATTCTTATTTTTTATTCCTCTTTGTTTTCTTTATAAATAACTACTATATTTTATCGACATTTGAAATAACATTTTTATTGAAGAAAAAAAGACCTCTTTTGTTATTTTGGGATAAAACTTTGTTAGTAATTAATTCCACTATTTTGAATACATTTTGCCTCCAGAGATCCATGAATGCTGTATAGCTACTTTACTGAAAAAAAAGAAACTTGATTGTGTTCTTCTGAAATTACGGTGATTTTGGTAACTGTAAATCTAAATATCAAGGTCTTTAAAAATTGAATCTTGACAAGCTGAAACTGGGGATTTTCCTAAAATGTTTTTACGATTTCAAGGTTTTTGAGCGTCATCTAATAATCTACACATTTGTAAAAGAAAGCGCAAAAGTATTCGTTTTATCATAACTCCAACAACGTCTCTTAAGATTCTTTCTATTAATGTTCACGTAATAAATATGTTCTTCCTAGACCTCAAGATGTTGCCGATGATGGCTTTTGTGAATGTTGCAAGATACGTTACACATCACTACAACATGTATATGTATGCTATGACCCCTTTTTTTCTTGTAGATCAAATCTGTTTCTTGGATACAAGAATTATATCGATGGAAAAATAAAAATGATAGTTTTTTGACAGAAAGACTCGTTTAGCTATTGTTATTGTTTTGATAGCCCCTCGACAGTGATCGTCATAAAAGCTTCGTTACTAAAAAAAAAATTATGATATAGTTAACTATTAACTATTAGGTTTTGATAAAGAAAAATAAATCTTCAGGACATTCTCCAAATAAATAATTAGCTATCATTTTTTGCGTGCATTTCCGAATATATGTGAAAAAACGCTAATATTTTTTCATCTCACGCTAATATTTTTGCTTCATAGTTTTTGGGCGTCAGTTTTTTTACTTTGATTTCTAAGTGATATCCGTCGTTTCGTAGTTCATAAGCAAAAGCGATATGTCCCAATTAGAGTTATGATTTGTTACATTCGCTTTTTTTGCATCAGCATCATGTCAAGTACCTATCTGTTTTTAATAAAAATTTCTGGTGCTGTGTATGAAAGAAGATTGGTCCAAACTCCAGTTAATCTGCTAACGACAAGATGATCTCATCGTTGGACTAGCATTCAGATTCGCGTGCAAATTCACTTATATCAAGTAGAGTAAAAAGAAAATCTAGGATGCTAGTTAGTAATAGGACGTTAACTTTTGAGTAAGCTGGTTTTAAATAGAAGCGTCTACAGTGATAAATCTAATTGTAAGTATTTTTCCTCCTTAAGTTACCTAGTTAGTAAACCAGCTACACAGTTTAAACAGTAGTTGCAATACGAATTACAACTTATTATTATTATTCAGTACAGTTTAAAGGTGTTAAAAACTCAAAGTAGTAGTATTATATGACAATATATAATGACCACATACACTTATCGGTTAAAAATTGATAATCCGTATTATAATCTACATCGATTTTAGGTGCTGGCTTAATTGCAAAGATGATTCACTAGCGAAAGTGTAGGGAGTCAGAACACTATATATGGAATAGGAACATCTGGTTCAGAGCTGCCAAAATTTATCTGTTCTTCCATCCACGATATTTATTGAACATTTGCAACAAACATGCATCAAACATTCGCAATAAGATGAAAATAAATTTACACAAGTTATTGACTTGATCAATTCATGGCTTGAAATTCATTAAAAGTATTATAGAACATTCAATTTATTGTTAGGTTATGCTATAAATGTTTTTCTATTTACAAAACATAGCATTTTAATTGTAATTCATATTTCTTCTTATTGGAAAAAAGATTATATTTTATATATTTTTGGCTTTTTACAAAGACAAGCTTGTCACGCATGTCAGAAAATTTGAGTGAGGAACAATGATGTTTTATGATCTCGCACGTTTGTGTCTAAAATACTACCTCGTAGCCAAAACAATTTACCTAGGACTTGTGACCAATTTAGCCTGCTAGCATTTTAACAAAGTTTAAAAACAAATTGATGGTGTAGCTATAAGCTTCCCCTTAGGGCCTCCCTTAGCAAGTATTTTGAAAATTTACGCCTATCTTTTATAGACGTTATGTAGACGTAAAGGTGATTCCTTAGTAAATAATTTATTTAGGAAATCTACGTTTGGTGGTGTTGTTGTTGCAATAATTGTATTAGTGTATGAAAAACTTTCCATGATTTCTAGTAGATATTGCACGAAAGGATATCGACTTTGATAGTTTGATGAAAGAAGAAGCTGAACATTTAAACTTTGAAACTATTTTTTCAGTTTGCTTTTAGGCGGCTAGCTAATTATTTCATTCGCCAGGTTGGTCATGTCAAACTCTGTCTATTTGTCACGCTTCCTCAAGTTTACCCGCAAGCTCAGAACCCTTTCTCATTCTTTAACAAAAATAGTCAAATTTGTTTTCCATCCTGGAATTTGGCATTGGAAATCTACGAGTGATGATGTGAATTAATCCCAACATCACTCGTGAATTCTCAAGGCGTTTTTAGGTAGAAACGCACGATTAGCGATTTTTGTTACACATGATAGTACGTAGTTCATGGACAAATGGCATATGTTCACAACACGAATTCTTTTTCACGCACAAGTAAAAGGACAGTCTTTTATACGTGAAATTTTTAGTTTTTATAAGGTGAGGTTTTTCTTGCAAGCAACACTTTTCCCAATGGAATTTTTCTCATTATTAAGTGATCGATAAATATAAGTTAAAATTGGTAGTATTTATTAACATGACTCTGAATTTGTAACAACCATATTAACACTGACATTGGCCTGCATAAAAATAATCTTTCCCTTATAATCTCTTGATCCAAACAAAATTCTCCCTAGATGTTTCTTCTGTAATATTGAATCCAGGTATAAAGTCCGTAGCTTCATGCGATATACTCCTGTTAAGCGACCTTTAATTACTGTAAGTAGCGGATCTGCTTCTGTTTAAATCTGCAGTTTTGATTCTTTTTATAAGATGCTAGTTTTTTTAAGGTTTCGTTTCCTTACTTTGACGTTAAATAATCATATCTTTTCTGAATTTAATCGCGATTCCTGATTAATCCTGAAAATTTTGTAACTGAGAAAATATATTTTGGTAAGCTGTAAATACAACTTATGGGAGGTGTATAAAAAACGCATTTAGCACCGCTCATACATTGCATATTGTGCTATTCACATGGAAGGCAAATAAACTTGAGAATTAGCTTTAACCTGAGATTAACTAAATGACATTTTCACATTTTTCAGGAAACTGTAAGTACAGCAAGTAGTGTGCCACAGCAAAAATCTTTATTTAGAGTAAGTAGTAGGTTTAATTTTTTGGTACGCTCTCCAAAGATTATCAGAGGTACAATGTGTATAATGTATTGCCCTAAATGTTCTTTGAAGAAATATCATTTAAAAATACTTATTTTTATTTCTTTCTGTTATACTAGGGCAAGAGAAGAAGTTTATTTTGCGATAAAGATGTTCAACTGATACGTCAAAAGTGCTCGGATCTTATTGCTAATGGTCCTTTAACGAAACAAGCTGTCACTAAGGCGTTGGAAGGGGAAGATATACTAAACAAATTTACTTTTGTACAAATTCGTACTCGTTTGCACTACGAAAGAAAACAACTATGAACACATCTGTTCCATGAACTTATGCCAGTCATTAAAACGAATAACTCTTTGTAAAATTATTAAACATGTTAATGTTCTGCTTTTGTTTCTTTACTAATTGTTCTTATAATTGATGTTGCATATTATCCCAGAGGCAGCACTGCTAACACGCACGATACTGTACTTTCCTAACTTTGACGACGATTATAATACTGAGTTAAATTTTGACAACTAGTTTTAATTAATGAAACTAAGTTTTGCTAAGCTGACATTTTCTTTAAATACAACCTTGATTAGACAAAATGTGTTTTCTAGCTTAATTTCATTTTGTGTATATAACGCTTGATGCACTGCTTTCTAAAGTTTATATTTTGTTTATGAGCTGTAAAGGCATTGGTCTTCTCTACTACATCCTATGTATGATTCTGTTTTAGCAAACTTGAATCTTCTTGTTATTACACCCTCTACTTTCGTAATTTGTATAAGCACGTGTTTTACGAACTCGTTTAAAAGTTAGAATTCAATTTAAAGTTTTCAGAGCATGCTTCATAGCATTATTATTGTACTTTTAACCACACGTTTTTAAAGAAAAAATTAGCTTTAATGTAGACTGAAATATCTCTTGTTTGTATATAGTGGAAAATTTTGTGTATAATGTAAATATAAATTGAGATATGGATCAGGGACACGTAAACTACTACCTACACTTTATTGGACTTGTCTACTACTTTTCCGACATGCATACCTGAACTATTAAACTATTTATTAAAGTAATGGTTGCTGAAAATATCGACATTGCTGTTGCTGAAAGTATCATAGGTGAAGTCATTGGTCAAGAAGCCTTTTCTTCGACGAATAAAATTTTAGCAAAAAGTATTTGTATATGATATTAGTAAATTGGTTTGGCCTTGTTCGTTTAAGTTGATATTCTTAACAGTATCGAAAATTTAAAAAGTCTGGCGCTCACCATAGGCAAACTGGTGGTCTCTTAGGCCGTCGCTTGAGCTGTTGTAAAAAACTTACACGTCCGCAGATAACCGAATCTGAAAAAGTTGCACCACAGGTTGAAATATAAAAATCGCATATAAAGCAATTGCATGATAACAAAACTTACGCTAATTTAATAATCGCTAGCCATGCACTTGTGGTATGCGGACAGCCGCCTCATGTAACAAGCCGCCGCCTAAGAGACTGCTTATAAACCCGAGGTAATTTTACGAAGACTGTCCAAATCTGCTACGGAAGGTGTAGTGGCATTTTCTATACTCTTTCTCTCTCTCCTGTTACTATAGGAAGAGTTCTGATACCAAATTCGCTTTGGTTTAATGTTAAAAACGCAGGTCAAATAGTTATCAGTCTTTTCTAACTTGCAAATAAAAACTAACAGCAGAATATAATACTCTCAACCTCAAAATAAAATACTCTTGTCGCGTATGTAGGGCTTAGATTTTGTCACTTGTAACAAGCAACCAAATTTAAAATTATTGAATCCGTTACATGAAATTAGTTTGAGGCATACAATCTATGTACTCTTTGCTTTTGTGTCATCAATACGTTTTATGTGTACTTTGTGTAGGCAATTTGGTTATGCAACATCTGCATCCGATCTATCAATCCTGCTACAATAAACTAGTACAACTGATACAAAACTGTGAGCCCTGCTACAAGAAACTATTCTTGTAATGCAAACTAGTCGACTAATATAATGTTATCCCGCCCCGTTTAAAACCGTCAATCCTATTTCGAAAAGTCAGTTTCAGTAGTAGAGACCAATGGACTAATTTTTTCATCATTTTATCTCGTATTTACTTGTCGTAAGTGATTTTGGTCAAACATGCTACAATCCCGCCCGGTTTGAAACCATCAATTCTGTTACGGAAATTCAGTTTCAGTAGTAGAGACTGGTAGACTAATACAATCCCGCTATTTCTTTCATCATTTTATCTCGTATTTACTTGTCGTAAGTGATTTTGGTCAAACATGCTACAATCCCGCCCGGTTTGAAACCATCAATTCTGTTACGGAAAGTCAGTTTCAGTAGTAGAGACTGGTAGACTAATACAATCCTACTATTTTTTCATCATTTTATCTCGTATTTACATGTCGTAAACGATTTTGGTCAAACATGTTACAATATCGCCCCCTTTATAACCGTCAATCCTATTTCGAAAAGTCAGTTTCAGTAGTACAGACTAGTGGACCAATACAGTCCTGCTATTTTTATTCATCATTTTATCTCGTATTTACTTGTCGTGAGCGATTTTGGTCATACATGTAACAACCCCACCCGGTTTGAAACCATCAATCCTATTACGGAAGGTCAGTTTCAGTAGTAGAGACTAATGGACTAATACAGTCCTGCTATTTTTATTCATCATTTCATCTCGTATATACTTGTCGTAAGTGATTCTGGTCAAACATGTAACAACCTCACCTGGTGTGAAGCCATCAATCCTATTACGGAAAGTCAGTTTTAGTAGTAGAGACTAATGGACTAATATAATCCTGCTATTTTGTTCATCATTTTATCTCGTATATACTTGTCGTAAGTGATTTTGGTCAATCATGTAACAATCTCGCCCGGTTTGAAACCATCAATCCTGTTACGAAAAGTCAGTTTCTGATGAACTAGTCGACTAATACAATCCTACTACTTCTTTCAACATTTTATCTCATATTTACTTGTCTTAAACGATTTTTGTCAATCAATGCTACAATCCCGACCGGTGGAACACCATCAATCCTATTACAGAAAACTTGTCTCAGTGATACAAACTAGAATAATATATAATGTTAATAGTTCTTTCAACACTTTGTCTTTTATTTACGATAAACGATATTGGTCGTGAACATGATATATAATGCTGTAAAAACAAACATGAATGCGAGTTGCCATGGTCAGGAAATACACTATCCTGTGAAAGTGTTTTGGGCATTGTTGGTTCCCAACAGCATAACAGTTTCAATATCTATGTTTTGGTTTAGTTAAATTAAGTAGTAAGTAATAAAAAAGATTCACACGACAAAGCAACCTCCATACCAGGACCTGTAGCGTTTTCTGAGATGACAATGAAACGCTTACAGGCCCTGAAAAAAATTGCTTTCTGTCTCTTGTATCATTCCCTTTGATTTTACGACTATTATGTAAAATAATATTTTCACCATCGATTCCGGGATCAATGAAACCAAACAACGCAGTTAATATTTCAATACTTGACATGCCTGCATAACGTAGTTAGTATACTGTTGGCGTTTGGTAACGAGTTCTTCCTTCTTCTTAATAAGGTCTTCTGCTCCTGTATTATTGTCCTCAGTATTACTATCAACAATGTCAAAATCGATTTCAGAAATATTACTAGCATTGTTTTCAGGTTCAACGGACAATTTACATGCTTTTCTTGGTGATAAACGCTACATTGGAGCTTTTCGGAGCCTTTCCTATTGAATATTGTTTTCTTACGCGAGAACAAAGTTTTTGCTCCCCTTGTCTCGTTTTCATGTGATTACGTAATTTTTTTATGAAAGTATTATTTCTGCTCATGTTCGTATATTTGACAAGAGAATAACGGAGAGTCGTATGACACTCAAATCTAGTAATGACGTAAACGGCAAACCTCATTATAAAGGAACCTGGAAGAAAAGAAGAGTTGAAGTTGAAAATAAATTTCGTTCTACTTCAGTTATTTGCAAACTTTATACAAATCTCGTTTCAGGTATTATTAATCTTGTATACAATGACCACTTTAATACTGCTGTTCCGCGGCAGACAATTAACTTGTTTTAACGGCTTGTTTAATTATGTGTCCTCTTTTATAAACAGTTATTAAAAATTATCTTTTCTTTTAATTTTATGGACATGATATACATAATGTACCTTAAACAGGTTTAAACAGGTTTAAAAATGCATGAAATTAGAGAAAGGTGCATTTCCCAAAGATGATATCCTGTTTCGTTAATTAAAACTACAGTGGAAAAATTTATCGAATTGATATTTTTACCGATATCATTAGCAGAGTCTGTGTCTGTACCACCCAGTTTACTTTTGTTACTCAATACAAAATAGAGTATTCCCCTCTTTCCCCAATTTATTCATTTGTTATAAGCTAAATCAATGAAATGTTTTACTGCGAAGGTGCAAATTAATGCAAGCGTGATTTTAATCCGTAGGTGGTTCTACTAACTTAAATAAAATGCTTATCTTGTTTTGAGATTTCGAGAATACAATATAGACAACGTTTTGCTGTACGTGTAAGATATTTTGGGAATGGTATTTTTATTTTGTCGGCAATAGTATTTTTATTTCGGTTTAATTTTCTTTTAACTACTAGGTTTATTTTAATATTTTATGTATCATGGTTGGACTTTAGTAAATTAGTTTAGTGCCGTAACCACAGCCCCCCCCCCCCCCCCCTCCCCCCCCTCAATAATTTTCTACTAAAAAAAAAGAAAGAAGGAGAGAAAGACAGAAAGAAAAAAAGAAAGAAAGAAAGAAAAGAGAGAAAGAGAGTCAGAAAAATAGAACATTGAACATAACATTGAACCATCAGATCGTTGACGTCTGAAAGGACATTTTCCGCCAATCTAGAGGTGTAAACTTTCAAAATGACCACGAAATTCATATGTAATTTTCTATTTAAGTAATAGCGCTAAATTTCATAACTTGATGACTAGTTAAAGTTATGCTTCGTTAATTTTATGTTACAAGGTAAAATACACTAATACTACAGCGCTCTTCCTTGTTGCGCAACATAATTGAAGTGCTCAACGCTCGAAGTCCGGAAGACATTACACCTGCAGACGCCCCACTGGATGTGCAGAATATCTGTCCTTAAGTCTAACCAACATATGTGAACGATTTACCTGCAACTAAACAGTCAGTCAACTTGCCGTTAAAGGCTGGGTAAAACATTTCGATGTGGCTTAAAGTTTCGATGCACTATAATAATACCAATACCCGTATATTACTTATGCGCTAGAAAAATGTTATACTGTATACAGTTGAAAAGAAATATATAAAGGACGGTATAACCTGTGAATTTCCGTATTTTTTTAGAAAAAAGGTGTTGATAAATAGAAAACCTCATTATAATCGCACATATGATCGTAGTAATAACACCCGTTCAAATAAATTGCATTCCATCATACTAACAAATGAGCATGAATGCACGAAATAACAATGCGGAAAATATGTACGACATGCTGACAAAAAAATGTCCTACAATGCATGCTTTTATGAAGACATGTTTTTAGTTGAAAACATCATAAACATATAGCAGCTATCTGCTTTAATAAAAATATGTTAGGGTAAAACTAACGCAGCAGTTAATTCTATAGGTTCCCTGTGAAAATCTTGATAATGTTCCGACCTGAAAAACCTTAAGTGGACAAGTGTGACCCACGCGAGGTTGGTCATTGCCTATAGTGTTGCACCGTGTCTATAATGTTTTCACAAGTCCATTACAAATAAAAGCACAGGTTTTTGCTACATGTCAGACCTTATACCCACCTTGTATTACACACCAGCTTGAGGGCCTTGCAAAGTTAAATCATGTCGTATTTTTTAAATGTCTTATAAAAAAATCAATTGATATTAAATATCTTGATATATTGAACAACTTGATGATAAATCATCTTTAAAAGAACATTTATTATCATTAGAGTGAAATCAGCTTCAGGTTTTACAAAATAACTTCATACCAATTAGCCTCCATGACCATTTCGCTGTCAGCGGTATAAAAAACCATAATTTTGCCCTGTAACTTTGGTAAAAATTAAAATAATGAATTGAAACATGGTATTATGTTTTGGACTGGTTTGGTGCAATAGACAAGATTTTCTTCCTACTATTGTCATAGTACCCGAATTCCCGAAGTGACCCTCAAGAAAACGATAAACTGTTTTTGGCTGCATATTAATTTTGAAAAAGCCTCACGTACAAAAACATGAAGCGTTTCTCATTATTGAAATCAGCCAGATATGGTCTAACAAAACATGTCCTAGGTTTAAGATCGAATGATTTAACCAGTTCGGAGAAATTGCATGTGTTTTCTCAGACTTGACGCAGAATATTTAAGTTCATGGCATTAAAATATGGTTAAATACAGTTAAAGGCTGAAATACGCGATCCTTTTAAATGGAAGATAAGATTCTTGTATTTTGAAAAAAATTATATGCATTTTTATCCGTCATTTCAAAATAAAACATGGATAGAAACTTTGTAGTCACCTCACAATAAACCTCAGATTTAGTTACATATGGCTACAGATAAAAGTATTTAAAAGAAATGTGTCACATCCAGTAATACAGAAAATGGCTTGTCGGGTGTATTTGTGAGCAGCCCATCTGTGATATACCTAAGACACCGAGTATTTTAATTTCCAGACATTTTTAATTGTAACATATTGTAAACAGAGCGAAAATTAAATCTAGATTTTCTGCACACTCGGGCGAACGATGGGCAGTCGCGGTTGTTGTTTAAATTAACGAATCAAAAAGCACAAAATTACAAAACCATGGAAATAAAAAACTTGTCGGCTGCATGTGGGAAAAAATATCGGAAGGGTTAAAAAATTTGGAAATTTTTTCGGGCAACTTACCTTTTGACCACGGTGAAAGGTTAAACTGGATACCTTAGTTAATAATTTCTAGTATCAGAAAAAATTTGTGCTAATTAGAAATCGTCTGAAACCAGTGATATCGTTATGACGTACATTGATGGCACCTGAAAGCACCTGAAAATGTTGTCTAACCCTGTAGCCCATTTAAGTTTGAGCTCCTTTCGATGACTTTTCACTCCAGTCTTAGCGACTGTCTGAAATGTAAAATCTGTCGCTGTGGACTAGGTTTTCAGTGTTTTTTGTTTCGTTATGTTAGTTCGTGAGGGTGAATGATATATGCTTCAATCAACTCCAAAATTTTGTAAAATATCTGTATCACTGAGAGGTCAATAGTAAACGTGGTTGGTTGAATGCTAGTTCTGAGCTGTGTCCGAAAAATCCCCTGTTTTCTAGAAATAAACGAAGTTATATGCGTTTTCCTTCTGATCTTTTCAACTCATTTCTATTAAAGTTTTCTTGTCGTGTGTAGGCATCCAGTTCCGACAGTTTATTTGATTTAAGGTCCGTGTACATGAGCTGATCTCGGGTTTTCATTTTCGTTTCACATCTTTGTCTAGGCAAGGTCATGTGTTCTTCTTGACACATCTCTTTAAAGGAAAAAGGAAAAAAGAGCGTGTCGATTGAACACATCTGCTAAAACATTTTTCAGATAATTCAAGGTTGTCGAGCTTGAATTAAAGTTGCAATTGGCATTTATGTTACTACCGATGCTAGTTACATTGTTGGTTAAAACAATATCAATCAGTGTTTTGGTTGTTGAATAAACGCGTATTTAATAATTGTTTAAAGTCTTTAATTTCAAAATTGTCTTTCATTCTTAGATGATCACTATTTTGTAGATAATCAGTGATATATTCACGAACATCGTGGTTTCGTCAATATCTTCCTTTTTAACAATTATCATTTAAGGTTAGATAGTTGTTAAAAAGTTTTTAATAGATGTTCAGAAGAATTCGAAGGCTTGCAAATGATACAAAAAGTAAAAGATTTTGATTTTCTTGGTAGATTGCCTTAATTGTCCTGAAGACATGCCTGACTATAAAATTTATTCTGTTTCTGATGTACATTTCTACTGTCGTTTTGAAACAAAATAATGTTGAGATCGGTTATACTGTTTTATTCGAGAAAGGTACTGACAAAGTAAATACGTCGAAATTTTTTATTAGTAAGCAAATCCATAACTTTACCATTCGTTACAATCCACGAATACTTTGATAAAACAGTTTTAAGCCCTTTTTCAATCAAATATCTTTAATTTTCTCTCGTGTTATCCCAGGATGCGTTCCTGTGAATCCGTAAAATAGTACAAAAGTAAACACATACATTGTTTTGATGCTCTCAAAACAGGGTTTGTTAAACACATTTCCATAATTTAAAGATTTTGGGAGTCTATGCTAATACTAACGTCATGAAGTTACCGAAATAAAGTTTATTTAACCATGAAATTCCAATAAGTAATAGTGATTACTTAAGAAAGATTGGAACGACCGCTAATATGTCTTTCTGAACCGCCTTTTCAGCTCATCTCATCCGTTATTCACAGACATATCATGTCATATAGCTTTAGGTTGCTCTATCTTATAATATCTATAGCAATTCCTCCCATTTAACCTCTAAGTTGTTTCAACAAAGCTTAAATCACTATTAAAAACGTTTTAATTCTTTGAGATTGAGAATTCTTAAATTTCGGTTGCGTTCTACTACCACCTAATATTACCACTAATTATGATAACCACTTATTATTATTTCAGAATAATACGTGACAGTGGAAATTTCTTGACACCGGTTGGGTGGAAACACCTTTAAAAGTGACAGCTAAGGAGGTTTTTTACACTGCTGTTATGATACAAAAAGATTTTTAGCAAAAATTTTGTCCAAACGTAAAAATAGTCATGTAAAAAAGTGGCTTGTTTCACGGCTGTTTCAGCTAGCGAGATTTCGGAAACTCAGACTGCGCATGTCAAAAAAAAATTTAAAATAAGGACTGGGGCGAGTTGCGCTTAAAAGTAAACAAATTTTAGGGTAGCTAGCACCAGGTTTAATAGGCATTTTAATCACATAAACCAACTTAAGGACTGGAAACTAAGTGGTTTAAATAAAATATAGTCCTATACCAATAAGATTAATTCAAATACAAAGCTATTCGCTTGTTGCCTAGCTAAAACAAAACAAAAACTTTCAACCTCCATTTTGAAGACTGTGGACACCATGCCAACTTAAAGCAAAATATTTTCAGATACGAAGTTATCCCACAGATAATTTTTATAAAAATCATTCCAAGATAGTTACGAGATACGAATAAAAAAAGAACTGTAGGTGTATCAGTACATTACGAATTGATATTGTATCAAACATTAGGTACTTTTTTTTCAAAATTTTTGTTAAAGTTCAAGATGGCTACTGGGGATTTACACCTAGCTCGGTTGAACAAGCTGTGTCGAATATGTGGAAACACTCTGCCTGGACGATCACATATTGTCCAAGAGCACATAAAGAACTTGGACAGTATTTTCAGAGCTGATTTTTATTCTGATCGGGCAGGCATTCACCCAAAAAAATTCTGTCACTCGTGCTTTGCTACAATAAGTAATGTCCTAAAACGTGACTCAGCTACCGCTATTGTGCCTGTTAAATGGTATACACATAAAGACACCGAGTGCAAAACATGCATATTAAGTGCACAAAAAAAGAGAGGTGGCAAACCTATGAAAAGAAGGGGCGGTGGTAACCCAACACACAAAGCTGTGGATTCCGCAGAAAAAACTTGGACACCCCTAGAACTTAATAAAATTTACAGAAAAACCTCTGAACTTTTTGACTATAGTGGAAACGTTCTCTCAGACATAAATATCAGTGAAGGCAACTGGGAACATCTGATTTGTGCTTTGTGTAGCAATATTTTAAAAAGGCCATTAATGATAAACCAATGTAACCACGTGTTTTGTGCCTTGTGTTTAACAAATTGGTTGGAAAATTCAAATAGATGTCCCACCTGCAGCATCCCAACAACACCCGGGGATGTCTCGCCTGGTTTGTGCATTTCCAGGATTTTAAACACACGAGTTGTCAAGGGAACATGTGGTTGTTCATTTAAACTGCTGTCTGCACAATCGCACACATGCTCTCCAGCATTGTCATTTACAACACTAGAGATGATGCAGTTGAGCCCTTCCAAGCCTGTACCGAAAAAGGTAGAAGAATGCATTGCTCATGTGGTTGGAATAAAAATGCAGCAGTCAAACTTGCCGAATAAAACTGTCCAATTGCCCAGTGGAAGTTCACAAGTAAGATTACTTATGTATGGAGTGGACTCAGTAAAAGTGATTTGACATTGACTTTTTTTAACAAGCAACTGATTTTCAAACGGCTGATAAAGCAAAAAATTTTGATCTTAGCAATTTTAAGGCTGAAATCAAAACTGAAAATAAGTTGCTTTTGTATATGTCTATATATGTGCATACCTAGGTTATCATTTTTTTACAATTCCAGTGAAATGTTTCTTATACACATTTTTTATACAAAAAACAAGCCATAATAAGAACAAGACAAATTTTAAAATGTTCAGAGTAAATAATTAAAAATAATAATAAATATAAGTAAGTGGCTAGAGGGGTCACAGAATATAGGAAGTTTTGGGGGTCAATAAAAACCATTCTATATATTAGGAGATTTACTAAAATTTTGATGTGCCCACCCTAAATGCTAAGGCGTCTACATCGTTAAGTGATCTTATATAAAAAATGTGTATAACTACTTTATACAAAAATACAAAACTATGCTATGTTATATTAAAAATAATGTACACATAATTGTCTGTAACAATATGATAATTTTAATAGTAATATTACATTTTACATAAAACAAATTAATAACATATGTTCCATATTTTAGCCATTGACAATAACACCCATTAGAATTCCTCGCAAGTCTTCTGATGAAACATGTGAAAGGAATGTGCGGAAAAGAGCAAATACAGCCAAGGAGTTAATCCATCTGATGTCTGGTGAAGAAACCCAATCTGTCACAAAACAGACCACAGCACTGCTAAAGTCTATGGAAGAAAGTGACAGAAATACTATCATTAAAAATTTGGGTACAGAAGTCATTATTCCAGCCAATCACATCACAGCAATGAAATCAAATTTAAACATGCCATGGAATCAACTACGTGAAATATCACGTTGGTTGAAAACATTCAACATAAAAATTGAATCAGAAAAAAAAGCAAGAAGTGTCGCTGCTGAATGGGTAGGCCAAGGACTGAGAGTTGAGCTGGCTCCTCTCACCAAATTATCAGTTGGAAACAGGGTATCCGTTATACCTAGGCCCTGGGGGTATCTGTATAATGTAGTTGGCCACATTCTGTATCAACTCAAAAAGCTAGAATGTCACAATTTACTTGTAAAACATAGTTTCATTCCTGACAATGAGATCCATGTTAAAATTGGTGGAGACCATGGAGGAAATAGTTTTAAAATGGCATATCAAATAGGCAATGTTCTAAACCCAAACAAGAAGGAAAACACAATAATGTTTAGCATTTTTGAAGGTAACAAACATTAATGCAATATATTACAAATATGAAAAAAAAAAAATTAAAACTGGAATTTCCAAAATTCTATGCATGTGATGTCTAATTGTGATCTAAAGTAGAAATGATCTAAGTGATCTAAAGTAGAAATCAAAACATTTTTTATATTTTTTTTTTAAATTAGGGAAAGACACAAGAACAAACTTAAGAGTCTGCCTTGAACGGTTTCGACCACAAATAAAAATGCTGCAACAAGTCAAATATAAAGAGTCGATATTCCGTGTATTTATGTATGGCGACTACGAATTTCTGTGTGCAATGTATGGTATAACTGGTGCAAATGGTAAATATTAATTACTTAAGATCTGGGGCAAGTTGCTAGTTGATAATCAAAATTAATTAATTTTTGACCACAAATAAAAATGCTGCAACAAGTCAAATATAAAGAGTCGATATTCCGTGTATTTATGTATGGCGACTACGAATTTCTGTGTGCAATGTATGGTATAACTGGTGCAAATGGTAAATATTAATTACTTAAGATCTGGGGCAAGTTGCTAGTTGATAATCAAAATTAATTAATTTTTACAGAACTTTTTTTGCAACTTCATAAAGTTCCTGTAGTTTAACAATGGGTTTTTACTACGCAGATATGGGAAATGCATAGTTAAAAATGGTTTATTTTTAAAAGTTTCTAATAAAATATGTATACTTTAACATTTGTGTTTAGGGCGTCACAGCTGTTTGTTTTGCAACATTACCTCAAAACTAATGAACATCCCAGTGTTTACTCGCAAGAAATTTAAGAAAAGGTCACTGGCGACACTTGAAGAAAATTTAGCAGATTTCCGTGAAAGTGGTGGGAGCCCTAAAAATGCGAAAGAATTTTATAATGTCATTGACAACATATTTTTTGACATACCTATTGATCAAGTATACATCATATTTTTATGCTTTTCCACTGCAAGTTGATTTAATAATCCCAAAATAAAATCTATATAAACACCTAATTTTAGGTCTGTATTCCTGGTCTTCATATTTCCTTGGGTGTATATCAAAAGATGTTTAAAATGTTTGAGTCTTCTTGCCAAGACTATGATGTAAAAATAGCTCTGCTGTTGGCAACAGAAGACAATGAACTGGATTCAGATTATGGTGACTACATCGAAGTCCTTAAAGAAACAAATGACTTGCAGCAAAAGCTGGAAGATGAAAAAGCCAAATTAGCAAACCAGCAAGATCAGTTAAACTGGCTTGTAATATCTGGTGGCTTACAACGAAATATACTGACGTACGAGAAAAGTATAATAAAAACTGAGAAGAAAATCACAGAATTAGAATTAGAAATCTCAACCTTGGGAAACAACAAAAGAATTTTAGTGGGTATGATCATTTTTATTACCTAAGTAATTTTTTGTGATATTCGCAAATGTTTTTTTGTCTGGAAATTCCAAGAAATTTAATTCCCGAAAAAAAACTTTCCAAAATTATAATTTTCATTCTGATCTTATGATGCAAGCCTTATATTCTCTCCAATCTAAAGCTATGTTTAATAGTTTGTTCATCTTATTTTAGGTGTTGGTCCTTGTGCTTCTTCAATAGATAAAACGCTGCAAAAAATGGGTGTTGAACGTCAGGCCTACCATGGCCAAAGTTTTATCGGCAACCATGTACATAAATTGCTAAAGGTTTGTTAATACTAACAATAATGTAGCAATTTAAAAATAACATATTTAAAGAAAATTAAAAAAACAATCTTGCTCTTATAGAAAGAAAACATCCAAAATTTAACATCCAGCATTAAAGAGATTGTTGCAGCACAAAAGCATGATGACCAGCTTATTCACAGTGTGAATTTAGAAATGGATAAGTACGACATGTTATTTACTTACTTTGCAGAAGTTCATAACATTTACAATTCGGCAAAATATCTGTCATGTGAGGAAATACTGGCTTTAGGTGAGAAACTTGTTCCTTTTTTTAATAATAAATAAGTTTTTTTTAAAATTTCATGTGCCAAAAACAAAACAAAAAGAAAGAATAATATACATATAGTACATAATTCTAGAAATTTCAATTAATAAATTCATGATGCATCTGCGAACTAACTGGCCAAAAGTTAATATTTCACCAAAACTGCATATGCTTGAAGATCATGTCACTGAGTTCATAGCAAAATGGAATGTTGGATTTGGGTTTTATGGCGAACAAGGTAAACAGCCACTTAAATTTGTAACCTGGTAACACCAAAATTTGTGTTTTTTACCAAAATGTGTTATTTTTCAGAAAATGTGTAGCTAGCTAGCTTAAATGTCAAATTATAACATTTTTAAGGTGGAGAAAGCTTGCATCATGAAATCAACAGGATGTCGAGCAGGTACAGCTGCATCAAAAACCCAGTGGAGCGGTTACGAAATACATTAAAGCAACATTTTGTTAATGTAAATCCTGAATCGAGCCAATTAAAACCAAAAATTAAAAAAAGAAAAATTGCACGTGAAGAATAACTTTTAGACTTACAGCTTAGATAGCTAGTTATATCTTTAACTGCATATTAGCATTACTTTGCAAGCTCCTTTAGTCTTTGCATTATTTCAAAGGTGGATCAGCTGGTCTAGAAAGAAAAAGAATTGAACAGTTAATTAGCTTACTACATGCATAGTTCATTTTTATTTGACTTTTTGTCGAGCTTACGTTAGTAGTGTATGAGACGCAGAAACCTTATTTAGAGTTACAGAATTGTTTATATAGAATGTTGTTTAGTGTTGTTATTCTGTGAAATATTAGCTTAGTAAACTACAACAGTTTTAATGCCTACAATAAATCATACAGTAGATTATGTCAAAGAGGGAGTTAAAATTTTCAGGTTTTACACTAACTTTTATTGCCAGAATTCAGCGCTCTAGCATTCTTTCAGAAGTACTGATACAGTTTTTTCGTTTTTCTTACCTTGTAGATGAGCCTTTCAGCTTTCCAAAAATATATAATACACCAGCCACATAACTTCGCAACGTCCACAAAACCAAAAATTAGTTGGAACAAGTTGCCATGTTAATTTTAACAAAAAAAAGTATGCCTTCAAAACTGCCACAGTATTACTCCAACAGCATGCTTGTCGCAAAGGTAAAAGAAAGATTTAGCTTCCAGCGTGTTGAAATGCTTTAAAAAACTAAATTAAATCCACTGAAATAGATTCTATCATGCAAAAGCGATTTCAAAAAGTTAGTTACTTATTTATCATGATTGTTTTTATTTGCGCCCGCCATCTTGCGCCTCAACGTGGCCGTAATTATTGACGCATGCGCAGTCTTAGTTTCCGCTCTGAAACAGCCGTGGTTTTGGGTGAAATTTTCTTGAATTTTTCAGCTATTCACCATTTCGAGAGAAAAATAAATGACAAATACAATTAAAGTTACTGAGAAGAACAAAATGCTACAAAAAAAAGTAAACAATGACAAAAAAACCCGACGCGTGAGGCAGCTAGCGAGAAATTTAATTGTCGCACGATTTGTAACAAAACAGCCCGATGGTGCATTTTATAATAATAATAATAATAATAATAATAATAATAATAATAATAATAATAATAATAATAATAATAATAATAATAATAATAATAATAATAATAATAATAATAATAATAATAATAATAATAATAATAATAATAATAATAATAATAATAATAATAATAATAATAATAATAATAATAATAATAATAATAATAATAATAATAATAATAATAAGAATACTGTGGAACATGTTGATGGTGATATTCCAAAACGATCTGCAAGGTCCTCTGTCAGTAAGCCCAAACAAAAACTCATCCCGCTGTGTTAACTTTTTCGCATGTTTAGTTTTACGGTATTATTTTAGTACTTAAACATGATCGTTTTGACCCCCTCCAATAATTCATTTGCTGTAAGTAAGGCTTTCATAACAATAACAGAGTGTTACATAACATGATAGAAGATGGACCAGTGCAATAATTTATTTTGGAATCACTTTTAATGATTCTCCAAGTCATTGTTGTATTTTTTTAACAATTTCAAAGGCTTTGCCTCTGTACTTCTTTACTTGTACAGTTAAGGAGTCCACTTTACTGACCATAGATTTAATCATTTTGCTCTTGTCCTTTACATGATTCACATGTAGGCAGTAGAGAAATAGTGTAAGAGTGATGTGGTTTTGTAGGTGAAAAAAATCCTGATGAGTCAGAAATATTTGAGCAACAAGGTTCCTCTTCTTGGGCTTCGCTGCTGGGAAAATTTTATGAAACAAGAGAAACTTTTCCAGAGAATGTCGAAATAGTTCTTTTCTAGGTTTTTTAGTAACAGGAGTATCGTACCCCTTCTAGTGTTCTAGTATTCTAGTGTTGGGTCTGGATACTTTTGGGAAGGTGTTCCATCAACAAAATGAACAGAGTATCTTTGTTTTGGTACCCAATCACTTTATCTGGGTTAATTCTTCTCATACCTTTTATTCAACGCTGCCTCTGTTCTTTATTTCTAAGGACGCTTGGAAAGCAATACAATGACATGAACATTCTTTATGGTTAACATGATAAATAATTCTTGAAATAAAAGATTTTGTGCAGATACATAAATGTAAGCGTGTTGTTTATACTTCGTTTTCATCAAGTTTAACTAAGAAGAACATAAGGACCCCTTCTTAGAACCCAGTTCCCTTCCCCAGCGCGGAATAATAATGGCGCACGTAATGTTAAATAGGTGTATTGATGAATCTTTTGATCCGAAACAGCATTACGCTGAACTTGCAGATATTACGGGTTCGAACGATATGGCAAAAGCCAAAGGAACATTTTTGACTAAATTCCACACAACAAATGGTCGTGAAGTAGAGATTAAACTGACAAACGTTCTCTATATCCCCAGTTTTCCATAGTGCATCTTTTCCGTTCAAGCTGCCACTAAGAATGGATGCAAACTCAACTTCCAAGATCATAGTGCTAAACTTGTCACTCAAGATGGACCAGTATCCAATCTATCAAAAGGATCGCCTGTCCTACCTCTACAAAACTGCCATAGTAGGTTAGGGTTAGGGTTAGTAAGAGAGTAAGAGAGCTGAATCACTTAAAACATGGCACCAGATTCTAGGACACTGTAACCCTAATGACATTTCCAAAATGGAAAAACATGTGCAAGACATGAAGATAACCGACACTGAGAAATTCGACTGCGAAGTGTGTACGCTTGCCAAACATTCGAATACCAGGAATCGTGAACCTGATGCTAGAGCCACCGTTTGAACTCGTTCATACGGATCTGTCAAGTCCAATTGAATCGGTTGCGAAAGATGGTTTTCGATACACAATTGTATTTACTGATGACTTTTCTGGTTGTAAGTTTACATATATTCCGAAGCAGAAAGCTGATGCTTGCCAAGCAATTGAAAAATTCTTGGCCGATATTGCTCCTTATGGAAAGGTGAAAACACTCAGTTTGGATGAAGATATTTATCCGTCAGGAGATGTTAAACGTGTACGCTCCGACAATGGTGGAGAGTCTATTTCTGCGACATAGCATCTCTGTGACATAGCATCAAGCATGAGAAGTCTGCTCCACACTCACCACACCAGAATGTAACGGCAGAGTGCAGTTGGCGGATATTGCTCGAAATGGCCCGCTCACTACTCTTGGAATCAGGATTGCCAAAATTTCTCTGGACGTATGCAGTAATGACAGTGACCCATATCCGCAACAGGTGCTACAGTCAACGTATCACGAGTACACCTTACGGATTGATCACCGGTCTAAAGCCTAACATAGTCAATATGCATATATTCGGCTCTGTATGCTACCCGTTAATCAAGACAGTGTACAAAATAACACATTTTGTAGGCTTGATTAAGAATACTTCGAATAATCGTGTATTATCTTTGCATTTCTGTACATAGTCAGTTTAAAAATATACGACATAATGAGACATAATGGGTAAACTATTCTTACCATCTAGTCTGGAAAGACCAATCATTTAGGAAAATCAATGGAGTAAATATCGATTATATAGAATAATCTCATTCATTTTAAAACCCATCGCATACGAATGGATTTTTTTAAAGGTCTACAGAAAAATGCCTGATTATAGCAGAAAATCAATTAAAACAGGACTGAAAATCTGGAATCTTTAACTGAAAATCCAATTTAAACAAATCATCTACGGTTCTGACTTCATCTGCATAACACTAATTAAATAACACCTTGTACAACTATGCTGTAATAAAATTTTTTAAATTTTTGTCTATTTAAATAAAAAATTAAGATAAAAGTATAAACATCTGCATAACATTGCATAAAATAACGCCTTGTACAACTATGTTGTAGTATTTTTTTTTTTAGTTTTTGTCTATATAAATAAAAAATTAAGCGTAAAAAAGACACTTTTAATTAAAAAAGGTAGTAACGCTTTTCTAATACTAAATATATGCAAGTTGTAATACTCCTTTGAGCGGGAGAACCCTTTTGTATAACTAACATTAAAAAAATGAAAGTTAAAGAACATATCAAATATGGTTACTTTGATGGATTTTTAAGAAGTAATATTGAGTTGCAACTTTGCAACAACAAAGACTACATTGTAAACGATATATAATCTGCGCAATGTGGGTAAATGTTGTTGCTTCTTAACAATCCATCCCAAGTCAGGATTAATTACTTTGGGTGCATCACATATTTTTACTTTTCCTTCAATACGAGGTAGAAATTGTCTTCTTGTGGAAGAAGACATTCCTTTCTTTGAAGACTCATCTATTGCCCTGTAGACTCTTGTCAACCGGTTTGGCCTCCAATTTGGAATGTGTAACTGGAACACTGGTGGCCATTCTGGTCTTCCGCTTCCCTTTCAGAGGAAGGTACTCCAATTGTATCAGGTCTATATAATTTTTCCGTTTTTTTTGTGACAACAATTTATTAGTAGCCACGGTCGCTTTTCGACGTTTCAGTTTCTAGATTGAAAACCATTAAATTAATTTCATATTTCGGAAAAAAAGAATTATATAAAAACTAGGTAAAGTCAAGATGATCATACCAAAATACAAGAAAATAATTTAC
Organism: Hydractinia symbiolongicarpus; assembly: GCF_029227915.1. Lineage (NCBI taxonomy): Eukaryota > Metazoa > Cnidaria > Hydrozoa > Anthoathecata > Hydractiniidae > Hydractinia > Hydractinia symbiolongicarpus. The sequence continues at coordinate 21,781,670 of NC_079878.1, read as the reverse complement.
AAAGAGGTGGCAAGCCACCGCAATGATGAACTCAACCTGTTAGGTCTTTGGAAACAAGCTAGAGGTTGTACTCCTCTAGAGAACATGCCTCTAAAAGCACAATTCTCCCTTTTTACAAGGAATTAATTAAAAAAATATAAAAAATAAAATAAAAAGGACACAACACATTTGAAAAGATGAACAGAACTTTAACCAAGGACAGGTAGGTTTCGACCCATATTTCTGAACCTAAGTACCCTGAATGTCTAGCTGGGTCACCTTGAAGAGGTCCGCGGACGGTCATTAGCAGAAACTAGACATCCCTATCTTCCTAAAATTAACTTTGACCACTTTCTGTTCAACTGTGCTATTCTTTGTTTTTAACTCAGGTAATAAGTGGAGTCGTCACTCTCCAAAGACAAGACTGAGTGTAGTCAAGCCCCCTTGCTGACTCATTCCGGTTAAAATAATCTATCTCAGCTCTTCTAAAAAGAAAACATATGACTCGTGACTGTTAATAAGGCGGTCATCACAGAAAATTACTGCTCTATCGTTGCAATATATCCACCTGTGTACCATTTGGTCGAAGGCCATGGTTGTGTAGTAACAATTATTTAAGTTGCCGCAATGGTTGATAATAGCCCTTAATTGAAAATTTTTACGAAATTTCACTTCTCCATCTACGGTTAAGGTATGGAAAGGTACAGGTAAATAGTTGGAGAATAAACAAATCTCCACACTGACTAAAAGCTGTCTCTCTTGTACTATCTTGGAGGAAAGAACACTGTGGAAAAAGTCACATGTCATTGCCAGTCAGCGGGTTGGAAAAACAAGTAAAAGGAGTTTGCAACGCAATCCTCTCCTCCCTACTAGTTAAAAAGAGACACGAATTGAATGACATATGACATATTAGTAATGCTATTGTTTAAAATAAGCGACGGTCTTGTTAATTCATCCAATATGTGTAAAAGTATTTCTGGAACGTCCCGTTGAGTGTTAATATTAAATGGAGCGCCCCTAAGGCTTGACATCTTACACTGCAAAACTCTGAGAAAGTTGGACGGGTCTATAGCAAAGCGTGATTTATACAGCAGAGATAAGTTCAGTAAAACTGACTTGGAGAGAGGAGAAACATAAGAGGACTGAGATGCACATTGTGACCAAAGTGTAGGAGTTACAGTTAAAGCTTGCTAAATAGAATTGGCGTAGCAAGTATTACCTTTAATTATAAGCCCTGCATGTAAAGTTATTGAAGCAGTCTTGTGGGTAGGCAAATCAGGGAAAAGCTTTTCAGACGGGTTGCTCTTACAGTAAGTTCGGTTTTGTTTCTGTGGCAAGGTTTTTGTTTTTGGCATTTGAGAATCAGGTCCCGTTGGTGTGGATGATATGGAAATAAGTCCATTTTGACAGTGACACTGATCGGGAGCAATAACCTCGAGCACCTACTTCAATTGCGAAAATATCTACATTCCACCCGTTCTGTTTAATAATTTCAACTAAGGGTGAATACTTTGAAAGCTTCTTTGAATGCCAGATTTCCATATTTTCCTCATATGGACAGGTGAGCTTTATCAAAATTACACGTTTACTGTAAGATCTGCTCTAAGCGATGTTATTGCGATATGACCAGGGAAAACGAATCCACCTTTTAAGTCAGAAAGAAGCAACCAATCGGAGGCAAGATGTAAGAGACCTATGGGCTTAGACTTTTTGCTAGGGGGACAAGCTTTAACAAATTTGATGTTATTTAGTTGCTTTACCGGGGAAGAGATAGAAGTAAAAGTAGACGCAAAACAGAATCGTGGCGAAATGTAAACCGACCCTGTGTAAGGGCAGTTTTGCAGCCACCTAAGACGTGGGCTGTGGTGCACACTTGCTTACCGCATGAGAAACAGGAGGTTTCTGTGCAGAAACGCCACCTCTTTAAATTACTTGGTGATGGGAAAACATCGTAGGTAGAGCCTAAACAAAAAGCAAGAAAGTTTGGGGGCATGCTAAGCAAGGATTTCCAGGAGAGATCGTTTTAAATGTAATTCTCTCATCTGGTCCAGTACCCTTGCACTTGTAACTGCATAGCCTTACTTATATGGTATTCTGCATCGATGTCTCTAGCAGTTTTTGTTACCAATCTTCTGTAACGGTAACATCCCTTGACTGTGGGTACTTTAGGGTTGGGATGCATACCTAGGCCACTTTTACCATGTTGAGGTGAACCTATTATGGATCTAACCTTCATTTCAGCTTCAGCCGTCCTAACTGTGTCCAATACACTCCATTTACCCGCCTTTAATATTGGCAAGCCTGCTGAAACCATGGGTCCTTCGAATCCCTTGGCAGCAAGTGTCCACTAATTTTAGGTGATTTTAGTATGGAAGTTAGGCTTTTTATCGGTAACAGACAGGGTGTACATGACGTGTATAAACACAAATTGGTGGTGGAATGATGCAGATGAAGCCACTTTCTTATAAAGGATGATACCTTTTGCTCAAGAGTACTGGCGCATGACATTGAGACTTCATAAATCAGCAATGGGCATTGGATACGCGGGATTAGAAGGTGCTGTAAAATCCACAACTTTTGGGGACCTTTGTAAACTGACTTATCTATAGTTAAAAGGCCTACAGATAATTTCTCCTGAAGCTCGTCAATAGCCTTCCTATCAGAAATAGAACCATCATGACGCGACCTAAAAAGCGTATTGGCATGGAGTGGATAGATGTTTTATAGGAAGAGAAGTCTGTAGGGTTTGCAGGCTTTTGGACAGTGAAAGGTGTAGAATTCAGAGACATGCCTTTTATAATAACAATACTTCGCGACTTCTGGGCTCGGAAGTCCATACCAGCCCCTTTGAGTGCGGTAGCGCATCTGCCTAACAGCTTTTGAGTACCCGAAACAGATAAAAACATAATGTTAATGTCGTCCATGAAAGCTCTCATTAAGGGAAGTGCCACCTTGCTTGATGTGATAAATCCTGGAACGGAAGCCAATAAGGTATATTTAAGAATAATATTGATGCAAGCAAAAAAGAGGACAATGGATAGCGTACAACCAGCAAATATGCCTCGTATGTGTTTATGCCAAGAACTTGGTGCATATTCAGAAATGATTTACTGTAGATACCATATAGTAGTTTCTAATACAAGCAATCCAAGGTGGTGGAACACCGTACCGCTGAAGAGCAAAGAAGATAAGATGGTGAGGAATTGAAGGATATGCATTTGCAATGTCTAGCCAAATAGTTGCTAGATCTGACTTTGATGAACGGGCATCTTTGAGTGCTGACCAAACTATTGACATATGTTCCCAGCAGCCCAGAACCTTTTCCATACAACCTTTTTGGACCGATGTATTTATAAACTTGTTGTTTGTTATGATATGAGCTTCCAACCACCTTGTTACAAGGCTGAAGAGAATCTTATCTTCGACATTTGAAATTGTTATAGGTCGAAAGTCTTTTATGTTTGACTCCATAGGAGTTTTCGATTTAGGTATATAAATTTCACGAGCAATACGCCATTAAACAGGTACGACACAATTTTTGACACAACATTTAAACACATTAAACAAGAGGGTATTAATCTTAGGACACTTTTTATAAACTTTGTAAAGAATTGCATTAATAGGAGACGAAGCGTTTCTCCTGCTTGCTGGAAGAGCAGCAGGAAGACCGTCTAGATTCGTCAAGGGAACATCATAGAAATTATCCTAAACAGCAAAAGATTTATGTTGGCCTAAGGTCTGTTGGTTAACACGAAGTGTGGCTTTGCATTTTGGATCAAGCAAAGCCTTACCAGCTGCAAACGGGTTTGCCCTGAACGCAAACTGCGCCTTTCTGAACCTAATCTTTTTCCTTAAGCGTCTCTCTGCACCACGTATCATCTTAATTTTTTCTTGCGTTTCTGTTAGCAGCCCCTGTAGGTCTGACTTCTGGACAGGGTCGGACACAGTCATTACCTGCGCCACAAGACAGTTCTTTAACTGTATTAGTTTAACGGACCGCAAAGTCCTCCTATTTTTCCCAGAAAGATTTTTAAACTTTTTAGCTTCTGAATGGCCAAATGTTTTTGCACCTTCCTCATGTATAGTGTCTTCAATAAGTTTCACCTTAGCTGATAATGATTCGTATAGGTTTAGACAACTACTTAGTCTGTTGGAAACAGCTATGTCCAAGGTAGATCAAAGAGGATTGATCATTTTACCCCATTTTATTGGTGTTTTGATTCGCAAATCTGTAAGATATTTCTCATCAATGTCACAGGAATGGTTCGTGTAGTTTTTATCCGGAAACGCATTCGTTGTCTGAAACTTTTCAGCACCACGTTTTGAGAAGATATCCTGAAGGACGACGCTGCACCTTTTCAAGGGAGGAATTTGGTCTGACTGGGAGGAATTTGGTCTGACTGGCAAGAATTAGCTGATCTATTTACCTCAAAATCAATATCCTTATCGTTGTAGCAGCTTTGATGGTTTGGGTTGTTTAAATTCAGAACTACAGTGAAAGAATATGCAAAGGCTATAATTTTCACTGCTTCGCCACAGGTACACACATTACGTGTATTGAGCGATTCTGAAGAATTAAATTACAAACAATATAAGCAACACATGACAATTTTTTTGTTATAGCTATATATGTAGCTAGCTAGCTATATACTCTATCTCCAGACAAAGAAATCCTGATGAAAAAATCCTTTCAGATCTAAATCAAGTATCTAGCTAGAATAAACACACACAAAAATCAAGCTGACTGCTGATAAAGTTTGGAAACATTGGGCCAACAAAAACCCTTAAAAAAAAATTAGAAAAAAGTTCACCTAAATTCGCTAGTGAAACCGTTGATTCATCAGAAAAATCAGGAGAATACAAACCAGAATCGTCCGCTTTTCGAGAGTTACCATGTTTTGGCGTAGAAGTAAGAGTGCTTTTGTTAAAAAGAGAAGACATTTTGTGAAAAATTAATGACAAGGCCAATGAAGGAAATAGAAGCAGGCGCGAATTTCGTAAGAACCAATCAGATCATTTGTTTAATTTCTAACCGTACAATAACTACCCTTATTATATCTTCTTTATAAGATACATATTTTAGCTTAATAACTTCTTAACGTCATCGGTATGGGGAACTAGTGATCAAAACAATGCTTGTTTATAATTGTTTTTTTAACAAATCGGTTTAGTTTCAAAATTTTTTAAACCAATCAGATTTTTTTAAAATCATAACAACCATGTCTATTTATGCATGACAAGTTTGCAATGGTTAATACTGTGCTTGAATAACAAATTTGACGCCACAAAATACTAACAAAAAATATTATATTTTCTTTTTTAAAAGTGTTTTCGAGTTTGCAATTCTTACTAATGGTTATTTTTCTTATTTCCTATAAGGGGTATAGACTGGAAAAAATATTTATAGAGCATTTTTTTATAGATGATGATTCAATTCAAGAAGACTACATTGGTGATGAAGAATTTGAAGAAATAATCAATGATTTTGATATTGATGAAAATTCTAATGATATATTCAGCCTTGTTGGTCCTGCAAACCTTGCTACATGGATTTGTTTGTTTTTGCATTGTGGCAATATGCATTTTGCATAACCAATACTGCTATGGAAGTCCTAATCAAGTTTTTTTATCAACTGTTTTAACTGTTAAGTAACAAATTGGCCAATTTCAGTAGCTTTACCACCTTTCACTGCATTTGTTTCATCACTCATAATAATAGATCTAAATTCGTAAATTATGTTGTTTGCATCAAGTGCTTTTCGTTGTACCAACTTCATGATTATTCGAAAAATTGCAGTCACATTGACAATAAGAACCATCATATGAAAAGGTGAAAGGGTGAAACATCCTTTCAAAACTTACTGCTGCAAACCTTTGCGTGAAAGCATCCAGGAACTTTTAAAGCGAAAAGGCTTTGAAGAAAAATGTGAATTATGGAGATCCCTTAAAAGTGAAGAATATATAATGAGTGATGTGTTTCACGGAGCTATTTGGAAAGATTTCAATAACCCCAATAAACATGATTTCTTCACCAAACCAACGAACTATGGCTTAGTTTTGAATGCTGACTGTTTTGAATGCTGACTGGTTTGCTCCTTATAAGCATATAAGAAATGTATCTGTCAGTTCCATTTATATAGTGCTGCTCAATTTACCAAGAGCTTTAGAATCTGAGCTTGGTACACGTTACTCTGTGTTTGTAGAATTTCCGTACTATGATTCTATCAGAATGTCTGTTGTCGATCCCATGTACAATTTATTTCAAGGTATTGTTTAAGTTATATTCATCTCATACTTTATTTTTATATTAATTTTCATGCACACTAATATTTAAGCATTTACACAAAAATCTAATAAAGATAAAAAGATTTATCCAGTTATTGCCTGCAAAATAACTCTTTAATGGGAGAAATTTTCAAGAAAGAAACTTTTAACAAAATTTATTCATACAAACTACCTAAATCGTTCCTTTTTTCTTGTTTCTATTACAATGTACAACAATCATGAATAAAAAAATAACCATGCATGAAAATCATTAATGATCCAATTTTTAATACTCTAAAATATGCAAAAAGACATTATAGCCTAGGGCATTGGTACAATTTTGGTTTTAATGTTATTATTAATTTATTTTCAGGCACAGGAAAGAAGATGATTTCTTATGGCAGGAATTGGGATACTTAAAGAAGGAACGATTTATGATCATACAAAATTAGGTCGCTTCTGCTATTGTGCCAAATGATATAGGAGCTTTACCTAGTAAAATAAGCAGTGGATTTGATGGTTTTACTGCAGACGAGGTTAAAAATTTCACACTTATATTCTCTCTGTATGCTTTGAAAAAAAAGAGACTTAGAATGCTGGAGGCTATTTGTTATTGTATGCCATTATGTATGCAATCGTGTAATCAACAAAAACTATGTTATGATAGCTAACAGTTATTTTTTGATATTTTGCAAATCCTTTGAGGAGTTGTATGGCAGTGAAAGAGTCACCCCTAATATGCATTTGCATTGTCATTTGAGTGAATGCATAATGGGTTTCGGTCCCATTTGCTCATTTTGGCTGTTCAGTCTTGAAAGGTATAATGGAATTTTGGGAAACATACCAACCAAAAAACACCAAATAGAAGTGCAAATGATGATAAGATTTATTAGAGATAACGCATTGTTACGTTTGAATTTACCGGCTGAAAATAATTTTTCTTACAATATTTTCAATAAACTGAGTATGTCGACCAAACAACGTGGTGCCCTTTTCGATGTAATGATAACTGATTATGTGCCATATCTGAAAATGTCATCAGGCCTATTTAATGTAAAGAACAGAAAATGGTTTGATTTCAACCTTACAAGTACAGTGCGAAAATCCAAAGTATATTCATTTTGTCAACTTGAGTTAAATTGCCTTAGCCAAACCTACAAATTCTTATATCCTGATTATCAGATAACAGTGCCACCTTCCGCAATGGCAACAACTGAATTGTATATTGCTGGTGAAACCGGATAAAATGGATCACGTATCTCTCGCTCCTACAACATTGTTGCATATTGGTGTGATATTGATGAAAAACTAGGCAAGAAACACTTGTTGAATGAAATGTTGAAATCTGATTTGGCAGCATCTATTCTTTGCGACAATCAAGGAGCTACTGCTCTTTCACGGAATCCTAAACATTCTAAAGCTAAACACATCGATATCCGTTATCATTTTGTGCGAGTGTTAAGTCAATTTTATGGTTGATGTAAGCTATGTACCTTCGAACGACAACTTTGTGCACATTTTTACGAAACCACCGAAGAAATTTCTTCTAGAGAAATTTAACCTTTGTATTTTCGGTCGTTGATAGTTGGGATATTATCCCTTTAACATTTATTTTTAAAACAAAACAATACTCGTCAAGCTGGGGTGTTGATATTTATGACGCATTATATTTGTTTATGTAATGCGCTATTATGGGGTTCGCTCTTTTGTTTACATTGTTTCGGTCACGTAGATCTTATATCGCGTGTCCTAGTTTTTCCATAATGGTACGGGCCTTTTTATATGAGAACTGGGAAACTTGCCCATCGAGTATCCCGGTAGAGCGGGCTAATATCAACTCGGGTTTATATGTAAATTTGTCATTTCCCATCCCGGGGTTTATATGAAGAAAAATTAGCGGGAAACTAAACGTGGCGGGGTGAATATGTAAGGAAATATAGCTTCCAACAACAGAAAAAAGATAGCGATACTGTTGATGCTTGAAACAATTGTGTTATCACTAATAATTATTTCTCAAATTTTTTGAAAATTTCAGTTATTCCATTATTTCTGACCAATTTAAATATTATTCATTAAAATCTCCCACACGCTTGAAACAGGATTAAAAGTTAATCTTAGATCATTCTCAATTATAATTTTAGTGAAACCTGGTGTTTTCAGCATGTTTCATGTTTTTGTTGTCTTTTATTAGAAATACACTATGATACATAAACAAATCCGAGATCTCGGTCATGCGGGATATCTCGGTGGACCGAGTTTTCCCGGTCTCATATTAAAAGGCCCTAACCGTAGTACCGTAGTTTTATATTATTATACTAGCTGAAGAACAGATACATTTAACTCTCGAAATTTTACCAGCGTTTTACTTTCTTCCACGTTTACGGCTTCCCAAAACTTAACAGAAACATCGTCAAGTCACAATGATAATCATTCAGAAACAAACATTTGCCGTAACGTTACATTTCGTTTTTACATAATGGTTTTTACTTTATTCCACAAATATTTTTTTTGCTAAAGCTAACATTTTTACTTTGCTTTTTCCCCGTTGTTTTTGCGCGTCTTTCATATGACGGAAAAAAAATCTGACAACGTAATAAAAAATACGTCAGTAAAATGACAAAAAATCAATAAAGACGCCGTATTTTACAGCCCGCGCCACTTGAGGGTATGTGGTGTCATTGGATACTTTCTAAATTCACAGATAATATGGTGACGATTTAAAAAAACGGTTTATAGTTAATCACGTAGTTATTCATAAGGACCTTACCAAATTAAAAAAGTGAATAAAATCACCAAACCGAGGCTATTTTGACGTAAGTACAGTTAAAAATGATTATGAGATAACAAAACAGCAAGCTGTAGTGATTCGACTAGTCTAATGACTCTTATTTTAAGTGGTAGAGCTTAAACCCTCTAAAGATCTCTATGCAAAGCAAGATCTCCCTTTTACAAGGATGGTCTGTACAACCGAATTAATTGAAAAAGCAACCCTCTGGACAATACAAATATTGCAACAACAAAACAAAAAACAACAACATATATTAACATATTTAGGTGAATTCCTTCAAAAACAACTAAAATATTTAAAAGAAAACCTGAAAAAATGTCTCGACAGAAGAGCAAGGATGACAAAATCGGGTGCAGCTGCTTCGTCAATACCAAAATGTAACTATTTTGAGGGAAAGTAAGAAAATTTTGAACATTGCAGCAAGGCACAATGAAATACTCAACCTGTTAAATTTTAGGGTTAAATCATAGAGGTTTTGTTCCTCCAAAGTTACTGCCAATAAAACAGTTCCTTTTCGCAGGATATACAATATCAGTGAAAAAAACACACACAGATGTCCTTTCTTTATGAAAGATCACCTATGAACTTCCGAACTGAAAGCAATGTACGGATACAGAGTAAAGAAAATACAGAACAAACGTGTTCAGAGGAAAGCGTTGATCAACCCCCTGATGTAGGTTTGTTCACACCGCCACAGTCTCCTATGATTTTAAACAAAATTACGGACAGTGGCAGCGCTATTGTCACGGCAAAGCGGGAAAAAAGGAAACGTAGTGAGAATGCAGAAGGAAATAGAATTTTGAAAGAGTTGGATGCAATAAAGAAAAAATTAAAAGCTGATGATAAAGAGGAATGTGAAGATAGTCTTTTTGGCCGTAGCCTGGTGCCAACTTTAAGAAAATTATCTGCCAAAAAGAACAAAATGGAAAAAATTAAGACTTCGCAGCTGATGTTTGAAATTAAGTTTGATGAGGCATGCGAATAAAACTAATTTTCTCTTTAACATTTTTTATGTAACATTTTTTACAGTATTTCTATGGATGTACATTTTCTATACATGCTGACATAAATTAGGGTAGGGTCACCACTGTACGGACAGTACCACGGACATTTTTTTTTCTTTTTATCTTTAAACGTGCTAAGATATGAATTCAAATAGAATTACCTTTAAAAAAATAGTTGGTTTCATCTTTGCAGCTATACTCTATTTCTGTGTGTTTTGTTTTTAGTTTCCGATAAATAAAAATGGCAGATTTAATCCGTGTGACGAAAAATCATTCATGCAAGAAAAGTTCAAATTTTGGTCGTCAGCCGTTAAGTGATTGTCGTGGAAACGCTTCAGAAAACAAGAAAGCCTTCCGACATTCGCTGAATTAATCGGAATGATGTTCGCTTATCGCGAAAAAGAGTTATGGCAACGAGAAATGGACACTCCGAGAAATCCGAGATGAACCAATCTGCGGACGCAGAACATTTTTTTTTACCATTGCTTGTATTCCATTGTGAGAGAAGAATGAAAATTATTACAAAGTGCACGCAATGATAAACTTGACCAGTTAAGTCTTAAAATTTAAATTCTAGAGGGTTTGCTTCTTAATATAATTTATATAAATGTTATAATTCGTTGTCGATTTGACTTTTTAAGTAATTAAAAAATAGTTATGCTCCTCTAACGTGTTTTGCGTAGGACTTTTTCGGCAAGTCACATGACTAGGACGTAACCATTGGAAAAAGATCATGTTCACATTCGAACGTTTTTTATTTATTCGAAAAACATTCGGACGCTTTACTGCGTGGAATGGCCTGAACATGCCCGAATGATATAAATAATAAATGAATGCATGCGTGATAATCATTGTGCAATAACGTTACGTCGAATCCTGCTATAACGTGAGTATTACTTATTGTATGTGAGGGGTGGGGTGATGGGCGTTTTGTTTGTGGCCACCTCTTGATTTTTAATCATTTTCTTTCAATTTCAGCATTCCTGGACAACAGCGAAAAAGAAAGCCAACGTACACACAGGAAACGCTGAATGAAACTCTGGCAAATATCCGAAACGGAGTGATGACCTACCGAGAAGACGCAGATACGTATGGTATCCCGAAATCCACACTATTTAACAGAATAACTGGAAAACGTGAACCCACTGTTGGCCATCATGGTAGACTACCTGTACTCACGGAAGCAGAGGAAAAAGACCTTAAAATTTGGTATAAGAAAATAATTTACGAAGAGGTGACAGGCCATCGCAATGATGAACTCAACCTGTTAGGTCTTTGGAAATAAGCTAGAGGTTGTACTCCTCTAGAGAAAATGCTCTAAAAGCACAATTCTCGAGATGGCGAAAAGAGGTTTTGACAAACACTATCGCAGCTAAAACAAATGGTCAAAAAAATCTTAGATTTGACCAGAAGAAAAGAACCCCTTTTCAAAGACACGAGCTTGGTGGAGCAGTTTCAAAAGTCGGCACCCAGATTTAAAAACTGCGTTTGCTGAGAAGCTTGAAATCAGCAGAGCTATTGCCTGCCGTCCAGAAAAGGTGAGGGATTGGTTTGACAACTACAAGACGGAGATGTGGAACTGGGAATTCAAACACCAGCTCAAGTCTACAACTGCGACGAAAGTGGATTTCTATTACAAACGAAGGGTGCAGGAAAGGTTATTGACTACTTTGTCTATTTATGTTCTCAACATCTGGTCAAAATTGTCTAACCTTATTCACAAACCCTTATATGTTATAATATAAAATTTAAATCAATAATTACATTTTTTAGGTCATCGTAGCATCAGAGATGAAAACTGCTTATCACATCACTAGCAGCACAAAGACACAGATCACGACACTGATCAGTATATGTGGCAATGGAAAAACAATGCCTCTATTCGTGATATTCCCTGGAAAAAAGGTGAATGCGTTGTATGCGGTCGATACGGCTTTTCATAAATTATTGCGTAATATTTGAAAACGAGGCTGGCGATGTTCCACGGAATCATAACAAACCAAAATGGCGGACAGCAAGCAGGGAAACAGTGAGATATCGAATAAAAAACCAAAAAGGAAACACAAACAATCACTTGGAAGACAATGTGCAGCTTATGGATGTGATAACATAACATTTAGAGAAGAAGGAGGAGAAAGAGTCACATCAAAGATATCTTTTTTACGTTCCCTGAGAGTGCAAACAGAGTCAAATACTGGTGCTCTCGTATCAAACGTGTAAACGGAAAGGACAACTTCAAAGTAACCAAAACAACTGTACTTTGTGAAAAACATTTCAGACCAGAAGATATCTATCGTCCTCCAGGGGGTACAAAGAAGAGACTTTCAAATAAAGAGACTGTCATTCCATACTTTACTGAGGATGAAGCTTTAGATGCCAGCTCAACAAACACAACAAATCCCAAAAAGCGAAAGCCACCAGCTTCAAGAGCATCCCCACGAAAGAAGTGTAGAGAAACCCAAGAACCTTTTCCTGAGCCTCAACAGGATCCAGTCATAGAACCAGAGATTAAAGAATCAATTGACTGGAAGGCAAAATACCATGAACTTTTACAGGAAAACAATTTATTGAAACAACAGTCAAAATTGAGTCAAGAACAGTTAAAATTGAGTCAGTCATTGAAATTCCGGTTTATTGACCACGTTATGGGAAGTGACAAAATGTGTAAACACTATACTGCATTTCCAACGGATTCTTAAATCAGTGTTTTTCTCACTTAACTCTGGCCACATGGGAGAGAACATTATTCTGTACAATAACCAATCTGTCAAAGACTTATCAGAAGTTGGTAGACCACGTACTTTATCTGCTTTTGAAAGTTTTCTTTTAACCATTGTTCGCCTTAGAAGAAACTTTGACGTTGAACATCTGAGCTTCTTGTTTGACATCTCAGAGGGATCAGTCAGCAATACTGTGATTACGTGGATAAATTTCATGTATGCGCAATTCAGTTCAATCTGCATCTGGCCAACGAGGGCCCAAGTTGATGCTACAATGCCAAAATCTTGTAAAGAAAAATTCCCTAAAACAAGGGTCATTATCGACGGTGTTGAATTTAAAAGTGGCAGTACCCTCCTCACTGATAAACCACAAAATGATGTGGTCTGACTATAAAAGTCACACAACAGTAAAAGTACTTGTGGGGATTGCTCCAGGAGGAGGATTCACATTTATTTCATCTGCATTTCCTGGGAGTATTTCAGATAAAAACATTGTAATAAAAAGTGGACTTCTGTACCCCGAACTATGGGAAAAAGGGGACGCGATAATGGCTGATCGGGGGTTTACTATTGATGACTACTTAAAGCCAATTTCATTGCATAAAACCTCCGCCCGATCTAATACTGGATAAACGCCCTTTCAGGCCTTGAGGCTGAAAGTCATTACTCAGGACCTCTTTCGCCAATTCACGCTAATTAAGATGGACGCTTCGTAAGTTTCTTTCATATTTTGATTTTAAATCCACAAATATCTCTTCATTCATTCCGTGTTTGGTAAGAGATAGTACTATTTTGTTATCCTCGGCTATAAGAGGAATGCATATCGTCATAATTTCCGATTTTGATGATGTTTAAACGTTTGTATCATAGAATTGATCACGACAACACTGTGGATCCCGAGGTTCCGCCCGGTGATACCCAGAGAGATGAAGAGCATGTCGAGGAACCCTCTGCTAAAAGAGCACGGTTCGAGCTCGACGATGATTCCCATGATTCATGGGAGTTACCAGCTGCTTTGTGCGACTACGTCCACAAATACATGAAATCCCACATACCAGACAAGGATGTGAAGGAAAAAGTTCTTGCTCAAAACCCAGTGCCTTCAAATATACGGAAGGTACCAGAATTGGATTCCTACATAAAGATACTATTACAGGACAATTCTAAGTATTCCACATTAAAGATGGAAAAAGCATTCAAAAATGTCCACGACAAATTGCATTTGGTTTTTGGACCGCTGTCCAAAATTTGGGCCATGATGGATTCAGAAAAAGAGCAGAATCCCAAAGACGAGGCTCTGAAAGAAGTGTCGAACTTATTTGAACAAACGATTCTTCTATTGGCTCAAACCCACAATTCTATGGCTTACCACAGAAGGGAGAATGTGTTATCGACTTTGATTGATTCAACTACTAAAGTGAAGGATATCTTGAAAAACCAATCTAAAGAATTAGATGCGGCAGACAATGATTGTTTGTTCGGTGACGCTTTTGAATCAAAAATGATCAAAGATAGCAAAGCCTTAAAAAAATCTGAAGGCATTTTCACCGGATTGAAATCACCACGGACATCAACTTCTTCCTCCAGAGGAGCTTTATCATCATCAGGTTTCTCAGGCAATCGGCCCTTTCGGAAAGGCCCCCTGTTTCAAGGGCGAGGCAGGGGGAACAACCTGTGGAAAGGAAGCAACCAAAACAGAGGTAAAACTACTTCCTTCAATTTCAGTACCTGTTGTGTGTTCAAAGGTCGAGGAGCCTCTTTCCTTGACAAAGGTTCATCCTTTAGTAAGAGACTTGTTTCCACAAGTACTGCAACCGAATTTATCTCAGGCAGGGAGGCTAAGCTTTTATATTCAGAATTGGGAGGTTCTGACTCAGGATCCAGAGATTCTTCAATGGGTCCAAGGGTACCAAGTGCCTTTTCTGTCAGTTCCTCAACAAACTCATCCTCCTCGTCCTCCCAAGTTAACAGCAGAGGAGGAGACTCTAGTAGAAAAAGAGGTTCAGGAAATGTTAGCCAAAGGGGCCATAAAGAGGGTTGCTTCCCCAGGTCGGAACCAGTTTCTAAGCTCGATATTTCTGGTTCCCAAGAAGGATGGGGGGTACAGACCGGTCATAAATCTAAAAAAATTGAATCAGAACATTCCATACGAGCACTTCAAGATGGAAACCTTGGGTCTGTTGAAGGAGCTCTTGAAGAAAGGGGACTACATGTGCAAAATAGACCTGAAAGATGCTTATTTTTCAGTTCCTCTTCACCAACGCTCTCAGAAATATGTAAAGTTTCAATGGAGACAAAAGATTTACCAGTTTGTGTGCCTCTGTTTCGGTCTAGGACCTGCTCCAAGAATTTTTTCAAAATTGATGAAGGTTCCAATAGCAATGTTGAGACGACTAAATGTCCGCCTCATCATTTATCTAGACGATTGTTTAATCCTGGCCGAGACAGCCCAAAAGGCAGAGATGGCACGCGACACTTTGATTTTCATTCTTCAACATCTAGGATTCTCAATAAAGTAAAAGGGGAGCTCAATTGGTGGTGCCAGAACCTACAGTTGTCAAATGGGCGGTGTCTGGTGTCATGTCCTCTCCTCAACTAGTAATATCATCGGATGCATCCCTTCAGGGGTGGGGGGCTTACTGCAATGGCAAGAAAACAGGAGGTCAATGGTCCGCTTCGGAGAAAAACCTGCATATAAATGTTCTAGAATTGAAAGCGGCAAAACTAGCAATACTTTCATTTCATCGGTTACACCCAGAAGCTCTGTCCATTCACATTCAGATGGACAACATTGTGGCACTAACCTATCTCAAGAAGATGGGTGGCACTCGAAGCGAACCATTGAACAAAGTGACTCGGGAGATCTGGAGGTATCTTCTGGACCACCAGATCACGATTACTGTGGAGTACCTCCCAGGAAAGCTCAATGTGGAAGCAGATTTAATGTCACGGAATGTGAGAGACTCAAGCGAATGGATGTTGAATCGGAATGTGTTTCTGGCGCTGTGCAAAGCAAGGGGAACTCCGTGCATAGACCTGTTTGCTTCAAGATTGACTCATCAAGTGCCCCTGTATTATGCCTGGAAAATAGACCCATACAGCAAGGGACAGGATGCATTTCAGGCATGTTGGAAACATATCCGAGGTTACGCCTTCCCTCCATTTTGCCTAATAGGAAAAGTGTTATGGAAGGTCCAGTACGACTGTGCGACATTAATTGTTATTGCCCCAGCCTGGCAAACACAAACCTGGTATCCTCAGTTACTCCACTTATCTGTACAAAAGCCGATACTTTTACCTCTGAAAAAGGATTTATTGTCAAACCCACAGGGACAAAACCACCCGCTTCTTCAAAATCGAACTCTTCAGTTAGTGGCTTGGACAGTTTCAGGGGAAGTCTCGAAACAATTGGAATTTCGCAGAAAGCTTCCAATCTTATCACAGCATCCAGAAGGTCTGGAACAATCTCCCATTACCAGTCGGCCTGGAATAAGTGGAGTAGCTGGTGTCGTAGACAACAAGTTGATCCCGTTCGATGTGCTATAAATTTTGTAATCGAATTTTTATCTGACTCTTTTCACGAGGGATTAGAACATAGCACAATTGCTGGGTATAGATCAGCTATTTCTGCTTACCATGAGCCCATAGATGGGGTTGCTGTGGGTAAACATCCTTTGGTATCTTCTCTTTTGGCAGGTGTTCACAATCAGCGGTTTCCTCAACCTAAATATACTTTCATTTGGGATGTGGAAAGAGTAGTGACATTTTTATCATCAATTAGTCTGCAGAACATTTCTGACAAAATGATAACTTTGAAATTGACAATGCTATTAGCTTTGACTTCCGCTGCTAGGGCTCATGAAATGGCCTATTTGGACGTCAGATATTTAGTTAAACACCATTCTGGTTATTCATTTCATTTTGGCAAGCCTACTAAAACAGCCAAGCAACGTAAGCCTCGGCCTCCCTTGAAGTTTATGCATTTCAAAGAGGATCTTAATTTATGTGTTTGCAATCACATTGATGTTTATCTAGAGAGGAGCTCTCCCTGGAGAGGTGAAAATTTTCAACTCCTTTTGAGCTTTGTGAAACCTCATAAAGCGGTTTAAACCTTGTACAATTTCAAGGTGGATTTTAGAAGTCCTCACTCTATCTGGCATAGATACCAGTACGTTCAAGGGGCATTCCACTAGATCTGCTTCCTCCTCCAAGGCAGTAGTACAGGGCGTACCTATGACCGAAATATTGAAAAAAGGTCACTGGACTACTTCTACAACTTTTGAAAGAACCTATAGAAAGGAGATCCTAGTTGAACCTGAAATATTCGAGTCTGCTGTCTTGACGCTTTGAACAGAGGTCCTGAGTAATGACTTTCAGCCTCAAGGCCTGAAAGGGCGTTTATCCAGTATTAGATCAGGCGGAGATTTTATGCAATGAAATTGAGGATTGTGCAAGGGCGCGAAGCGCCCGCAGTGCAATCCCGATTTTATAAATAAAATCGAAGCCAACGATCTAATACTGCTCACCCACCCAGGCTTCACAGCCACCTCGTCATTTATTTATTTACTTTTATTTATATTTCAGGCAGAGGTTCTTTTCGTGGTGCATACCGTGGAAATCGTGGTCGCGGCAGTACATAATCTGTATACTTTATTTGTGAAAATATAAACAAACTTTCTTTCATTATGTTCTTTTGCATTCCCATGCCAAAATCAAGTTTCTGAATTGGCTCATATGCGATTTTATGTTTGTCGTATCAAGTCAACTCTGATATAAAATAAAATCGAAGGTCCTGCAGTATGTATTCATAATGACTTTCTTACTCAAGGCGTGAAAGGGCGTTTATCCAGTATTAGATCGTTGGCTTCGATTTTATTTATAAAATCGGGATTGCACTGCGGGCGCTTCGCGCCCTTGCACAATCCTCAATTGGAGTTGATTTAATTATACCTTCTTTTTTGAAGGGACGTGAACAATTGGATGCAGAAGAAGTGGTTTGAACTCAACAAATTGCTAGCGAGAGAATTCATGTTGAGCGAATGATTCAGAGGTTAAAATGTTTTCATATCTTTGATCGTGTTATCCCTGTGAACATGTTGGGACCTTTGAATCAAATGATATCTGTTTGTGGTTTTTTGTGTAATTTTCAGGAACCTATTTTATAAAAGTTCATGAAATATTTACAAATTTTCCTTTATGGTAAATATAGATAGCTTTTTTGAAAAGAAAGAGGTATTTTAAGCCATTAGTTAAAAAGCAAATCTACTGTGAAAACTGCTCCTTTCAAATAAATAATGATTTTGAAATTTTCCTACCCTCTTTGAACATGAAAATCACATAAATTAGTTTATAAAAGACATATTTTTTTGTATGAGAGGGACTAATATTTTTAGCTTAGGTAATATTTTATTATTTTATTATTTTTTTGATAACAATTTTGACATTTTTTCCACTGTTTTACTATATATAGTATTATTACTATTAGTGTTCATTATACCAGTCAACTGAGGTCCTGGAAATACATTTAGATATAAATTCAAATTGTTCTCTTTACTTTCTGGGTGTAAATTAATATTTAAAAAATCAGCTTTTTTCGATTGAATTTTTGCCAAATTTGTCACCTTCAAATTATCCAGGCAACAGCTTCTTCCAGAAAAACAGTATATGTGGTTTGACCCTAAAACTAATAAACCCCAAACATTTTATTCTGAACAACCCTACACAAGGTATATTTTCCTTTTCACTTATGAATTTTTTAAGGGGAAGAACCTGCTGACTTAAAAGTTTTCAAATTCAACAGTATTGTCCAAACCCCAATTTTTCGCTGGTTTTGTTATTGAACTGTTTTAAAGATTACTACTAGTATATAGTCTGATAGACCAAAATTAGACCAGGAAAAGGTTTTGACATAATAACAAAAAATTGAAGACTTCTTCAAAACAACATCATGTAATTTTTTTAAAGGTTTTTATTTTTCATTAGAATGAGATCGAAAGCATTGGCTCTTCGAGGAACTGGAGAGAAAAAAATTGATTCAATGTTAGTTAACTTTCTTAAAATTCTAAATTTCACCCTGTCAATAATGAGTCCTTGAGATGTATATAAAACAAAATCACACCAAGTCTGACAAGTAAGTGCCAATTGCATCTGCACTTGTTTTAACCTTCCATAAGGGGCTTAATATCACTCCCATTGAATCTGCTTTCTTTCTGATCCATTTTTTGTCTGTTGTTGGATAAATAATAATGTCTTGTGTATTGTTTTCAAAGTATTCCAGCACTCTGACTTGGGCACTTTTCAATGTTTCAATGTTGTGGAGTTTATCACCACGATATATCAACCACCTTTTTAAATGTTCAACCTTGTACTTGGATAATGATGAGATGTCGACATGAATGTGTGGATCGTCAATATCTACTTCAGTCAACTCGATAGACTCAGCATCTGTAAAAAAAATATGAAAATTATATTGTTAGTGTTGTTATTGTACATCTGTCAAAAAAACCTTATATACCCCAACCTAAAACTTTATTGCTTTTAATCTTAAAATTTTTGTGAGCAGGGGCGGATTTAGACTTCGGCCACTTCGGCACTCGCCTAAGGAGAAATTTTGCCAATGAGAAAATCATGTGTATCTAAATATAGAAATTGATTTAAAGCAACGCATAATTTTTATTATAAGCGTTTAATAAGATTCCTTTGCGCCCAGGATCCGAGGTAATATTCTTATCTCCACTCAGGAGTGTTTGCCGAGGCTCGACTCTCCTTCGATGTGCTTTGCCGAAGTACTATGGTTCTTACGGTAGTCGAACTACATTTTGCCGCATTTCGCTGACTTTGTTTCTCTCGATTCCTTTGTTTTCTGCCGTAAAAACAGTCGACTTCGGCGGCTGCCGAGGTGTGGACTTTTGGACTCTCTTAAACAAAAGAAACACAAAAGAATTATGACGTCGAGAAAAATCTCGCCGGGGTGTGGACTTTTGGACTCTGGTTAAAACAAAAGAATTTGTGACGTAAAAAGAATCTCGCCGAAGTGTGGACTTTTGGACTCTCTTTAGTCGAAATTTACGGTGAAAGAAAGATTGATATTAGGGGATGGGTGCGTAGGAATAATTTACTCTTCCTATTGTTATTGCCTCGCGGTAGCCGGTCTGTTTAATGGGTTCGGCCAGCTTCGGCCAACTGCAATTCTGAAGTTCTTTCTGATCCAACATGTATTCTGATGGGAGCTTGCGGGATCGGGTTGTGCTTGCTGTTAAAAGCAATGATA
Organism: Hydractinia symbiolongicarpus; assembly: GCF_029227915.1. Taxonomy (NCBI): domain Eukaryota; kingdom Metazoa; phylum Cnidaria; class Hydrozoa; order Anthoathecata; family Hydractiniidae; genus Hydractinia; species Hydractinia symbiolongicarpus. Next base: position 21,761,645 of record NC_079878.1, on the reverse strand, counting down.
TTTGCGAATGTAAAAGTCTTTATAAGATATTGAAAGATAAAATAACAGAGTTTCCTGATTTTGGAACATTAGATCATTGGAGAAAGATTGAGAAAAAGTTGTTAAGCAGAAATTTCAGTGTTGAACATTTTATTCCTGGGTATGCAAAAGAGAAAGCATTCGTCGCTTTGAGGTAACTATCTATTTTTACTTTTGTTGATAATCCCAAAGGAATGTTTAAAAATAAATTAATTGTATTGTGGTGACAAAGCGCTATTAAGCTTTTAAACAATAAACAAAAGGGGGTTCACTACAATAAACAAAAAGTTTCTATTTGGGTCATCGAGACTATTTAATGACAACAATAGAGCCAGCTGTTATTCTTGTTGTAGATTTGCAGTAGAGTGAAGTGAACAAATTTTTTATGTTCACTTTTGTAGATCTGAAGCTTCTGGAAATTGTTTATACAGTTCAGCATCCTTATGTTTGGGAAGTAACAATATGTTGGTGGACTTGCTACGACTTCTGGTATCGTTGGAACTTTTTCTCTTCCCAAATTTTTATTCCAATCATCCTCTATTTTCTTCCATCTTTCAAGAGCAGAGAGGTTCTTTCAGTTCTCTGAAAAATATTCTATTTTTCTGTGTTTCCCATGTTGCTTGTGACAGCAATAAAGAGGGGGAAGAGCTTATAAAAGAGAAAGCTGTCTTAAATTTAAATGACAAAAACTGGTCAAGTTTCCTTTGCCTTTTAGCTTTGTCCTCAGTTACAGGGAGAATTATATTCTCATATTACCCTGATATTGGAGAGGAAAAGTTTAAGGTTTGTATGAACCAAAAAATAATTCCCCGTAAGCATGTTTCAATGAAGGCTGATCTACACATAATGTTTTGTTATGAAGGCCTTATGTTATCTTCAAAATTTCAGTCCAACCATTTCGTGCCTCTCGTTCATTCTTCTTTAAAACGAAAGACTGATCAATCACTTAAATTATGTTTTCCTAAAAAAGTATTTTTACTGACGGTAATATGTGTGTAGGTGGTAAATTACAGACAAAACTTAATTTCTTAACAAAACCTATAGTTAAAACATATGAATCACCTGCTATAACTTCCAGTATTAGCACAATTTCCAAAAATTGTTCCACTGTTGATAGTACAGAACCTGAAATGGTTTATGTTTGTGAAAATGATGTTGGATCTTTTCGAAAAAAAGTTGCTAAATTAAAGGAAAGTGATATTCGTAAACTTATTACAAATTTATTCATTCCAGATAACACTTACAATTTCCCTGTCAGTAACAGGAAATTTCAGTATGGCTTTCTGATTTTTCATGGCTGGCATATTCGCCTACTATGGATGGTGCATTTTGTCTTCCTTGTGTCCTATTTGGAGACAGATTTCCCAGTAAATCTTATAAGGTCACCAAACTTTTTTCTGAACCTCAAAAACATTGGCCAAATGCAGTACCTTCTTTTAAACGTCATTGTTCGTCTAAGCAGGGTTTACATGTAAATACTTCTCTTCTCTTCAATTCTCTTATTGATAATATGTCTGGGGCAAGGCCATCAATTGACACATTGATTGACCAAAATTTACAGAAAAGTATTAACGATAACAGGCAAAAACTGATTCCAATCATTGATACAATTATTTTGTGTGGGCGAATTGGCATAGCTTTGCGTGGCCACAGAGATGGTCCTGATTCACAACCAAAAATAGGGGAATACTCGCAAGGGGGGGCTGGAAATTTTCGTAAACTTTTAAACTTTAGGGTACGTGCAGGAGACAATGTATTAAAAGAACATTTACAATCTGCCAGTAAGAATGCTACATACATCTCGAAAACGTTTAAAAATGCTTTGATATCATGTTGTGGTTCAGTGATATCTGACACTATTGTCAACGAGGTTAAAAGAAATAAGTTTTTTTCCATAATTGCAGATGAGGCAGCTGATTGTTCTAATAAGGAACAAATGTCTCTGGTTTTACGTTTTGTGGACAGCAGTTGTGATATTAGGGAGGATTTTATAAGATATATTTATTGTGAGGAAGGGTTAGCAGGAAAAGATTTAGCCTCAGTTCTGCTAAAATGTGTTTCCAAAGATTTATCTTTGGATATTTTAAATTGTCGTGGGCAAGGATATGATGGGGCAGGGTCTGTTTCTGGACATATAAATGGACTGTCAGCTCACATTTTAAGAATAAATAGGAAGGCTATATACACTCACTGTCACAGCCATCGTTTAAATTTAAGTGTTTGTGGCTCATGCTCCATCCAATCTGTTAAAAATACCCTAGAAAGAGTAAAGGAATTGTCCTATTTTTTCAACCTGTCTCAAGTTAGGCAACAGCTCCTAGAGGCAAATATTTTACGACATTGTCCTGAAGCTAAAAAGAAAAAGTTAATTGATGTTTGTCGGATTAGATGGATTGAACGGATAATTGGCTTAGATATTTTTCAGGAATTATTTGTTGCAATTGTATACACTTTGGAGGACATGAGTATGAATCTTGATAAGAAATGTAACCGTGATACTTCTACAAAAGCTACCTCCCTTCTGCATCTTGTTACTAATTTTGATTTTATTGTTTTACTAGTTGTAACACGGTCAGTAATGGACTTATTGTTGCCAGTTACAAAGATTTTACAAGGAAAAACTATTGACCTTTTATCGAGCTTGCATCTTATACAAAGTCTTAAAAATATGTCCTTAACTATAAGAGCTTCTGCAAATGATTATCACAACAATTGGTACAAAGAGGCTGTTTCCCTAGCGTCTACAGTCCGTGTGCAAGAAAATAGACCTAGAGTTTGTTCTCGGCAGGTACATAGAAGTAATGTATCAGCTGATACTATATCTAGTTACTACCTGCGCAGCTTAACAATTCCAATTCTAGATCACCTAAGCACTGAACTTAGTAAACGATTTGAACCTAGTTCCTTAGCAGCTTATGCTGGTCTTGCAGTAATTCCATCCAACATGATTTCTCTTCTTTACCATCACCATCACCAAAAATCTTGGAAGGATAACTTCAGAAATTTTGTTCAGTTTTACGAAGAAGACATGCCTAATTCTTTAGCTATTGAAGCTGAAATGGACTTGTGGGAAGAATATTGGACTTCGTACAAATTTGATGCACCAGATAATGTTTCCTCTACACTTAAATTAATTCATTTTCCTGGCTTTGAAAATATAACTGTGGCCCTAAGAATTTTAGGCACATTACCAGTCACCTCATGTGAATGTGAAAGGTCCTTTTCTGCACTACGACGATTAAAAAATTATAACCGCAGTACTATGTCTAACGATAGACTAAATGGCTTAGCTCTTCTCCACATCCATAAAGAAATAAACGTTGATATAAATGAAGTTATAAATAAATTTTCCATTGATAACAGAAGACTAAAATTTTAAGACATGACATGTTTTGAGATATATAACTAATGATAAAGAAATGTTAATAAATAGTACTTACCATGTTACCCCCCCCCCCACCCCGTTATCTTTTTTACCTCTCTGCTCTTTTTCTCTCTCTCCCCCCTCCCCTCGCCCTTTTTCTTTTCATCTGATTGTTAAATTTTTTAGATGTGATTGATAAGATTTAGGCTATTTTCATAAATTCTGTATACATCCATGATAGTAGTATAAATAATATTCAGTTAATAAGGAAACAAAACAGCTAGCTGCAATGATAATACTTGTCTAAAGACGGTTATACTTTAAGTTAAGGTAACAAAACAGCTAGCTGCAATGATAATACTTGTCTTAAGTCAGCCTGGTGGGTGCGAGTATTCCCCTAATGCAATGATAATAGTAAGTAGGTAAGGGAAGTAGGTAAGGAAAGTAGGTAAGCAAGGGAAGTAGGTATAGTAAGTAGGTAAGGGAAGTAGGTAAGGGAAGTAGGTATAGTAAGTAGGTAAGGGAAGTAGGTAAGTAAGTTGGTATATAAGGGAGTATGTTTTTTTATGCTTCATGTTGACCTGGTGTACTGAAATTTAGTTTAAAATTTTCAGTTTTGATTGTTGTTCATTCATTTATTCATTGGTTGGTTTTGACAATTGATCAATTTGACTCATTTCATGACAGATTCATTTTGTTCATGGTTGGTTATATTACCTGATGTGCAAGCTGGAAGAAAGAAGAAAGAAGATTTTGAATGAAGAAAGAAGATTTTGACTGGATTATTAATTTAATCCTCTAATCTTTAAAAAATGTTATTTTTGGATTTCATTTATCTGGATGTGAATCTGGAAGAAAGAAGAAATTTTGCTGGCTGGCTAATTTTAGCCTTAATTTTTCTGAAAACATTATTTGGCTTTTATTTATGAATTTTATGGTTGTTTTTTTTTCCAATAACATATAAGAAATGGACATGTGAAGGTCCTGTCTGCTGCATTTTTGAGTGCTGAAATAGATAAATAAGCTAAAGCTTCTTACAGCGCCCCCCAAGACCCCCAGCTGTTTTATCACGCGCAATTTTTGCGTAGCAAAAATTGCGCGTGGGCTTCGCTTCGCAAATCCGCCTAAGGAGAAAAAAATCCTGTATCCGCCCCTGGTGAGCTCAATCACATTATTATTAGTATTATTAAATTAAAGTAAAGAGGCAGGGAGAGAGAGAGAGACAGAAAGAGAGAGGCCAAAGCAGCTAGCACTACTAGCAAAAGAAGTAAAGCTGACTGAAGAAGTAGTAGAGATAGTCTAATCTAAGTTACACTTTAGTTGACCTACCTACGATTTTTAGTTCTTCAAAATCCAGTTCATTATCCTCTGGTTGATTCTCTGTGTCTGTGCTATGATGAGCCATATTGATGGTTGAGCCAGGTTGAGTAGTTGTGTAGAATGTTGTTATAAAAATAACAGTTGTAGAATGTTGTTATAAAAATAACAATTGTAGAATGTTGTTATAAAAATAACAGTTGTATATGATGTTGTAAAATAACAGTCGTATGATTCGATGGTAACAGTTTGAATTTCAGAAAAGATAAGTCGAAGACACCAGTCAGCCAGCAGTTTTCGTTGTGTTTTTCTACTGAAACCGCCATTATTAAAAATCGGAACATCGCTAGCCTCGTTTTCAAGTATTACGCAATAATTTATGAAAAGCCGTATCTTCCACCTGGCTCACTATGTTATTCAACAGATTCCGGATGGATAAATACGGAAGCCTTCGAGTACTGGGTGAAACACCTATTTTACCAAACCTTCCATCAATTCGCCCTGTAGTGTTGTTACTGGATGGACATTCAAGCCACATTGACTACGTAATTGGAAAGTTTTGCAAAGAAAATGGAGCGGAGCTGATATGCCTTCCACCTCACACATCTCATGCCACACAACCTCTAGATAAAGGTACGGTATTATTTAAATTCCTATCTTTAATTTCTACATAAAAGAAGAAAACACAAACCTCATTCCCAGCACCCCTTAACTATTAATTTTCGTTTCTTCATATATCCTTCTTATATATTATATCGTTTGATAGGTATCTTCGCACCTTTCAAGAAAGAGTGGAGGAAAGCACGCAGCCAGTTCAACCACACAAATCCTGGAACCACCATAAATTTACATTAGGCCGAATATTTTCAAGTAGCTACATGAAGTCGTGCGGAATGGAGAATGTTATCCACTCCTTTAAATTAACTGGTATGTGGCCAATCAATGTGGAAGCGGTGGATTCAGCAAGATGGAGGCAGCAAAAACATTTCCAATACTGCCAGCAGAAAGTGTCACTTTTGATGCAACAGAGCCATTCGATGTGATCTCTGCTGTTTCTTTTAACAACGCACCACCGTTATCATTTGGAACCAACAGTGTGATTGGAGCTGAAGAAGTCTTCAGTTTTGATTATGAGATAACAAAACAGCAAGCTGTAGTGATTCGACTAGTCTAATGACTATCTTATCAGATCCATTGTCAACTTTGCCTCTTCCTAATTCAACAAAATTGACGTCAAGCGTGGAAATAGTTGTACCTCCAGTAGGAACGTTACCAGGATCTTCAAAAGACGTGGACTTTATCACTTCGACACCAATTGCTGCTTCCATCGAGAAAGGCAGTAATACCGCGACACATTAAAATTAATGGAGAGGAGTTAATCGAAGGAAAATTTTATTTTATTTCGCAAGCGAATAGAAGAAGGATACGATGCTCGTGATGTTGTTTTTAACGCATGGAAAGCCCTAAAATTAGCTCTGGAGAAAGAGGAAAGTGAGCGGTTGGAGAAAATGACGTCTTTTTGCCAGCAAAAGAAGACGACCCGGGGTGCCAGAAAAGAACTCTTGGTTCTACCGTTAGCAGAAAAGAGGAAACTCCCAGCCAAAAAAAATACTCTGTCTTCACACCACATCAATTACAACGAATCGTTGAAATTATTGGAAGAAAAAATACTCGCTAAAGAAGCAAAGGACAAAGAAATAAGATTGGGAAAGCTTACTGCAGAGAGAAAGAAAGCGTAAGGAATGGAGAAGCCAAAGAAAAGGAAAAGGAAAAAACCGCTACAGTTGCGAAGAACAACCTGCCGAAAAGATCTGTCAAGAAAAAGAAAAAGGCAAACAACGAATGCAAAGAATGTGGTGGAAGATATGTTGGTGGTTCAGACGAGCCTCTTTGGATTGAGTGCGAAGGGTGCAACGCATGGTTTCACGTCAAGTGCACACATTTGAAGGACGACGAACTTGAAGATGATCTAGAGGATATGGAAATAAAATATATTTTTTTTAGATGACTATATTTTATATTATATTATCAGAAAAAAATATGCATTTGATATTTGTTTTAATTTCTGTATGTGGTCAACAATAAATGATAAAACAGAATATTAAGATAGAGTGTGTGGAACGACACGAAAAATTAGATTTGTCCGCAGAGTGGTGAAGTATTGTTTTCGCCGTTAAACTCAAAGTTAATGGATGTATGATAGACAGTTTTCTTTCTTAAAGCTTTTTTTCTCAATATCGTGAGATTAAAGCAGATTCCTAAGTCAAAAAATTTTATTTTCGTGTGTCCACTGATTGGTTCAGTGTCTGCCAATTGGTCCGCGATTATGTAAGAATAAGAATGAAAATTACAAAGTGCACACACAATGATAAACTTGACCAGTTAAGTCTTAAAATTTAAATTCGAGAGGTTTTGCTTCTCTAAAGAATGTTCTCATATAAAGGAACACAATTCTTCCTTTTTCCAAGGAGGTAATGAGAACAAAAAATGAACAAACAAACAGACAGAGAGCAGGACAGGACTTCTGTAAAGGGTACAAGGGTTTTGACTCAAAGTGGCCGGTGGAAACAACCTTTTTGAAACGAGATTGTTGTTCCAACGTATAGCCAATAACCACTTCTTGCTCTGAAAGGGAGATTTCCGAACACAAGTCATTTTAGCTAGGCAAGGAAGGGAAAAGTTATTGTTTGTCCGCAGAGTGGTGACCCTACCCTATTTAGTTTTTATTTTGTCCTTTACTATTGACAATGATTTTGAGATAACAAGACAGCAAGCTGTGATGATGGAACTGGTCTAACGACCCTTAAAGTTAAAATTGTAGAGGTTACACCCTCTAAAGATCAAAACGCAATACAAGATCTCCCTTTTTGCAAGGATAATCTGTAGATTCAAGGTAATTGAACCAAACAACCCTCCCTACACTATACAATACGTACAACTAACAGTCGGTACACAAAAAGTGACAACATGAAAACAGAAGACAGACATAACGACAACAATACAACAAAGACTTTACTATAAAAATAAATAAATATAAAACTATAAGAGTAGACAACCACCCGAGCGCCAGGAAATGTGAACCTGGCAGTAGCTTTCCGCATGTGTTACGGGATCCCAACACTCAGCCTTACACGGGTAGTTGTCGCTTCGGACCAGCCGTAAGTCAGGACCAGCCTGAAGACAGTGGAGTAATGAACGTGGATGTAAAGTCACGGAAACAAGAAAGATAGAAATGAAAACCCCTTATATAGCTTCTTCGTAACATCAGGTATAGCAGGATCGTTAACCCTGTAGACTAAGTGAGCCAACTTAGCCTCCCTACAGAACTGGGGTTATAAGTGGGGTCGTTACACCCAAAGACAAGGCAATTGCCAAGCCCCCTTGCTAAGCTTCTTATAATTGCTTTCTAGGAAAGCAGCGAGTGAGCGAACTCGTGAATAACAGTAAACTGTATGTAAAACACACAGCAGGGGTAATTTCAAACCGCTAGGGAAAAGAGATCCCTCCTCCTTTTGATATAATGTACTCCCGTTTTAGTGCGAATTCACACTATTTAAATTTTGACAAAAAATAACACACACACTGTGGAGTTATCTAGATCAGATGGCTTGACATTAATCACTGCCCTATCATTACAATTTAACCATGTATTAACACCCTGATCTCTTATAAAAGCCCAGTAGTGACCAGCCGCCAGTGTGCCTGAATGATTAATAGTGGCGGTTAATTTATATTGGTTTGTGAATGATATATCCTCCGCAGGATGGGAACAAACTTTTAGGGTGTCGTGACCTTGGGCGAGGCAAGAAACAAATTTATTATTTTTCACAGATCTTCCTTGGATACAGTTAAACCTTTTCAGTTAGATGATCAGTATATCTCCACACTGGGTGAAGACAGTTTCCCGGGTACTGTCTTGAAGGAAAGAGCACTGTGGGCACATCCATCTGTCATTTCCAGACATATATTCTGGTTGCTAAAAAGCTTTAATGGAGCCTGTTATGTTGTTGGAAACAGGGAGTGGCAGAATGGACATACTTTCCTCCCTACTGGAAGACAAGAGGCATGAATTACAAGATATTGTTGTAGTTACTTTGTTGGTAATAATATTGTTAACGATAACTGATGGCCCTGTCAACTCGTTCAATACATGAGGTAGAATCTCAGGAACATCCTGCTGTGTGTTAATATTGAATGGGTTGTTCCTAGCATTGGACATCTTACGTTGTAACGCTCGGAGAAAGGCGGAAGGGTCTACAACTGAGGTGGATTTAGACAACAGAGACATAGGACTTGGCCAGGGGGGAAACAAAAGAGGACTCCGATGCACTTTGTGACCAAAGTGCAGCAGTTACAGATAATGCTTGCAGGATAGAATTAGCATAGCATGTATTCCCTTTATTAATCAGACCATCATGAGTTGGTTTTGCTGGAGTGCTGTTGGTAGGCGGTTCTGGGTCCGGGTGTGAGTGACTTTTACCCACAGTTGGCCTTCGTTGTTGATGCTGTTGTTGTTGCTGCGGGCTTGTAACCTTTGGCAATAGAGGGGTAGGCACAGATGTTGAGCCTGGCACAAGATTGCAGCTGTCTTGGTTCCACGTAATTGAGTTCCTGGCTAGCCAAATGCAGAAGGATGCTTTCATACAAATGTCACCTAATTTCCGGACGGCTTGGAAAGCTTCTTTGTTTGGGAAACCCAATCTTTTTAAACAAATTGCAACTGACCGAGAGCAATATCCACGTGCACCCACTTCGATCGCGAACAGATTTACGTGCCATCCATTATGCTCGATGATATTTATCAAAGGGATGTATTTAGAGAGCTTTTTGGAGTGCCAGGTTTCCATGTTTTCCTCACAAGGGCATGTAAGTTCAATTAAAATAAAACGTTTGCTGTTGTTAGAATACAGGACAAGATCTGGTCTAAGCGATGTTATGGCAATATGACCAGGAAAAATAAGATTTTCTAATGCCAACAATTTCAATAGTTTTAATTTTTTAAGAAGAACTAATAATCGGCGACTGAACTTCATGGTGTTGTTTGCATAATGGCGCCGTGCTTAGTGGAGAAATAAAATAAAATGCGTTCTGCGAGACGGAGAATATCCCCTGCGCTGAACGCTTCGCAAGGAATAATCCGCCTAGTGGAATACCGACCTAATGAAAGCTGTCCCTTTAGTATATTTCGTTTTGCTACACGATTTTTCTGAATATTGTTATTGTTCCCCGCGGCATTTTTTAACCCTGCTCAATTTTCGACGTAACCCGTTATCACCCAAACGTCCACCCACATTGACTAAGATAAGATAAGATAAGATAAGAAGTTTATCTTCCAGTCTAAGTATATACATCGTTTGTTGCAATATTTACAAAGTTAAAAAAAAAACATCTGATAATGGCTGAATGACAACAATTATTATTTTTTATAAATTTGATGTAGATTGAGGATACTGAGAATAATCGCAGAGGATCAACCGAGCTCAGTACCCCTTCGTGTGCGTGTTTTTTCTTTTTTTTTCTTTTTTTTTTTTTTCTCTTTCATGATGAGCCGCGCGCGTAATGTCCCGAGGAGTGCAACAATGACAACAATCTCAAATATGGATATAGTCGGGGCGCTGAGTTAATTTATTTTGGGAAATTTAGGAGAACTTCTGATATTCACACAGCACAATCGTATATATAAAAGCATTTAAAAAACATTTACTGGCCTTCTTGAATTTTCTTGCTTGCCCTTTTTTTAGAAATGACGTCACAGCATAAAAAAGCTAACAGCCACAACTATAAAACCCCACAGAAAACATATTGCCGTGAGCATTTTTTGTCGAAATGTAAAACAAAATGGGACTCAATAACGCCGAAGTTACTTTCGGCTCCGTAATTATGATATTAATGCGCATAAATCTTGTCACCAAACCTCTGTATGAGAAAATATCGAATATTTGACAGGAAATACACTAACTAATTTATTATCTAACATATACTTAAAAACCAAGAATATTAATGTTAATCTGAAAATAAAGTTTCTTCATCTTCTGTGTCATCCTCACTTTCGTCATCAGAACTATCGACTTCAACATCATTTTCGAGAATTATCTCGTCGTTGTCTGATCCTTGATCAACACAGTTACAGGAGCATAAATCTGTGCAAGGCAAATCGTACGAGCTACAAACACAAGTTTCTTTGGCGTAAGATGATGACTTACGGCAAGAGCAAGAAACCATTTCCAATAGAGCATCTTGTGCAGGTCGTCTTAATAGCCAAATGATCTCTAGTTTCTCACCGTTGACATTCCATCCATGTCCATTTGGGCTTGGTAGGTTTGGATTTGCAACCAAAGAATTTCGAACTATCGCTGTGATATATGAAACTCTTTTACAATGATTTAGTAGTGCATCTCGAGTTGGAGGAAGCTGTTGCGGCTCAGGTGTAGGTTTACACGAACAGAACTTTTTGTAGCGTGCGTCATCTGTGTTAGTTGCACTGACTCCATATAATTTGCAAACAAATTGCTCAATGTGTGGAAAGAGGTCAACATCAAATGTCGCAGATTTACCTAGCTTGGCAAACACATTTTGAAATATTTCGTTAGCTTTCAATAAGTTGTATGGCTTCACTTTCCCTATGCCGTGAAATGCACTTGTGAAGTCATTACCTGTAAAAGCATGGAAAGCTGGAAGAGCCTCTGCAATTGCGGGACCAACAGCATCTCGAATTTTGGTCACACTTAAGATTCGTTTCCGTCCACCCGAACCGATCTGTAGATAAATGTTGATTCCAATTTTATTTTCAAAATGTACAGCATATATGACAATGTCACTGTCCACGGTTACGATGCATGCATTATCAACGCCAGTCACGCTTGCGTGGTTGCAACAGAGAAATACCTTGGTGTCTGCCTCTTCTTGGTGGTTTTCTAAGGACGATTCTTCTTCACAACATACACGACCGTTGAAGACATATATTTTGAAAAATTTTGACAAACAATTGAAGTAAATTTCACGACGATCTAGTAGACCTACAAATCGACTTTCATTGGACCAGTCGTTTAATAAAAACTGAGTGATTTCTTTTTTGTTTTCGTCGTTGCGCATGTACTTCTTCAACTGAGATGGCTTCTTTTGATCTCTTCGTTCGATGCGTACTCGGAGTGTTCCATCTGCGGTACGTCTGCTTCTCTCATAGCCTTTCACAGAATTCTGGAAGTACTGGTCAGTAACGAAGTAGATGATTTGAGACTTACACCGCAAGATTCTCTTTAAAAGAAACTCTGATATATCCCCGAATGTGAGGAGTGGAATACCATCCAATTGCTGCAGCAAAACCATTCCATCAAAAATCGTACAACAATTCGTGGGTAAGGATTCTTCTGGGTCAATACCCTCTTCTATTTTCGCCAACAACTTAGACTTGACTGTTTTCACAAGCCCCCCATCTGGAAGAGCAAGAGCCCAAGGAATTGGACTCAAAGGGTAACTCAAGACTTCCTTCATCGAAATATTATTGCGGTTTTGTGCAATGATTAACAACTTTGCAAACACACTTCGTTCTGCAGCGATCGTAATGTTCTTCTCTTTTACCTTACACACCTTCTTCACTGCGACATCCTTAAACGTTTTGAGATGGTTTTTTTTAATTCGATCATAGAAGGAAATTTCATTTGACTTGATTCTTTTTTCAACAAATTCTTCCATCTCTTTTTTTCCAACAGAATGGGCTTCCAGTAAGTTTTTCTCGACGACTGTGGTAGCTTCCACACCAGAACAAATTTGAACAAGGCTGTCTCGGCTGTTAAATGGGCTTCCCCAAGAGACCAAAGTGTCGTAGCATCTCTGAACAGAAGCTTCGTCGAATTCCATTCTGGATTTACCTAATTCTTTGGGATGTGACATTTTTTGTTTGATTGTCAGCATGTCTTCGAGGATACTTATACATTTTGCAATAGTGTGGCTAGTAAATACCCATCTTTGTATAGTCCCAGGAGAAGTGCTGTATCCAGTTATTCCACCATGACATTTTTGTTCTCTGTTAATGGTTTGCTCTATGCATTGGTCACTGGGAACTTTATTGAATTTTCCAGGAGATCTTCTAACCGCAAAATTTCCGTTACTAAAGAGTTTTAATAAATTTTCTCAAAAAGCTACATGTTTAAACCACAAGTCGCCAACGCATTACGAAATATCAGACTTACGTGAATTCCTCACATATTCCGGGATGTGTTTCTGGCAAGCGCAGCATCTCCATGACATAGAATGTACAATAGCGGGAATAATTGGGACGGTCGTATGCAAAAAACCATGGCAGCATTTGGCGTGTTGCGTCTAGGTGCAATTCCCAGTTACCAATTTTTAAACCTCGTATAAATCCAAACAACACGTCCATCATCTCCATGAAAGACAACCAATACAATGCTGTTTTACCTGCTTGTTTAATATCACGTTCGTACTTTTCCATCAGTTCAAACAGACCTTCAAGGCCAGTCACATCTTGGAAAGATTGAAATGAAACCTGAACAGTAAAAGGAATAATCATCTGAAAACATGCTGCTCTAAAAAGTCAAAAAAGGCCCAAAGAAACAAAAGAAGCTAAATATTTGTACCTCTTTTAAGCAAGTTTGGAACTCCTCCGTTAAAATGTAGTCATTGAGATTTTTACCATGCTGTACTAACCAGTGTTCAAAATGTTCAATTTTTAAGCGATAAAGCGCTTCATAAACGTACTTCAACGTGCATATGGCATGGTTGTAATGCTTTCCATTCAAAGTTCTCTCCACAGAACGTGTACCTAAAAGCAAGAAACTCCATTTCATTAAGAACAGGACTCACGTATTTCTCGGTAGTAGGCAGGGTTCACACTTCTCTCAAATTCATGGGACTTATATAAACAAAGGAACACTCACCCAATATGTTAGATTCAATAATCAAGTCACGCAAACCACCATCGGCGAACCGCTTACCAATTACAGCTATGAAAATACACGAAGTGTGAAATGCTCCCATCCTCAGTGAAATGAAAGTTTTTAGCTCCACATTGGCAGGATCTTGAAGAATTTCTACGGCTTTAGCATATATAGCTTGATCTAGAACAACGTCTGTTTCTAGCAATCCTAATGCTTCAGCTTTTACTTTCGATTGAACCAGAAGCTCCATAACTACATCCATCTTAGTAGGAGAATCATTAATCGCTGGTAAATACGATATTTCATGAGTTTGATGTGTGACTTCACCATCAAGCAAATAGTTGAAGCTGGTCCATGCAGGTATTGACTGTGGAACATTATTTTGTTTCGCTTGAAAGCGTAACAAGGCCCATATGGACTCGATACAAGCGGAAGTTGATAAATGATCTTCGATAGAGTCAAGACGAACATTTTTCATTGAAATAGGGTTGAATCTAAAAAATGTCGTAACTGTTGTTATTTATATAATGACCACATAAACACCGTTACAAATGTCGTTATAACGTCAATTTGATCATTTGTTAGTTTGCTACATACTTATTTTGAAACTCACCTTTTCTTGGTAGTGTACTCTTCCAGCTGATCAGGTATATATTTGAACGATCTTCTTCTTGGTGGCTTTGCGTAATTTATGCGTTCGCTATCAAAATCAACCATATCATCTCTTCTCAATTGAACTATTATGCCATTGGTACAATGCATCGACGTTCCACTTAAAGTTTCCGGGTTTATATCATTGTTATCCCAAACAAATGTTATGAATGATGATGGTTGTACGGAGTAGGGTACATAAAACTTCACCATTTGATTTTTTATTTCTTCGTTGGCTAAAAATGTTTCCAGGTATGCAGTTTCGTCATATGATATGCAATGTCCAAATCTGTTCAACCATTTAACCAAATCTTTCGAGCCCGTTTTTCTTTTTGTACAAAGCGATAATAATACATGTTTTGAAGTTTTGTGCTTAGTATTTGAAGCGCTATATATAATGTCCTGACATATCGAAGTTATAGTTGTCTGTTTCCGTTTGTAAAGTTGAGGTATCGAGCTCACAATAGATGTAATTAATTGATTTAACTTTGGTGGAATGATAGTACTTTCGGATAGTATGCTTCTTTCTGTCGGTGGCCAAATAGGATATGTGAACGGCATGTTTCTGATCTCTTCTCTTATTATTTCAGCTGCTATTTTGATAATTTCAATGTCAGTATCACGTTGCTTTTGGCTTTCACGATCAATAAGATTCCGTCGCCGTACATCAATTATAAGCCCCTTAGGTATTTTTTCAGAAAAAATAAATGTCCCTCCATACCGAGGTTGCCAAACTCCGATATCATCGGTGAATTGTTCCGTAACATATTTCAACATAGTTCGATCGGTGATACCGCCCTTTACGGAATGCTTGTTATAAATGTCAACCAAATCCTTCAGTAGTAGCACTTCGCATTTATTTAGAGCATGTAGCTCAACAAAGTCGAAAGTATGCTGCAATGCCTCTTTGTCTACTTGAGTGATTGCAGAAGGTGTTTTAACGGGCTTGGTGAAAGCGCGATAGCATGTTACATGATATCGCAATTCAAGTGCAACTATTCCCGTTCAATCGCGACCAGAAATATATCCTATCAACTCATCATTTGCCCCATTTTGTAGGGCTGCAGTCTGTAGCGTGAGAGCAGAACTTTCCGTTATACACTTGCTGAGTTTTTCGTAGCCACTACCTGTTGTACTCGTTTTTCTTTTTTGGCATATACAGCACTCATCTTGCTTGGCAAGTGATTGACCTTAAATAAGATCAGTCAGACATTAGAAAAGTCACAAGAAATATAAAAGTCAGAATAGCCTGTTTGTGCACGATTACAACATAAAATTATAAAATTAAGATAAATATTTACCTGTTCTGCCTCTCTTTCTCTGTGACATTCGGATAGTTGAAGTTGGTTGTTGTTCTTCTATGTCGTTAACATCTCCCGTTTCATCGTCGCTTGCTTCAGCTTTTTCTTTTTTCTTTTGTATGGTAGCTAATGTTTTTGGGTGGACATACGCATCTAAACATTTCTGATGAAATTTCAAATTGGAAAGATCGCCGCTCACTAAATCAGTGACATTTTCATCATTTCGAATTTCACTATAAAAAACGGAAGTATAGCGCTGTTACAATAAAGTCATGAAAACCATAAATTAAAAAATAAAACAATATAATCAAACTTGCAACATACCTTGCTATTTTCACTTTTTCGGCTGATTTTTCTGTGAATGCTCTTAACTTAGTTTTTTTCTTGTAATTGTTGTTGTGTATAATACATTTCACTTCTTGCTTACTTTTTTTAGCTGGAGATAGAACGAGTTTCATCGGTTTCTTTGAGCTCATTTTCGATAAATTTTCTTTCGCACATTCATTGCAACCTGTTTTTTATCCCTCCTCCAGCTGTAGAAACTCCCGCGTTACCACATTTAGCTCACGAATAAGAACACGGGGGTTTGTGTTGTTTGTTCAAATGTAACATATTTAGTTTCGAAAGAACAAAAATCTAAACTATCTGCTTTTACAAAAGCATTATATATTTAAAAAAAAGAATGAAATATTGAAAATTGATAACAACAGGTAATAAAATGTATTGTTAATGAATTCATTTTACATTCACCCCCGTGAAATTATTCGATCGGAAATAAAAGAATGTTTTGCAACATTCGATTTCATAAAAATATGGCGGTGAAGGACCGAAGAAAAACATCGTTCATACATGTTTATATTTTTTGTTTTTGGAATATATGCAAGTAGAATTAAGAAGGCCAGTAAGTAAAATCGTTTATACTAAGTATTTATGTATCATCTGGTGAAGTTTTTGTAAGTTCCCCCGAATTTGCACAAACTCGTTTATTTTTCAGAACTCAGCGCCCTGACTAATATAATAAAAAGAAAGCTATGATGAAATAGAAATAGAATGATTTTTAATAATTATGTGTAATGGAATTTAAAAGGAAAGTAGCAATTGGTTAACTGCACACAGACCTCCCAAGAAACTCAAAGAGAATTGTACCAAGTCTATGTGCAGTTGACAAGTCTATGCGCAGTCAACCAATCGCTACGTTAATAAACATATGCATTGTCGTTTCAATATAATTTAAAAGAAAAGGAGATATAAAGAACATTATTGGAGGTTGATATAGTGTTTACTTGACAGAAAATAGTTCCACTTATTGCAGTGTCGAAATAAGATGATTTCTGTAGGAATTTTTTAAAAATATTAAGGGAGGATGACTTAATTATATTTTCAGGATTTTTATTCCACACTCTCACTCCACTATACGTGATGAATTTTTGTCCTACTTCAGTTCTCTTGAATGGAGGAATCAAACGTGTCGGGTGATAGGGGCTAGGCAATACATTGTGATTTTTAAATATGTCTTCCATAGTTTTTGGTAATTGTTCATTTTTCAGTTTCCAAAAGAATTTACCTACGGCCATTTCAATGTTGAGATCAAGGGGAATTATTTTGGTTTTTACAAATAAAGGACTTACCGGTTCGTAAAAAAAATTAATGATCCGAACACTTTTATTGATAGATTTTGATAGAACATTCAGATAACCTTGTGACGCTGTGCTCCAAATTAGAGAACCATAATCAATGAAAGGTTGAATTTGCGCATTGTATAGATTTCTCAGTAGACCTTCAGGGACAAAGTGTCTCAACTTTGCAAGTAAACAATTACCTTTCATTAGTTTTAGTTTGATGTTAGCAATTTGTTGGGAAAAAGTTAACTTATTATCAATAATTATGCCAAGATATTTACTGTGTTCCTTCTCCTCAATTTGTAGACCATTAATATAGATTTTAGAATCAAGAAGTGTATTGGCATTTTTAGGACGGAAAATGAGTACACTTGACTTCTTAACATTGAGACTTAGTTTGTTTGCAGTCAGCCAATCAGATAATTTAGATAGTTCAAGATTTAAGACTTTTTCAAGTGTTTGTCTGTTTTTATGCGAGAACAATATACTGGTGTCATCTGCAAATAAATAAAATTGAAGAACTGGAGAAGCTGTGACAATGTCATTTATGTAGAGTAAGAAAAGAAGTGGACCTAGTACACTGCCTTGAGGGACTCCATTCTCTATATTTATGAAGTGTGAATTGCTGTTTTTCACTGATACACATTGAGTGCGATTTGTAATGTATGAGGAAAACCAATCTAGTGCTAGGCCTCTAACACCATAAAAATTTAGTTTTTGAATAAGTATACGATGGTTAACAGTATCAAAAGCTTTAGCAAAGTCTAAAAAGATAGCACATGGTATCTCTCCCTTTTCCAGTCTTTCCACAATATTTGCCTGAAGATCTAAAATGGCTTGCTGTTGACTTATTTTTTTGGAATCCATATTGCTTACTGTGTAAAAGATTTATTTTGGTTACAAAGTTGTATAGACGATCAAACATAACCTTTTCAAAGATCTTACTTACTACAGGGAGTAAGGAGATTGGCCTATAATTAGAGACATCCAGTTTTGAATCTCTTTTGTGTACGGGGATTACTTTTGCTGTTTTCAATAACGATGGATATTTCCCCAGCTCAAAAGACTTATTTATAATTTGAGCAATACACCTATTTAACATTACGCGCGCCATTATTATTCCGCGCTAGGGAAGGGAACTGGGTTCTAAGAAGGGGTGCCTGATAAAATCTTCCTTGTGTTCTTCTTAGTTAAACTTGATGAAAACGAAGTATAAACAACACGCTTACATTTATCTATCTGCACAAAATCTTTTATTTCAAGAATTATTTATCATGCCAAGTGTAAACTGTGCTGTTATTGGCTGTTTTAATAGCACTAAGAAGCTGCGAAAATGGAAGAAAGAACGATGTGAAATTCACGAAGTTAACCATGAAGAATGTTCATGTCAGCGACCGTTTAGTTTGTATTGCTTTCCAAGCGTCCTTAAAAATAACGAACAGAGACAGCGTTGGATAAAAGCTATGAGAAGAATTAACCCAGATAAAAGTGATTGGGTACCAAAAAAAAGTGACAGGGTATGCTCTGTTCATTTTGTTGATGGAACACCTTCCCAAAAGTATCCAGACCGAACACTAGAATTGGGGTACGACACTCCTGTTACTAAAAAACCTAGGAGGGAACTATTTCGACATTCTCTGGAAAAGTCATCTCTTGATTCAGAAGATGTTCCCAGCAATGAAGCCCAAGAAGAGGAACCTTGTTGCTCAAATATTTCTGACGCATCAGGATTATTTTCACCGACAATACCAGACCACTCTTACACTATTTCTTCACCGCCTACATGTGAATCATGCAAAGACAAGAGCGAAATGATCAAATCTTTGGTCAGTAAAGTGAACTCCTTAACTGTACAAGTGAAGAAGTATAGAGGCAAAGCCTTTGAAATTGTTAAAAATACAACAATGACTTGGAGAATCATTAAAAGTGATTCCAAAATGAATTATTACACTGGTCTATCTTCTATCATGTTATTTAACACTCTGTTATTGTTATTAAAGCCTTACTTACAGCAAGTGAATTATTGGAGGGGGTCAAAACGAGCATGTTTAAGTACTAAAATAAAGCGTCAAACTAAACATGTGAAAAAGTTAACACAGCGTGATAAGTTTTTGTTAGTTTTGATGAAACTTCGTTTGGGCTTACTGACAGAGGACCTTGCAGATCGTTTTGGAATATCACCATCAACATGTTCCAAAGTATTTGTAACTTGGATTAGAATTATAAGTAGAGTTTTTGGTGATGCACTTGTTGTCTGGCTGCCAAGAGAAGCCATTCGTGATAACTTGCCTAAAACATTTGCCAAAGCAGGTTATTCCAAATGTCGGGTTATAATTGATTGTGCTGAGGTGTTCATTGACAGACCAAAATCCTTAACAAATCAAGCATCTACTTGGTCAGACTATAAACATCACAATACTTTAAAATTTCTTG
This sequence comes from Hydractinia symbiolongicarpus, assembly GCF_029227915.1. Classification (NCBI taxonomy): domain Eukaryota; kingdom Metazoa; phylum Cnidaria; class Hydrozoa; order Anthoathecata; family Hydractiniidae; genus Hydractinia; species Hydractinia symbiolongicarpus. The sequence goes on along the minus strand of NC_079878.1, from coordinate 21,742,045 downwards.
TTGGTATAAGCCCTTCTGGATATATAACTATTTTATCTGATTGTTATGGTGGGCGCGCGTCTGATAAATTTATTACAAATGACTCTGGATTTTACGATTTGTTAGAAAGGGATGATAAAGTTATGGCAGATCGTGGATTTCAAATCAGAGAAGAATTAATGTTACGTTTTTGCAAATTAGTTGTTCCACCAGGTGCACGTGTAAAAAGTCAGATGACAAGTGCTGAATGTAAAAAAACTAAAGATGTAGCAAATTTAAGGATTCATGTTGAGCGAGCAATTAACAGAATTAAGTTTTACCGCATACTCAAGGGAGTGTTGCCTGTTACAATGTTACAACATGCAGATCATATAGTTAAATGCTGTGCTGCATTATGTAACCTAAAGCCTGTATTAATTAAAAAGAAACCAGAAAAAACTACTTGAACACTTTTGTAAATTTTCTTTTTTCACATTTTTTGCTTGTTTTGTAAATATTTTTACCAAAAAAAGTTGTCTGAGTTATTCTGTTTTTTTAATTATTGTTATCTACTCGTATCTCCCTTTGTTTACATGCGCACTCATTCTAATATTTCGGGCTCGCCTACCTACTTGAAATAGTTAAAGTTAATGGCCGTAAGTGTCGGAAAATCGAGGCCACACAAAAATTTATCAGAATACCTCATGGAACGTTTAAAGAAATATAAAAAAATACTGTATGTACTTAATGCCTAAATGAGAGGTAGCCTATGCCAAATACTTTTCTTAAGGGAATATTTTGATTAGAAGACACATGGTCATTTTAACGCAGAAACATCAGGCTACAGATGGCATTTAAAAAAATTGGTTGAAATGTATTTGTAAAGCACGTTCAAATCAAAGAAAGATAAATATGCTCTTCAAACTTTTATTTCTAAACAGACAAATATATACAAAAATAATTTTCGATAGCTTATGCATAAAATAAATCATCCTGAAAATATGGATTTTAAATAAAATGTGTCGTAATATTCTATAAAAGTTTTTCTCATAGAATTCCACACTTCAGGCTCAAAGTTTATAATGTCGTGCACCATCCCATGAGGTGTCCAAACTACAAAATGACATTGGGAAAAGCCAGTTACTCCCATTTGCATAACACATTGTGTGTAATATTTGTGGTTTTTGTTCAATACTGTTTTTTCTTCCATGTGCGTCAAGTAGGGTAGTTTTACGTTTAAATCCTTTGGCGTCGTGTAATTAATCGAAAAAGGACATTTTACTTCTAAACATGCTGGCAGACAACAATCACATGTTATTATTCTGTCTGGGCTTGCACCAATGTAAGGTGTGTTTTTATCTAAATACAAGCCACACTCTAAAACCTTCACATTTTTATGCCCTTGTAAGAAGTTGTCTTTAAATGCATTAACAGCATTTATTTCCATTGTACGACCATATTTTAGTGCTGGTATATTAGGGCTAATAAATGACATGCCTGAAACTTTCTGGTTTAATGCCCAGATATTACCGGATCCTCCACCTCCTGATTTAACTTTTTTCATTTTTGTTAAAACTTCATGGCCTTTTGAGGCAGAGATTACATGCTTTCTAAAATTATACCAACCAGTATTCTCACTTTGTCCTTGGGTTAATTTTTCAATATGAATAACTTTCTCGGGTGTTACATATGCCACTAGATTGCATTCAAATTCAGTTTTTGTTTTTGACATTGCAAGTATGTCACTTATACTGTATATGTCTGATGGTTGAGTTACATCAGAAATACTTAAACACTCTCTAACAAAGTCAATTTCTGGTTTTGGTACAGCAGTAAATAAAATACTTTCAGGAATAATTTCTTTTAATTCGTCTGCTATTTCGTTAAGAGAAAGTAATTTCTCGCCACAATGTTGAAGAGGATCAAAGTTCTTTTTAGGTGTCGATACTAAAGGGCGCTTTCTCTTTCCTCTGTCTGAAAAGTTATCTCTGCTAAAATTCAAGTCTTTAATTTTAGTTGGAGCTACTTGCTTTCTGTTAGGAAGCCACTCGTTAGCGGTGCTTGTACAAGCTGTATTTGTAAGTCCAATTCTGACAGCAGCTTCAATGCGATATAAAGCAGCCGCAACATGATTACATGTCTGGCTCATTCCAGCCATGCATGTACAATGGCACGACATTATCTTACCACTTTTTTCCAGAATTAACCATAGTTTATGGAAAGGATCGTTAATCGCTTGCGACTTTCTGCATGTACCTTTAAAAATGCAAAAATTACTTCCCGATAAATCATGATAGGCGAGAGGTTGAAGCCATCCAGATTTATAATAGCTATATGCCTTTGAGTTTTTGTAGTCATTTAAATCTGAACTACCTAGTTCTGATGGATAAAACATAAGGTAGCTAAAGATGTCAGGATACAACACCATGGGCCAAAACTTTATTCCTTCTTGCTCATCCATCCAACCGTGAGGTATTTTAAAAGGATCTGGAAGTGTTCTATCGTTTATTTTCAGCTTCTTCTGATACTCCTCTTTTAAATTACTCTCTACTTCTTGAGCAGTTTTCACAGGCTGGACGAAGTTCTCAGCTGCTGAAAACACTCGAGCAATTAGTTCTTCCTTTCTTCCACTTATCCTTAAATTTCTAACTCTCAAGTAGTTCTTCAACTCTTCGACAGACATTTTTGATATTAAATCGTAATCCATGTTTGTTTTAAATGTTTTAAAAAGTTGGTAAATAATTTGATAGCTATAGCGCGATGTTTATACTTCGTTTTCTCAAGTGTACTGAATCTTAGCGGCACCCCCAAATGGTACCGAGACTCCCGGCCGGGATTACGTAATCGCATAATGTTAAATAGGTGTATAGGACTGCTGATTGCAGGCGCACCGATTTTTAAAAATTTTGGTGAGATACCATAAATATCAGCTGCCTTTTTGGAGTCTAACTTGCAGAGTAGTAAATAAACTTCACCTGGATCTACTTCTGTCAAAAAAATACTGTGTTTGTTAGGATTTTTTAGATAGTCTTGAAATTGTGTGTTTGGTTTAGGAAGTTTTTCAACAAGTTTTTTGGCGACACTTCCATAAAATTCATTAAACATATTGGCAACTTTTTTCTGATCAGTAACAATAGAATCATTTTCACTGAGGAATATGTTACCCACTCCTATTTTTTTCCTTTTGTTAATGATTTCATTGACTCCCTTCCAAACTTTTTTAGAGTTGTTTAAATGCACAGAGAAATATTCTTTGCTTTTGAAGTTTTGATCAGTTGTTTTAGATGTTTACAATAATATTTATACCTTAAGAAATAAATTTGACTTTTATCTTTCAAGTATTTTTTATACAATACATTTTTAGTCCTAAGTGACCTTTGTATCCCCTTTGTGAGCCAAGGCTTTCTCATCCACTTACTTTCCCTTTTAGAATATGTCTTCAGAGGTGCATGTTTGTTGATGACTGAGATTAGTTGTTCCTGAAAATCTTTATATATCGTGTCTATGTCATTCAGGTGAATGACATGTTCTACTGTAATAGTTTGAATCTCTTCTAGATAACTTGCCTCATTGAATTTGGAGAAGTCTCTTTTTGTAATTTTATGATTTTGAGTCATATTGACAAGGTTTTGTACAAAAATAAAGTTAGGCATGTGGTCAGTGATTTTACTAATGAGATTTCCACTGGATATATCCTTATCTACTATATTAGTGAAGATATTGTCAATCAAGCTGGGTTTGGCACCTAAAATAGTACGAGTTGGTTGTGTTATAAATGGTTGCAAAAAATGATCATATAAACACTCCACAAATCTCCATATTTCCTTATTTGTTTCATAATTTAAAAGACAGTAATTGAAATCCCCAAGCAAGATTATGTTTTTATGTTCTTTTTTTAATTTTTGTAAGGTGTTTTCAATATGGTTAGTAAAGCTTACGTCTGATGACTTTTTAGGGTGCCTATAAAAAACAGCAGTTAAAATATTTGCACTTTTATTATTAATAATTTCAATCCATTTTGATTGGTACTCATTATTTTCATCAATAAAAGAAACACTTAAATCATTACGCTCCTTAAACTTAATATTTTCTTTTATGTACATTCCACACCCTCCTTTCAATGAATTTCCTACTTGTCCAACATATTCATGATATCCATCAAGAATACCTGGTCTGAAAGTGGATTTTCTAGCTTTAGAGTTCCAAGTTTCTGAAACTGCTATCACATCAAAATTATGATCAAGGTCACTTAAAAGGCTATGTAAAGAATCAAAATTGTGCATGAGAGACTCTATGTTTGTATGCATTGCAGAGAAACACTTATTTTTGTGTGTTTCAGTTTTCAGCTTATGAAATTCATGAGTATCATAATATTTAGAGTGTACATTAGGAGTGAAAGTTTTGTTGATTAGATTATCTGGATCTGGACCATACTTATTTTGAGTTATATCAAATTCAAAAAGGTACCTTCTGTCCACAACCTCAATATCTCTTTGTTGGCATGGGCAATTATACATTGAGTTAAAACTCATTTTTAGAAGATTTTCAGAAGATTCATTTACAAATGGAAATATGTTTTCACTACAACACAAGCATCTCCAATCTTTAAAGTAGTTTTTTGGAAGACTATTTATCTCAGCGATAGGTATTCCTGAGCATTTTCTATGAATAAAACATTTACAAATACTACATGCTGGAGAGTTACTAACATTGTTACTTTTAACCTTTTTCCGACACATGGTACAAGTATCACTATATTTCTCAGTCAGTGGTTGTTGGTTGTCTGTGAATAAATCTTGTGATAAGTGAGAGAATGGGAAAACATAGCATTTGAAGCAGTGCCAAGGATCACTACCCATTTTTGTTTTAAGAATATTGTAAGAATGTAAAGAGACTTTAGAACATTTAAGATGATACCAAGTGTTACACCCCAGACCATCACAGCGCAGCGCATTATGATGATTAAATACTGGTTGAGAGCACTTACCACACTTGCTATTTGCACAAAAGTTACAAGAGAAAATACTATTTTGATCGCTACTTAATTTTTTGAATTCCTTTAGAGAGACACCGCTACAGCGAAGGTGAAACCAAAAATCGCAGCTGTCGCAACATACAGAATTTTGATTTTCACCTACCTTTTTCCTACATTTTGGACATTTGTTTTTATCAGCCATTATCAGACGAGTTTATCTACATCACTTTTACACCTTATGACAATATATTTACCATTTTTGGCCTTTTTTGCTCCAACTTGACCATTGTATATGTAAGAGGAAAAACTTATTTTTTTAGGCGGAAAAAGACGTTACTTTTGTAAAAGCCACTTCCACCTTGTGAAACCCACACATTTTCTTTATGTTCATGAGTGCCCTTGTTAATTAAGTGGTACGTGCGTTTTGTGGCGCCGTAGATTAGTGGTTATAGCTTTCGTACTCTGTGCGGGAGACCGTGGTTCGATTCCTCTTGACGGCGATTCAACATGGGCGAGTGAATGTTACCATAGCCCCGGGTTAACCCAAGCCATGTGAGGGAAATTGGGGAGATGGCACACTGTGTGGGCCGTTGGATGTTGCCGGGAGTTGTCTAGTAGAGCGTGGGCCCTACTAATTGGGTCTGCGTAGCTCAAAGTGAGCATTAAATACTCTAGGACTCTCCATCTAAGCCATGGCCCCTCCTGGAAATAATAGACAGTGTATATCCCTCGATATTTGTGAGGCTAGCCATGTAAAATATGCACATCTATCTATCTATCTATCTTGTGTTAAAAGCAATCATCACCAGCATATCCTATTCCTTATGAATTTCATAACCAAATGTTCCTCGCAGTTCTTGTGGTTGAGGTCTACGAAACTACCCTGGCAACGAGGGTTGACCATATTGGCTTGAGAAAAAACGTAAACAACGACAGTAGCACGTGGGGGAAAATTTACAAACAAGTTGTTGTGTTGGTGGAGCACAAATAGACGAGTTTCATAAGTTGCATGGTCGCCCTAATCACGAAATCTTTGTGTTTGCTCTGAACATTTTACAACTGGTTGGACGTTTTGGTGGAGAAAATGTGGAAACATCATTTATCACAATGACTCTTTCTCTCATTTATTTTTTTGTTTACTTATAGGGAAGAAAGAAAACTTTGAAAAACACCCAGATTACGTCCCTTCGATACTTTTTGGTAGAGTCAAGAAATATGAGGGCCCAGCCAACGTGGGTCTTATTAACAGAAGAATTAAAAGAAATTTGAAAACGGAATGTGACTGTTCATCTCTTAGTTCACATAAGAGGGCATTGTTTTTAGAAAGGAGTATATGTTTTTATTTTTTAGACCCATCTCAACCCGAAGTTAAAGAATCAGCAGAGTCATTCCAAGCTGAGGCAGAATTTTGTAGCCCATGAAGTTCAAGTTCGACCCTAACTAGTCTGTTGACAGAAACAGAAAGAAGTTTGTTGTATATGGAGACATTCCACCTTAAACGCTAAAACGTTTTGCCACTGCCAACGGCCTTGTGTCAAAAATTGCCTCTTGTATTACTGCTTACCCTGGTACCCTTTCCATGCCTTTTACCGTAGATGGAGAAGTGATATTTCGTTAAAATTTTCAATTAAGGGCTATTATCAACCATTGCGCCAACTTAAATAATGGTCACTAAACAACCATAGCCTTCGACCAAATGGTTCACAGGTGGATACATTGCAACAATAGAGAAGTAATTTTCTGTGATGACGGCCTTATTAACAGCCACGAGTCATATGTTTTCTTTTTAGAAGAGCTGAGAGGGCTTGCCTACACTCAGTCTTGTCTTTGGAGAGTGACGACTCCACTTATTACCCAAGTCAAAAATAAAATTGTAAACAAAATCAAATAAAAATTAAGTTAGCAAGGGTGTTTGATCATACTAGATCTTGTCTTTGGAGAGTGACAACTCCACTTATTACCCCGGTTAAAAAAATATATTAGCAGGAGGGTTTGATCACACATGATCTTGTCTTTGGAGAGTAACGACTCCACTTATTACCTGAGATAAAAACAAAGAATAGCACAGTTGAACAGAAAGTGGTCAAAGTTTATTTTAGGAAGATATGGATGTCTAGTTTCTGCTGATGACCGTCCGCGGACCTCTTCGAGGTGACCCAGCTAGACATCCAGGGTACTTAGGTTCAGAAATATGGGTCGAAACCTACCTTCCCTTTGTTAAAGTTCTGTTCATCTTTTCAAATGTGTTGTGTCCTTTTTATTTTTTTATATTTTTTTAGTTGAGTTCATCATTGTGGTGGCTTGCCACCTCTTTGTAAATTATTTTCTTCTCTTATTAAACCTATGTGTATGTAAAATTTTCAGATAGTGGATTCTAATATTATGAGTTAGATACAAGCAGTATACCAGCACATAATATCAGCAAAATTCCAATCCTGATTACTAATGATTACTACGATAATAAAGTAAGAAACACTGAACCACACCTTTCAGGTTATTCCAGCCTTAAATGCTAGCTAGAACATAGAATTCGGAAGAGCACGGAATGTTTACTCGTTAATATAACATATTCGAATTGAAAAATAAATTTTCATCTACCGACATAGTACAGGGCCATTGAGCGTAGTATAATCGAGTTTCAATATATTGACACATAAGAACATAGAAAATCTCTCAGTTGACAAGTCAGCTTATTTCTTTTTATATCTTGGGACAATCAACATCTACTTTTATTAACCTTTGTTTTGTATTTCTTGATCCTCGAACACAGAGTATTGCTGAACGCAGTTAACAAAATAATAATTGCGTACAAAGCTGGTTTGTAATGATACTAAGTTCCAAGTTTCTTTTTTTTTTTTTTTTTCTACTTTATGTGACCCAGTGGAGATAAATTTTCTGTCTCTCGACTGGATCCTCAGACTATTTCAACTATAAAAAAACACATAGTATAGTATTGATGGCCGTATGTAATGCTAATTATGAGTTTACATTGCTCGACATAGAAGATGCTGGCCGACAAAGTGATGGTGGTGTTTACAAAAATAGCAAGTTAGGCTTTGTAATTGATAATAATTAAATAAATATACCACAACCTGGTCAAATATGAAACGCAGGAACTAAAGTATATCTCTATGTATTTGTTGCAGACGATGCATTTATGATGAAACCATTTATGTCAAAACCATTTGCTCGCTTGGATGCATGTCAGAAAAGAAAAATATTTAACTACAGGTTATTAGGAGCTAGACGTGTCATTGAAAGCTGTTTCGGTATTGCAGAAGCAAGGTTTCAAGTTTTTCGCAGGCTGATAATTGCTCAAGTTGATATTGTAAACTCTATAACAAAAGCTATTGTTGGTTTGCACAATTTTGTAATTGTTAGCCAAAGAATGCACAGAGACAGTAGTTATTGCCCACCAGGAGAGTGTAGACTTTTGTGTACATGGCGAATGGAGATCTGACACAGTTGATTACACAGGCCTAATCGATATTGGTGTTTAAGGTTCGAACAACTATATCAAAACAGCCAAAGACGTACAAGACGATTATATTTTAACTCTCAAAGTGGTGCTGTTAGTTGGCAGTGGGATTATGTCAATAGAACAATAGGTCCGTTTCATGTATAAAATATTTATACATCGAACAGATAAATAATTGCACTGAAAAAGTATGTAAAAATACAACCCTTTTTTATTAAAGTTTCCTCTATACGCTTTCTCCAAACTCAAGTTCAAAAAGCAGTTGTTGTATTTCGAGTTTGGCTATCTTATTTGTTCGTGAATCGACTTTCCGAAGTGTACCTACAAGGCTTTTGCAAAAGTGCATGTCTTCATCCTCCTCTGCATCGACAATTTTTTCGCTAGAGATATTTTTTGTTGCTTCGCTTATATCTTTAAGCGTATCGAGGACATGCATGTCCATTTGAGCAGGTGTCTGTTCTTTAATTTTTTTGCTGCTGCTTAAACTACTTTTGCTGCTGCTGGAACTGCATTCAGAACTAGAGCGTTTTGCATAAGGTCAACCTGGAGTACTTGCGGGAAACTGTTTCTGGACTTAAAATAATTCGACTGATGGTGGTGATCCCATAACATTACTACACCTTTCCTTGTTCATTACTTTTTCTTGAAACTGTAGTTGCGCAAAATATTTACATTTTGGCAAAGTGTGGAACGCTGCCCCAGATTTCATCATTTTAGACCGCTTCACCAAGCATCTCTTTAGCTTTTCCCGCATTCATTCAACTAAATAAATAAGAGAAGACGTATTAGCTAAAATATATACAAGCACCACAAAAGTAGTTAGCTGTATAAAAATAGCTTAAAATCTTTATACTTTAAGACAAAGTTTTATCTTACCTGGCTTATTAAACTTTTTGGATAACTCTTCCCAAGAGGTTCTTCCTATGTCTTGATCATGATAAGATGAGCAGAGGTATTCCATAAAGCTGGATAGCCTTCAATCTCATTGATAAAAACTTCCACATCATATTTAAAAACTACAGTTCGTCATCATACTCCTCCCTGTTTGCTTCTAAAAGTTTCAACCCTTCATTTACAACTTTTTTGCTTTGTGCCTCCACAGATTCATTGATGTTATTTTGTTCGTTATCTTCTACTTCACTTGATTGATATATATTCTCTTCATTCATTTGGCTTTGATAAAATTTTAACACAGAAGCGAGATCTCTTACGTTGTTGCTAGCCATCTTGAAATGATCTAATTAAATATTGTTTCGTAATTCACGTAGATTTCTACGTTTTAATTGGCTGTTAAAGTTCAAGCACAAAAAGTAGAGCCCATTCAACTTTTTTAAAATCGCCCCAGCGCATGCAAAAGCGCGAGGTCAGCGACATTATTCCGATAATGCGCATGCGTAGATCAAAAGTCATAGCGCTTTTTGCGACTGGGCGCAAAATGCGGTTGTATGGATACTGGCCTTTATGCAATGAAACAAGAAAATAGTGACAAATCAAAATGGGAACCAAAATCAATTCATCAGGCATGTACTTGGTTTGATTATATCCTTGTAAAAAGGGAGAATTGTGCTTTTAGAGACATTTTCTCTAGAGGAGTACAACCTCTAGCTTATTTCCAAAGACCTAACAGGTTGAGTTCATCATTGCGGTGGCTTGCCACCTCTTTGTAAATTATTTTCTTTTCATAACACCCTAAAGTTCCTCATTGGTATATCACCTACTGGCTTTATTTCATTTTTGTCAAACTGCTATGGTGGTCGTTCAAGTGATAAATTTATAACAAAGGACAGTGGTTTTTATGAACATTTAGAGCGAGACGATGAAGTTATGGCAGATGGTGATGCTTTCAAATTCCTCCTGCTGCACGATTAAAGAGCCAAATGACCAGTGCAGAATGTCGTAAAACAAAAGATATTGCAAACCTTAGATTTCATGTGGAACGAGCAATAAATCGAATAAAATTTTACAGTATTCTAAAAGGAACATTACCAATAACTATGTTGCGGCATGCTGATATCTTGTTTTATCGTGTTCTGCATTGTGTAATTTATAGCCTGTCCTTATTAAAAAGAAAAAACAATCCAAGCTTTTTTTATTTGATGTTATTATGATATATATATAAAAGTTTTGGTAAACGATTTTTGTAAATATTTTCTAAAAATAAAACAAATATTTCTACAATATTTTTTGCAGTTCACAATTCTTAGATATTTCATTTCTGATTTCATTTTGACTAATTGACATTGGTGTGCTGTGTTTCGTAATAAAGTTGATATACTGGTTTGTGCGATCTTTGTCCAATGGTTAGGCATTTCGTTGTCGTGACAGAAAATCGGCAATGTTTTGCTCTCCACGAACATAGTTGAACTTTGCTTGCGGTTTAAATATAAACTGAAGTGGTTTGTGATCAACTGTTAATTTAAATTTCATACCATATAAATAATGATGATATTTTTCAATACACCGAACTACAAACAGTGCTTCTTTTTCTGTTATACCATATCGTTTTTCGGTTTCTATTAATGATCTCGATATGAATGAGATCGGTCTTTGATGTCCGTCGGAGTCGGTTTGCAAAAGTACACCTCCTATACCAAAATCTGATGCATCGGTAATTAATTCCGTGTTAAGATTCGAGTCGTAAAATGAGAGTACTTTATCGCTTACTAGACAGTCCTTCAACGAAGGATTGTCTAGTAAATGCTTTTTGTTGCTCAGCTCCCCATATGAATTTCGTACCTTTCTTTCATAATAATCTTAGCGGTGCTGTTTTCCTTGAAAAATTGTCAATAAATCTTGACAAATAAGTAAGTAATCCAAGAAAACTTCTTAGTTCAGAAAAACAGGTTTGGTGCGATACTTCTACCAAACTTTGGATTTTCTCTGGGTCTGGCTTGACTCCTTCTGAAGAAATAACAACTCCGAAAAATAAGATTGACCCTTTTATAAAAACCCATTTTCGTTTGTTTAAACGCAGTCCTAGCTCTTTTATTTTTATAAATAACTCTTTTAAAGTTTCTAAATGTTCGGCATAATTTTTGTTGTAAACAATAATATCGTCCGAAATGCACTTCACATTACATAATTTACCAATGGTTTGATCGAACAATCTTTGAAATACTTCAAAAGCATTGTTTATTCCATTCCAGTACAATCTTTTAAATCTTTAATGCCGAAAGACGTGTGAAAATTTGTCAGTTTTCTCGATTCTTCCTCAAGCATTATTTGTGTGTATGCTTTTTTCATATCTATTTTACTGAAAATTTTACTCCCATGCATGTCATCAAGTATAGATTCGAGGGTCGGTATTGGATGCGTTTCTCTTTGTATCGCAATGTTGATGCTGCGAGCATCTAAGCATAGTCGTACTGAGTTGTCTGATTTGGGTGTGGCTACTAAATTTAAAACCCATTCTTGCGGTCCTTCCACAGACTCGATAATTCCAGCTTCCTCTAAACGTATAATTTCACTTTCTATTTGTTTTTGAAGATGTATGGGATGGCGCTTCATTTTTTGATAAATTGGCTGAACATCTGGTTAGACATGTAGTTTGCATTCGTATCCGGTACCATGAAAACATTCATCAAAGTCGTTTATCAAAGTTTTTATTTCTTGCGGTATATTCGGTACAACGTTTTGATTTTCGGTATAATGATTTCGAATTTTCTCATTGGTTGAAATTTCATTACGATTGTTACTAGTTTCAATTGTTTTGCGGCGTCGATACCCAATAGATTTCCAGCTTTTTGTTTGTCAATTACGTAAATCACGCTTGAGCACAATTGTTTCTTTGTTTCAAAAAGGGCGTTGAATTTACCAACAACTTTCACAGGCTGTGAAGCATAAGGATAAAGTTTTGTTTTTGAACTTTTCAAAACAATGTTTAAGAGACTAGTATTTAGTCCCGTAGAAAAATCCACTATAGCTACCAGAATAAAAACAGCGAAATAGTGAGCGAAATTAACCATAAAGTTCATTGTTCTTTTCGTCAAAACGTTTTGTTGTTAATTCTATTCAAGCGGGAATAAATAAACCAATATGTTTCTCATATAACATTAGACGTGCTTAAAGGAATAATAAAACTTAATTACCCGTGACTTTTGTGTAATAAAGTTCACATCATTACACAAAGAAGGTTTTTATGAGAATAATACAATAAACGAACCTTATCTTTTGAGTTCAGTTACAGTTAAGAAAATCCATTTATATCTAAGCATAGTCATAAGAAAAAAAGATAGTCTAGAGGCAACGACCACCGACATTGTTTACGCAATGTATCCTTAACTTAGGTAGGACGACCCTCCGATATTGCACAAAAGTTAAACATTGCGGCTTCAGCACAGGAAGATTACTTAGCTGGTGACGAACTTGATGACTTGTTTCAGTCATTTGATGGTGGTTTTCTTGACGATGATGCAATTTTTAATGCAGATGTGAACGCTGTAGTTACTGAAGTAATGGATAACGAAAAAAATAATTCAATTCATGGTCAACAGTGTTTTTCACATTAAGGCAGTCAAAAAACTTATCCATCATGATGCAAAATTGTGCAGTGCCAGCTGCTTCAGGTGGACCAAACTCTTTAATTACATTTCCAACTGTTTCACTTAGTACTTGTGCAGCCAAACGGACTCTCATTTTAGAATAAGGTGTCAAATATATGTGATCATTTGTCAACTTGTGCACTAACTTCAAGCCACTTTCAAGATCTTCATGATATAACTGAGATATATGACTCCAAAGTACAAAAAACCCACTGCTCCACATGTACCGTGTTGCTGTACCAGAACCAGAGTTGGACAGACAATTGCGAGCTGTTTTATGAGATGGGGTACATCAGCAAAAAAATATATAAAACGTTTATCTGTAGCATATAGGTTGATGGAACGATACGCTACATTTTTTTCTGACTCTCCACATAATAACTTGTGCATTCTAAAAAAACGACGGTTTGGAGAAGCACCATCAGCTGTATCAGCAATAACTTTTAAATTTATTTGCTCTAAATAAGAAACTGCTTTCCAAAAAATAGGCATGAGCTGAAATAAGCTAATACCGGTGGTAGCAAATGTCGCAAAACTGAATGACATTAGGTTTACGATGCTTTTAACAAGAAAAACGAGGACGTGGGATGCTAATTCTTTTACATTTTTGAGTGTTGCAAAGTTTGTATTAATATCACCTAGGTCCACAAAACCAATTAGTTCACCTGTGTACTTATCTCTCACCAAATCTTCCTGTATCTTCATCTCGTCAAATAGTGTGGTGACAAATCTCTCAGGTGCTGAAAATAATGGTATTTTCTTAGAAAGATCTTCAATAATTTGATAGTTAAATACTCTGGTTGGGCGAATGTAGTTTCGGTAATCTCGCAGAGTACGCAAACTCTGGAGGACTAATATTCCAGAACCAGTGTTTTTATCAAATCGCAAGTCGGAATATGCAGAGGGAGATTTAGGAGCTAGATTCAGACAGTATTTGATGATCATAGGATGGTATCTGACACCATGGGGACTAGAAGATTGCACATACTTTTGTTGCTCCTCCCAAAATAACTTCATAAAAGGTGGAACAGCCTCTCTGTCACAACCAGTAAAAATAGATATTAGATCTTTACTTAACGCAGGACTTACATTTTCAGAGTGCTTCAATTTAGCTGGTTCAAGCATCTTTTTTTTCTTTTCGAGTGTCACTATACATAACCTTTATGTTGTGAGAAACACACTGTAAACATGGATGTTTGTCATTGGTGGATAGCAGCATCCTGCAATCATTAAACCGGTAGTATTCATCTTGGTGTAAATAAGATTGAAATGACTGCTGTTGGAAGGAGAGGTAATTAAACTTTTTAGGTATGACATGTTTTTGATAGTTAAATTCTTTACCAGGATCAAGGATAGTAATACCTCCACATAATATGTAGTTATTGGTTAATTCAAAAATAAAACTTGAAAGTGTAATTTTATAAAATGCTCGATTGTATAACGAATAAAAAACATACTTTGGTAGGATATGATCTGTGGTAAAACATGTAACAATGACTAAAGTATCCTGCACATCAACATGCCAACTTTTACTTAATGAAAGTTTCACGATGTGTTGTTTAAAATCAGAAAAACTTTTATAAATTGTGGAAGGAGATGGTGGCGGAGATAAATCTTGAAAAACTAGGAATTCCTCACGCTTTTGTATAGAAGTGGTTGAACTACTTTCACTACTAATGGTGACAGTTTGAAAATTTTTTTTAGGAAGATTCAGATATGGTATTTCCCGATCCTTTGTTATGATGTTGATCAATTTCTCACCCCATGTCTTGTTGAAGTCACTATTTGGCAAAGGAACTTTAAAAATACTTATATCCTTATGTCTTCTGGAAGTGGAACAACCAAATATTGCGCAATTTTCCCCAGGCATATTAGAATAAACATCACACTGTTATGAAATCAAACCAAAACATACAGGCAATTATACACCATTTTGAATCTGTGCAGGATCGCAGATCTGGGTGCGAGCTTCATTTGCTTGCAAAAACATAAAACAATAGGCCATTGTTTGTCACCAGACTATCTTTTTTTCTTATGACTATGATCTAAGCAAACTACTTTTAAATTGATAAAATGAAGTAGTTACTATCATATATATGTTTTGAAAATCAACTGTTATAATAAATAATTTGCAACTAATTTTTACAAATAAATAATTGAACAAATAATGAATTAAAAATTTTATTTACACTTTGAAATATTCACATATAACATTTTAACCATAAACTACAGGTAAAAGAAGAAAACTCTTTGTTACAACAAAACCAAAATAACTAACGAAGACTAACCATAGGAAACTAAAAACTCAAAAGTTACTAGATAAAATCTAATAAATTTGTTTTTTGTAACTTTAACAAAAATTGTCAATTAAATCATTTGACTCATCATTAACATATAAGCTAAACCAAAACTCCCTTCTGTTTGGAGCAATCAGTGGTGCTAGTTTCTCAACTATTCCATTTTTCTTGCTTGATGTATTACCACGTGGTTCTTGACGTGTTTGAGGAAATTGACCTTTTAAAATTTTAGAACAAATTTTCTTTTTCAAAAACACGGCTGATTTAAACTCACTTTCCTCGTGACTTTCTTTCCAAAACATTTTAGTCTCATTTTTTCTGAATTGCAAGACTTGTACATTCGCTAACAGAGGCTTATTATCTGCAAATTTACCTTGACTGACACCATTCTCCCAGTCTAGAAATCTCCCTCACTCATTAACAGCATGTAACCTTTTGATGCAATAATTTGTTCGAAATCGTTAAAGTCATAAACATTTTTCTTTGCTCTCAATTCTTTTTTAATTTGATGATGAAAAGAATCAGCACCCATAAATACGTGGCCCTTTTCACAATATTTTAAAGTAATCGTTTCTTGACAACCATCAACATTTATCAAGTAGCAAAATGCTATAAATAACGTCCAGTTTTTTTTTGACCCGAGCAATTATCACACCAAAATATAAATTCTTTTATGTCACGGTACAAATTATTTTCACATATGAACTTGCAACATCTTCGGCATTTCTGCCAGAAATACCTTCGTGTCAAATAACACCTGTGGGCATGACACCTTTAGCTTTTGAGAAGCTACCTAAAGGAGCAAAAGTCTCGTGAAATGCAACTAATCGCTTTGTAAAGACAGTTGTTTTAACACCAGGCATTCTAGGTAACATGATCACCTTTTGCATATCTACAGAAAATAAGATTTTTGAAGGGTCATGCTCCAATTGAGCATCTTCTTTGTAATACTTTCGTGAAATTCTTGCGCTTTCAATGTGGGATTTGCATTTAGTGCACATTTCACATGTAATATTATCACTGTTCTCGTCATGAGAATGTTTCCCATAAAGTATGCAATCTTCACATTCCTCCTCTCCGCGCTTAACAAAACTAATGTTCAAACTATTTACTTCTTTTCTATATCTGTCATAAGTCTAAGCCCCTTATGCTTTACTCTAAAATCATTGTATAGACTTTTAATAGACAACTCTGGACTCAGGTAAAGTCTGTTTGGAGCATGCTCCCGCCTATAGTGGCTTACAAATGGATTAAATGACATGGTATGTCCTACGATTAATTGGTGACTTTCATCTGATAACTTGTTAGGAAGCTCATGTTTTCCTCGCCTATCATTTGCTGGCATAATAGATCCTTGGTCACAGCTTTGGAGGGTTACAGTAATAACCTTCTCAGAAGTGTAACCAAGAGTTCTTAAAAAGAAAACTTTACAAACTTGATGGTCAACATTTTCTTCATCCATCATAAAGTACAATCGCGAAGTATTTCTTGTTACATCTTCTCTGGAATCTAAGCGCGTTCTTTTAGCCGGAATAAGCTTGACATTATTTTTTATCCACATACGCCTTTTATTGTAGTCTAATTTCCAAAATTGGTTATTTATATCCTTTCTCCTCTCTTCACATATTTTATCAATGCATTTCCTTTTACACAAGCATGGTGGTAAGAGCTTATGGTTGCTAGTATCACGTTCTTTCCGCTCAACCACAGACAAACGTTTTCGTTTTTTAGCCCTGAACAGAGAAAATAATATGTTTTATATTATAATACAAAACTTTTAGTTTAAAATTGTATTAAAATTGTTTAAGTCGACAAAGCTAATTTAATAGGATTCAAATCATATAAAATATTTAAGTCAAGAAATATTAACAAAAGGAACAGAACTGCTTTCTTACCTAACTTTATTTGATGTCTCTCCGATTTCCGGAAGTCTTCTTCAAATAAGTGATTTTCTGTGTTGTTATTTTCAATATCTGCACCATCAAGAATAGCCGTATCTCTGAAAATGTAAATAAAACATTTAATTAAATGATTCAAACAATCAATTGGGTTAAAGATTGGTCAGTTATTAAAGCTACATAAACATGTAGCTTTTGCCAGCATAGTTAAACATTGACTTACGCAGATTCGTTCAACACAATCGATTCTTCAGTTTCTGAAGAAATGGATTTAAGGACACCTCTAAAAAATGGGAATAGAATAAAAATGTATTTAGCAAATTCACTGCACTAGACGAAATATCGAAATTAAAAAATTAAAAGAACTGTCAGTAACATTTTTGACACTAGACAAAGCACATATAACCAGTTTTTTTATTTGGTAAATATGGTGAATAGAACTTACTTTTTCTTGAGGAAGTTGAAGAAATCTGAAAGCTTCTCCATCATTCTTATTTGTGTTCCACATTTCAAAGATAGCTAGCTACAATATCATTATTTTGTTCTTTAGCTACATAGCAAAGGAAAATTCTCTTCACTTAAAAATGCTGTTGACTTTTTCAAGACATAACAAAAGTTATCATTAACGAATTGTCAGCAATGGAAGGCTTCCTATTTCAAAGATCAAATAATCATATCCAACCTTCCAAGAATAAGCATATTCTTTAGAGGAGCAAAACCTCTAGAATTTAAATTTTAAGACTTAACTGGTCGAGTTCATCATTGTACGTGCACTTTGTAAATTTCCTTCTTCCTGTAACGAATCCAGTAAAATGATAAGAAAAACTAGGCGCCAATTTGTGAAGAAAACGAAAGTGAAATCAAATAATATTCTGCACAAAAACTCAATATTTTGTTCTGACACCTTTGCGCTTCTGCACAAGTGTCACACTTTTTGACATTGATGATATGAGATTGTCAATAGTTTATTTCGGAACACCAGTCAACATGGTTTGATAATTCGTTCACAAACTCTTCATATGTTTCTGTTGTGATGTTCTATTTCATCGCGTCTTCTTGTGTACGATATTTTGACCATGACGTAACCCTTGCACTTCCAGGCCATTTTTGCTGCTTTGAAATTTTGTTTAGGACATCCATCCTGATGAAACTTGTAAGGTTGCGCAGACCCGCACTTTGCAAAGGCAAGTGTGAATTGTTCATAAATAACATACCTCTCAAAATTTTCGCTATCGATTTTCCAGTCATGATGGTGACACATGACAACCCCATTACCAAAACTTATTGCAACGAATAAATTTGCCATATTAACCCACTGCCTTTTTTCCCCCTTTCATTGTGATGGAGTGATCTTTGGGCCTACGTCAGGTCATACTTGATGCCGTCCTCGCCTCTCCAGCCGTGTTGGGAATATTTGTAAATCCAATCCCATCCAATTGAAACCCAGTCTCCTTAGCCAAGAGAATTAACTGTTGCTTAAAAAATGTTTGAAAACGTGTTAGAACATCTTTCGAACGTTGATACTGGAATAAAGGGGGCTTTGTACCATTAGTGCGGTGGATTCATCGCAACTTAAGAATTGCTCAGCTTACATACTGTTCTTTAGTAGAAATAAGCCTTCTTTTCTGCAACAAAGTAAATCGGGGGAGGAAATTTTCCTAGTGGTTGCAATTCACCCCGGCACCGTGAAAGTGGAGTTTGCGCACTCCTTTCTCATTCGTGAGACCATGTAAGAAGCATAGCAAGGGGGCTTGACGTTTTGTTTTCTCTTTGGGGTTGACCATCCCACTTGTTACCCCAGTCCATTAGTTCGCTCACTTGGCAGGGTGGTCTACTCTAGGAGCCTGGGGGGGGGGGGGGGCGTGAGTATGCACTTCAATGTACACTAGGTCTGACTTCAAATCCTAAAAGTACATGATGGAAAGGTCAGAAAAAACTTACTTTCCCATTTTGGTTCATGGTCGTTTGGCGGGAAAGATGGCGGAAGGGCTCAAAAAATGCATAAGGGCGTAATTTCCCAAATATGGTCATGTTATATATCAATCGATCACAAATTTAATACTGATCAATAATCACATTAGAACTTGGGTCTGAAAATGTACCGTTCAAAAGTTAGAAGCATTTAAGTGAAGCATACTAAACTAAAAATTTCAATACTGATCATAATTTGGAGTATTGTAATATATTTTATTCAGGCTCTTGATAAAAAATCTTGATCAAACGATAAGAGTAAAACGACACTATATATATAAAAAACTATTATAACAAAAATATCATGCGCCTTTGTTCGTTGATGATATAGAGATTTACTAATTTCATCCGAATGGGTTTTGACACTCTTCGCGTTTGCAGTTACAATATTGACAACAGTTAATGTTATTTATTCGACATATACAGACATTAGCTCGAGCACATTTCAGACAGTTGCAAGGCTGTGGTAAATCATCAGGCAAAACGTCATCTTCAGTTATTTTTGGCTTCAGGCAATCACCTTCTTCATCCAATACGTAGCCGTAATGTGTTGGATCTATGTCAATACTTCTCACAAATGGGGCATGTAACCATACATACGTTTGAAGATAGGCACGTTTAATATGTAATATTGCACTCGACGATGTGGGAGGAAGCTTCTCTAAATCTAACAGTTGCGATTTTTTATAATAGATCTTGTTTCGTAACTGATCAAATGTTGTAACGTCCTTATCTTTTGAAATACAATGTACCATAAAATGTTGTGCAAAGTCGACTAATTCTTCATTCAAAGTAGATACACCAAAGAAAGATAGTTCACCAAAACAACTTCCAGACGCAACTTTTAATGCTGCTGTTTTTGTTCCAATTTTGCTTGTTGTGTCGCATCCTATAAAAAAAGATTTCATGAATTGCATGTTTAAAGTGAATGAACAGTTAAATTTTGAATACATGTTTACATTGCAGGTCTACAGTTACTACATTAACAAATGTACTCAATATTCTCAAATTATGGTTCAACCTGTTAATGCATGCACAGCTGGTAAGATATCTATAACTTCAGGAGCAATCCTCTCTGCCAGATCATAAACAGGAAATGCAACTCTTGTACCGCTCCTACCGCTGACTACCCACAACTCATTCAAACCATTGAAAATCCAACGCTTGAAATGGTAAACAGAACATACAAAAACATCAGTATCTGGAGAAGCAACTATAACTTTCTCAAATCTTTCTTCTGAGATTGACTGGCTAACATGGTACATGATGCGATCATCAGCTTCTTCGTGATCATTGCTGAGTGATGGAACAACAGATCTCTCCCCATTGCAAAGCTTCAAACAAGATGTTATATCATCGGTGTTTGCACCACCAAGGAAAACAGGAATTTCTGATCGACAACACTCAATCATCCAATTGATGAACATTTGCTGGAGACCCATTTTGTTTTCTGAGGATGACCAAAACCTATCCATTTCAACAGGTAATTACTGCTTGAAGTGTGTAATTTTGACTTCGATTGGATCAGCTTTCATTCTCCTATTACGTTCATCTTGTTTGATACTTTGTTGAAGGTACAGATCGAATATTATGTCTATCGTTTCACAGTTTTTCGATAGGTTGACAAATATCTTCCATAATGCCTTTGCAAAATCTTCGTATGTCTTCAATTTCATTTTTTTGGTAGGTAATTTACGAGCATAACCCATAAAATCGATAGCAATCATTGATTTCATTTCCACATTATTTGGAACATTTGCTGGGCAATCTTCCTTCAAAAGCTTTTTCATTTCTTGCGCGAGCTCTGATTTAGGGGACTTCCTTAGGTTTCCATCTTTAGTCAGGTAAAACGAAGTACTTGATACTTCATATGACAGAAGATTTTCGACATTGTATTGTCTAAGACGTGCATAATCCATTATTCGAAGAAAAGATATAGTTTCTTTTTTGACATCGATTGTATGCAAACGTTTTGCTTTTGTTGAAGATCGAGTCATTGGTATTGTATCAAACAACTTCTTGCTTTTTTCTTCAAGTCTTTCAATCTTGAATTTTTTGTAAGACTCCTGTCCCAAAGTGATACTTTTCAAGTCAAATTCAGCAGATTTATCATTTAACTTTGCTCCAGTGGCTATATTCATTATTTGATTTTCCAATGCATTAAATGGGTTACCTCTACCATCGATATAGGCACTGAGCTGTTTGACTAGCTTTCTATCACTCTCTGTTCGTTTAGTAGAAAACTCATGGTGCAAAGAATATTCATCGTCGTCGCTGATACCTGATATATCACGCAAAAACTTGGTATAATTAGATTTTTCATGCTTCACAAGATTCCATTTACACACTGCTTCTTTTCTACGAGTTATTCCAATGATACCGGACGAACTCTTGGCTGGTTTATTGTACTTTGGTTCAAGAGCTTGATCCATCGGTATCGCACTCCCTTTTCTCTGGGATAACTTTGCAACAAAACCTCCCTCCTTGAAAGATATATATATCAATGGGAACTCTGACTCTAATGCTAAACAATCTTCAAAATATATTGGTAGCCATCGCTTGTAATTTGTTCTATCGAAAGCAAACACTAATGACAATCCACGTTCGATTGCTGAAAGATGCAATTCCCAGTCACCTTCTCTGTGAGAACGCGTAAGATCTCTTAACACTGGGTAGATGCTTGTCAGAAATGTATCCCAGTACAAAAATTGGTTACTTTTAACTCTGCCATCTTGTCTGAACGAATCAATTTTCATTTCATGAAATTGTGTTTGAAGTTTTTCCCATTCGGTGATAGTCTTTTTAACTTCACATGTTGGTATTAATGTATTGAGTAATTCGACCTGAAGCTTGATTTCCTCATATGAATCTTTGTTTTCTGCAGTGAATTGCTTCAACAAGAGAGTATAGAAAACCTCTGATAATAATGACATTCCACGCAAACCGCGATTGTAGTTGCCACCATTCATAACAGTATTGACAATTGCAGGACCAAATACCTCATTTTCCACAAATATGGAATCAATCCCAACATCTTCCAAGTACTTTCCACAACATGCGATGATCACCTTTTCAAAATGAAATCCACCAAGACCAAGGAATATATTTTTAAAGAGTGTTGGATTTAGCAGTTGCAGCTCTTTTGCCAAACGGTAAACGCCTTCATCACACCATAGTGGTCCATATGGCTAATCCTTTTGAGATAAAACATCTTGAAAGTTTTTCATGACTGTAAAAATGGTATCGTATGAAGTTGCTGGGTATGGTATGATTGGTGTAAATGCAACACTTATTATCTGTGGTGCTATATCTTGAAAGACGCTATTTGTAGCTGAGAGTGATGGAATACCAGCATTACTATCACCAGAGAAATACCTTGCAGCAATCCATGTTTCATAATACTTTTGTGATTATTTAATAACAGCCGTTAAATTTGGAGGCTTCTTTGAGATGAAATCATTTGAAATTTCACCACGTTTTGAAAATCTTCCCATCTTAATCAAATTCTGGCAATCTAAAGCACAGCTAAGACTTCTTTTCTGTCGTGAAAATTTACGAATTTCTTCAGTTTTTTGGCTCATTGTGTTCCCCTCACGGTCCTTCTTTTCATTTTGAAAGAGCATGAGGATAGTATCATGGCTCCCTCCTATTCCAGATGGTGTGTTTTCATCATGATCAAAATTATCAGTAGCACCGTGAATAATGGAAGTTGATGTGATACTTTTTGATATTGGTACTCTATTTGTACCAGCTATATCAATTGTGTGTTGGGTGATGCCAATGTCAATACGTTCTAGGTCGTCATAACTGATACACAGTCCTAAGCGGTTCAAAATTTGAATCAGATTTTTCGATTTACATGTGTCGTGAATACACTGGGCAATTGCAGTGTGTAATGGTGTTTTCTTTTGACCGTCTGTAATCAAATTGAAAACTATCTGAAAGATTACATCACACTTCCTTTTAATCTGTTCTGAATAACTTCGATTGGAAAATAATATTTTGAAAAACTTCTCCCAATAAGGAAGTGCACTACTTGAATGATAGTACTGTAAACTTAGCTCTAAATCACTGGCATATCTGAAGCTGTTATCGAGGTTAAAGTCAAAGTTCTCACACTCTGATCTCAATTTATTTGCACATACTTCAATTGGGTTGTTTGATCGCATTGTTTCTATAACTGTTGCAGTAGTGTGTGTGTCAGATAAATAAAACATCTGTGATTTCTTCCTATCTTTTGGATATGTAAATGATAATTCTTCTCCAAAGTTGTCAATTAGAAGTGTCTTCAATGTTCTGTTCGTAACATAGGCTTCTATAAATAACGCGAAAGAAATTACGAATTGAAAAAAGAAACGAGGGGTGTCCAGTAATAAATTAATGAAAAGAATAATTCATACCACTATTATGTTCCTTTTCCAAAATTTCATT
The DNA here is from genome assembly GCF_029227915.1 of Hydractinia symbiolongicarpus. Taxonomy (NCBI): domain Eukaryota; kingdom Metazoa; phylum Cnidaria; class Hydrozoa; order Anthoathecata; family Hydractiniidae; genus Hydractinia; species Hydractinia symbiolongicarpus. The sequence goes on along the minus strand of NC_079878.1, from coordinate 21,718,496 downwards.
CAACTGGTCTCGACAAAATGACATTGAATAAGCATGTTTTTTCAAATCCAGAGTTGAAAGGAAGTTTTTAAATGTATTTGCAAATACTGCCCCTTCATGATGTTCGTTTCTGGCATACATTATAGCTTCTATATCACGTTCAAATTTCACAATATAGCCATTCAAGCACTTTCTGTGATACACAATGTCAGCTGCAAAAATATCACCAGGACACTTAAGTAACACACATCTGTCATAAACAGCATCTTTGTTGAATTTTATTGCAGATAAAAATGAATTAGCTTGTCTTATTTCGCAAATTGGAAAACGCTTCAAATCACCTTTGAATTTGATATGGTTACAAATAACACATGGCTTCTCAGCTAGAGCTGGAGGACTGGAAACATTTGATTTATTTCGTTTTGGTTTAACTTCAAGATCTTCTGTGCTTGTTGCTGTTTCATTCCTACTTTCAAATCTCTCTTTAGAACGTACATACCGGGGATAGCAAGTATTGACATGGTAGTTGATATCATCGTATTGACTCAATGGTATCCCCTTCAATAAATCATCATTCAAACTTTTTGAACAGTTAAATATAGCATTTCTTCCATTCTCTGTACTTGTAAGTTTCTTGTTTCCCTTATTATCTTGTTTTTTCTGACAAATAATACACTTGGTAAGGTCTTTTGTACTCTTTTTACTATCTTCTTTTGTACAAGACGGTGCATGTAGCTTTGTAGGCGATTCAACACTAGTCATTGCATATTTTTAGTTCTAAATACATAAAAAGAGAAATTTTTATATCATGCACGATGAACAAGAGCTATAAAATATCACGAGACAAAACTTACAATTCATTCGCATAATAGTATTCACATGTAATTTATTTACTTTTTGTCCACACTTTAGGTATGATTTCTATACTCAATATAAAACAATACAAACCTGCAAAATTAGCAATGATCTTCAATTAAAATGCAACATGTAGTAAACAAGAAAATATACACAACATTTTTTTGAAAATACAATATATTTTTTGAAAAGATAAGATACCAAAATACACTTAAATGCTTCTAACTTTTGAACGGTACAGACCCAAGTTCTAATGTGATTATTGATCAGTATTAAATTTGTGATCGATTGATATATAACATGACCATATTTGGGAAATTACGCCCTTATGCATTTTTTGAGCCCTTCCGCCATCTTTCCCGCCAAACGACCATGAACCAAAATGGAAAAGTAAGTTTTTTCTGACCTTTCCATCATGTACTTTCAGGATTTGAAGTCAGACCTAGTGTACATTGAAGTGCATACTCAACCCCCCCCCCCCCCCCCCCCAGGCTCCTAGAGTAGTCAGCAAGATTTTCAAATGAAATTCCAGGACTTTTCCAGGAATTTGGAACGTATTTAGGCATTTTTGCAGGACAAAATCAAATTTTTACACGACATTTTTGCTTTCAAACAACATTTTTACATTAGAATTGATAATGATAACACATTTCTACGTAAAATATAACTCTCAAAACTTTGTCAAATAAATGAAAGAAAATTGATGGGACGAAGAAAAATATGAACCAATGTTGAATGTTATGTTTTTACGAGCAACGATAAAAAAAAGAATCAAAGTCAAATTTTTGTCATTCAGGTGCTTAAAGAAAACAAAATAATCAACATAACACAACTCAAGTATTGTGTATATAAATGATATTATGTGAGTGTTTTTTTGTTTGTTTTTTTTGTTTGTTTTTTGTTTGTTTGTTTTTTTTTACTTTGCCAAATGTTCAGGTTCAACATTTTGAAAATCAGCTTTTTTTGGAATAAAATCAAAACAAATAGGATTTACCGAATAGGGTTTTGGGAGGTGCTGTCTTTTAAGGCCCTCGAAATTTTCCCGAATTTTGAGGAGTCCGTTCGGAATCAATATTCCAAAAACAGTTCTTTAATTGAGCTAATAACTAAAGCACGTAATTGCTAAACTTGTTTAAAACCACTCAGAAATCATCTTAGATACCTGAATTCTCGAAAACCAAGTCGAAGAGCACTTTTGGAAGATTTATTCAAGCGGAAACTTTCGATGTATTTGAAAATTATTTTTCTACTGATTATTAGAAGATTTACGGTAGCATAAACTGAATTAGTGGCTTATACTATTCTGAGAACATATATTACACCAATTAAAATCTATGATATCGGAAGAAAGAGCATTTAAAGAATAGAAATTCCATAAAATGGAAGTCAGAAACTTGCGAGATATTAAATATATTTTTAAAAGGAATAAAAACGTATCACTGTAAATGACATGATACACAAAAATCTAACAAATTAAAAACATCAAATCAAATATATGCTTAAATAATATAAGAACTTGTTTTAAAAACACAATACGAATGTTGTTTTAATAATGCACACGTTTAAGTTATATCATTTTGGAATTGCCGAGCGTTGATTGAAGGGGTTCAGCACTGACTCCTGTAAAAACCGTGACGAAGGACGGAGTAGCAACGAAATTAAAAATCTGACTTTTTTTATTCGCGGAAAATTCTCCACTCTCAAGATAGGCATCATTGGTTTGATCCCGCCTCCAACGCAGAAACTTTTGTGTATTAAAATTCAGGTTTTTTCATCGCTAGATAGTCGACAATTACTCCACTATCGTTGAAAAACACATCTTGTGTAACAATATCGTGCCTGAGAATGTTTTTTGCCCCAAAGCTTGACATTGCGTCTATCATTCCTTTGCCGTGACCTGCTTCTCTGTATGTTCTTATGATTCTTAAGTTGAAATCTTCGGCCAAGTTTTGGTAGAATCTAAAGGCATGCTTATTTTTATATTGGGAGGGGGCATTATTACTTTGTATCTAGCTCAACATATTTCCCAGTGTACGAGTCTTTCAACAGAGGCAACACTGAACTACAGTTATCAACAAAGTTCTATGCTTCAAGTATTTTTAACTTAAGCCCTTCAGTTTCATGACAAGCATATTAACTGGTTCTTGTAGATCTACATTTTCCCCATTTTTCCCGATGTAACTTCCTTTTACTCGCCGATATTCATAATACTTGCAGTCTTTTGTTGCTTCCATCTCCTCAAATCTTGTCCTCGATTCCAAAATCTTCAAATATGCGGTCAGAGAATCATGAGGTGCGAGTTTGTGTTTGTTTCGAAAGCCATTGATGGATTTCAACACAATGTGTGGATTGAGGCAGTTGATGCATAAACAACTCTGCTTATTTTTTTCACTGGGTGTCTGGCAATAAAAGGGTTACAGCTTGAAAAATGAAGACAGTGAAATAGGCGTTTCTTGGGTTTCGTTGAATCGTTGGAGCAGCTTTCTGATAGAATCGGTGTAAATTCTTTTATTAGCCACGATCATTTTCACTGTCGATCTTATTTTTCGTATTTTAGCTTCTTCTCGAACATTGTAATCTGTAATATCTTTGAAAGTTCTAAGAAAGTTCATTTTCGAAATTCGCTTGCTGCTATTTGCTGAATCGTTCGATGTAATAGTGTTTTCAACCCAAAAGTCATAAACCTCTGGATGGTTAAAAAAGTTGTATTGGCGGGGATTTGGTTCTTTGGTATTAGCAAGAATCTTCAGACTGTATGGCTTATAGTCGAGCTTAACTGCACGCCATTTCAAGAAATGTTCGTCATCGAGTGGTGTTCCAAACACATTCACGCATGTAAATAACTGCCTTATTTCGATCATTCTTCAATTGCGTTTTAAGCTGGTCAATGACGCAACGATTTAATTTATCTTCGTAATCAATTGAATCATGCTTTCTAAATTATATTTTATAAAGAACGTGAGCCACCATCGGGTCGGTCTGTAGGCAGCGGGTCTTTGGGCAGCGGGTCGGAAAACAGCGGGCAGGTAGGCAGCGGACAGGTAGTAATTGAGCTTGTAGCTGACGATATTGCTTCGATTTCCATCTCAGAAAATGATGTCTCCATCGGTGTTGAGATGTTTGATAGGCTATACCTTGGGCATTCACTGCCATTGTCATCTTTTATTCTTGCCAGATCTTCCTCAAGACTATGTACAGTTGCGACATGTCGGTCTCGGTTTGATTTTCTGTTAAATTTCTTTTTACAAATATTGCATGTCTTGTTGTCTGTTTTCTTTTTACTATTGGAAGTTTTGCAGGATTTTAAACGCTTTACGATAATATCTGTATTTCGAAGATAAATTGCACGTATCTGTTGGGCAACTGAAGAGTTTTGTCTTGTCGTCGTACCGTATATGGACTTTCTTTGTTTCTTGAAAGTGTCCTTTAGTTCTTTTATGTTTATTCCTATTGAATTTCGTTGAAAATGTTTCTCACATGTGTCCTTACGACAAGGAAAAACCATCTTTCACCGTCAATGTTTTTTGTTCGTTGTTTTCTTCGAAAGTATCAAAACATTCGAAACTCAAATTTCAAATTCGAATTCGAATGCTTTGAAAAAAGTTCGATAATTTTAAGCTTTTGAAATTCAAACGAAAGAGTTTTTTATAGGAGTTTCTCTAGGAAAAACAGATTATGTTGATGAATTTTTCTTCGTATAAATGCTCCCATTATATTTTTAATTCACATTTTTTATATGATTTCAGCTTCATTAATCATTTTGAGTGCATAAATTTTTGAAATACGGAGCCAGTAAGGAATTATAATTCCAAATCTCAGGAGCCTATTTTACCTTCATTTTGGAATATTTCATCCCAGGAAGCTCATATTTGAAAAATAATTGCTTCTCAACTTGAACAAAACGGTCAAAGACCAACTAAGCCAAGAGTACTTAGAAATAATTCATTTTTGATGAACTAATCTTCCTAACGCGGGTAACTTGTAAATCGCTGTTTGCCAAGCGGCAGAAATTATCAAAACTTTTATGGAACTTTTCTTCTAAAAATGTTCCCATTGTAATATATAAATTTATATTTTTGGTATGAGTTGAGCTTCTTTTTTTAATTTAAGTGGATGAATTTTTGAAATAAGGAGCTACAATCCCGGTCAAAAATAATGGCAGTAAACCCTTTTTACACGTATAGCAAAAGCAAGATAAGTACAAAGCCCTCTTTTCCCCAGTATCAATGTTCAAAGGTTGTGCTAACACGTTTCCAAACATTGATAATGGGGGAGAGGGGAGAGGAAAGGATTATACTGCACTTTTTGTAGCTTACTGCCAATATATTTTGACCGGGATTGTAGCTAGGAATTCTAATTCCAAATTTCAAGAGCCTATTTTCCCTTTATTTTGGAAGATTTCATCCCAGGAAGCTCCAAATAACTTTTTTTGCTTTCATTGCTGTGACGTATCTTAATGGAGGCTACCCTGCTAATTACTAACATTTTATTCAAAAACCACTAGTCATATGTTAGGATCGAAGGCAGACACCAATTTACGTTGGAAATTTTCCTCAGCTAAGCTTCAAACTCTGATGGCACATTCTTCATGCTTTCTAACAATGCTACCTGGAGCTAAGCATCATACATTTCTGACAATACTGTATTTCAAAGGACTTTTTTCTTGTAACTTCAAGAGAATTTCTAACACCAACTGTTTACACTCTCCTTTAAACTTCCTTTTACGTTCTGCAGACACTTTCACTTTCTGCAACAATTCTTTAGTAGCACATCCAGTGTCAACTAAACCATTTTCCAAATGGTTATCTGTATTTTTCAGGAAAGATTCTTTAATTCTTTTAATCGAAGTGTCTGCTTTCTGCAGGGCTTCTTGCTTAAATATCAGTTGCAACAATTGGCTAACAATCTGGTCTAATTACTGTAACATAAATGGGACCATGGGATTGTTTGTTTGAAAACGAGTTTAATATGGTTCAAATATGCTTGCAATAGAAGCGAAAAATTGAAGCTTCACAGGCACTAAAGGTTCATTGTAGTGTTTGACCAAAGTTTTGTATGACTTATTTGATGGTCTTGATGATTTGCATAAGCCCTCCCAATACTTTATGACTTTCCTCATGTTTTCTCAAATTTGGAGGCCTCTTTCAGAAACTGATTGATCCTTTATCCATCTTGTTGCACAAAACCTGAAAATGGATTTTCACTATAACATACCACATCAGTAAAATGAAACTATTCAAACCACCAAAACAGATGTGAGCAGAAAAGAGAATAAGTAAATCAAATATTTACCTTAACGGGATTACATCGGAGCCACCTTCCTGAATGTAGACCTCTCTTCTAGCAGGAGAGTCATTTAACAACCAAAACATACCTTTCAAAAATTTTGTCAATATTCCATTTTCAATTATTAACTGCAGTTTTAGTGCACCATGCATAATGTGTTGGCTGCAACTTCCAATATCAATGGTTTTAGGTATATCCTTTTCTATTAACATATTGTCAAGCTTGTCTAAAACATTCCAGTTGACTGATGGTCCATCCATAGCTAACTGAACAAATCGCTCCTCAGAAAGTTCTTTTGAAGCAATCTGAAAACACTCAAACAGTGCTGATGCATTTGGATGGTGTAAAAACTACACAAGCTTTTTTTTCATCCCAATATCGAATGTCAACATCCATTTGGCAGTTCTGCAAAACAGAATTCATACTTTCGTCGAAAGATAAACTGTAAAATGGTGAAAAGTTGATTGCATTCAAAAGAATTTCCTTGAAATAAGGTGCAATACCATAATTAATCAAGTAGCTGCATTTTGTTTTGCAAAGTTTAAAATTCTTCACAATATCACTGTCTGGAAACATGTTCAAAAAAGGTTTATTTAAATCAATACATGACCTGAAGGAAAAATGAGAGTTGAAAACTTTCAATGTCCATAGGATTTCAGAAGTCATAGTTATTTCATTTGCCGATAAACTCTCTAATAAACTAACTTTTTTTCTTCTCAATATTTATAGTTAAAAAGTTGCGGAAATAGTTCCTGTAGGTAAATAAGTGTATGTGTTTTTAACTTTCAGCAACCCGCTCATTCCAACCCAGTGCAACCCAATTTCTATTTAGCCTAAATTGTGACGAAAAAAGAAATGATACTCTAACTTGCCCTCCAACCTATGATAGAAGTCACACGTGCCCCGCGCGCCCCCTCGTTCCCACAAAAAGATAAAACGACAGAACAAACACCCCTGTATTCGCAGTGCCAAGCGGTGTCCTTCAAACGTTAGTCCGTATTTCTATAATTTTTAACCCATAAGTCCAGTCACACGTGACTGCCTCGTACGCCCCTTCATCCACCACCCCCCCCCCTCCCCCCAAAAAAAGGATAACGACAGGACAATTAACCCCGCACCCGGATGAACCGCATCAGTGCCGAACAGTGGTTATTCGTCAAATGCACCAATACGCGTCCGCAATCCAATCCAACTCACGTCTTACCCTCCCATGCAGCACTTCGCGAGCAATTGTAGTTATGGTAAATCGGCAAAATTAAAGAACACTTGTATTAAGTCATAAGCCGCATTTTTCCCTAACAGATTGTAGCCTAGAAGTCCGTGGTGAAAAAGCTACAACCTTTGCCAGTGTATAACAATTTATCGCGCGTCCCTTTACCATTTATTCCCGCGATGTCCCAGAAACTTGAGGTAAGAAATTTGTGACTACTGCAAGACGGTGACTTTAATCTTGTCACGCATGTTGCTCCACAGCCTCTTGCCTAGAAGCTTAAATAAAATTGGTAATTATAGCAAGCGATAGTGCCACTAGTGCATGTTGCGAGCTCTCAAAATATCTTGTATATGGGTGGGTACAGAGATTATTCAAATTTGGACTTCGTTGAAATTAAAAAATAGCATAATTTGTTGATTTAAATTTATTTGGAAAATAATTTTGTGCGGGCTTACCATGGCAGTGGGGAGGTGTATGTGTGTGAGAGATATATCACTAAAAATAGCGATAATACCTGTATTTTATTGTGCTTTCTGATGCTGTTGATTTATATTCTTTTTGTTGGGTTTGATAATTGTTTTGTTTTGGTTTTCTTTGATTTTTATGGTGGTCATTGGATTTGGTGTTTTTTCGATTGTAATGGAGTTGGTGTTTTTGTAGTATAATTTAGGTGGTCGGATTTTGAGATTCATGAGTGGTATTGGTCGCTGCGTTTGATTTGGAATTTCTTCTTTTGGGAGGAGTGTAGTTCTTTTAGTTATTGGATTTTTCTTGTTTGTGGTCACAGGTGGAGACAGAGGTGTAGAGGGATACTTACCTGACTTACCTGGAGAGGGTTGGCCGCACGTTACCTTGTCTGGTATGGGTGTAGGTATATGTATGTACTGTAATTGTAATTCAATTTGGTTTAATTTAGATTGTATGTGCGTGATGTTTTCATTGACTTGTTCCAGATGAATATGGCAAAGGGAGGTGGCTGTATGTTGACATATCTGCTTCCAGTGGGTAGTTCCGTTTTTTGTAAGGGAAATGGTGGGGATGATATTTATGCATGGCCCAAAGTTCTCGATTTCTGTTTTTTTTTTAATTTTTCCTTTAGGAGCAAGTCCAACCTTGTTTTTTTTTTCTTTTTCGAGGTGTCTTTGGTGCACGAAGGTAGGGGAGTCTTCTGGAGGAGCAAACATGTCAAAGTCTTCAGGAACGCCAGTACTGAGTTGATCGCAGTCCATGATTAAAGACTAAAATTTCAAAGCAAAAAATAGCGTACAACACTTTATCATTTATTTTGTCGGGGTTAAAAAGGGGAGGGGGAGACGAAAAGGGAGGTGTATGTGAAATAGTTTTATAACGATTCCCTGGGTATCCCACTCAAAGAGAGCACTTTGTTTTCAAATATGTCAAAATAATACCATGTGTTTAATTTGTGTTCCAAATTGGTTGTAATCCATCTAATTTGGTGGATGCGTTTTATCGTTTTCCTAGCGTTTTTGTTAAAGTGGCTACATAAAATATGTTGTATGCAAATTGTGCAGAGCAACCATTTCCAAACATAAATAAAATTAATTTAAATGTATCTGAATCGGATAGAGGGAGGTTAGTAAACAATAACTGCATATCTAAAGGCCATGTGTATATTGGGAAAAAGCTGTCACCATTTATAGACAAATTTCGCCGCGTATTTGTTGGATATTGCTATTGTTAAGAATGCTGAAGAAAATTTCTGTCTTCTTTATATCTCCTTCACCGGCGTATGTTGCGTTCAGCGACATTATCTGCGGGAAAAAAAATCATATAGTAATAATGCTGAGAGGAATAATGGAATGAAACAGAACGGAAGAAAACCGAACGGAGCGGACTGTCAAAACAACCAGAATGATCAGTTTGCCAAAACAGCCTTCATCGGGAGCATGTACTGATTCTTCCCTGTTTCTGTGAAACATGTTTCACCTGCCCGACAGGGAAGTGTCCGAGCAAACTCCTTGCGATTACAGAAGTCCCCGTTCGTTTTTCTTAGAAAGAAGTGTGTACTTAGACCAGATTGAAAAATAACGGTCCCGATGTGTGCATTAGCTATATGCTAATTGAACATACTTACTGAAGATAAATAAAATATGTTGGTAGCAATGTTTACAGTTGGAGAATCTCGAAGTTAATGTCAATAATATTTTGGTTGTGTCTAAGCTCCCCAAAAAAAATTTTTTGAACGCGTTATTCGATTAAACATCGGTGGTTGCGGACTTTGATGTAAACAAGAATGTTCGAATTTGGGAGCGGGAAATTTCGATCTTTATGTCTGGATAATTGTCGGGCCCAAAAGGAAGGATAGAGCGGGAATTTTTGATCCGAAAATGGCGGGAATTTTCGATCCGATTGCAAAAAGGCGGGGTTTTTCGATCTGTCTGGATGATTTTCGGACGCAAATGGAAGCATAAAGCGGGAATTTTTGATCCGATTGCAAATTGCAAAATGGCGGGAATTTTCGATCCGTTTTATTAAAAGACGAAAAATGATTAATTCGAGAATTTTTGGCCCTCTTGAGAAGGAATTTTGTCCCCTAAAATATAATTGCTTAATAGGACCTTTGACTTAAGGACGAAAAGGCTGTTGAAGAAAACCACAATAATGTTTTACCTAAAATATATATATGTAGACAGAAAAAAAATAATTTTTATATAATTACAGAGGTTTTTGGGCCGATTTAACCAAAGTGTCTCTTAGGCTTGTGCCTCGTGTGTATGCAGTTAAGGGGCGGGACGGCCAAATCGATTTTAAAGTCTCATTTTTTTCGATAACTGACCAATGTTTGTGAATAATTCTACTTTGCGCCATACCAACAGAATGGAATGTGCGTGCAAGAGTATATAATTCCTTTTCAAAATTTTGGCCATTGGATATGATTGTACAATATCTCAATGCCTGGGTATATACGATACTAGCTTTAACATGATGAGGGTGTTCAGAGGAGTAGTATAAAAGCATCATTCTATCAGTAGGTTTGCGGAATACGGTTGTTTGCAATTTGCGAGACTGGTCAATATATATGCGTGTGTCAAGGAAGAGAATATCTGATTTTGAATACTCAAAAGTAAATTTTATGGAAGGGTGAATTTTGTTCATGTGTGTGAATAATTGTTTTATTTGTAGTTCAGTTCCTATCATCTATAAAGCGCTTCCACTAGCGCTACCTTTGTCTGCTGGTTTTATGGTGATGTTTGGGTTTCTTGCTAGATCTGTGTTGGTGATTTATATTATGTTTCCCGGGAGTTGGAGAATTAATTAAATTTATGTCGTTTGTGCTTTTTTCAAAATATTCGTGCAAGTCCATGTTATCAGGTGTAGGTGGTTGCCAATTTGTTCGGACGTGGAAGGGGTGAGGCTCAACTTTCGTATTTTCAGGGCCCTCACTTGCGAAAAATATTTGTCTTTTCATAGTAGTAGTAAAATTTATTAAAGATTTATTAAAATTATTTATTAAAGTTTCAGATGGGGAGGAGTATTTTGTTAGTGTATGGCACAAAGGAAAGACCCCGAGAGAGGATTTCTGTTTCTTCTGGAGACAATGTGTGTGCGGAGAGATTGGTAATTAGGTTGTTTTCGAATATTCTTTTGTTTTCTTTTAGTATTGCCGACGTTTTCCGGGATAAGCTTTTTTGCGTTTCTTCCATTCCACGCTATGTGGGAACTGACGTCGGATCGAGGGAAGTTTTATGTTTCGTTTTACAGGTAAGATTTCCAAGTGTTCTGCAATGGAGGGAGTTGTTTGCGTCAACGATGTCATGCTTGCGTAAATTTCTTCCTGGTAATTCTAAAACAAGGAGATGAGAAATGTAAAGGAACCTTAGTAACTATGTATCAGTTAACCTTATAGGGGAAGATTTGAAATTAGCGTGGAGCTGAAAGAAAAGCGTGGTGTACAGGTAGTGTGTGTGTATTCAAGGAGGGTGGCCTCTGCTTATGTAATATCATATTTATAGTTTAAAAGTTGCAGAAATAGTGCCTGTAGGTAAATAAGTGTATGTGTTTTTAACATTCAGCAACACGCTCATTCCAGCCCAGTGCAACCCAATTTCTATTTACCCTAAATTGTGACGAAAAAAGAAATGATACTCTAACTTGCCCTCCAACCTATGATAGAAGTCACACGTGCCCCGCGCGGCCCTCGTTCCCACAAAAAGATAAAACGACAGAACAAACACCCCTGTATTCGCAGTGCCAAGCGGTGTCCTTCAAACTTTAGTCCGTATTTCTATAATTTTTAACCCATAAGTCCAGTCACACGTGCCTGCCTCGTACGCCCCTTCATCCACCACCCCCCCCCCCCCTCCCCCCCAAAAAAGGATAACGACAGGACAATTAACCCCGCACCCGGATGAACCGCATCAGTGCCGAACAGTGGTTATACGTCAAATGCACCAATACGCGTCCGCAATCCAATCCAATTCACGTCTTACCCTCCCATGCAGCCCTTCGCGAGCAATTGTAGTTATGGTAAATCGGCAAAATTAAAGAACACTTGTATTAAGTCATAAGCCGCATTTTTCCCTAACAGATTGTAGCCTAGAAGTCCGTGGTGAAAAAGCTACAACCTTTGCCAGTGTATAACAATTTATCTCGCGTCCCTTTACCATTTATTCCCGCGATGTCCCAGAAACTTGAGGTAAGAAATTTGTGACTACTGCAAGACGGTGACTTTAATCTTGTCACGCATGTTGCTCCACAGCCTCTTGCCTAGAAGCTTAAATAAAATTGGTAATTATAGCAAGCGATAGTGCCACTAGTGCATGTTGCGAGCTCTCAAAATATCTTGTATATGGGTGGGTACAGAGATTATTCAAATTTGGACTTCGTTGAAATTAAAAAATAGCATAATTTGTTGATTTAAATTTATTTGGAAAATAATTTTGTGCGGGCTTACCATGGCAGTGGGGAGGTGTATGTGTGTGAGAGATATATCACTAAAAATAGCGATAATACCTGTATTTTATTGTGCTTTCTGATGCTGTTGAGTTATATTCTTTTTGTTGGGTTTGATAATTGTTTTGTTTTGGTTTTCTTTGAACTTTATGGTGGTCATTGGATTTGGTGTTTTTTCGATTGTAATGGAGTTGGTGTTTTTGTAGTATAATTTAGGTGGTCGGATTTTGAGATTCATGAGTGGTATTGGTCGCTGCATTTGATTTGGAATTTCTTCTTTTGGGAGGAGTGTAGTTCTTTTAGTTATTGGATTTTTCTTGTTTGTGGTCACAGGTGGAGACAGAGGTGTAGAGGGATACTTACCTGACTTACCTGGAGAGGGTTGGCCGCACGTTACCTTGTCTGGTATGGGTGTAGGTATATGTATGTACTGTAATTGTAATTCAATTTGGTTTAATTTAGATTGTATGTGCGTGATGTTTTCATTGACTTGTTCCAGATGAATATGGCAAAGGGAGGTGGCTGTATGTTGACATATCTGCTTCCAGTGGGTAGTTCCGTTTTTTGTAAGGGAAATGGTGGGGATGATATTTATGCATGGCCCAAAGTTCTCGATTTCTGTTGTTTTTTTTAATTTTTCCTTTAGGAGCAAGTCCAACCTTGTTTTTTTTCTTTTTCGAGGTGTCTTTGGTGCACGAAGGTAGGGGAGTCTTCTGGAGGAGCAAACATGTCAAAGTCTTCAGGAACGCCAGTACTGAGTTGATCGCAGTTCATGATTAAAGACTAAAATTTCAAAGCAAAAAATAGCGTACAACACTTTATCATTTATTTTGTCGGGGTTAAAAAGGGGAGGGGGAGACGAAAAGGGAGGTGTATGTGAAATAGTTTTATAACGATTCCCTGGGTATCCCACTCAAAGAGAGCACTTTGTTTTCAAATATGTCAAAATAATACCATGTGTTTAATTTGTGTTCCAAATTGGTTGTAATCCATCTAATTTGGTGGATGCGTTTTATCGTTTTCCTAGCGTTTTTGTTAAAGTGGCTACATAAAATATGTTGTATGCAAATTGTGCAGAGCAACCATTTCCAAACATAAATAAAATTAATTTAAATGTATCTGAATCGGATAGAGGGAGGTTAGTAAACAATAACTGCATATCTAAAGGCCATGTGTGTATTGGGAAAAAGTTGTCACCATTTATAGACAAATTTCGCCGCGTATTTGTTGGATATTGCTATTGTTAAGAATGCTGAAGAAAATTTCTGTCTTCTTTATATCTCCTTCACCGGCGTATGTTGCGTTCAGCGACATTATCTGCGGGAAAAAAAATCATATAGTAATAATGCTGAGAGGAATAATGGAATGAAACAGAACGGAAGAAAACCGAACGGAGCGGACTGTCAAAACAACCAGAATGATCAGTTTGCCAAAACAGTCTTCATCGGGAGCATGTACTGATTCTTCCCTGTTTCTGTGAAACATGTTTCACCTGCCCGACAGGGAAGTGTCTGAGCAAACTCCTTGCGATTACAGAAGTCCCCGTTCGTTTTTCTTAGAAAGAAGTGTGTACTTAGACCAGATTGAAAAATAACGGTCCCGATGTGTGCATTAGCTATATGCTAATTGAACATACTTACTGAAGATAAATAAAATATGTTGGTAGCAATGTTTACAGTTGGAGAATCTCGAAGTTAATGTCAATAATATTTTGGTTGTGTCTAAGCTCCCCAAAAAAAATTTTTTGAACGCGTTATTCGATTAAACATCGGTGGTTGCGGACTTTGATGTAAACAAGAATGTTCGAATTTGGGAGCGGGAAATTTCGATCTTTATGTCTGGATAATTGTCGGGCCCAAAAGGAAGGATAGAGCGGGAATTTTTGATCCGAAAATGGCGGGAATTTTCGATCTGATTGCAAAAAGGCGGGGTTTTTTGATCTGTCTGGATGATTTTCGGACGCAAATGGAAGCATAAAGCGGGAATTTTTGATCCGATTGCAAATTGCAAAATGGCGGGAATTTTCGATCCGTTTTATTAAAAGACGAAAAATGATTAATTCGAGAATTTTTGGTTCTCTTGAGAAGGAATTTTGTCCCCTAAAATATAATTGCTTAATAGGACCTTTGACTTAAGGACGAAAAGGCTGTTGAAGAAAACCACAATAATGTTTTACCTAAAATATATATATGTAGACAGAAAAAAAATAATTTTTATATAATTACAGAGGTTTTTGGGCCGATTTAACCAAAGTGTCTCTTAGGCTTGTGCCTCGTGTGTATGGAGTTAAGGGGCGGGACGGCCAAATCGATTTTAAAGTCTCATTTTTTTCGATAACTGACCAATGTTTGTGAATAATTCTACTTTGCGCCATACCAACAGAATGGAATGTGCGTGCAAGAGTATATAATTCCTTTTCAAAATTTTGGCCATTGGATATGATTGTACAATATCTCAATGCCTGGGTATATACGATACTAGCTTTAACATGATGAGGGTGTTCAGAGGAGTAGTATAAAAGCATCATTCTATCAGTAGGTTTGCGGAATACGGTTGTTTGCAATTTGCGAGACTGGTCAATATATATGCGTGTGTCAAGGAAGAGAATATCTGATTTTGAATACTCAAAAGTAAATTTTATGGAAGGGTGAATTTTGTTCATGTGTGTGAATAATTGTTTTATTTGTAGTTCAGTTCCTATCATCTATAAAGCGCTTCCACTAGCGCTACCTTTGTCTGCTGGTTTTATGGTGATGTTTGGGTTTCTTGCTAGATCTGTGTTGGTGATTTATATTATGTTTCCCGGGAGTTGGAGAATTAATTAAATTTATGTCGTTTGTGCTTTTTTCAAAATATTCGTGCAAGTCCATGTTATCAGGTGTAGGTGGTTGCCAATTTGTTCGGACGTGGAAGGGGTGAGGCTCAACTTTCGTATTTTCAGGGCCCTCACTTGCGAAAAATATTTGTCTTTTCATAGTAGTAGTAAAATTTATTAAAGATTTATTAAAATTATTTATTAAAGTTTCAGATGGGGAGGAGTATTTTGTTAGTGTATGGCACAAAGGAAAGACCCCGAGAGAGGATTTCTGTTTCTTCTGGAGACAATGTGTGTGCGGAGAGATTGGTAATTAGGTTGTTTTCGAATATTCTTTTGTTTTCTTTTAGTATTGCCGACGTTTTCCGGGATAAGCTTTTTTGCGTTTCTTCCATTCCACGCTATGTGGGAACTGACGTCGGATCGAGGGAAGTTTTATGTTTCGTTTTATAGGTAAGATTTCCAAGTGTTCTGCAATGGAGGGAGTTGTTTGCGTCAACGATGTCATGCTGGCGTAAATTTCATCCTGGTAATTCTAAAACAAGGAGATGAGAAATGTAAAGGAACCTTAGTAACTATGTATCAGTTAACCTTATAGGGGAAGATTTGAAATTAGCGTGGAGCTGAAAGAAAAGCGTGGTGTACAGGTAGTGTGTGTGTATTCAAGGAGGGTGGCCTCTGCTCATGTAATATCATATTTATAGTTTAAAAGTTGCAGAAATAGTGCCTGTAGGTAAATAAGTGTATGTGTTTTTAACATTCAGCAACACGCTCATTCCAGCCCAGTGCAACCCAATTTCTATTTACCCTAAATTGTGACGAAAAAAGAAATGATACTCTAACTTGCCCTCCAACCTATGATAGAAGTCACACGTGCCCCCCGCGCCCCCTCGTTCCCACAAAAAGATAAAACGACAGAACAAACACCCCTGTATTCGCAGTGCTAAGCGGTGTCCTTCAAACTTTAGTCCGTATTTCTATAACTTTTAACCCATAAGTCTATTCACACGTGCCTGCCTCGTACGCCCCTTCATCCACCACCCCCCTCCCCCCCCCCTCCCCCCAAAAAAAGGATAACGACAGGACAATTAACCCCGCACCCGGATGAACCGCATCAGTGCCGAACAGTGGTTATACGTCAAATGCACCAATACGCGTCCGCAATCCAATCCAATTCACGTCTTACCCTCCCATGCAGCCCTTCGCGAGCAATTGTAGTTATGGTAAATCGGCAAAATTAAAGAACACTTGTATTAAGTCATAAGCCGCATTTTTCCCTAACAGATTGTAGCCTAGAAGTCCGTGGTGAAAAAGCTACAACCTTTGCCAGTGTATAACAATTTATCTCGCGTCCCTTTACCATTTATTCCCGCGATGTCCCAGAAACTTGAGGTAAGAAATTTGTGACTACTGCAAGACGGTGACTTTAATCTTGTCACGCATGTTGCTCCACAGCCTCTTGCCTAGAAGCTTAAATAAAATTGGTAATTATAGCAAGCGATAGTGCCACTAGTGCATGTTGCGAGCTCTCAAAATATCTTGTATATGGGTGGGTACAGAGATTATTCAAATTTGGACTTCGTTGAAATTAAAAAATAGCATAATTTGTTGATTTAAATTTATTTGGAAAATAATTTTGTGCGGGCTTACCATGGCAGTGGGGAGGTGTATGTGTGTGAGAGATATATCACTAAAAATAGCGATAATACCTGTATTTTATTGTGCTTTCTGATGCTGTTGAGTTATATTCTTTTTGTTGGGTTTGATAATTGTTTTGTTTTGGTTTTCTTTGAACTTTATGGTGGTCATTGGATTTGGTGTTTTTTCGATTGTAATGGAGTTGGTGTTTTTGTAGTATAATTTAGGTGGTCGGATTTTGAGATTCATGAGTGGTATTGGTCGCTGCATTTGATTTGGAATTTCTTCTTTTGGGAGGAGTGTAGTTCTTTTAGTTATTGGATTTTTCTTGTTTGTGGTCACAGGTGGAGACAGAGGTGTAGAGGGATACTTACCTGACTTACCTGGAGAGGGTTGGCCGCACGTTACCTTGTCTGGTATGGGTGTAGGTATATGTATGTACTGTAATTGTAATTCAATTTGGTTTAATTTAGATTGTATGTGCGTGATGTTTTCATTGACTTGTTCCAGATGAATATGGCAAAGGGAGGTGGCTGTATGTGCGCCCCTTCACCCCCCCCCCCAAAAAAAAAAGGATGACGACAGAACAATTAACTCCGCACCCTGATACACCGCATCAGTGCCGAACAGTGGTTATACGTCAAATGCACCAATACGCGTCCGCAATCCCATACACGTCTTACCCATGCAGCCCTTTCTATTAACATATTGTCAAGCTTGTCTAAAACATTCCAATTGACTGATGGTCCATCCATAGCTAACTGAACAAATCGCTCTTCAGAAAGTTCTTTTGAAGCAATCTGAAAACACTCAAACAGAGCTGATGCATTTGGATGGTGTAAAAACTGCAAGTCACAATATCTTGACTCCACACAAGCTTTTTTCCCTTTGGCATTTCTGCAAAACAGAATTCATACTTTCGTCGAAAGATGAACTGTAAAATGGTGAAAAGTTGATTGCATTCAAAAGAATTTCCTTGAATTTTTTATTTTTTTTATTTTATTAATTTATTTATTTATTTTTTATTTATTAATTGTCTTTCAGGCACTTCCATATTTTACAATGGCTATTCGTCCTATTAAAATAATAATAATATTTAAATAAAGAAATAAGTTATTCTATAAAAAAAGACACTGTAGAACTGTAGACAAGATTAGCAGAGTTCAAAGTGGCGAAGGATTGAAAGACATCGATATAATAGATTCTGACGGAGAATTAAGACCAGAACATATGAAAATGAAAATTATACACCAAAATATATAATAAAAAAAATATACATATATTAAATATATTTATTAATCGACGGGCTTAAGAAATAAAAACAATCGAGCAAATAAACAAAAATTGAGACTAAGTAGAGCAGAAGGAATAAATCAAAGCATAAAGTATTCCTCGTGGATTGGTCTCAATCGGTCAGTAGATGTTAAGTTAGGATATTGAGAAATTGTCGTTTAAAAAAAAAAAAAAAAAAAAAAAAAAAAAAAAAAAAACTAGGTATGTTGCATAATAAAAATCGCAAGACCATGGTCTAATAAATATTTTTTCAAAAAAGTACGAAATTTTTTGTGATCAGGTTCTTCCCTGATAGCTTTGGGAAGATCATTTAGAAGGCGACTTGCCTTACCAAGAAACAATTTCTCCGACACATTGATTTCATACTTAGAAATAACTTCGTCAACATTACGAGTTCCACGTCCAGCAATTCTCAACTTGAAACCTTTCAAATACGATGGAAACTCATCCTGGTGAATCGATTTGTGGGCAAGTTTTAAAATTTCAAAGTGTATTTGTTGCTGGATTGGTAGCCAACCAAGTTGTATTACATCCTCGAGCGTGGAATATCTCAGCGTTACAAAAGACGCAATTCTGCACAATAGTTTATCAAGTTTTTTCAGCTGGAATAGTGGCAGGTTCCAAAACAATGAACAGCAATAGTGAATTTTCGAAATTAGAAGGGCTTCTGCCAGTTGCTTCCGCAAACGAAATGTTGCTGTGCGACGAAGATAGCGAAGAACGTATAGTTTCGCATAAACTGATTGAGAGAGTTTATTGATATGGGTTTCCCAGGTTAGATTTTGATCGAACTGGATGCCAAGAAGTCTGTAAACGGTAACGCGTTCGATCAGTTGGTCCGAGTGATGGATATGGAATGTTGAATGGTTGGGGTTCATGAGGTCGTGAAGTTTTGCCATTCTCGGTGTTGACAAAAGCATGATTTTCGTTTTTCTGTTATTGAACGCAAGATTATTTGTGGTCGACCATTGCTTCAGCTGGTCTAATCGTTGAGTCAAGTTGTTGATTGTAGGTTGTATGTTTATAGTCTTACAATGTTCATAGATACTTGTATCGTCTGCATATTGGTTTGTGGTCCCACCATCGACGTTGTCTTGTAGGTCGACCGTATAAAGGTTAAATAGTACAGGACCAAGAATTGAACCTTGAGGTACCCCAAATAACACTGTTCCGTAGTCAGATTGTTTGTCGTCTATCTGAACGAATTGGCGGCGGTCACTGAGGTACGATAACATCAGCATAGCAGCATTGTTGGAAAAGCCTATCCTTCGTAATTTAATCAACAGGGTTTTGTAATCTACAGTGTCAAATGCTTTTGAATAGTCCAGAAATGCTGCTAGCGTGACCTCGCCTTTGTTCATCGCGCCAACGATGTCGTCTCGAATCTTCATTAAGAGTGTTTCGGTCGAGTGACGCTTGCGGAAACCGGACATCGTTTGGTGGTATATATGGTTCTGTTCGATATAATCAACGATCTGTCTTGCCATTAAACGTTCGAAAAGCTTTGATAAGATCGGTAAAACAGTGACAGGTCTGAATTGGTCTGGAGTAATGGACTGTTCTGTTTTTGGAATTGGTGTTACCTTGCCGATTTTCTACAGCTGATGAAAGGTGTTTTCAGCTATCCCTGAGTTGATGATGTGAGTAAGTGGGGATGCGATGTGGTCAGCAATGGGTTTGATGAGTGCTACAGGGAGGTTGTCGTAGCCAGCGGAACAGTCGCTTCGAAGTTTTTTAATTTCTCTGAGCACTTGATCGTATGTGACAGGACGAAATTGGAATTCTTGGTCAGCTTCAGTAACGAGGTCTTGAAGAAGGAGTTGAATTTCTTCTTTAGATGTCGGTTGCGATCCAAGGATTCTGGGTGCCGTAGATATGTAATGTGCGTTTAGTTCGGAGGGTTGGATGTTTATAACGTTTTTATTTGGATGGAGAAATCGGTGGATTAGTTTCCAAACCTCTTTAGGCTTTTTCGATGAAAGAAGTCTGCGGTAGAAAGTCTTTTTGGTGTATTTTATCTGTCTTTTTAGAGCGTTTCGAGCATTTCGAAATTCATTCCAGTCGGCATTCAACTGAGTCTGTTGGGCTAAAGTACGCTTTTCGTGACAAGTTTGTTGTAGGTTGGTGATTTTTAAGTCTTTCATCCAGGGTGCCGGAGGACGGGTGACCTTGATTCTCTTCAACGGTGCGGTACAATCAGTTGCATAAACGACATTGAAAGGGATGTTTGCGGTGTCAGCAACATACGCCGACAGGTCAAAATTTCTCATGTCACGAATGATCTTGTACCGTGGTTCAAATCTGGCTACACGAGTATTGATGCAAGCGAATACAGCATCGTGGTCGCTGATTTCTGGTGTTGGAAGAACTTCACAGAATTTCACTTTGCAGGAGGAGTTGGTCGAGATGTGATCGAGTAGGGATAATCCTTTTCGTGATGGAGAGTTGACATGCTGAGTGAGGTCGAACGATCGAAGGGTTTCAAGGTAAGAGTCTTTAATTTGAGAGTTCTGCAAAAGATCAATATTGAAGTCACCTGTTATCACCACATTTCCTGACCAGTCGAGATTAGCGTTTCCAATGATGCGGTCGAAGTTGTCGAGCCATTCTGCTTTTTCTTGGTGTGTGAAGTTCGGCTGGTAGGCGACACAAAGGAGTAGCTTCGAGTGTTTGTTTTTCCCATCGATTTCAACCCATAAATGTTCGAGAGCTGGATTGATATTGACGATATCCTTGCGCAATTTATGCTTTATATTATCCTTGATATAAACGCCTACACCACCACCACGCTTGTTATCTCGATTATGGTAGTACATTGTGTAACCTTCGATCTTTGCGTACTCGAGTAGGAAAGGGTTGTCTTTTAGCCAGGTTTCGGTGAGAGTTATCGCATCAAAATCGTACTTGTGTACAAAAAGCACAAATTCGTCGAATGTAGACACCATTGACTGAGTGTTGAGATGAGCGATACTAAACAAGTTTCTGTTTTGGTTGAGTTGTTCGAGTTGAAGGTCTTGGAGCTGTTGTTGAGCAACTTCTTGCTCGATTTGGGATAGGTCTCGGACGTTGCAAAATGGTAGGATGGAAGGCAAGCAGTTCGGACACAACCAGTCGGTTATTGTAGATTTTCTTTTAGGATCGACACAACGGAGATGAGTCTTCTGTTGGCATCGACAGCAGCTGACGAGTTTGCTGTTTTTGCGAACCGTTTTCGGACACAGGGAACACGAGGACGGAACACGAGGTACGATAACATCAGCATAGCAGAAATAAGGTGCAATACATAATTAATCAAGTAGCTGCATTTTGTTTTGCCAAGTTTAAAATTCTTCACAATATCGCTGTCTGGAAACATGTTCAAAAAACGTTTATTTAAATCAATACATGACCTGAAGGAAAAATGAGAGTTGATAACTTTATTATTATTATTATTTTTAAATTTATATACAGGATGAGTATGTCAGTAAAAAATACTGTTATAAATATACGTCCTGTTTATGCATACGTTAAATCTAGTTAGTAATATATATTAAAATGCAAAGAAAAGTATTAAACTGAAAAAAATAAAAATCTCAGAAACTCATGAGAAACGCAAAAATTAGCCTAAACGTTCGAAAGGTAACAACCAAAAGAAACAGTGGCATGAAAGAACTAGTTTACACATACACACAGTCACACAAATAAATCAATATAACCAAAAACTAAAAATTCGGCGAAGGTATATTACGAGAAAACTTAAAGTATGAAAAGTACTCAAGGAAATTATCTAAACTCAAAATTTAGTAAATTTTTACCAAACTCGTGTCCACTCTACCGGGTCTCCTCGGGCAAGGAGTTGAAAAGCCTAGCTCCTTGAAAGAAGAAACCCGACCGAGCAAACTCAAGTTTTATTTTAGGAATTTTTAAAAGAACATTTCGATTTCTAGTTGATAAATTATGGGAGTTTAAAGTAAAATAATTATCAAAATTCGAGCAACAATCACCATCCAAACATTTTTTACCAACTTAACAGCGTGTTTTTAATGTCATATGTTTTCTTTTTAGAAGAGCTGAGATAAGAATATTTTAACCGGAATGAGTCAGCAAGGGGCTTGACTACAGTCAGTCTTGTCTTTAGAGAGTGACGACTCCACTTATTACCCCAGTCAAAAATAAAACAAAATCAAATAAAAATTAAGTTAGCAAGGGGGTTTGATCATACTAGGTCTTGTCTTTGGAGAGTGACGACTCCACTTATTACCCCAGTTAAAAAAAAAAAAAAAAAAAAATATTAGCAGGGGGGTTTGATCACACATGATCTTGTCTTTGGAGAGTAACGACTCCACTTATTACCTGAGTTCAAAACAAAGAATAGCACAGTTGAACAGAAAGTGGTCAAAGTTAATTTTAGGAAGATAGGGATGTCTAGTTTCTGCTGATGACCGTCCGCGGACCTCTTCGAGGTGACCCAGCTAGACATCCAGGGTACTTAGGTTCAGAAATATGGGTCGAAACCTACCTGCCCTTGGTTAAAGTTCTGTTCATCTTTTCAAATGTGTTGTGTCCTTTTTATTTTTTATTTTATTTTTTTAATTCCTTGTAAAAAGGGAGAATTGTGCTTTTAGAGGCATATTCTCTAGAGGAGTACAACCTCTAGCTTGTTTCCAAAGACCTAACAGGTTGAGTTCATCATTGCGGTGGCTTGCCACCTTTTTGTAAATTATTTTTTTCTGATGTGTTGATACTCGCATTTTTTGTTATCGTTATTGCTCGTCTATCCAACGATCGTAATTTTTGTGATTGTGTTGCTGTTAAATTTAAAAATGACAAGCAATTATATCGAATAACAGATTGTATGAGAGATCGATAAACACGTCTGATAGCTTCTTCGTTCAAGAAATACTTGAGTTTACACAACAACCTTAACTTTGACGAGAACTTTTTGTACATACTATCTAATTGCGGACCAATATTAAGAGTGTGATCGAGTACTGTGCCAAGATATTTCTAAGATGTAGTCACATTGATTGGTACTCCGTCAAAAAGCAATGCAAAGTCAGTCTTTGACATTGATAATCTTTTTGCTGTCCCAAATAGCACGCACTAAGTCTTAAATTAATCACAAGTTTGTTTTCACGAAAGTATGAGCTGATGTTCTTTAAATCATTATTTAACAATTCTTCTATCCGAGAAATTTTGTTTGAAGAAACGTAGATAACAGTATCATCAGCGAATTCCACAACGTCAGCTGTTTTCAGAATGTCCGGAAAATCGTTAAAGAAAACTAAAAACAGTAGAGGTCCAAGGATAGAACCTTGTGGCACCCCACACAAAACCGAATAAGGATCGGATAACTCATCGTCAAAACCAACAATTTGTTTTCTGTCAAACAAATAGCTCTCAAACCACTGAAGTGTGATATTGCTCACCCCATATTGTTTTAACTTTGCTAGAAGGGTTGCGTGCCCAAGGGTATCAAAAGGTTTTGATAAGTCAATGAATATCGCGCCAGTAATTTTTCCTTTGTCTGCAGTTTTTCTTATATTATCTAACAATAATGCTGTAGCAAGCTCGGTCGATCTCTTTTTACGGTAGCCAAATTTCTTCTCTGACAGTAAATTGTTGGATTCTAAATATTCACTCAATTGATTGTGGACAGCTTTTTCCATAATTTTGGACAGCACAGGCAGTATTGAAATAGGGCGGTAATTATCAGGATTTGCTCGTTCTCCAGATTTGTGAAGAGGTTTGATCAAAGCAATTTTCCATTCAGTTGGCATAACTCCGGTCTTTAAAGAAAGATTTACAAGAAATGCCATTGGTTTTGAAATCATCCCGGCACTGTCCTTTATCAAGTTAGGAGGTAAATCATCAAACCCAGTTGCTTTGTTACGCTTTAACGATTTCGGTTCTTTTTGGATGTACACTTTGCTGACATGAAAACTCAAAGACATTGACGAGTGGTATAAAACGATTCTTCAAATCTCGAGCAACAGTACTAAAGAAATTACAAAACTTGTTTGCTTTCGAAGGGTTACTGGCTTGGTGGTCAACAGGTTTTACTAAGGATTCACGTGTTTTATTGTTGGACGGAAAAACTGATTTTAAAGCTTTCCAAAATGGTAAGTTCTTTTTGCTTGTCGAACTAAATTGTTGCAGTGGTTTCTGGCAATTTTAAATGAATTACAGTCGTTTTTATTTTTAGATCTTCGCGCTTTGCGTAACAATTGATCTTTATGATTAATCTGCCCTTTTACTTCCTGTGTGAGCCATGGACAATGTCTTCCCTTTACTCGGTTGGTTATCTTGGGAGCATGCTTATTATATACCGTTGATATAATATCTTTAAAAAATGTCCATGCACGATTTACATCAGTCATATCATAAAGTGCATTACACTCTTCCGATTTAAGATCACGGCACATATGCGATTTGTTGTATTTTGAATAATTCTTTTCACATCTTCCTAACAATAAATTAGAACAGAAAAAAACAACAGTATTGGAGTAACTTGTTATATTGGTTATATTGATTGGTATATTGGTAGGTTGGTAGAGTGGTACATCGCATGACATATTTTATAAAACATATTTCATATTCATCACAGATCTTTGCACTTGACATCGACCGACTTGTGACCAGCAACTGGATTAAAAACTTTCTCGGTATCCACGGCCAAATGTGGATTGCATCTTTTGTGCGTATTTTCCAAGAAAGAAAACCGTGAAGCTGGTCACTTTACAGTTGTCGATGTCCGTCTGTTCTTCTTCACGCCGACATTTTCTTGATTATTATAATTTTTTTTTTTTTTTTTTCAAAGACAATAAATTTATTTTACAATCTAAAAATTGTTACTTCAATACAAAAGCATTTAACAAACATAATAAACAAAATAAATTAGATATAGATTTAACAGTTCATTAACTTGGTACAACCGAACTACTTGATACAACTTGACAACTCACTCAAAACAATATCATCCCCCATTTCGATTCTTTTATAAATCCCTCTCGAACCTCTCAAACAAAGCAAACAAGCATGAATTAAAGCAAAACAAATCTTAGTTCTGACCCAAGATGATGCAACAGAAATATTTATTTTACGTTTTTCGGCGATCATTTCTGAGACGCTTGTAAAAAGTCGCACACTCTCTTCCCATTCCTCCGTAAAGAGAAAATACCAGTGGCGTGAATGTCCCGTTATCAACTTTGTTGATGCGAGTGTTGTATTGCCTTTTCTTCTCCGCCTCATTCTTTGCATAGCATTGTTGGAGAGTATGCTGAAGTGTCTCGAAGCGTTGGGATCAAAAACCCTTACGTCGAAAAATGCTTGTTGACCCTTCGTCCAAAATCCCCGAGCACGTACATCCGTTCTTACATCATCCCCCTTTTTCACAGATTCTAAATCAAAAGTTTCGCCAGTCAACCCAATTAGCGAAGGCTCAATTGCCACATCCTTACAAACCTCACCTAACATGGATGCCGTTATGTCACGTATGTTGTTGTGTCGAAGCGTGACAAACCCACCTTTCTTACAACTCAAACAATGTTGAATGTCAAATGTCGACCCACAAACACAATGCGTCGGTAATCCTTCAACAGGCCAGTTATAACGGAGCTTTATTCCATCCCAAAACTGCTGCTTGTTGAGATCAAATCCGTGTTCAGCATATGGCAATACTGTCAACCAGTTGGAGCAACCTTTCTCACTGCATATGTCGTTTAATCGTAATTGTTTTTCGTCTAAGTTTTTTTTAACATCTGTTAATCTGTCCTCATGACGTTTGTTGCGAGAGTCCTTGATTTGATTCTTCAAATGACGTTTTTCAATCTCGCAGATAGATTTGTCCACTTGCTCGTAAATGGCTTTGGAAAGTGAAGCAGTGATGGAACGAGAGTTGTCATACTCAAAGTCGCTTTCATTCACGAAATTAGTGATTCCCAAGCCACCCAGACGAATCGGTAAGGATAGGAGATCCCTTTCAGCGTTTGAGCAGCAATGTCCTCCGGTAATTGCTGGAAGAAATTCGTTACGTATGATATCTTCGATTGGTTGTAAATTTTTCGAAATATTTGGTATAGTTCTCATCAAATACGTAAATTTCGATTTGAAACCAGCGTTGAAGGCAGTAAATGCAGACTGTGGTTCCATAACAGCAATCTGTGAAAGTAGCTGGAGTTGATTCGAAAGATCTTGAATTTTACTATTCACATATTGGTTTTTGTAATTGATATCTCCAATGACAGCTCCAAGGTGTCTTTGACCCGATGACGTTATTTTCACATGCATCTCTTTAAAAATTTCGTTTGCGCTTTCTATATATCTTGCTTTGACAATCAAATAAGACTTGTCAGCCTTCGGAAAGTAACCAAATTTCGGCCCAATCGAAGTCAATTTTTCCCAATAGCTCTTTATCTCTGACAATTTACCAGCTACAGTGAAATCATCCGCAAATGCAACATGTTTTGCCGTATTGTTACCACTAGTGTTCATAAAATCAAGAAGAATTCTAAGAAGAGGCGAAACTCCAATTGCGTATGCCGCCATAGAGGTCGGATCACCTTGAGTAGTCCCTTCCTTTGATGACAGTTCTTTACCCCCAATAACAAACAAACGTGCCGGAACATTGTAACAATTTTCCATGAAAGTAGAAATAAGAGGACAAAGGACTGCAATATTATGTAGCATCGCCTTCCGATTGATAGAATTAAATGCATTCTCAGCATCGATCAGTAGCACCGCTTCTGTTTCTTCATTCTCGTAAATATCATGCATAGCATGAATTGCCGCCTCTGCACCCGCGTCCTGTCCAGCACAGACTTGTAAAGACCCAGTTGATTCCATGATGTCCTTTTTAGCTACACGCATAACTACCTTCCCAGCAATTCGTCTCAAAACCTCTCCTACCCCAATGGGCCTCAAACCAGGATTCTTATTCAAAGGGATCATACGGCATGCCACAAAAGCTTCCAAACAATCACCACCACCCTCTGAGTCAGTTATCTTCTCCGTGCACAATTTCTTTATCATATCAACAATAGCCTTCCGCAAATCTGAGTTCGTAGTACCAAACGAAGAAGAGCATAATATTCTCCTCCATCCATCGCCGTCTAGACCCGATGGTCCAGATCCTCCTTTCGTGTGAGCAGCAACATCCAATACAAGGTCTTCGTCAATGACGTCATAGGCAATGGGGTGTATTCTCTGTAACGGAAAATTGAGTAAGATTTCATCATCCCCACATACCTCTTGTGCATTCGGGTGCTTCTGTTCTAACAGCATCAAGGTCTCGTCATTTAACGGAAGAATTCCATTCTGCATACTATTAGATAATAATCGCATTGCTGAGTTGACGTCTCCTTTCTGCATGAATAGTTTAAACTTTTTAGATATCGCCGATATATCTCTCTTTGCATATGCGTTCGTCATACGGCTTTGTATAGTTAAACATTCTGTATAAAGTTCCAAGAAGTTTCCTTCGTGCCACATTTTCAATCGCTTTTCGAGAGCTAGTTGATGGTCTTTCGCTTTTGATTTTTTACTTGGTTTCTGTAGTAGCAAGGCTGGCATAACATGGATCGCTTTCATTGCAATACTGCGAAGAGGTGAACTATTGTTCCAAGCATTAACTAGACGAGTGAGTTCCCTAATATAAGACTTTCCAGCGTTACCTGATGGTAGTATAAACAAATTCTTTTTCCAAAACACAATCTCATTATAAATCATGTCGAGATCTTTGCTAACTTTTTCGCCTTCTACCTCATTCCACTTAAATTTAAATAAAGTTTCTTCCTTCGGTGTTTGCGTCGGTGAGTTGTCTACTAATGATACCTCTTTTCTTTTGCAAGCTTTCAAATGAACCAAGAGTCCTTTGCTCGTCTTGAAAGTTCTTTTGCATCGTATACATGAATTTCTCATAGTTATCGTCAGATTGTTCATTTGCGCATCGTTCCCGGTGGCGTCTGTGTTGATCACTAACGGCGTATTTGTTGCAGCCATAACTTGTCCCAATGTGTTATCAATTCGCAAAGTTCATATGTGATTCAACGTTTATAGACGTACAAATAACTTAAGAATGTAACTCTTGGTTTCGTGATTAGCTGTTTTCCGTTAGCGGAAAGACGTCCGCCATCTTTGAAGTCATTGCAATAAAAATCATGCTTGTTTTCACCTGGTTTCTTGATTATTTGCGCCGGTGCGGTACATAAAACGAAAATTGCATCAATTAATATTAATGACAGTTAAAGTTTGCGATGCTTTCCACGCGACCAAAGACCGAGGCTTGGCCGAGGATACAACACGTGCATTTATACTATTCTCATGCGCATGCGCATAACCCGAAAAATCGGGTTACATTGTAGTGCAGAATCCGAAAAGAAACTTTGTTCCCGACTTATCGCAGAACGTCGGAAACAGCGCTTCTTTTCCCATCTTCCTAACAATAAATTAGAACAGAAAAAACAACAGTATAGGAGTAACTTGTTATATTGGTAGGAGAGTTAAAAGAGGACCAATTTTTGTTACAATCCTAAATCTTTGCTTACAGAGAGTCGTTGAGATTTGCTATCTTTTATGTATCCGTCCCTACTGGAACTTGATGACCACCTGCCGTGTTTACTTATCATTCTGTCAGTGACGCCGTTATTTGCAGCAGCACTAGCTCCACCTGAGCGTAAAGAATGTAACCCAAAATTTTCCGGTACTTTTTGAATTGTATTCAAATGTTTGTGAAATGTTTTTCTGGCGCTTTCGTAGGATATAGAAAGATGCCCTAACACATTGTGGCCTGTCTTTGTTTTCGCCAAACGACAAATTAAATAAGAATCCGGCTGAAATTTCAAATTAGTCATACACAGATACTTTCGTAACCAGGTTACTGGACATGTGGAATTACCAGTGTGAGCTATGTACACAATATGACCTTCTCTTAGCTGATCCGTTTTGGATTTTTTAACGCTAATTTTAAATGAATCTTGTTGATAACTTTTAAGGCTAATAATTCGCCAATGCGAAAGAATCCTGCGAATCCTAACATGCATAACACTATAAACCTCATGTGCATGAAGTTTGAACTTTCTCCATAATATGCAATTATCTCTTTAATTATGTCCACTGTGAACGGCTCTTTCTTATTGCACGTTTTACCGACAATCGTTTTGCGCCTGCAAAGGCTAATTTAACAATTGAGTGGTCTGTTGGCGACAAAAAAACCTGCATTAATGTGTCCCTAGCGTATTCCACAAAGTGCCGAAATTATTGTACTTATTGAACATCCTTCCATAACCAAGTCGTTAAAATAAATACATACGAAAAATGGGTCGGCAGGACAATGGTTGACCTCAGTATATTTAGAGCTCCAATCTACCCACTTTTGCCAAGCTCTTTTGTATTTAATAATCGTTTCCTTCGCGTAAGCCGCTTGTAAAAGTTGTGGTAAATTTGCTGCTTTTGACTTAAGTGCAGTGTTTTGTATCGCGTCTAGTTTTTCCCAAATACCAACATTGATGTGATCTGTTAAGAATAAAAGAATGTAAATAAGCCTCCTATATATGATTTTTTAGAAAACCTAACCTTTAGTGGTTCTGGCTAATTTAATGCACACGCCCGTCCGGCGATTTAAGACATACGCCCGTCCGGCGATTTAAGACATACGCCCGTTCGGCGGTTAAGTAATATACATAAGTCTGCTAAGGCGTTTTTCACCCGTGCGGCAGTTGTCTTTGTGTCAAATTCGTTACAGAGAAAATAACAAAAGTTGATTTTTTAATCTGTATTAAATTCCACTAACAAAGCTAAAGATTTAAACTTAGCAAAGCCTTCAAATACGGTTTTACTGGCGGTATAATTATAAAAATAAGGATCTAATAACAAGTAATCTTTTACAAATTCGTAAAAATAGATTCTGTTCGGAGTTAACAATGGCCAGAAATATGATGATTGCCACAGAGGGACTAATAGAACGCCTCGACCGTTACAAAGTTTTAGATGATTTAGAACATCGCCCACTAACAAAATAGGGGGGCACAACCATTTAAAATCACCGAACCAATTGTAAGTGAACGCGTTAACTAACACCACGCGAATTCTGACAAAAATATTTTGAGTTAAAGTTGTTAATTTTCTTATTTATGTCATCGGCGAAACGATCGACTGTAAAAATGCCAAACTTCTGTTGAATGTAATTAAATGATTCGTAATCTATCCCCCAGTTGTCGGAATCAATTATTTTTGATAAAAAATCTGCTTTGTTATTTGCCTCCCTCGGGATCCATGACGATTGTAATTTGATATTATAAATCATTGAAGCATCAAAAATTTCTAAAGCGAGTTTTTGTAAATGCGGTCTCCTGCTGCCTACTTCTATAATTCGAGTGACATTAACATTATCGGAAAACCATTAAGTTTAACAGCTAAAAGTTCCCGGTAAGTAGAACTTGTACGTCTTTCTTCCGCAGTAAAATTTCCCCTGGCGATAATATCTCCCAACCGTTGCACAATATAACCCCCATAACCACTGTCACTGGCGTCGGAGTAAATAACCTTGGTTGTTAAGGTGTTCTTTTTTATTTGATAACCGTTTGTGTTGAAGAGGTTTCTGTACCAAAAAAGAAGATCTGACTTTGAAAATTCATCTAACGTTTCTAATTTTTGCCAAGTTATACGAGATTCTATAAAGCGGTACATGTGCCTTGTAAAAAGTCTTGTTAAAGGGCCAATAGCTAAAGTCATTGAGATAATTCGTCCGGCAATTTTTTGAGATATATTTTGCGCTTACACGATCGCTGTTTAATGCTAATTTCACAAGTGAGAAAAGTTTACTTAGTTTTTCAGATGGAACGTAAAATTTGCTAGTGCGGGTATCGATGTTAAAGCCGAGCCATTTGCCAGTTTTACGAGGCTCAAACTTTGATTTTTCTAGATTAATGGTGAGTCCTGCTCTTGCTAAATCGTTTTGAATAATCGCAGAATGCTTTTTTGTTGTCTCTAATAATTTTGAACCAAAAATACCATTATCTAAATACATAGTACATCTTATACCGTCCTTTCGCCATTTTGTTAACAAAGGTCTTGTCATTTTGTAAACGCGTAACAAGCGCTAGCCAGACCGAATGGTAAAACGAGAAATTGATAATATTTGACCGTGTTATCTGGAAAAGTCCAGGAAAATCCTAAATACTTTCGATCATGCTCATGAATGGGAATGTGATGGTAGCCATGTTTTAAATCAAACGTTGAGAAGTAATAATCTGTTTCAAGATGCTGTGATACGATTTTTAAATCTTCGTATTTAAATTTTAGAAAAGTTAAGTAATCGTTCACATGTCTTAAATCTAAAACCAATCGTAATTTATTTCCTTCTGCTACTGTAAGCGGATTGCAACAATATGGAACGTTGGAAACCTCTTCGATACAACCGTCTTTTAAAAGTTGCTTAATACTATGCGCTACAAACTCTTTATGTTTTAGACTCGAGGCATTGTTCTTAGCGGCAAACGATGGCGGTTGAAGGTTAAAAGGTAGGCGATAGCCATGCTTTATCATACTTAAAACGAAAGGTGACGTATCAAGCTCATCCTGCCAGAATCTTAAATTTTGTCGAAGTTTTCCCACTACAGAATGTTCTAAAACAAGTAAAAACGCAAAGAATTACATTAAATTAAAAACGTGTTAAACTCAAAAAGTAGATTCGAAAACTAAAATTGTTTGTCTCTTTTCAATTCGTTATGAGTGACTTGTGGTACCATCGTATTGTTGCTTCGTGAAAAAGGACAACGTGCGGAATAATGACCCAGTCTACCACAGCCCCAGCATACAATGTTTTCGCTTAGGCGAGGACTTTCTCTTGTTCCAGAATACCTTGGGCCAAAATACGTTTGAAATTGGGATGCTGGTCTACTACGATCAAAGTTCATTCGTTGG
Source organism: Hydractinia symbiolongicarpus (assembly GCF_029227915.1). NCBI lineage: Eukaryota > Metazoa > Cnidaria > Hydrozoa > Anthoathecata > Hydractiniidae > Hydractinia > Hydractinia symbiolongicarpus. The sequence goes on along the minus strand of NC_079878.1, from coordinate 21,686,604 downwards.
GGAAAAGTGCGTTGCTTTAATTTTCTACGCTTTTCGCTTTTAGCATTGGCTGAGACGCTAAGTCGTTACTTAAATATTCATTAACCGTTGCCCAATCTTCTCTGTCTGCCAACTTAATGAGTTTAATACGTTTCTCAACTAAGGTCTTACCTTCAGAAAGCAATTTTTGCGCTTTTTCGATGTCCTTATCCGCCAAACTGTCCGCTGCCTTGTCGAATTTGTCCATAACGTTTTGGCAAAAGTTAAATTGGTGTTGATTTCCTTTGCCTTTTAGATTGACGCTGGCCAATTTCTTTTGAGATTCCAACGCTTTATCAATCTGTGACTGTTGGCTGTCTAAGAAACGTGAAGCAATTGTTTCAGCAACAGAGGTAGCAGCTGCCAATGTTTGCTCTTGGTGACGTTGAAGTGTATCTTCCACCAGCTGTTAGATACGTGTATCGAGTTCTTCAGGATTCGACATGCTGTTTATAGTTTGCGATGCTTTCCACGCGACCAAAGACAGAGGCTTGGCCGAGGATACAACACGTGCATTTATACTATTCTCATGCGCATGCGCATAACCCGAAAAATCGGGTTACATTGTAGTGCCGAATCCGAAAAGAAACTTTGTTCCCGACTTATCGCAGAACGTCGGAAACAGCGCTTACGACATGTAATAGTTTTAAATTGGTATTTAACGTGATTCATTTTACGCACGCATCCTATCATGTCATCGCTGAAATCTAATGGTGCTACATCAACCGTAGATATTAAACTTTTGTTGTTAGTTAAAATAATGTAAATTATAGTACTTGTATCTTCAGTCACTCGAGTAGGTTTAGTTATCAATTGATGTGCAAAACCGTGCAAAGTAATAAAGTCTTTTAATTCTCTGCATACATTTTTATTTCCGTAGTTAACATTGAAGGATTATTGTCTCAAGATTTGTACTGTTAATGAGAGTTAACATATCATCGAAAATGTTGTTAAAATGTGCGTGAAGATAATTTGACCCATCCGGGGGTCTGTAAAAACTCCCAACTAAGAAACTTTTTGACTTTTTCTGGAATATTTCTATAATGATACCTTCAACTTCATCTCTTTCAAGATCTTTTCTTCGTTTCCAACTGATTTTATCTGATATATACATGGCAACACCACCGTGGGTACCATTTGTTCTGTTCTTTTAATGAACTTGTACCCCAGAATTTGATACAAACTATCGTCATCGTTAAAACTGTGAGAATGAATATGTGTTTCGGATAGTGTTAAATCTACGTTTTTATACAAACCAAAAAACGATTGGATTTTTTCAAAACTTTGTAATAAACCTCTGATATTTTGATGAATTATGCGTATTCCTTTTTTTTTTGTCAAATTCTCCATACATGGATTAGGACCAGGACATGTCTCCACATCTCCACATAAGATCAACAAAATGTGTAACAACAATCTCGGTTTGAATTTCGAATAATTTTTTTTCTGTGTAAATAAAGATGATAAAGCAAAGTTCTCCTGCTCATACAATGTTTCAATGACCATAGGATTTCAGAATTCATAGTTATTTCATTTGCCGATAAACTCTCTATTAAACTAACTTTTTTTTTCTCAATAGAACTAATGCAAGCATCTCTTTGCACACCAACATCACTTGAAACACTAGATGCTGCTGCCTTTGGTTTGAAAAATGTCTCTAGACTTTGCGGAGAGAGATCTCCTTTACTTTTTCTTTGTGCTTCTTTCCAGTTGCATGAGAATCTAACGCACAACTTCCCATTGTAGACAAGTCTATATCTTTCTTACAAAGATTACGTCTAGCTACTTTTTTATTCTCAGTTTTCAAAATCCATAATTTGTACTTTATGTTAGTAATCTATTCTTCTTGAAAATGACATAATCTTTGTTTTGTACTCATTTCAATTTCTATTTTCAACTAAATGTCAATGTATATGACAGATTAGAATGGATGCACAAGAAACGGAAAATCATTTATACTAAAAGACAACAGTACAATTTTCATGTGTAGTTAGGAAGGGTACAATACAAAAATGACAGATCAATCAAATACCAAATTAAAGAAGTAAAAGAAAAAGTAAGAAAACATTTAAAAATGTTGTTACAGACAAAATGATTTGACATATTTATAAGTATTGTATATTCTACTAGTTAAAAGTCCAGGACCGTTATCAAAAAACCTTGTTTTTTAAGGATTTTTAATGTTTTTCCAGGTCTTCAAGGACACCCTTTCATTTTCCAGGATTTTCCAGGTGCTGGTCACCCTGTTGGCCTTCAGGATTGACGATCCTGCCGAGCCGAGTTCCTTTTAAAAGAGCAATTTTAAGCAATTTTTCGACCTTAGTAGCATAAAACCTCAATTACGACAAGTTGGTCCTGTTGTTGAGCTGGTCCATTGCAGCAATGATCTGTGTAGGGCTGAGTATTTGGCCCAGTAACACGTATAAAGCCACTGCCAGAGTCACAAGTTCTGGCGCACAGATCGTTGCCTGCTTTTTCATATCTACAAATACGTAATGAATTCCTTTGAAATTTATCTCTTAAAGGATATTCACTTTAATAAGTTTTATTTATTTTATGCACTGAATCGCTTGTTTTTATTGTCTCTAAACTGTAACTGTTAGCTGTTTCTATTATTGTTTTGTTTAATGTTTTCTGTTATATTCAAAGATTGTTCTTCTTTGTTCCTGTGTACTGTGTTACTTTAATGCTAGTCAAATGGTGATCGTATAATTTACCAATTCCTTGCAACAGGGAAGATTTTGGATTATTTCGGAATCTTTAGAGGGTATAACCTCTACATAGCCATAACCAACTCTCTTTATACAAGTATGATCATTACAGCTTGCTGTTTTGTTACGTCATTATCAATATCACAAAAATTGAACTAATATAGAAGTACCATCAGGGCCAGATGAATAGCTGGTTCCATAAATAATTTTGCTATGCGAGTCAAATAAACAGACTGAATGTTTTAGAGAATGCCATATCAAAGCAAAACTGTATCCCGCACAGGTAAGTATAGCACCCGAACCAATTTCACTGGGCGTTAGGGTTTTGTGCATGTGAAAAAGGTCTGTATGGTTTTCAAAAAGACGACTTCACACGGTTGACAAATCTACTGTAACTAATCGGTTTTCAATCATTCATTGTGAGGCATTTTATCAACTGCTTACTTGTAGCTTGTAACATTTTAAATAACACATTGCCTTGATTTAAAACATAGTCTAAGTCTTCTCTCTTGATAGCACTAAAGCATATAGCAATATAAGAATTACCAGTACACTGAAAACCTCCTGTTTCGGCAAACTGCGGTACCTTGATGAAAAGATCCTTTGACTATCTTGGAAAAAATTGATCCCGGATTACTCTCAATACCATGGAGAAGTAATAACAGGTATATCATTTTGGAAAAGTGAAAATTTGAGTAAGTGATGTGATTGACAAACAAAATTAACATAATATAATTAGTAAACTAAGTAAATGATAAAGTAAACGCTAGGTAATGTTGAGTAAAATTTTGACGAATGCAATAAATGTGACGAAAACTTACGTTGTGCTTGTCTTTCTTTTTAACTTCACGTCTACGTCTATAACATACAGCCTGTCCACAAGAGGAAGAGGAAGAAGGAAGAAGAAGTACAGTGTGGTCGCGCAAGAAATTCGGATTTGCGCGCAAAGCATGATGGAAAGCAATGCATGTGTCGAAAAACATGCAAAAATGTCAACATACGATCGCTTGATATATCAAACAACCCGCGTATACGCGATTTGAATTAGTTGCAGCATATACTTCCTCTCATAAATTATTGCGTAATATTTCTCAAAACGAGGCCAGTGTTGTGCCTTTTTCCTCTGACGAACTGTGTCGTACAGAGGATTTGTTGTGTAAAACTAGCAGGAGTATAATATTTAGGAGGCCCCCACCATACTGTATTTTGAATTTGGCGCAATTACAAAGCTCTCCATCATTTTGACCACATTTTATATATCTCCCAAATAACACGCTCGGGTTACGTCGTAAGCAAATTATGAAGCCTAAAAGCCACATAAAAGAAGAGATAAACTGTTGGTTTGTTGGTTGCTTGTTTATCAATATAAAAGTGCAAAAACGTTGTTTTGGTTGTAATTTTACAAAAATTAGGGAAGAATCATGAAGTGTTGGTAGAAGATATTGACGATTATTTTAAAGATTCATCTGTTCGTAAGTGTTAGCTAGCTAATTCAAATATGTTGAGTTGTCTAGCTAGGTAGCTAGCTACCACAGATATACCTTTTTCCAATTTTCTACTAATGTAGCTACATTTTTGAAGTTTTTAGCTGACCACAAAAAGAACAGCAATACCTTGACTTAGCCCTGACCTGTATCTCAAAAAATCCACCCCTTATCCATGATCAGTTAATGACCATATAACAATAAACAAGTCGCATACTTACTATGATGAAATACAAATGCAACTGATATTAACTTGTTAAACATTATTCCAATTTATTTTAGATGGAAAACCTTTAGGGTTGGACCTCTACATTGTACTACCGTTTGTCATTAGACAAGTATAATCATTACAGTCAACTGTTTTGTATCCTGATCAAAACACATGTCACCAGTTTCTTGTTTCCCAGACTTCTTATCCCTTCCTCTTACCATCGACCCTGAGATAAGAAGCCGTAAGCACTTTAAGATCAGAGCGCTTATAAACCACTGTGGTTCTCTTAAAAATGGGCACTATACAGCCATTGTTCAAGACTAAAAGACAGGCCAGTGGCTTCACTGCAATGACAGAGCTGTGACACAATGTGACGTTCGGAAGGAACTTAACAGCAAACTATCCTACGTCTTTTTCTTCCAGGCAGTTTGAAATAATAGAAAATAAAATAAAAAGAAAAAAAGAAAAAAAAATTAGAAATAAAAACGTCGCATAACAAGGGGTTTGACTTGCTTAGTTCCCTTTTTACAGGTTTCTACAAGTCTTGTCTTTGTGTGTGACGACCCCACTTATTACCCCAGTCAACCTTTGTTTTATATGTCAATAGATTGCACGGATTAAAGAACATTTGATGACAGAAGAGGATTCCAGGGCCTCCTGATGACCACTTAGTGCACCTCGGATTAGAGGTGCCCCGCCTGGAATCCTGACACCCATTGGTTGAGGCTTTGCGGCGAAACCGTTTGGTGTCAAGGTTGGGATTGTGCAATCTGTGTTGTTTGTGTGTTTGTGTGTGTGTGTGTGTTTTTTTTCATTGATATTGTGTATCCTGCGAAAAGGAAGTTTAATTGTCTTATTAGCAGTAACTTTGGAGGAACAAAACCTCTATGATTTAACCCTAAAACTTAACAGGTTGAGTATTTCATTGTGCCTTGCTGCAATGTTCAAAATTTCCCCCTATCATTATACGCAAATAAAAGGTTAGTTATTGATCGTGTCTATTTCAACCAAAATTACTGAAGAAAAAAATAGTTCAAAAAAATTTTATATTGTGTATATGCTGCCACAAATTATATTAAAACAGAAATAATCAAAGAAATTTCCATTTTCAGGATTCAGCAAACAAATGTTATACATGTAAATAATTTTTTGAGGAAATTTTTTTGATTATACTATTTTATTTATATATATAATTACTTTATATATACACATTGTTACTTTTTCAGTATGGGTTCCTGTAAGTTTGTTAACATCGCACAAACAAATATAATTTGATTTAAACTTCCAAGTATATTTAGTGGAACCACTCTGTCAAATATGTGAAAACATTTTAAACGTTAAATCATCCTTTCGGCATGTATTCTTTCTGAAGCTATTTGTTGACTTTCACTGACTTCTTTTTCTGACAGCTGGTCTCTCTACCTCGTAAAAATAAAAGAATAATTAATTCAACACCCAATGGGTTGAGATAATTAGCAATGAGGTAACCCCTATCTGCCATGACACCGTCACTTTCTTGCAACATCTCCTTAGTTAAAAAACCACTTTTTACAACTATGTTTTTATCGGATATGTTTCCTGGGTAAGCTGCAGACACGAAATTAAATCCACCACCTGGTGCGATGCTAGCTAACACTTTTACTGTTGTGTGACTTTTATATTCAGAGTACACCCGTTTGTGTAGCATTAGAGATGTAGGAAGCGCCACCTTGAATTCTACACAGTCTATTATACAGCGTACATTTGGAAAAAAAAATTTCATAGATTCAGGCATGGCATCAATGACTGCTTCTCTAGTTGGCCAAATACATATTGAACCAAATTTTACGTACATATCATTAACCCAAGTGTTTACTGTGTTTATAATTGTTCCTTCTGAAACGTCAAATAAAAATGTCAAATGTTTAATGTCGAAATTTCTTTTTAACCTAACCAAAGTTAATAAAAAACCTTCAACAGGAGATAAATTTATTTTACATCCTCTGTTCAAATCTCCCTTAATCTCTTGATTGTTATAAAACAAGGTTTTCCTCAAGTAAGCAGGATCTAAAAAGGTAAACGTATGAGAAAATATTGAGAGAGTGGGCAAAACAGTGTAATGGTTGCACGACTTGTCTGAAGATAGCACATGGTCTGTAAATCTCATTTTAAGGTTAGCTGACACTTCCAACATCTTTTTTTGCTTGATGACAAATCCTCCTCTAATTTTGATAACGGCTCTTTTAATTTTTTGTTTTCATCTTCAAGCAAATCTTTATTGTCATTTTTAGCCTTATCAGCATCTTGTGTACTACTACTACCATCACTTTTATTATCTTCATTCGTCATAATTCTAATAACAATAATAAGGGGAAGCTCTGTCCACTGGAGCCTTTCGAGTTTGAATATCTTTTTCAAAATTATTTCAGAAATGAAGTGTAGTCTTGGCACCATTTGTTAATTTCTTTTTTGTCCCACCAGGGGTTTTTAATAATAAATTAATCTGAAAGTGGAAGTAAGTAAGTAAGTATTTATTTATTTGTCCTAATAGACTGAATACCATTCCGATAGGATAATACCTAATATGTAGGAATGACCACCAAACCAAGTTACAACTTTGAAAAATTTTATAATTACGAACTTTATGTACTCATAAATAACGATCGATATATGCAACAATAAAAGGATTAAATGTTAAAACTACTGTATGATAAAAAAAAATAAAACTTGACCAGATACTTTAGATGACCCAACGACAGCGTAGATATATTAACTTCTAAAAACTGTTGAAGAAAGTTCCAGGAGATGATGGATTGAAACTGGATAGAATTATTCCCAAATGTGACTGTTCTAATTGCAAGCATGAAATGTATTTATAAAATTATTTAAAAGAGTAAAAGGTAGTTTGTTATTGATTAAGTTATAAAGAAAAATAATATTGCACATCTTGACATATCAAAAAAAAGAAAGAATTTTAAGATCCTGAAACAGAGGAGCAGAATGAGAATTAAAGTCGGAAAAGGTTATTTTGCGCATAGCTCTTTTTTGTAGATTTAAAACTCGTTGGGTTTTATAAGATGAGTTCTGACCCCAGACTTGACAAGCATAAGACATATGTGAGTGAAATAGGGCGAAGTATAGAGACACTTTTATAGTTAGAGAAATATAATGCCTGAGTTTGCACAGTGCGCTATTAGCTTGTTTTAATTTATCGTAAACAAAATCTGTGTGTTTTTCCCAATTTAACGTTTTCGTCAATAAAAGCACGTAAGTACTTAAGCTTCACTTCAAAATCAAGATACTTACGTTTGTGCCTAAAAATATTATATTCTGTTTTAGTAGAATTTAATGAAATTTTATTTGCGTTTAGTCAATTAGATAAACATTTCAAATCAATGTTAATTTTTTTGGAAAATGATTTAAGGGACTTGTTGCAGTATAAAAGTTTAGTATCATCAGCAAGAAGGTTAACTGTTGAATATATTATGGAGTTATTCAAGTCATTAATATTTAACAAAAAAAGAAGTGGCCCGAGGACCGAACCTTGGGGTACCCCATGTAATATCAAGCGAAGTTCAGAGGTGAAATTAGATATCGTGACAATATAATAAAATTGAGTGGTCTACTGTTTTGAACGCTTTCTGCAAATCGTTAAAAACCTGACAACCAAACTTGCCGGAGTCAAGAGCTTTATAAATAGCTTCAATACTGTTGATTAAGGCATTCGTAGTGGAATGTTTTTTGCGAAAACCAAATTGAAGGTGATAAAAAATTCTGTTGATATCAAGAAAGTTGGCTAAACGTTTGTACATTAATTTTTGGTATATCTTATCAATATTTGACAAAAGAGAAATTGGACGATAATTTTCAATCAAAAGTGGAGAGCCTTTTTTAAAAATTGGAATTACTTGAGCCTCTTTTAGTCTTTTCGGATAAACACCCGTTTAAAATGACAAATTTATAAGTTGAGAAAGTTGGATAGAAAGTTTGTTTTTAACGAGCTGTAGAATAGGAACCAGGGATACTGTTGGGCCCGGTACTATTATTTCCACCAAGTGTCGTAATAGTTGAGTAAACCTCAGTAGCTGTTGGAAATATATATAAAGTATTTGGAATTGGATTCTTAAACCATTTAGAAAAATGATATTGAGTAAAAGGAATTTTTGCTCTTATGTTTTCTGCGATATTAGTGAAAAAAATATTGAAATTTTGAGAAATGATTTTTGGATTGGAGGAAACCGAGTTACCGTTTTCCAATGAAATTTTGTGTTTGTTGGATGAATTTATAGAAATTAATTCTTTAATACCTTCCCAGACCTTTGACGCTGTTGGAATTATTTATAAAATAATTACAATAAGGATTTTTTTTTGCTTTGCTTTAAAAGTGAAACAATTCGACAGTTAGTTTTACCATTGGGACATGTTTGTCAATTAGGAAGTTTAAAATTTTAGAATAACAGACCACTCGAATAATCTTATTTATAACATATTTATTTGACAAACCCGCTACCAAAGTATTTCTGGAAATTTAACGGTGGGATTATCTGATCACATTCCCCAATTTCTTTTCCTCAATGACTTTACTTTTTCATTTAAAAAACATGAAACCGTCTATACCAGAAATGGCCTCTTTTGGACGAAGAAAGTTTTAAACAGGATTTTCGTAGTGTTGATTGGAATAAAATTCTAGCGCTGAAAAAATGTGATGCTGGTAGCCAAGCTTTCAAAAGGAGAGCGTCTGATTTACAGGAAATACAAAGCCATAACCCTTGCAAGAATTTCGAGTTAACACCGTTACACTTACCGTGGGACCATCTAGAGCATGACGTGCAAAAAAATGCAGTAGTTTTATTCACCTTTCTGCTGCATACACGACAATCATTATTTTCAACACCTGACATAAAAATCCAGAGAATCCAGAGAATGTGAGCTCATTTACTGCGAATACGCATTTGCTTGAGTTGACTCGCAGTGCATTGTCGTAGAGTGTTTTCAGTAATTTGTCTAGTCTTGTTGCAGTTTCATCTATGCTTTTTCCCCATAACAGGATATCATTCGAAATTGATTTTGTTCCATCGACACCTGCAATACAATGCTCAATACACCTTTCCCGAATTTATATTTTGTAAAATATTGCGTGCATAAAAACGAGGCAAATCTTGGTAAACATTATTCGCGTTCATATAAACATGGAGGAAGACAATACTATGATAGATATTTGCTTATAATAATTGAGGAAAATATAGATTTAGTCTTCGATGAAATTGAAGAAAAAGCGTTAGGGAAAACAAGGAGAGAATGCCACCGTTCACGATAAAAGAAATTGAAATGCATCGACAAAATAGTGGTAAACAGCACGGTGTGGTTATTATTAAGACTTTGGAGCGTTGCAGAAAGTTTAGGGATGAACTATACATATCTGCTGATAGCATTTTCACATCAACAACTACATTTGCTCCAAGTAAAAACAGAATTTTTAAAGACTTAGTTATGGTCAGCCCTGTAAAAAGTAATGCTGACAAAAAGGTATCCATCTAATGTTATATGATCCTAGAATTAATGATAGTTTGTGTAACATAAATCAAAGAATATTAAAACTGCAAGAAGATATGCTTATGGTTGACAAACGGGTTGGTTTTGCTCATTGTATTGACAGTACACGAAAGAGAAAAAACAACATTAAATATGGGAACTTTCTAGTCGGATCTACATTGTCACACCAACTACTACCGTTAGAACATAATATCAAGGTTGTTACTAATAATAATATATCAAATACTTCAAATAAATCAAAGCATAACGAAACACAACCCTATGAGTTTATTGATGTAAATCCTGTATTAATCCCAAAAGATTGAGGTAAATTAAATCAACATTACACACGCCTAGCTGTTCAGTAAAGTCGTTTATAGTATCATCAATTAGTTTTTCTTTTAACATTGAATTCCTCAGTTTTGATAGTTTCTAATTCATCAGGAGTGAGTCAGAAGTGGGCTGTTCTTCAGTGATCTCAGCAGAATCAGATGAATAACTTTCATATGTGCTTTTAGAATCTGTTTCGACTACTACAGGAAGTGCTCTTTTGTCGGACTTTTCCTTTTTTGTGCTGTATTATTGTGTTTGAACGTAAATATATATGGCACAGAGCCATTGAATAATGTTTTCCGTTCACAACCAAAACCTAATTTCACACAGTGTACTTCAAAGTGTTCGCATACTTTTGTGTTCTTGTTTACTGTGAACACATCACACCTCCCCTTCTACGATATCTTGAAATGATGCTTACCCATTGTTTTCTCAAACTTGGATCCGATGGAAATGAAAACATTCCAATGTCTGTTTAACTCTGGGTTTATTAAGAGTAGAACTTTTGCATAACGGTACGCAACAAGAGTTACCAGGTCGAGAGGTCGATATACCTGGATAGATTAAATTATGATAAATTTCTTGCTGACCTTTCTGATTGCTACTCGCCATCACAAATACATATTCTTCTTTTACAAGACAAGTATGTTTTTAAATACATTATAAGTAGTTTCGTTAAGAAAAACCTGCAATCCTTTAGAAAAATACACAATGAAAGATCATTCACAACACATAAAAGTATCACACTCACCAGCTGTATTTTTAATGTTTACAAAGTTTACTAAGAAGTGCCTCGTTTTCATGCCGATGATGTAATCGATAATTTAAATTCCGGAAAGGTGTATTGTTTTCTGAAATTGTTCAAATGCAGAATTAGTTCCATAGATGAGTCGTTTTGATTGATAACAGCTTTTGTGAGTTATAAAGGAGGTAATGTGTCTAGAACTCTCATCAAGCCCTATTTGATGATAACCTTCTCTTCGATCAAGCTTGCAAAAATATTTTGCGTCATTGAGTTCCGGTAGTATCTCATCTAACTTCGGAATTTGATGTCTCTCTCTTATTATAGCTTCGTTTGCTCTTCGCATGTCAATACATATAGTCTTATTTTCCCATTTGCTTTGGGTACCACTACTATTGGGTTTATCCAACTAGTTGGTCCATTTACTTTTTTATGTAGTCATTTTTAACTAATCTGTCTATTTCATCTGATACTGTCTGTCTAGTATGGTATAGCAATCTTCTCACTGGTTGCTGGACTGGTGTGATTGACTCGTCGATGTGAAGTTTAAGCTGGAAATTCTTGAGTTTCCCCATTCCACTGAAAGCTTTCTTGTGTCTATCTAAAACTTCTTGTATCTTTGGGTGTAGGATTCTCTGAATTACTTGTTTTATCTGTGATGATTTTCTCTGCATTAGACAGTAGCATTTGTACAGGTGTTGTGTCCATGTTATTAATAGATTCAACATTTGGTGGGCCAATTCTGATAAGATCTAGTATCTTCGCACTTTTTAATCCTAATAATGCTCCTCAATCACCTTCGACTACATAGCACTTCAGTTTTGCTATTTTCCCATATGAAGTCCTGGTGATTGCTTTGAATGTTCCTCTGACTTTCAATGGTGTGTTTCATTGATAAGGATATATTTTTGTAGAACATTTTGCTAGTTTCGGTGCAGGGACAATCTTTTCGAATGTTTTTGAATATGCAGAATACATAACAATCATCTTCGTCATTTGAGTTTGACTCTTCTTCACTTGCATTGTCTTCTGTGGTTCTAACTTTGTGTTTCTGTCTGTCTAATTTGCTTTACGGCATTTTGCAAAATGTCCAATGAGACTGCATTTCTTGCATGTTTTCCCTTTTGTTATTCTACAATCTTTGCTAGAGTGTGACGTCATGCCACATCTACCACCGTGGTTATTGTTGTAAAATATTTTTGCTGTCTCTGCTAACGTCACTCTTATTATAGACTTTCTTCCCATTGTTTTTGTTGTAATTTCGTTTGTTTCCGAAATTATTCATTCCATCATGGTGTTTACTTCACCTACACTTAATGCGTTTTCTTCAATTTTCTTTGTTTGACTTGCTGACTGTTTAAGTCTGTTTCCTGAAGTAATCTTCTGCGAAATTTTGAATTTCGACATTTTGCGATGACTTGATCTCTGATCTCATCATCCAGATTTGTGTACTCACAGTATTGTGCTAACTTCCTCAGTCTGGTAACAAATGCATCAACTGATTCTCCACTTTCTTGCTTTGCTTCGTGGAAAATAATTCTTTCATATGGTACATTCTTCTTGACATTGAATTGATCGTTCAACTTTGTCAATGCGTGTTGAAATGTTGTGGCTTCATCTGAATTGGGTAAAGGGTCAAAGATTTGCTGTACTTCCTCTCCTGACATGTGCAGATGTGTGGCTCTTTTTTGACCATCATTTACGATCCCAGACGCCTCAATAAAGTAACTAAAACTCTTTCTTCACTGCTCCCAACGCTGTGCTAAGGTTGATAGCTCCCCTTTTGGGTCAAACTGTGTTAATGCTGGCAACTGTACTGGTATTGCAGCTGTAGATATTCTGATTTTGACTTTCTATGCTTTTGTTTCGATAACTAATTCTGTTAAAACTTGCATGAACTCGGATCCTCTGCTCGTCGCCAATTTTTAGTGTTCTAATACCTAGCTGACTAAGATGAACCTAGAATAGTCTGACCAATCAACTATGTGACACACGAATTCTTATATAAAAATATACCGCCATATTTATATTTCGTCTCCACGTTCTATATATCTACAATTCTCACGGTCGCCGATTATATACAAATACTACAAGATTTTTACATCTTCTAACTCTTGTACTTCTGCAAGTTCTACGTTTGATTTTGCTACTTAGCATTGAATAGTCACGCAACATTTCTGGTAATACTGAACATCGTTGGCTGATGCATCGCATTCATTTGGGATATCGTTCATTTGAATCAAAAATCATGAATCCTGAAGTTGTTCAGCTACATGAAGCATACCCTTGCCAATTCCATTAATTTGATCTTCATGCTATTTATCTCCGTCTTTTGTCGTAAGCTTCAATATTTGACTGAGTGTCTTTAATACACACTTCATTATTGTTTTCGTTATCATCAATATTCAATGATATCTTTTGATATCTTTCCTTTAATGTCTGAATCCTTTTAATGTTCGTTACATCTTTGTAACATTGTAAATAGTATTGACACTCAGATTGTAACAATTTATTTGATGATGAAACCAAGTTTAAAAAAATTAAAGCAGATTCCACTTTTTCACGATTGAAATCGCTACAAAGTTACCTATTACCACTCCTTAAACGTAACGAGATTGTTAAAGCTCGGTATAAATCGATGCGTCCTAAGCATGCAAAACCTGCTTGTTTCCATGGGCTTCCCAAAACACAAAAAGCCTTTAAAGGATGACCAAAGTTTAGACCCATTAATGACACAACAGGATCCACCCATGATCATGTTAATAAATTTCTATCAAGCCTTCTTTTTCTATTAACACATAATAACTTTGTCGTAAAAGATTCTTTCGACATTGGGATCAAGCTTTGTAATATACGACGTGAATTGTTTGTTGAAGGATGTGTTTTTGTGTCTTTTAATGTGACATCACTTTCTACGAATGTTCAATTAAATAGAACTATTGATGTTTTTTTAGACCGAATTTACAACAAAAAACTGCTCAAACCAGATCTAAAAAAAGTCCACTTTCAAGAAACTCATCAAGGATACTGTGTGTTTTCTTGTAATGATCAGCTTTATGAACAAAGTGATGGGTTCAGTATTGGTAGCTCAATGAGCCCACTACTTGCAAACTTAATTATGACTGACGAGGTAATAATTAAAAGTTTAGTAAAAAGATGGTACAAAAAAATATTACGGCAGATACGTTGACGACACCTTGTTGGTAGTATGATTAACAGTTTTGATTCGAATCTTAAATTTACGGTTGGTACTTTAAAAATGAGGTTCAAAATTTTTTGGATATAGAGATTGCACCAGATGGTCTAACCCTCTTTTGTAAAGATACGAACACAGGACAATATACAAACTTTGATAGTTATACAAATTGAAACCATATAATTGCCGGGATTCGCAGTCTTGTAACTCGAACTAAAAGGATTTGTTGCAATAACAAACTTTCACAAGAACTTTTAATGATTCGCATATTTGCTTCTTGGAATGCACTTGGCAAACATTTTTGTACTGGCATAATTAAAAGAACACTTACGAGTTAAAATAACACTAGTGCTGAAAGCACTACTAATGCCAATGCTGTTACTACTTGGATGAAAATACCGTACCTTGGCGAGCAAAGCCAACACTTTGCGTAGGTCTGTTCGGGGAAACATGATACTTATTCTGAGAGTAACTTATTCAACAACAAGATAAAACACCGTTAATGTCAAAGTCAAATGTAGTATATCGTTTTTGTTGGCACGGTTGTTCCGCTGATTACATCTGTAAAACAGAGCGGAAGCTACATAAACGTTGTCTTGAACATGCGACAACAAAAGACAGTGCTATTTTATACAATTACATTAACAAAATGATGCATTATGATTTCTTGAACTTGATAAGCCCAAACAAAAGAATTACAATGTGTTGAAAACAACTTTCTTAATTCTATTTTATTCGACACTAATTGGTCATTTTATCACTTTTACTTTTAAAGCGAACCTTGTTAATAGAATTTTAGTTGCCCGAAATGTGTATACGTTGGTTGTACGAAATATAGCTTTTTTAAAAAAAAATTTATGTCGTTGCTTTGAATATCGAGTACGGATGAATTTATCCAGACTATAATAAGTGTGTCTGTGTAAATAAAACAGAATATCTTCATTTTCCTTTAATGTTGCCACAGGATTTATGTCTTATTTGTTAACCTTTCTGAAGCTAAAGCATTTTTAAAATTAGCAAGGTCATTGCATTGCACTTTTATGTTACGGCCTTATGTATTGGAAATGGTTTAAATAACTGACGCCATCTCCCGCGTGGGTAACTAGAGGCCACCTAGCACCATATTGAGTAAGTTTCTCAAGGCTGGGTCAACTCACCTTTTTCGGAACAGACAGGTTGATGACGTCATTAAAAAACCTTTAAACCCTAATATTTATGTAACCTATGTAACCGTTTGTCAAAAGTACATGATCCTATACATTTTCCTGATAAGTGTTTTAAGCTCTACACAATGAAGGCAACGGCTAAAAAAATTCTTAAACCCTTATATCTCCTTAATCTTTTGTCCAATGTACGTGATCTTATATATTTTCTTGATCAGTTTTCAAGCTCTACACATTTGAAGCAACAAGTAAACAAAAATGATTTTTCTCCTGACGGGTTGACGGCATCAAAATTCAAGCACATAAGCAATTCGCATGGTGGCACCTTAGCAGGCATGGTGGATGTGCTCATTTTCCTTTGAAGTCACCAAAATTTTCATTAAAGTCACCGAAAAAAGTATCTCTTATTTGTTCACTGCCTAGTACCAATGCATTTAGACCGCCTTCAATTTATTTAATAAGAATAGTGAAGCCGTTGCATTTTTAAATATAAGGCTAAATAACTTGGAAATGGTTGCAAATAACTGACGTCATCTCTTGCGTAGGTAACTAAGGATAGAACTAATTTCCTTATGCTGGGTCAAACCACCCGCTTTGGAAACAAACAAGTTGATGACATCATCAATGAACCTTCAAACCCTAATATCTCTGTAACTGTTCGGCGAACGTGCATCATCCTATACATTTTCTTGATCAGCGTTTCTAGTTCTATAAGATGAAGGCAACAAGGATGCAAATTTAAGAAAAAATTATAAATTGGTGGAACATTGCTGACATCCTTAAAAAAACTCGTATATCTCCTTAAACGCTGACAAACTGCGCGATCCTATACATTATTTCCATCAACGTTTCAAGCTCCACAAAATACAGGTATTTTTTTGCGTATTGACAGCACATCCTAACATCATCAAAATCCAAAGATGGGACCTTATTATATCTTTTTAGCCTAGGGTGATTTTGCATGAGCCTTTTCCACAATAAAAAGAAGTTTGATATTTCGAGACATTCTAGTGTACTTACTTTTGAGGGCGAAAGGTCTGTCGGTAATACCATTTTCGGGTCTTCCTTAGGGTTGTTTTATTATTTTTCCCAGTGTCTATGTGCTGGAGGACATTGAATGGAGAGAAACGATTGTGAGTTGTATCCTTATAAAATGAAATTATTTAATTGTGGGTTCGCTGTAAAGAGGTGTTTGCTATGTGGGAGGTGGTTTCACTGTATTTTTTCTGAAATATGGTTGCTAAAACCACGTGCTAAACATGCACGAATTATGTCCGGAAGCCTAACCGTGAGATGGGCGTGCCTCGACGGTTTTCCCAAATAGTTTCTATAATATTATTCGTATTTGGTCTGTAATCCGATTTGATGTCGTGGTAAAGGACTCACAAACTGTGTCTCTACAAACTCCTTGTTCTCTACGAAAAAGCACATGCGATAGTTTTTTTATCGAATTGCCTGCGACCTAGTAAAAAATGCTTTGTTAACGGATGCATCAAGTATCACGGTCGGTTTTTCCATTGGTCAGGAACTAATTTGTCGACTATAATAATACCTTTACTTTTTCTGTTGTTTATCTATTTGCGCGGGATAAAGCAGCTACGGACATAATAGGAAATGCGGTATGGTTTTATTGAGATTTTGTCCAAGTGCACACGCGCCAACGAGCGGTCGTGTTTTCATGGATTTTTCAACTATTTTTTTATGTTAACCCATATTTTTGAAATTATAAATAGGCGACTAAATTTTTTTCCATGTCTACCACTTGTTTAAAATTTTGAATAGCCTACTAAAAATGGCACTAATGAGCTTCCGTAGTTAAGTGCGAGTTTTCTCTATAATAATAGTTGTATTTTGTATTTCTGTCCACGAGAGTAAAGTTGTGCTACAGACGCATCAACAGAAAATGCGATATATTAACGATGCGAATTCCCGTGAACTAAACATGGTAGCTGCGACGGGCGAATCCCTCTTTTTCAGGTGAATTCCCGTCTGTTCTTTTGACGGGTGAATTCCGGTGAAATTTGTCGGGTTAACTTCTATTCTACATTATAACATAAGTATTTCGTGAACTCAACTTATGCGGAGCCCACAGGTCATTTTCATTACTTCGTCAAAAACAGACAAACAATGATCTAGGAATTTTTTCGCGGGCTAACTATTAATGTATTCATATATTCTGCCATCGTCGTTTGAGCTGTGAAGAGAAATATTGTTCTTTTTTTGTTATTGAAATTTCTTTATTTTCTAGCATGGTCAACATTCATCTGTAATAAATTATGCAAAATTATTAGAAAGCTTAAATACTGTTTTTTTTAATTTTTTATAAATTTTAGAATATGTTTTGATTCAGCTTAATGTTCATTTTTAGCGTTGTGTGTTTTACTTTATATTATCGTCTGTGTGTCTCTATATTACCTCGCACGATGTACGAACACAAGACCAAGTGTAAACAAACCAAGAGTTATAAAGAATCTATAAAGACTCGCATACGAAACTCGATGAAGGTATGTACTTGGAATTACCTCAAAATTTTCTTAAAGAGAATATGGAACACGAAATGAAAGTCATATTCTTAAACTTTAAGAATTGTATTAGAATCAAAATAAAATAAATTCTAATTATTTTTATTGTAAACACGTTTTTTGGCTCATCTGCGCCTCCTTTATGTTTTTCTAAAGGAGAGTATAATTACACCAACCAATTGCATAATTAGGCAACGTCACAAAATGTTCCGCATATAGAATTCATACCGCAATATTAGAAACTTAAGACTTTCTTGCGCTGTATCATTGGTGTGAAGGTAATCGTTGCTAAATTTATCCTTACCAACAATTTCTTTTCTAATAAAGAATAAGTAAGAACTCCATACGCCATCTTAGGTCAGAAGAGACCTCGGAAGGTGGTTTTTAAAGCCATTCTTATTTTTCAATTTATTCTGCAAAAGTTTGTTTGAGTAATGTTAATGATAATCTTAACGACACTTTTAAATGAGAACAACCGCAATATTCTCCGAGATAAAGTTTTGGTTTTGCGTTGCGCATTTTATAAATCCGAATAATCACTTTGCA
Source organism: Hydractinia symbiolongicarpus (assembly GCF_029227915.1). NCBI lineage: Eukaryota > Metazoa > Cnidaria > Hydrozoa > Anthoathecata > Hydractiniidae > Hydractinia > Hydractinia symbiolongicarpus. Next base: position 21,668,167 of record NC_079878.1, on the reverse strand, counting down.
GCCAAAAATAAGCGGGGATGGTGTGGTGGTTTCAGGTTCGAGTCCCTACTCCGGCGCACTTTAAATGTAGTGTTGTCAGCCAATTTGGTGCTATCTACTGACCACCAATTGGCTTGTGTGGCAGGTAAGCAAGTAAGAGCAATATTTTGTACTAAAATCCAAGAATAACAAGAAGAATAGTAACAGAGAAGTAGTGCATTGATATGTTACAAATTAGGCCCCATTTCAGTAAGAATATTTATTGTGTGCATTCACCCTTGTTGTCAGGGATTTTTGCCTGTTTTAAAAAATCCCTGGGAACAAAGGTGGCATGCGTTACCAAGTCTTAAACATTTTTTAGGATTAAAAACGCACGATAATAAAACGTTCCAACACTTTCCCAAAGTTCAATGTACAAAACAAAGTAAGAAGGTAAAGTGACTACATTTGTTTTGAAAGTTTCTTAAATTTGTTTTTTGTTTTTTCGATTCCATTCCAAAAACGTGAGCCGGTTCCCTTCCACTTCTTTTTCTCAAGTAGTTGTGAATGACGTAAAAAGATCAATCAACCCCAAACGGATTCTATATTTCTCTTTGCCGGAAAATACGGTCGGTCTATGTTTTATTGTCGGCGTTATGTCATACTCCGACACCGTCATTGCGACCTTATCCGACAATATGTGGTTTGACAGCCGGCATAATGCATATTCGGTATATAAAACACGGTATAATTATCGTTGTGTGAAATTATATACAAATTTAATAAATTTGTGAAAAGAGACACACAAACCAAATAGTAACACAAAGTATATAATAATTTTATGCATTAAAATGTTTATTTTATTAATTATTTTTCCGAAAAAAAAAACAATGAAACAATAATGTCAAAATAAAAAAACAATTTAGGAAATAATTGAACTACTTTGTGTGCACGATACGCGACATCATTATTGTGTAAAAGAAACTTGAGGAAGACAGTGTCCTCGATTGCAACTAGTACTGTTTTTTCTAGTTTTTTGATCATTCAATGACCTTGTGGTGAGTCGCTTTTTATTTCATTTCTTGGAATTAAATTTGAGTAAATGTTAATTTTTTCTGCATATGCACTTTTGTAAAATGAAGGACAAGAATTGTGAACTTAGTGGGATGTACATGTAGGTGAATATTTATCATAGCACATCCGTATTTCATTCTCAACAGAGAATGTTTCACCCCGATCAGACCTCTGATCATGACGGGCAAGTATAATGTGTGTAAGTCATATTGAAGAAGAACTACTTTGTTCATCACTATAATACTGCCAAGCAATGAGCGGGATTTGATCCGCCGTCCCCAGAACTGAGAGCCGCAGACCGTAGTGCCGCACGTAGTGTAGTGGGTTCGTCTGCAGCTCCCAGTTCTGGGGACCGCGGATCAAATTGTATTTTTGCTTGTTATATCAGTGCGTTTCAACTGACGAACATATCGTACTTTAGAAATCGACTTGGTAATTCCAGAAGACAGTTAGGTTGCTAAGGGAACATGAAGTTTAAAGTAGAAACGAAAGGCTGATATTCTATATTCTCTGAGCACGGATGATGTTAGAAAGGAAAAGGCTAAAACTTGGTTCATAAAACTGTACAACTGCAAACTGTGTTTTTTAGCCGTTTATAACATGCTAATACAAAATTTATCATCAAGTGTAGAATTCCCAATTTATGAACATTCAATTAATACAATTTGTTTGCCTTTGAGTTTGAGTCAACAACGATGAACTCTGAACGATTAGTCCGGAAAAGAGTTTAGATTTCTAAGAATGCGTTTTTTTTTTCTGTAAGACTGTTCTATGAGAGTGTTCTGTGACAGTGTTCTGTGAGAGTGTTCTGTGACAGTGTTCTGTGAGAGTGTTCTGTGAGAGTGTTCTGTGAGAGTGTTCTGTGAGAGTGTTCTGTGAGAGTGTTCTGTGAGAGTGTTCTGTGACAGTGTTCTGTGAGAGTGTTCTGTGAAAATATTCTGTGAGAGTTTTCTGTGATAGTGCTCTGTGAGAGTGTTCTGTGAGAGTTTTCTGTAATAGTGTTCTATGAGAGTTTTCTGTGACTGATTGACATAAGCTCATTTTCTTTTGCTGATTGTCAAAAGCTTATGTCGTTTTCCTTCAAGTTAAATAACAGTTTATTTAGCTAATTGCAATTAAGAGGATCTAATACATTGAAATAATAAGATCAATTTCATCTGATTAATCCTAATCAAGAATTTTAATGTACTACACGATTTTGAATGATCAAAAACATAAATCCAATAAATAAATACGATAAGATAAATAGAAAAGAATTTCTTATTGCGCAACATTTTTTCTTTGGTGCTTTCTTGCAAATTTTATTCTCACCTCGGTGCAAATAAAAAAGCGTTGTCAGCTAATCTAGCGTCATCAAATATTATTTCGAATTTCGTGACAGGTCAACCATCATAACACGAATATATCTGATAAATGGACAGTTTTTTTTTTTTGCAACGTAGTGACAAAAAGCTGAGGGTGGAGTTTAGCACACCAATTATATAATTGGTGTGCTAAATTAAATAAGTGCCCAAGGTATTAATTTAAAAAAACTTAAGCCAGGATAGTTTACCAGAACATTTGCTCTTAAAAACTCAGGGGGAAATCAAAAATGGAGTTGTAGGTGAAAACGTGTAAATTTATAGATTAAATGTCAAAAAAAAGCTTTCCCCATTCTTTGCTTTATGGATTCACATGACTGTAAAAAAGAGCTTCATACTTTCAATTTTTTTTAATATGAATATATACGCTGTTTTTTATGGGTAGGGATGGAGGGCGTGGGGCGTAGGATGTTAAGGAAGGCGTTGAAAATGATAGTGATAAATCTATCACTGAAAAAATTCTATTTTTAAGTTTGATTATTATTGATTGACACTTGGATTGATCGAGGAATGAGGTTTGATATCAGTAGGACCTAAAACAGAAAGTCAATTTTTTTATGTTATATGTGATGTCATAATAAAATAGTTCTTACTCACGTATATATTTATAAATTTACTTTGAATCCCACCATTTTGTATTTTAATCAATTTTCGCAACCATGCCAACGGGATGCCGTTTGATGCAAAAAGAGGAAAGGAAGATAACTCCCCCTACTTAAGGCTTGACTCCATCGCTTTGTATTTGAGTCTGTGTGGCTGTATGATTTTTAATCCAATTTTTTCGTATACATAATAAAAAAAATTGCAAGAAAACACGTAATCAATTAACCGGTTTCCGATTCAAGGTTAAATATGTTGATTATGTTTTGGACAATAGCTAAGCTGATGGGGTCTCTTGCACGCTAATCGATAGATAAGCATGTCTTCCTGAAACGCTAGAGCTAAATCAAAAGCTCTAATATAATTTTCTTTTGTGCCCATTTCTGTTTTTCTGTCTTTACTTAACGTTTGTATTAGCGTACAATGGCTACTTAATTGAAATTTTTCTTTATAATAAGAGCGAGGTAGATTACGTAATGAAAACGAGGCTAACATATAATGAAACGATTAGTGTGCGAAAGTATAAAGTAAAACACAGTTTTAAAAGGTTTTTATATAACTTATGAAAGAAATCGTATAATTGAGTGTGTTCTCCTGGCGCAGTTGTAGCAACGCGTTTGTATATAAAGAAAGCGATGAAAAATTGTTCAACATTTAGTCGACCGTCAATTAACATGCTGATGTCAGGAAATTTAAGGTATAATGATTGGATATTGAATGCGAAACATAATGACTTTTGGGATAAGAACCAATTCTGGAAATTATTGCCAATTGATAGAGATGTAAGTTTGGATTTCATTTATAATTTTTGAACAATATTTATGTCACGCACTTGTGACTACATTTATACGTCTAACATTCGTTCTTGTTGCTATGACTGAAAATGGCTTTAAGATCATCAAGCCAAAATGTTGGATCTATCAAGACGCAAAAACTTTGTTTGACCCTTGTACAAAACTACACTCCTTCACTAAGTATATTGACACAAGGCAGCGAGTTTCGAAGCCGGTGGAAACAGGACGTAGGATCTCAAGTCATTTGGTAATTTTTTTTAAATGTGCCAATGTCACGCTGACGTCAGCACGACATTTCTGCAACATTTCCTTTCCATCGTGTACCCTGCCATGGATTATTCCGTAAAAACGGCATGTTAAAAATGCGGATTTTAAACACTACTTGGCTAACCCACGCATGATTAGAAAGGTTGACAAGTTATTTCTATTTGCTGACTTCGTGGAATGACCTAAAAATGTCGTTGTTTAGTGATTTGAGTTAATGGGGAAGAGGGGAGAGAGAGTTAGGGGATTGGGGCTGAGGCTGGGGGGAGTGGTGGGTAGTGCCAATGTGTTTTCACTTTATAACTAAAAGCTATCATTAATATGGATCGTTGAGCAAATCAGATAAATCAAAGCAGAAGCGATGACAATATGATCGATAGGTTGGCTAAATGTTTACTAGCTTTTTTGTAAACCAACGTTCGTGCGTGATGTACATCGCAATGACGATGACGTCATCTGTTATGAAACGAAATAAAAAAGTATGTGAAAACTAGAGGTAATCTTGTTAGCTATGTAATTATACGTTTTGTGTTCTGTCGCAATGGTAGGGACGAAATTTTTACAAGGATTATGTATGCAGAAAAAATAAGGAGTGGGTACATGAGAAAGTTTAGAAATATCCGTACGGAAAAAAGCGGAAAAATACCTGATTGCATCAACAGTTATTTCTCTTAAATTCCGCAATACAGTCAGCGAAATGTTTCATCAAACCAAGTTGTTTTTTTTTTTTCGTTACACTTCCTTAATTCCAGATCAAATAAAATGTTTAGTTTTACTTTGAGCATTAAAAGATTAGGCCAGTAGCTGACTACAAGTTTTTGGAAAAGTAAGGGTGTGTAGATTTTAACCTCCTAGATTGGGTAAAAATTTGTTGTTTTTTTCACAGATTTTTTTGACAGATTCAATAAAAATTGATTCACCTATAAAAAAATTAGTTTTAAGCGATTTCCCACCAACTGCTATCAAATTAAAAGGCATCCTCTACCCCCAAGGCTTCCAATATTTTTCACGTCAAGCCGGTAGTAAAATCCCGGAAACGGGTGGTAAATAGAAATAAAAATAAATGCACAATATCATGCTCAACTGAGCTAAAGAAAACATTAATTGCTATTGTCAATAGAAGGGGTAGGTATCACATATCGGATTCCTGTGTAAACCTATCCTATGCACAAAAAAACCATGCAGTACATGCATATATTATTTTTCTTGTTGATGTCACGTGATCTGAATCGTTTATGCATTAACACATGCGCACTATGCAAAACATCTATCCATTATAAAAGCGAGTCAGCTCAAGTCAATAAAATCTCAGTTGATTCAAGCGCGACTTTATCTCATCGAGTGGGTTTGTGTCTCGGCTAAGTTGACAGTTTTAGGTGCATCTCAACAAAGACTCATTCTAATTAAATTGGTAAGTGATGAACATAGGGTGCATTGGGCAACTGTAGGGTCAGGGGTCATGGATGGCGCCTCTCAATTTGCAAATTGAGAGGCGCCATTCTTGTCAATTGCTTTAAATTTGTGAGCTTAATCCTTTTTTTCAAGTGTGTGAATTGTTTGTTTTCATTCCATCTAAGTTTTGCTTGAATTTTTGTGTTTTTAATAATTTATTCAGTTTCAAAGGAATTAGTACCGCAGATTTCTAACAAAAGCGTGTGCGAAATATGGCCGATTCGCCATCCCAACTTTCTCGTTGTTTCCAACAAATTTTTCTGTCCCATAACTATTTAAACAAATTCTTCTTTGATCAACAACTCTTGTTGCTGCACACTTTTATCATAAGAAACCTGGGGAGAAGTCTAGTCTTAAATTTTCTTAATGTGTTATTTTCTTATCCCAACATTTATATGACAACATTGGCATGTGATGTTAGAACAATTTAGAAAAATTACCAATCTTTACTCTTTTATAATAGCCGTATCCCGTCTGCCTGTTTATCTGTCTGTTACGAAAACACGAAATGCGATATATAAAGGACGGACAACCCCGTGGATTTTTCCGTGGGTTGACGACTAGTAGCTAATAATTTCGGGAAATATTCTATCCTTATTTGTTTAGTTTTTAATACTATTCTCAGGTTTTAAATTTTTTTTAAAGTCAGGTAGACTTAGGAAGATAGAAATCTTTTCTTTTATTACACAATATTACAAACCTTCTTTTTACACGCCATATTTAAAACAATGTGTTGGTAAATGACGTCATTGTAAATTGACATAATTAACGATGCGACAAAATATATTACAGGGTATGAACATTACATATCTATCAAATCATATAGAGATATTTGCTCGCATTTAATTGTTAAAGAAGGCTTTTTCGTTCCGTCATACAATTTAAAATTATTGAATTGCGAAACTCAACCTCGTTCCTAGAGTATGTAGTGTTTTCGATACGTTTCCTGGGACAGAGATTGACACTGTCTAATTTTTGAACACAAATATCTCATTGTTTGGGATTTTTTAATTTTTTAATTTTCTTTCTATCCTACATTCTTTTTAATAAGAGCCGAGAAATTTAACTTGTCCATGTGGTGTCCTTGTTTCTGCATATATTCAGCCTGATATTTTTCCTAATTTGTGAAATTTTACAGCCTAATCTCCAGGGATTGTGTAACATGGTATCGCCACCGTGATGTCAGAAGACACAAAACGTTCTGGGACTATTGTTGCATTTCTATTTTACAGTAGAATTTCTAAGGATGCTGTGAAAAATTTTACCTTTTGAAAAATGTGTTTTTATGTTTTTTGCGTTTTTCTAGGATTAATAGGATAGTAAGACTTCGGTCTTGTCATTGTATTATTAAGTTCTAATTTTTGATTTTTTTGTATCCATCCCCAGTCTTGTTGTTTTATGAAATTATTCTAAAAAGTATATCGGAGCTGATTTGGACTCCTTGATCTCTGCCTCGTAGGATCTCCAAATCGTGTTATTATGTTTTAACTACTCTTATAGGCTATTAATCACCCTCGTCCCAGGGTTTTTTGCCTGGGGAGGAGGGTGAGCTATAAAATACTTTTAATGATTATTGTTTACGTTTCTAGTATGTCAATGGAGTCCTAATATTTCTTTTTCCGTATTTAAATTCGTGAGTTTTTTTATTTAATGAATGTCGCTAAAATCTAACTGGCCTTTTTAAATTCCTTTCGCTCTTATTTGGAAACATCCACTCCGCCAACCCCCACTTAATTGTGATTCCGTGTGAAATGAAGCTCTCCAGCCTCGTCTCCACGAATGCACACTATTCTCGACAGCCTGGCGACAGTATAAATTATGACGTCACCGCATAGCGACATTTTATGCAAACATTTATGAAAAATATTGAAAATGCTTTTTTTAATATACTTGCACACTATTAAAACCACAGTAACATTGTATTGATGTTTACTTCGGTAAAACAGTCCACGGTTTGCTATTTGATGTATGTCTGTTGTTTATGGAGATGATTGTATATATAACAAGAAGATGCGATGTACGTCAAATGACGATGTCATAACGACTTAAAAATATCAAGAAGTGAATGTTGACTAACATGGTGCATACAGCTTCGTGCGCTGTACAAGAATTTCAGCTGGGTGTTTCCATGTGAATAAAATATCAGAACAGAAGAAGATTGTTATTGTTGTCAAAGTTTTTTCTAAATATTTCTGTTCTTCACTGGCTCTTTTCAGACTTTATTTGGCTTAACAAAAACATTTCACACTCATTATAAAACAAAACTGTAATATAATTTAAGGATCTATGGATAACAATACAATAATTTATGTATTCCCAGGCCTGTTAATACTTTATTATCGATAATTTTAACAGCATTGCAATTTTCTATGTATACTGAGAAAGTTTATAAGTATTACGTATTGTGCGACTCGTGGTATTTCGGAATAACGTGTAAAAATTTGAAGCCTCTTCGATTAATCGATTCGTTGTTAACACCTTTATTTCAAATAATAAAATGATTTATTCTTTTTTAAAAAATGTTCCCATTGTTTACGTCTTATGTCGGCTGTTTTATTATGTACAAAGTTTAAAGTGATCTTGTCGCCAGTTCGAGTTATCGTGTGTGAGTGAAAAAAAAAGCGAGCGCATACAAACGTGGATGTTCGACGAAGAATTTCGGTGAATCATATGTACAAAGTATTTTCTGTAAATAGTATATGATGAACACGGAAGCGTTTTTATTATTTGTTGTAAATACGAATGAAGAGATATCATTTGTAAGCTGTTGTTGAGTCAGAAAGACGAAGCGATTAATGTAAGTAAAAATTGAACATGTTCTTTGTGTAAAAACCAAGAATGTGACTTTTTTATGGAACTTAGAGTGATATTATATAGCTAGAATCTCGAGTATCTACATTTATTTGATCGTAAGAACAACTTTATAAGAACAGACTCGTTTAAAAAATGAGGACAAAATAAGAACATAAGGGCTAGACTGGTAATAATTTGTGGAAAATAGCAGTATTTTTGGGCATTTCTTGATATGATAACAGCGTCGCCTGACATTGCTCCACAGTCAATTTGCTGAGAAAAATGTGTTGGACGATTGAGAACGTTGGGAATGCGTTAGTCGCATTTTCTACAATTTTTTAGAGAATAGTTGATAAATCACCATTAAACAAAGATTGTATTATCCATGGTAACATTCCACAGCGCATCTTTGATCACACCAAACTCCACCCTGTTTTTAAATAGACTACAATGTGTTTTCACAGTTTTTTATAGTTCGTAAAAGAAACCCTACACCCAGAGTTCCACTTTCAGTTACTATGGGTTCCACTTTCTACTGGCGCTTAGAGAATTCACTAAACTAAAAAAACACGTTCCGATATTAAAAGGAGCAAGCTTAGAACATCTACAAATTTCTTCTTAATGAACAAAGTACCTACGTTTTTTGTCTGCAAGTTGGCCGCTTTTACCACTTCGACTTAAAAACACACGAAATGAATACGGCCCGATAGACATGGCCTTGACCTGCCACTCTGGTGTACAACTACCACTTAAGGGCCGAAGCTTATGCGGGCAAAACCTTTTGTGTGTTTTTTTTTTGTTGTTGTTGGTTTTTTCGTCAGTTTTGCAAAAGTTTGTGCCTTTGGAAACTATAAACCAGCAAAATACGAAAGTCATGGAATTTTTTTTAAAACGCGAAGGTTTTTTTATGACAAAAGAAAATCAAAAAACGGGGAAATCTCACAGTTAGTTTCTTCTTTAATCATAACTTCTGATTCCTTGAAACAGTAGAAATCTCACAGTTAGTTTCTTCTTTAATCATAACTTCTGATTCCTTGAAACAGTAATGGATGCAGACCTTTGGTTACTAATATCAATAATAAAATGAGAATTTTTGTCATTCACGAAAGAACCTTGCAAATGAAGTAATTTTTGATTTTGTCCGAAAATTGCATTTCGCAAAAGTTTGTGTCGCAAATAGGCGAATACTTCTGCCCTTGAAACTTTTTCCCCCTAAAGTAGTCACTATAAAAACATGCTGTATGAGGATATCATCCTGGGGTTGTTAGTTACAACAAGAGGTCTATTGTTTCGAACAATAGAGAAATAAGAACAATGAACACTCTGGTTAAAATACTCTTTAAAAGCGTGCAATAGCCGTCGTTCGCTTGCTCAAAATAGTTGCTGGACGGCTGTTTTGTGCTAAAATTGAAATTGAGATGCACATGTACAACAGGCATCCCGCGGATATTTCCACAAGCTAACATCTAGTGTGCTTTCCATAAGAGTAAGTATCAGGTGCTTAACCAACAATCAACCATGACTCAAGTCGATAAGCGGTCAACCGGTTGCTTTAAAATGACCGACATTGCGTTTACGTGCGCCGCCAGAAGGGAGTTCCTAACCTCCAACATTGTAATTACAGGACGACCATGCTACCACCTGAGCTATGAACGATTTCCCTTTAGCCTCTCAAAACTATGCTAAGCTGATGCTCATTGTATTCTATTTTGTGTAGATTTCTTACAGAGTGGTAAAGTTATGTATAATCATTTTAAAAATATTATTAGAATCAAAACTAGCGCTGTCTTAATAGCCAGTAATATAAGAACATATAATATTTTGAAAGTTAAAAAAAAGTAAAACAAGTCATGAACATGCCAAGCCTCACATGGGTGTATTTCTAAGAACAAAAACTTGTTTATTTGCGTCAACAAAAGGGAGATTACAAAAGAGTAATTAGGGTTGTGAAATGTTCGAAGATGCACATGGCCGCTTAATTTGTTATTTTAAAGAACGTGTTAAGAACGCGATACTTTGTTTTTATAAAACAAAATTAGCCAATTAAACAAAGTCGCATGCATTTTTCTTAAGATGCGAATTTTGCTGCAAATATTCTCTCATTTTTGCCATGCCTTACGCCCTCGCAAACGCATATAGTGCAAAAAAAAGTTGGGCGTACGCCTTAATTTAACATGCCATCCCTTCCTTATGGACATTTTAATATGAGTACGGTGGAAAGAAATGAAGCTCTCCTCTGAGAAGAAAATTGATACGTTTTAGAAAGCTGACAACGGCGTGAAAGAGCTGTTACACGAAAATATTGACATTGCCAACTTCATGTTTTGTTATTGGGATTAGAAAGGAGAATAAATTTCAAAACTTTAAAAAACATAAAACACACACAAAGAAATTGCAATGAAGTATTTTGAAGCATTGATTTAAAATTAGCAAACATTTTGAGGGATTTTTTTTGTTATTATGGGAAAAATTTTAAGCAAGGATTTTTTAATGTGGTTTGCTTTTCATTTCTGAGTTAACTTTCAAGATTGTTGCATTATTATAATGGCGAATTCAACGTTTGTGAATGGTATTTCTGATAACAGAACGTTGGAAAATATTGAAGCGTTTTGTGATTTTCTTTACAGTACAGAGGTAATGGTTTTAAATATATAGCATATGAACTTTATAAAATTGTTATTAGCTAATTTGTTTTAATTTTTTTTATTATTTTAATATTGCTATGGTCTAAAATAGAACACTATATATTAAAGTCCGATACAATGTTTGAGACGGTATATTACCTGTCCAAAGTGACTCAGAATTCTACAAAGATGTCGAAATTTAGCATTGGTTAAAAATAGATCAATGAATACACAAAATATGACTCGTTTACTGCACGTGTTTTTTAATAAGGACGTTAAACTATTAATGTGATTGTGTATCCTTGTTTTTTTATTACATTTTAACCTCAGATATTCTTAACAGTTTCTCATCAAACATGACTCCAATATCTAGACTAGCGTATGTATGAACAAAATTGACGACTCTGTTAAATCTGCAGTCAAAGATTACCTGTTGTCTGATATATTTCTTATCTAGTAGTGGCTGGTAGAGGTGGGTTTTGTTTTATGTAGTTAGCTAATTTCGAGGATACAACCTGCTAATGTTACGGGAGGGACCACAAACGCGTGTTCCAGAAGTTTTAAAGCTTCCATTTGAGTTACAGAAATGTCTGACGTTTTTGACAAACTGACTACGACGTTAGATGGGACTCGAACTCGCGATCTTTTGCACGCAAAGCGAGCGCCCTACCAGCGGAGCCAAAGTTGTCTTTTTTTAAATGTTTTTAACCTGGAGCTTTAAAAATAGAAAAAACGTGTATCCGCATTAGAAATGATTTTTTGATAACTAAACTTAACAACAACAATAACAACAACAACAATCTAGTTTTTACAACTTTCGTGTGACTTTCAGAATTTCTCTGTTGTCACGAGCAACTGTGCTGCACATAAGACAGTGAAGTATCACGATTCTATTTATATGTTATTTGGATGTTCTAATGCCATTCTTTTTATTTCACTTGTCAAATTTTAAGACGGAATAAAGCTTTAAGTTAAATATTAAGAAAAGAGAGGATCAACGCATCAACATAGCAAAACTTTTGTGTATTTTTTGTCACGACATCGCGAGATGTTTGCAAAAAAGCTGTACACATTTTTTTAATAAAAATTCCTTTTTTATAAAAGAATCATCAAGGGTCTGTTTTCTGAAATTTTAAGAATGTTTTAAGAATAATTCTAAGGCCCAATCACCAGATATATTTTTTTTTGCCTGCAATTAAATATAATCAGCGTATCAAAATGCAAGTAGGCTGAAAAAAAAATCAAGAATAATTTAGCATGGCAGGGATATGTCACTTAAATTAACTATAAAGGCTTATCTCGAAATGTCCATCCATTAACTTTTTTAGAAAAAAGGGGATGGTCCTAGCTACATGGTTTGATTTTATGTGCTAAAAGACGTAACAAACGTTAGAGACACGTCTTTTTTTATAAATAAGGGTCTGAGCCCAATGTTAAAATAATTTACTGTTTTTATCGTCTGTATTTTATTGTCAACCATAAAGAATTTATCAAAAAAGTCAAATTATTTTTACACGATAGTGCTTTGTGCAAACTTTTATCCAAATAATGTGAATAACTCTATGCATGTAGGCTACCTATTTCCCCCCATCTTTTCATTATAGTTCTACCTTTTTTGTGTGTCCTTACATGGTGCCATCAATTTATTTATTTTTAATTAGTCTCTTCTTTTTTTTTTTTTTTTTTTTTTTTTCTTGTTCAATGTGTCTACTTACTCTACCGGCACCATTTCGTACTCTGTGAGCCCATTTATTTCATTATGCACTTAGATTCAATATATTTTTTTACTGATCTTATAGATTTTATAGTTTTTTATAGTTTTTATTTTTTTGTAGGCAGAAGAACCATTTGTAAATTATGGATGCCAAATATATGTTTAATAATAATAATAATAATAATAATAATAATATCGACGCTAATTTCCAAGTTATTTTTGTGAGTGCTAGATCTAATGTAATTTTTAGAACTTTTTATTGTCATGGAAACGTCGTTTTGGTTTTGGGTTTTTAGTTTAATCTTATATATCTTCAAAGATAATGATGATGAGTTTTTATAAAGTTAATTCTTCTATCGTTAGATGTCACGATATATGTAATTTTTCAAAGTCGACATTTTCCAAACGAAGCAAAGTTGATATTGTTTCCAAACAGGTGCTTCAAATGTCTATTTTGCTGCTGATGTTAAAATAATTATCGATCATATAATTATGCGTTATGACGCCATTATTGTTTCGCAAACAACTCCTTTAAACACAACCTCTCCTTAGTCTTCTCTCTACAGGTGTCCTAATCAAATAGAAGCCTATCTTAGGAAGTTGAGTTTTTGTATACTGGCATTAACACGTAACTTTTGGCAGGTATTTTGGATGAGGAACTCAAGTTGCACACATAAACTAGAAACCAACAAATATGGAATTTTTTAGTGGAATTCTCTTTTTTATTATTATTATTATTATTGTTTTGAACGAAGTAATATAGAGAGAGTATTTGTAACAGAGAACAAGGAATGAAATGTTAACTACTAGAAAAGTCATAGGGAAGAATCTATTGCATTGTTTGTTCTGTGTTTTGCCGAAACCAAAGAAAGAAAACGAACAAAGCAAGCAAAAAAAAAAATGTGTAGGACTTTGAAAAACAATTTTTAATTTTGTTTTGTTTAAGTACATTATTTGAATGAATTTATATTTTTGTGAAGTGTTTTGAAACGGAATCATGTGAAACGAGTCAGAAGCCACAGAGTATTCATAGTAAATAAGAAATTCACAAAAACATAAATCGGGGACGCATTGTTTTACTACCATTTTAGAATATAGATAGCTAAAGGTAGTAGTAGGTTTATCACATAGAAGTTCATGGGGAGAACATCACGGTTAGTGTCATCTATGGGCCTGCAGTTTAAAATGGTAGGTAGGCTGGAATAACAGTTTCCTGTTTTAACCAATTACTTTCTTATTAAATCAATTTTTTGACCCAACTTTACGGTATTGATTGGTTCCCTTCTTTATTGAAGGAAAATTTTTTACATAAGAACATTAACTATTTTTATTTTTATTTTTTATTTTTATTTTATTTCTAAGCTTAAAACTGTTTTAACTCTTAAAGGTCGGGTACTGAAATATGCGGGAAAACAACCTGGTACCTGGGAACTAGGTTGTCATGAAAAGTGCTTATGTTTTGACAGAGGATTAATTGGACTACCCAACAGTAACAAATACGGATCTTAATCTTGCGTTCAGCCATCACGAATTTCACGAACCTGATTATTTGTTGACCGATAAACCGGTTCTTTTTTTAAAAAAAATAGGTCGCCCTTTTAAATGTTAACTCGCTATAAAATTTTAACCAATGGAAGTCTTATGTCTATATATGGACTGTTCTTATGTGAGAAAAGGAAGGGGAAGTTTGTTGAACATTATTTGCTGCAAAAGAAAGATTCAAAATGGTAGCACAATGCTTGCATGCGTTCTATGGCATTTTACAACATCCTTATTAGCTGTTTGTTCTTAATTTTGTTTTGCTTTACAGCTCTTCCTTTTCCCTTCCTCCCTTTCCCGTTTAAGACTGCTAATTATTAGACTCTAGTATTGGGGTCACAAAAAACTTTCGTTTATGTGATAAAAAGGTTGTGTTTTGCTGCTGTTTTTGTTGTTGTTGTTGTTGTTGTCTGTCTGTCTGTTTGTTAGTTTTTGTTTGTTTGTTTGACCTGTTGTTTTATTTTCAATTTTATTTTCATGGCTACCCACGCTTTTATATTTGGTTTTGAAATCTAAATCTAACTTTAAACGTTTTTAAAACTTTAAGTTTTTTCTTCGGAAACATTCATCAACATGTTCGGCATTCTCTCTCCACCGCGTTTTCAGCCTTGCGCAATCTTCGGCACGAGCAGCGCAATCTAAGCGAATACATGCGTTCGGCGCAATATGACGTCACAGACGAAAGTAACCGGAATTTTCGTTGAACAAAAAACGTTAATAGAAAAATTGTTTTTAAAATAATGTATTTGATAACATTACACGTGTTTTTAAGGAATCACTTTATAATTTTATTTTAAATAATTTCTTTGAATCTTTTTTTTCTCTTTTTGTTATATAATTTTACAAAAGTATTCTGTGTGATCTCCTGAGTATTTACATGATGTCTCCTCTCTCTCTCACCGAGACGACGTCGAAAAAATGTTGTCCCGTGTTGTTATAACAACGGCAGAGTCATGAAATCCAGGTAGCTACGTGTTTTTGTTTCTGTTTTGTTTTGTTTACTTTTGGGTTTTTTGGTTAACTAATCCATTTTGCATGTAAATTTAAATCTGAATTCTTCCTGATAAAAAAAAAACGAACTTAGAGTCCAGGGCAAAGAAAAAATATTACAAAAAACTACATAGACTCAAAAATCATTTGTGGTGTGTATAATTAATCTGATATAGAATTTTTTTTTATAAGAACGATTTTTATAAGAACCCAAAACTTGATTTTTACGTAAATTTGAGCCCGTTTTTTTTTTATAAGAAACCTCGTGAAAACTCTACTTTTAAAATTTTATTTAAAACGCTTTTAAAATTTTATCGACACTTTTTTTTATAAACACCCTGAGTGTTCTTAATTTTTACATGTTCAGCCTAAACGGTTCTTATATTTTGTTCTTATGTTTTTAGCACTTTTTAGAATACAGCAAATTACAAATACACGCTGTCTTTTATAAGAATATACTTTATTAGAATATACTCTTTAAGAATATTTTCGATGAAATTAGAAAAAAGTTAGAATATCCTAATAATAAGCTACAAGTTTCAATTGAAGTTTTTTTTTCAAAAATATAGTCGTCTGCCTGTCAGTTAAATTAAGCTCGTTAAAAACAACAGCACTTTTGGGGTGATTTTTACACCAGTTTGCATTGTCAGATTTTTCAATCTTAACTGTGATCTGAATGGTTTTTGTTAATAATATTCATCTTCCTTTTAAATTTCGGATGGCCTGCCTTTGAGGGATTTCTTATTAAAAAACTTTTTACGCGTTTTCGTTCCCAGAGCTCACTGATTGGGGGACGCTAAGATTGGCTTTTTTTTATAAGGTTCATGTGAACAGAAATTGTCGTCTAGACTATATGTGATTTTGGCGCGAGTTTGAAACAAAATTTCGCAATGTTATGTGCTCCATTGAAAGTTCATTTTTTTATTATTGGAAGCATTCCAAAGATTAAAATATTTATTTGAGAATACTTTTATTTCATAGCTTTATTTGCGATGTGTTTTGTATAACTAATTTTTATTATAAAAATGAATAATGAAGAGAATCTCCGTTAATAATGGCTGCGCACAGATTTTTTTCGGATCTCTCATTCAGTAACTTATTTTTTTGACGAGTAAACCCGCACATCTTTTTCGGGTTTTATCTGTTTTTAACACAAAAATGGCTTCCAACGCAAAACCGAAACGAAACACCGAGACATCCTAGTTATTAACTTGTTTAAAACACAAATAACCACAGCGCGTGCTTAAAAATTACTTTAAACCCCAAAATTTTGGCCAGCTTTTATTGTTCAGTGTTGCTATGGTAACAAATCTATTGTCATTTCTTAATATATCAATCAGCTAATCACTCTCTATCATCTATCATACCTTCTAATTTCCGCGTTTGTTTTGATTTTTTGTTGTAAAATGTCATAGAGAAGGCTAAGTAAAAGGGGAGATAGAGCCTTTTGAAAACTAGACTGTTCTTGCCGTGTTTTCTTTAGGTACATTTTTTATTATTGAAAAAAATTATAAAAAAAATGAAGCTAAATATGGCTTAAATTGAGGACAATGGCTGAAATTTTACTGACTTTTAATTTTTTTTCTGGCGAAAACACAAAAAACATGGCGGGAGATACATCAGAAAAGAATTATGCAGAATCATTTGTTAATATTCTGCGAAACTAGTGCTTTTACGGCTGTGAAATACACGATTTTTATGAGAACAGCGTTTTTTCGCTTCAACATAAATATTCTTAAATATTCTTAATCATCTTGTTATATTCTTTGCATATTTTTAACTGGTGTAAAAATCACCATTAGGTGACCACTGACCAACCTCGTCCCAGGACTTGTTACAGGCCGTGCAAATATAAAAAGCCTAACAAGTCATATGGACGAGGTTGATAACACAGAGACAATTAGATTTTTATTTTTTTTGGTTTAAGATGCAAGCAAAATTTCAAAACTTAGATTTTGAATATTCTTATAAAGTATATTCTTATAAAAGACAGCGTGTATTTGTAATTTGCTATATTCTAAAAATTGCTCAAAACATAAGAACAAAATATAAGAACCGTTTAGGCTGAACATGTAAAAATTAAGAACACTTCAGATCAAAGTCAAATTTCATGGTGCTTATGAAAAAAAGTGTCGATGAAATTTTGAAAGTTTCCAAAACAAGTTGAAGAACATTGTTTTCAGAAAATTTTTATTTTTGAACCTTCTCAAAGAAAAACATTGTGAAAACAAAAAAACTTGTTAAATTTTTTAACTTGAAAATATCGTAACACCTTTAGGACACATTGTTTTGTTTGAGGGATTCCACATTTTTGGAGTTTCTCGAATTTTATGTGTGAAAAAATAAAAATTTTATATACATAATGATTTAAGATTTAATATGCGGAGCAACAGAAGTTTTTTTGAAAACATTTCTTTAAAAAAAACTAATGAGATGAAGAAACAAAAAATGATGAAAAAAGATCGATATTTCGTTAAAGTTAGTTAGTCATTTTTGGTTTTTTATTTGTTTGTTTGTTTTTGTTTGTTATTTTTATTCTTATTATTTAATTTTTATAAAGCTTACAGTTACTTTAATTGTTCTATACTATTTATTATTTTTATTTATTCTATCTTTGTTTTTTATTTATAGATATAATTTTTTGATTTTCTCTTTATCCGCTTTGTCTCGTATTTTGATTCTTTTAGCCTAGCTGTCATAACATAACCAGCATGGGGTGTCTCATGTTGTATCCTGCGTTAGTGTGCAAGTCTTAAACATAAAAAATCAGTCCTTTTCATCTGGTTACGTAAATATTTTGAAACGCTTGGCAAATTTTACCCGCGTTAAGATAATGGCGAAGTCAATTATTTAAAGATTCTGAAAATCAATGTTGTAGGCTTGCTTGTTTTTTCAGATATTTTTGTTTGATATAGAACCTAACAAGGCATAGGGACGAGTTTGTAGAATGCGTAAAGCATGGCGAAGTCAACCGCCTAAAAATAAACAAATTTTATTTAAAGATTCTGAAATTCAATGTTGTAGGCTTCATGTTTTATCTCAAAAGAAGATTTTCATGTTTTTCCATCGTTTACTCCCTGAGGAGGGTGATAAACTTGTGTATTGAATTGTGAAACTGACGTGGAAGGGAGGACCGTTTGTCAGAAAATTTACAATTCCAATTCCTGTGGATATCTATTTATGTCAGGGAATATTTGTTTCATATTGACCTGCCTGTTGGACAACGGTGAAAACACACATTCGTCCTTGGTACAAAATTCCATCATCCAATATTTTTTTGTGATTAGCGTAGGAATGGGAGCATAGGATGTGGTAAGATCTAAACTAAACTCGTCCCCAGGGTTTTTGTACTTTATTTGACATCAGGAGGACGAGGACAAGAATATTAGGAACTAGGTTTAACCAACTTCGTCCCAAGTTCTCTTTATCATAGGCGTAAAAAAGCCCTAAGAAAAGGTTAAAGTTGAATCCAATTTTAATTTGACGTGAATGAACATTATTTTGTGACTCACCCCAGTCACGCAGAGTCGCTCCTACATTTTGTCGCGTGTCGCTCATGGTGTGTTTGTAAATAGAGGCGTTAATAATTTCACCCTCCCACTTGACGAGTTAATTATAATTACAATGTTTTTATTGTTTTCTAATATTTGATTTGATTTCTAATTTGTTTTTAACTGTGATTTTTATCAAAATGGTCACCTCGCGGGGGGCGTATGAGAAGACACACAAAAAAATGACAAATCGCGACATATAACTGTCAGATCAATATATATTTTTAACAATAAAAAATGTAATGACAACAGAGAAAAGAAGTTGATTTTTAACTTAAACTTTTCAAGGTATACACCTATTCTTTGTTTTTTGTTTGATAAGATTCATAACACTGTTTTTATGCTGAACTTTCAGAGCTATTAGTTTGTCTAGCTAGAAATAAGTTGTATTTTTAAAACTAGATCTTTTTTCGCTAAGTTTGTAGTCAAAAACGAACAAATTTGAGCACATTGGGTTATTTTTTGTCATGTGCGTTTAAAATGATGTCTCCAAATAAAATTGATCTTGATAATTAACGGCCGTCTTCACGTGCTTCGATAATCGATTCTTAACCAATCTACTAATTATCATTTTTTTGCATAACATTTCATAGTCGGAAATTGATACAAAACTCTGCCAGCTAATTGAGACGCTCAGACATTCTTCTGTGTGTTTTGTTGACTTTTAAAACATTATAAATATGACAACGAGAAATTTAAAAAAAGAATTGGAAACAGTGAGTTTTGTCAGCCTCAAAGATAGCCGGCGAGAAGTTTAACAGCTAATGTGTAAGTTGAAAGCACAATACGCTTCTTCATCAAAGACATATTTCTGTGTTGAGTTATACTAGATTTTGGTGACGTCAAAAGTGAAGTCTGTGCATGTGTGTTTTGTTTACATTTTAATGGCGAGACATGATTTCATGTTTGCAAAACTGTGATGCCATGCATTTTTGTTTTGTTTTGAATTTGTTTTTAATGTTAGAAATTTTCGCGCGCAGAAATCTTTACGATATACGTTGATAGATTTAGCGAGGGTTAATTTTTGCGAATCGATTATGGAAAGGTGAAACCCGACCTTAGATTAACGTTTGGTAATAATCAAATGATTTGTAAACGAGGAGATTACTGTAAGTACAAATATGAAATTTGTTTTTACCGGAATCAATTTCGCATACATAGGATTTCGCGAACCAAAGTGCCAATCTGAAAAACTTTCTGGCCTTAAATATGTACTCAACACAACATACGTGAATTTGAAATTACATTTTTTTCGAATTTCTTGTAAATGTTACATCGCTAACGTTCTTTCCATTTTTGTGTTTACAATCTCAATGTAGACATGTGTTGCTGGTCTGTCGTTTCCTATGTCATTAACACCTACTTTTCTCAACCACAAATAATCAGCGATCAAATCTATATGATATAAAACAGCTCGTTCAAATTTCCTGTTTTGTAAATATATATATATACATTTTTTTAAAAGGTAACCACTTTATAAGAAACGGACTAGTGAGTCACCTTCCACGAACAGTAAGATACTGTAAATGTCAAATTTCTAAGTAAGAAACTTTTTTTCACACATGCCTCCTATTAGACGAATATCAAGTAGACTATCCTGAAAAATCGGAAGACGATTTTAATGAAACAGACACCATTATAGATAATGATTAAATTATCCTCTTTTGTATATATGTCTGATAAAAAGTCGTGTTGTGCCAAAATCATGTTTAATATCCCTTTATAGAACCCGTCAAAATTAGGAAATTTGTTAAGTAACTCATTCTAGTCAAACGGCCTCTGAATTTATGGCTAGTAGGATGTTGCTTGGTTTCTTATGAAAATATATGTCATGTAACAAAATACTTTAGGAAATACAGCGCAATTCGTAAGTTTTATTGTGAGCATTCTTTACATCTCCTCTGTTAGTTTTGTGGCTGAAAATCAGTGATGCTATAATGCTTCATAAAGAGACATCTAGGTTGTGAAGTTAAGAAGGGTGTTTCTTTTAAAAACAGCGTGTATTATTTTCATGTGGTAAATTTATGTGCCTTAGTAGCAAAAACATTAATTAAGTTTGTCCTGCCAATTCAATTAATTTCTCCTAATAAGGGCTGGCTTATTTTGTGGTTAAAGCTCAAAATGAGATTTAGCTTAAGATTTGAAAATTATTGCACGTGGAAGCTGTCTGTGATTCTAAAATCATCAATAAACTTCTGGCTACTGTTTTTATTTAAAGGTAGGCTATATTTCGATGTTCAGGACAACATTTTTAAATGTGGTGATGCACTTGTTTGTTATATGTTCTTTTATATCTTCTGCCCGTTTTATTTGTGCTCTGGAGAGTAAACTCCAAAAGTATAAGTGTTCAAACTGATTTCATGATAAGTACGCATGAAATATATTCAGAGAACAATGAGTTTGGAAAAATTCTCGTCGATTATGCACTTCAGCGTGTATTTATTTAACAACCTCGTCCCCAGGGCATCTTATAGCTTTTCTGACATCATGATGGCGATACCAACATTGTGTAGCCGTTATGATATAAAAAAGAGACAACAGGCGTTGGAAACGAGGTTGCTTATTTAAATCATATTTTATTTATTTATTTATTTTTTTACACTTTTTTACTTCGTGTTTTTTTCTTTCTTCTATGTATTTGTTTTTTGATGTTTGTCGCACACCATTACTACTTGATAATGTTTAATTGAAAGATAATATTTAAATTAGAGTCCAGACACATCATTTTCATATCGATTACAAAACTAACTTATCAAGTTTATTACTAAGTGTAGCGCAAGAGCCTTATTATTAAGGTCTGTATACACGACAAAAAATTGTTTTGATAACTGATACGTTTTAGGAATGCAACAGCATGTGTCTGTATTCGTTAGGAAGAACTCCCATTAAACAAAACACACAAAGGGAAGGAAATATCATAAAAATAACTTGATTTTTAACAAAGCCTTATTACCGGTACAACATCCCTAGTGTGTTATTTTTGTGGCTTTCTATTGTGTGTATGGTTTGAAGGCTTTAGTATTTGTTACGAATTCTGTTACAAAAACGTTGGACTGTAACTTAAGTACTTTTAACTACTTATCTAATATCAGCTGATTTATTTGATTAATGAAATAAACAAATAAACAAACAAATACATAAACAAATAAACAAATGAAATAAATATGAAATAAATCAACTTAACCACCCTCAAACTATGATTTTGTAAGTTTTTGAAATAATTGTTATGACGTCATAGTTGCTACGTCACGACAGCATGTACATTTCTAAAGAAATAGTTCACAAGAGAAGTCCAAGCTCCCGCGTTGACCCGGTCGACTACATTAGTGTTTCTCTTCCCGTTTTTTCTTAATTTTTATTTTCTCAAGCTTTTCGTGGGAATGTCATCTTCGCGCTAAATGATTTCACTTTGTGTTACATACAGGCGTGTGTAGGCGCATTTCTTTTATGCTGTTAGAGAATAAACAAAGTTTTATTAGCAGTTGCAAGTCAACATGTAAATATCGATGACTTGGAAATGTAAACATTGGCGAAAAAAATGTCCTTTCATGGGTAATAAAAAGATTGAATGAGCAATCCACGAAATAAAATTTGTACCACATACGCACCGAACTTGTCCACTGGCACCATTTAATATATCTAATTAAAAATGCATGTGGACATGAGTTTGCGTGTATTATGTAAAGCCTCTTGACATCGGCGGCATCATCTTGTCATGCCCCCCGCCATGACGAGTCAAAATGACAAGTATGTAAGATCAACAAAAAAATAAAAATCCGGTCATTCATCAATGGACTCTACTTACAATAAACTTTCATGTAGACATCTTCTACGGACCCAGTCCTTAAAGCTTTTGTTCTAAAGCGAATGTGTGAAAAGGACTTCAACGAGATCTCGGTACAAAGTTGTACACACTATTTTAATCTATTTAACTAACTTTTTAATAATATTCTAACTTTAGTGTTTTGTTTACACGACTGAATAAATGAATGAGTGATATTTGTGTTGGTGATTAAAGCGATATTTTTTGTTGCAAACCAACACTGCGTCGTTCAGGACATCAGTGTGTGTGTGTTTCTTCGTATGGGTTTCCATCTAACGATAGTTCTGTTATTCTTGTCGGCTTAATATTCAATTATAAATATTTTGACGGAAACATCACAAAATAGTTTTTCCGATCATTCTCTTCCCTTTGGATGTATGGTGTGGCTTTCTTTGTACTAATCCACTCACATTGGCTCTTTAGATGAGTACAGCGACTGCTTCTGCGACCCAAAGGTTGACGAATAACCGCCTGATCATGGATTCCATGGCAACCACGACGGCAAATGAATTTATGGCGGCGCAAACGACGTGTAACAATTGCTATACGAGATTGTTTGAGTTGAAAAGACAAGCTATAAAAATTATGATGATTGAGTATCATCGAATGTTGAAAATTAGTCCGCACGCGGTAAGTTATTTTTTCTCTGTTTGTTTCTTTAACGTAACTTGTCTTTCCGAACCTAGTGGATTCGCATGCAGTGCAAAAAATATTATTTTTGCGCGGGAAGGCTCAGTTTTTTAAAAATTTAATGTGGGACGTGTGGAAGAACGGACGATAATGATTGATAGTTAAAATGTAGTGCAAAAATGTGAAGTATTCATAGTTGTCGTGTTGACATTTTAGATAACAAACACAAAACGAGAGACAAGCGCGCCATATAAATATTTTGGATCGAAACAGCGGGCGGTTTGAACTGATAGCTTTCAGCGCGTGTAACGGTCTTAGTTTGTTATTGAAAAAGAAACGTAAACAAAACTTGCTACATTTTTTTTTTTGCTAACACTGTAAAAGTTTAAACTCCATCGATGTTCATACGATGAATGACATTCAAAAAAGTTAAGAAAGTTTATTTAAAATCAGCTTTATGGCGTGGAGGAAATTCCGACGAAAATAATTTTACTGAGATATCATATTTTAGTTGTTTATAGAAAGAGGTTTAAGGTAAGAATTAAAATGGAAATTTTATATCGAGTAGCAAAGTTTCTCAATTTATATGGTGTTTTTGCCTCGTTTTTGTAAGATTAATTGTGTCAATTTCTTGAAATATATCATTATTTGGAGTTGTTGTATTGAAATATTTTTCTCAAACTCGTCAAATAAAATTATGACAAGGCCTAGATTGCTTGTACCGTTTTAAAGTCAACTTTGGTTTATCTGGTTCAACGAAATACATTCAGTAGTCCTGTTTGCCTTTTGTGGTTATGTTGTATGGTAGCTACGAAGTTATTGACATAGAACTATAAATTGAATGCGTTAATGTTTTAAAAGTTTAAGCTTCTTACTCTAGTTTTGTCAACAGAGTCAAGTGTTTGAATAATAGAGGTGTCAATTGTCACTTTCTTTTGTCTCGCTTTGCAGAAGAGTGATATGCAAACAAAATTTTATATTATTTTTGTTTTGATCTTTTCGTTGTAATTACAGCTTGATAGCCTACCGCTTCTCGTCTACCAAAATTTGCAATTGAATGAACACCACTTGATTGGCACAGTAAACGGAGTCTGCACGTATTGTGGAACACATATTGAATCGATCAAGGAGCATGCTGTGATACAAGCGACGTTTATGACGAGAAACATGCCACAAAGTCACAATCTTCTACCGTATAACAATCCTGCAAATATGGGGAGGCCTGTTGCAAGTTATGGGGAAACGACAGACAGCGTGAACGGGAAACGAGTGCAAGGTTCGTAACCATATAAATATATATCAATTCATCAAATAAACAAAATATTTAGAGCCTCTAATTTGTTATTTGTTGATTTATAGGACTCAATAATACACAACACTCCTCGTCGTCAGAAACCAGAGGAGGGAGAGATGAACCTCCAGCTCGTTCAACGGCATCTCCGACAGCTGCTCAATTTTTTGCTGAGTAAGCAAGATTTATTTCGTAGTAAAAATGCTCACCTTTAATTTGATATTGTCTAAGTGAAGCAAGTTTACAATGTGCGGTGTTTAAGATAAATACGAATAATTTAGAGCTGCTAAAAAGTACAACATACCAAGCAAAAAGAAGAAGAAGAGACACAGACGCGAAGATGATTTATTTCCAACAAATTTCAGTTATCTTCTCCGAACAGATCCTCCACCCAACCCGCCTGGTTTATTTAAGTACATGGGGAGGAGAGTAGATGGCAAAGTAAGTGATTTGGATTTAACTGTATTTGTTTATTTGCCTGTAAT
This sequence comes from Hydractinia symbiolongicarpus, assembly GCF_029227915.1. Classification (NCBI taxonomy): domain Eukaryota; kingdom Metazoa; phylum Cnidaria; class Hydrozoa; order Anthoathecata; family Hydractiniidae; genus Hydractinia; species Hydractinia symbiolongicarpus. The sequence goes on along the minus strand of NC_079878.1, from coordinate 21,643,224 downwards.
AACGATAAAATATAAGTGCACTCTCCCACAATGCTTTTTTCAGTTATTTCATGTTAAATTCTGTGATTATTTATTAGATTAATTTTTCGTTTGCATAACTTATAGGTTAGTGTCATGCTACGGATCTCACCAAACACGAATTTAGAAGAAACAGACTCGTTTATTGAAGTTGATCAGAGACGCAAACAGATCTCCGTTCTACAGCCGAAAAACTTAGAGCATGTGCCTTCGAAATTTCAATCGTTCAACTCTGCACCGAAATTATACGCCTTTGATGGGATTTTTGAGCCTGATCTTTCTCAGGTAAGTGTTACGTGACTTAACCTTTTGGTTTTGATTATAACAAATTAATTAAAGTAGGCTTACGTTTTTATTTTCTTCTATAGACTCGAGTTTCATCCACCTCCGTGCTTGATGTTCTTCACGCCGTCATCAACGGTGGAGAAGGCTGTCTCCTTTCATACGGAGCGTCTGCGACCGGGAAAACCACAACGATGGTAGGAAGTGACAACTCAAACAAAGATCTTGGTATCCTACCAGCTGCAATTGCTTGGTTGTATAGTCTTCTCGAAGATTGCAAGCAAAGAACAGGCGCTAGAATTTCCGTGCGTGTGTCCGCGGTTGAAGTAGTCGGATCAACAGAGAACTTGAAGGATTTATTAGCCGATCAAGCATCAGGTAAATAATAAAAGTTTGAGTTAAGCATAGCTAAAGTTACGGCGCTCGATTTATTTCTATTTTTAACACAACCTTAACTTTGGTTCTTACAGGTGCCGACAGCATGGACAGCACGGGAGACTCCCCAGGTGTCTACCTGCGGGAAGACCCGATAGGTGGCACCGTGCAACTGAGTAACGTTAGTGAGCCACAAGCAGTCTCTGCGGAGAAAGCTGCTTTTTATTTAGACGCTGCATTGGCTGCTAGAACTACAGGTAAAAAAATATTTTAGCAGCACAAACCTACATTTTGTGTTCTCACAAATCGGTTGGTATGGATACTCTCCCGTATATGCTGTGCAGAAACAAGGTCAATTTACTCAAGGTTTCTATTATGTAAGAAAAAATTCAGCAGCTTGACGTAAATGAAATGATTCTAGTGAATTGTTATGCAACCATATGTGTAATAACAGAGGCACGGAATGTTTTTTGTATGTTGACAAAATTGTTTGTAGAAACTGATGAATCTGGACAGAGGCAATCGAGTCACATGATATTTACTGTTCATGTTTACCAGTACAGAGTAGAAAGAAACCACAGACGCGGTCCTGGCGGTAGGTTAAATAACGTACTACGTGGTCACATTTTCAATGTGTTTTTACAAGTTATTTGTTTGTTGAGTTATTTGAGTGAGTTCGCGTGTTCGTGGTTTTGTTTACTTTACGATTCATTAAGTCGTAACTTTTAGCACCTTTGCTTCATAACTGCGAATTCCAGAAGCATGAGTAAAGATCTTTTTTTAAAACCTTATTTATAAACGTAGTAAAGACGTTAATACTGTTTTTAAACCATAAATGAAATTGATGACAACATATCTCCTTTGGTTTCGACTCTCAAAACAAAAACTTTAATTCCGCAGCTCTGTCACGATAAGTTTTGTTCTGCAACAGCTTGACCTAACTAAAACCTATTCTACATTAGGTGCTGTACCCTACTCTGGTGGAAGGTCCCGTTTACACTTAATAGATTTAAGTCACGTTAATCCAAATTTCCGCAACATACAGCACGGTGGAGCACCGAGTCATGCAGCATTGGGGCAAATCATTGTAGCTATGTTAAACGGATTCAAACAGGTTCCGTATAGGGATAGTAAAATTACGAGGTTGTTGAAGGATTCCATCGGAAATTTGACGTGCCGATCTACACTCATCACTCACGTGTCGGCAGATGAAAAGAACTATGGAAAGACCTACAACACGTTACAGATAACATCTAAAATCAACAGATCGAGAAGAAAAAGAAATAAGGTAGTTAGATATTAACAATTACGTGCATTGTTTTTTAATAATATTGTTTTGGTATCTCAAACAATGACATTGTTTCATTTTATTTATTACAGCATTGTAGTAGTTCATCAGATAACAATTCCTGTGATGAAACAGGACGGAGAAGGCGACCTTATCCCGCCATTGTCCAAACTTACGGTATCGACGATAATGGCCTCAGTTCTGATTATAACACTTCCAGTGCTGGAGAAGATTCTTGTGATACGGTTATATATATGGGTTCGAACGGTCATCTGAGTGATCGCGATTTAACGGACAACGAACGCCCTCCTTCACCGGACACTTTTAGGGCGATGAGATTAAAACTTGCATCCAGTTCGGAAGATGAGACTAATGAACCAATAGAGCTGACATCAGAGTCTGCGGAGGAGACTCCTTTAAAGAGAAATAAATTGGAAGTTTTGACGAACGTAATTGATGCAATCCCCCCCTTGAAGATAATGGAAACGTCGAATGTGGAGAAAGCAGTCAACGTCGTCGCGCCGTTAGTTATAAAGCAAGAAAATTCGACGGCTGCGAGTACAATTAGTCCGTCAACGGATAGTACTAAAACTTCACTTGTAAACCAACTGATTGAAAGTCGGAATAATGACGATATTATTTTGATGCCAAATAATGATATCACTGATGATGTCGTCGACAAAATACCGTCAGAAAAAGAACTTAGGAAAAGAGAAAAAAGAATAGCGAAATTATTAAAAGAGTCTTTAAGTAACGATGATCTTACTTCCGTCAATATAAAAAACAAACGGAATCTAGTTTCAAATGACGGATATACATCCGACATTTGTAAGAGTATTACCGACACGTACGATAAATCGAATAAATACGACGGATATATTTCAGCGCCGGAAAATAATTATAGGAAGCCTGTTCAAATTGTTCGTGGGACTGTCAGACAAAAAGAAATGGATAAGAAATTCGACGAAGTTGTGAAAGAACATTTCAATGAAAAACTAGAAGGAAATACAAGTTTCGAAACAAATAATGAGTCGAGTACTGACCATATTTCTACGTCAGTTCTATATAACAAAAACATTCAAGCTACTTCTGATGTAAATACGAATTCATTGCGAGAATCTTCTGTTGACGGCCCGCCATCGACAGTTACAGATTGTATTCGAGAATCGTCCGTTGACGGTCCTGCTGTGAGAGAAAAGGAAAACGGCGATGACTTCTGCACGAAAAACGAAACGAAAGAGCCAAAAATTAAAGATCTGAATCACGTTATAACTGTTTCAGCGGTTCCTAATTTTTCGGTTACAAAGAAGCCACCACTTCGAGATTTCGTTTCATCGCCAAAAATTCGTCAAAATTCGTCCCGAGCGGCAAATATTTCCAACACAAAAGTTTATAAAGGAAGCTCGACAAGTTTAGACAATCTAGGTTTTCGGACACCACAACTGCAAAGATCGTATTCAAAAGATGACACCATAAGTCTTGTGTCGGCGAATGAGAGTGACGCCTATGACAGCGACACGACGTCATATGCTGCCAGTCCGTCAGTAACTAGGCGACAGTCCGGACGTCCGGCACGTTTACGTTATCGTTGGTCGACCGTTTATGAAGAAGACGAAAACAAAAAAGACATTAAACCAGACAAAAATACAAACTCTAAAAACAAAAAGAAAGAAAACGCTGTAGTCCTTGATAGCGAAGCGAAGCCTGCAAGAATAATTGCATCGCCGAAAAAGTCTTCCATAAAATCACCAAAAACTGAAAAAAAGATTTTATCTCCCAAGACGAATAAAAAACTCGCGAACTCAGAAGAGCTATTATCTCCGAAAAGCCGTAAAAGATTTGCTCTGTTGTCTCCCAAATCGGAACGTAAACAGAAAAATTCATCGGATAAAAGAATGTCAGGTTGTAGCGATGCCAGCAGTGGTATTGGTTCAAACTCGTCACAAAGTCAAACACCTTCCCTACACAGCGGAGAGGAGGTTAAAATGGATGACACCACTATAGAAAAAGATACAAGCAGTCGATCAAGGCTGTGGTTGTTTGGGTAAGTAATACCCTTTTTATTGACTCGGTTTGAGCAAAACATATAGATCTTTGTATTTGGATTAATAAAAACGTATTTCTTTCCAGGCGTCACAAGTCCCGCAAAGGACGCTCCTCCTCCGGGTACATGAGTGACGGTCACGTTACTGATTCATCCGCTCGTTCAAGCAGAAGATACAGATTCTTTTCGCGCTCGAGTAAGTTTAGTATTCGTCCTAAAACACGACGGAAAATATACTGACGTACGGAATTGAACTAATGTTCGTGAAGAATCGGTAAATCCTTAATGTACGCTGGTCGTTCGCCGTAAACTTAGGATTAGGCTTTAAAAGAAACGACACAAGTTATGATGCTTTGGATATAATAAATAAACCAATTGCTTTCTTTATCTAGAATCGTCATTGTACACCGACGGACATAGCAGTGGATACGACACGTCAATAACTGACGGTGGGATGACGAGTTGTGCTGAAGATTTAACCGATAACGAATCTGTCGCCAGCACTAAGAAGAAGAGACGCTTTTTAGGCCTACGTAGGAGATCGACTAACGATTTGTCTTCAACACGAGGGCGAGTTAAAAAACCAATGTGGTTTGACAGTCGAAGATGTCAGTCTGATGACGAAGGAGTGCAAATTAAAGTTTATGAAATTGACGCTCCTGCGCAGATGAATCGACGTCGTTGCAAATCTGAGGATGCCATGGTAGGGGGCATTAATGTTTCTTAATTTTTTTATTTAAAGAAGTTCTTTATGGATCCTTATAGTTTAACAACAACATATTTTGTTTTTTAGACTTCCAGAATCCAGCCAAGAAGAATTGAAGAACTAAAAAAGCATCGAGAATACTTGAAAAGTGAGCTTCATTTGGCTTTGGATAAATTTCCATCCATAGAATATAACGCACAACTTGCAAAACTCAATCTCGATATAACTGGTATATAATCTTACTTGCACACGAGACAGCAACTTCGTTAACATACCTCTTTTGCACCAAACACTTGCTTCTTCCGACCTGTGTTTTTAGTTAATTCTTCTTCGTTACTCAGGGAACCACAACGCTTTCTAAAACGAATTTGCTGACACAATGAGCACATTATTATAGTACCAACTGCACTTGAGACTAACATATATTCGATCTCGTTTCCAGTTCTTTCTTAATTTTGGGACAGTTCAGGATTCATCCTAACATAAGAAAACGTATAAAGTCCTGGGAACGAAATTAACGCATAACTTAACTTTAGGAATAAATCTACTGCACTGCATGCTTTGATTTCATTTTGACAAAACTCATAACAGCTTTCTTTGGTAAAATATTGTAGAAAAAGTCTATATGATAAAAAACGAAGTTAAAAAGATAGGCGTTGGGCTGTCTCTCTTCAAATTTGAGAGACAACTTTTCTAGAAATCTTTTTCTCGCATAAAAAAAGGTGTAGTTAGGAAAAATTCCGCTTTATTTCCTTTGCAAACTATTACTTTTTTCCAAAGTTTACGTCCCGCGAAAAAAAAACAAGTTGATTTTATATGAGAAAGTTTAAAAGGTTATGTGGGAATCTTTTATTGTTAAAAAATCTTGATCAGTTCCCGGAATATTTAACTTAGTTGTTACCCATTCAGTTTGATATTTGGAACATATTTGCATGAGTTTTAATACTTAGTTATCCTGATTATCAATCATGCCAGCTTTTCAGCATTATGATCTCACAATTCCGCATAATTAGGTAAACTTCCAAGACCTATATCTCGAAAACCAAGATTTTTTTAAAAATAATAAGATGCGTAGACAACGTGCCAAGCTTAATTTAATAAAAACTCAACTTGTTTTCTCACAGGAGGAAGCTTTAAGGTTACTTTCTCTTTACTCCTTTATAACGTCCGCATAATTCCTACCACTCCTTACTCTCTTACAATGTTCCATCTTTAGTAATCTATGTATTCTTTCTTTAGATGCGCCTGACGTCACCAACAGAAATCAAACGAAATCGGTCAGCGAACTTGAGAAAGAAAACAATATGATCGGTAAAAAATTAAAGGTTTTAAAAAGTCACATACAAGTGGTCACGTGTTTCGACGCCCACCAACCACGTAAAGTTACGCAAATATAAAAAAAATTACTCGAATATTTCGAGGAAAAATATTTTTACTCGAATTATGAGATGAAGTATTTTCTATTTATAAAAAAACAGTTTTATTAGCCTGTTCTACTCTGGCTAGATTTAGTGTGAATATACAATTGTGAAAAGAAAAGTATATATGTACAGTAGAGTTTATGAACACCCAGACAATATAACTCATATAAATATCTTATGTTTTCCATGACGTAATGTTTTTTTCGATTTTTTGATTTATTTATTAAAGTGTTTAGATTTTGAACCACGTCAATATAAATTTCTCTACAATCCCTTTACCCTAAATCTAATAAAGTCTCTTCATAAGCAACCCTTTGCTCAGGTCTTTCATTATATTCGTTCATGGTAGAGTTTCGCACATCAGCACGTTTTTGTTTAAAAGTTTGCCCCCGCTTTCCTACCCTCCGCCCCCTCCCTTGCTTTAGTTTTGTTTGTATATACGAACGCACAAATTACGTTTCATTTTTTAGAAATATGTTTAAACAAATATAAAACGTTTATTTTTTATTTCCATCCATCCTTAAAAAAGGACTCGATTCTATTGTCCTTTGACATAACTTAGAAATTTGATAAAAAAGAAGCATTTAAATTGCACACTTTAGTCCCGTACTTTCTTCACGAGAGCTTCTAATCCCAAAAATTTTTCTGGTAAAAATCAAAATCGTCAACAAAGAATATCGAATATATCGTCACTCTTGCACGAAAGAAAAACCGCCTTTGGTTTTTTTTGCATTTAGGCGGGTATGACAAAAATCGTCTCTTAAAAAATATCAAAAATTTAACGCAAAACTTCTTGTTTATTTTCAAACCTATACAGGCGTTAAACAGCAAGCTCTGCCCGTTTAGAACAGCTATTTTTCCTGTGGTGTTAACGGCACCTTTAGAGCAGTCTTTATCAGCACGCCGCGCCAGCATCAATTAAATAACAGCTTCATGTTAACCTGACAAAAAATTGAAAAAAAAAACATTTTTCAAAAAGCAAGGCAAGAACAAATAACGTAGTTGTAAATACTTATAGTCAATTCATATAATTTCTATTTTCATAAAATACATCCAAAATATAGAATCATCACCATAAGGTATGACCATAAAATAAATAAAGTAAGCGCATGCGCAAATACAAAAACACCCTTTCCGGAAAAAAAGAAATAAATATCTTAAAATTTAGTCCAGCAACTTTGAGGACTTTCGACTGCCATTATATATTGCAAAAAAATATAAAGAAATACTTGTGTGTTGTGATGAATGTGAATAAAGAAACGTGTTTTGAAAATTTTACACGTTAAATTGTTTGTTATGAGCTGCACATGCGCAATCTGTAAAAGCAAATGAAGAGTGTTTGGGTCAAACATGCCGAACACAAACCTTGCTTGAAAGAATACGTTGTAAAAATAAAAAAAAACATTCTATCCTCCTTATTATGTAAAGAATTTTGTACAACTACAAACACACACAGTTTTGTCAATTCTCTATCTACACTACTCAATGTAGGTCAAAGTGTGGAACATCTTACTATGTATTCGTTTTCGTCTTGATTAACAAGCTTGTTTCCCGTCACTCGCTTCTGCTGTAGCTCCAACTTCATCTGGATTAGCGAGAGGATCGAGATCAGCAAATAAATTGAACCAAGCTGACATATCTTTGCCTTCTTTTTTCTTACTCTTACGGGATTGCGGAGGTGTCTTACTAACTTTATCAGAGTCCTTTACAGATGTGAAACCCTTAGGTGCGCCTTGCGTCATAGCTACAGGGTCAGCTTTACGCATTTGATCCAATAAAAATGACGGCATAAACATCTGATCGCTTTTCGTGTCGACGTCTATTTCTGAGTTAACGCTTTCATCCGTAGGTTTGTTATCTGGAACATCTTGAGCGCCGAACATCGATTGCCACTGACCAGAGAACGAATCATTGTGTTCTGTCTCTGTTATTCCTAACGACTGGTTGTTAAGCACGTCAGACAAAATATCGAGATCCGACTTTTGTGCGTCGTCGATTTGACGTAACGGTGAACCAAATAACAAGTCGTCAACGGACGGCGCAAGGGTAGCAGGAGCTAAGAAAAAACGCATCCATAAATATCCATATACGCCAAGTAATTAAAAAGCGAGAAATACACTACAGGGCGGGGTTGGAGGACAGGGGCGGTTACGAAGACTTAGACGTAGGCCAAGAAAACAACTTACCTTTTGGCTGTGCAAATCCGCCATCTTTCACATCACCAAGCAAGGAAGTTTCTGCTGATTCGCCGATAGTACCTGCTAAAAGGTTGTTTTCTTCAAATTTCCCAAGAAGATCCTCGAACCCTAAAAATTGAAATTACGTGGAATGGTGTAATTTCCGGTGTACCAGTAAATTTAATCGCTTTAGAGAACTTAGTAAATCAGCTATACCACTGTGGAAATATTATCAGTGATCTTGTATTCGTTAGAACTATGCTCTAAACTCACTTAACAATAGACAAACCAAACGCGTTTAAAAAAAAATCCACACAAAATCGTACTTAATAAAATTTGAGCTTGGCTATTTTTTGTTCATCCTAGACAGTTTTTGGGTTCACTTATATTTACTTTTTCCCTACTGTGATAAAATACAAAAAAATACTAATAAAGAAGAAACACAATATCAAAGCATAATTACCGCTTTCACCGATCTTTGTACGTTCATCTGATGCGTAATCACCAAATCCAGGGCTGATATCTTCAGACTGGTGTAACCCACCCAGCAAGTCTTCTTGTGGTTGTTGTGGAGTATTTATGCTTTGAACGTTTTGAAGAGCAGCAGAGTTCTCTTCACTCGGTGACGAATCGAACGATATTAACTTATCTTCGGCTACGTTCGAATTACCTTCCTCCGTTGCTTGTTCAGTAACTTCTTTCGCTGGCTCGATTGCTTTCGTTTTCTTATTCCTATGCCTTTTCGACTCCCTACGTTTCTCTTCCACTTCTTCATCGTCGTCGTCAACAATGCCGTTGTTTGGAATGATGTGTTTTAGTATGTTGAACTGATAGGAGGGATGGCCCTGATATTGTTGATAGACTTCGTTGTAGCTCTTCGCAGTTGACCTTAAAAACTTCACCATGGCAGCTTGATAGGGTTCTAGAGTGGCTGAGAGCAGGTTGCATCTACTCGCTGATAACAGGTCGATTTTTTGAATCACATCTCCTTTTAATTTATCGAATAATTTTTTAGCTGCTTTTACTTGAAATTGCACCTAAAAAATAAATCCAAATGCGATACAGTGACGTAGTACATTCATCATTGTGCAGTTTTTGACTATTTCAGAGACTTACACTGTTTCTTACAAAATGTGAACCTAGCATCTGTAAATGGTAGGCTTAGAATATAAAATGCCAGGAAAATACCCTCAAGTCGAGTATATAAATATCCCCTTTCATTTTTGTTGATATCCCGCCAAAGCATCTCAAAAATTTCCCCGAGTTTTCCTCTAGTTATTATAACGCGTTTCAAATACACATACAACACACTTTCCGTCAAAACATATCAGCAACACCATCACTTACGTCGCGAAACTTATCGAGTCGTTTGTAATGATCAGGGTCTAGTTCTTTCGATACATCTGCCATCCACAGCAGTCGGGCTCTGTAATCGGAACGCGCTTGCTCCATCTTATCCACTGTCAACTGCGTGTCTTGGATAGCCCGAAATCGAAACGTTTCCATTTCAGCATGTAAACGAGCTAGCGAAGATCTCAGACACAATCTATAGAAATGAGCTTTATATGGTTACTTTTGAAACAGATAAGGTAGATCAACTGAAACTTGGATCCACGCCCACTCGCTTGCGAAGTGATTACTCTACCGACTGGGCCTTTCATCTTAAATCATTTCCCAAGCAAGTGCTGTAAACAACAAAGGATCCTCTTTGCGACATACCATAAGGGCAAGCAAGAGAGGTGGTGGGTCAATTGCCACTCAATCTATAATCTTTTTCAACTTTTTGGAAAGCTAGTACAGGTTTACTATATTAAACATCTCACATTGGGTTCATCACTGACATTGAGCAAAATAAAATAATTTCTGACCCCAAGTTCCAAACACCTACCAAATGCAGATTTCAATTTTCAATAAAGGATTTTCTGTATAATAATAATAATATTAAAAAGAGGATATTAAAAAGATCTTGTAGATTTGCTTGGTTTTCCCCCAGTCACACTTCTATTTTTTGCAGGTTCGTGATATTCACCACTGAAACTTTTCGTAACAAAACACAATATGGTTATACCTTTGTTGAGCAGCAAAACTTTGTGCTTTACCGACAGCTATCATCATTTTGCCAGCTTTTGTTTTATCTGTTGTACCTTGGTCACGTAAAAAACGTCCCATCTCGTTCTCATCTTGTGACAGAGCTACGATCAAACATAACAAATAAAGATGATATAAAAAACAAAACAAAATGAATTTGAATGTTAACCAGCTATGATAATTAACTAACCAAATATTTTATTCTGGTAAAACTCAATGGCTGCCATCAACTGTATGCAAGTCATTTTAATATGACGAAAAGCCTATGACAAAACAACAGGTTCACAATCAACAGGAAAAATAAATAAATAAAAGTCAAAACCTTTCAACAAAAGAATCTGTGACAAACTCTGTACCTCTAATCTCGCATCAACTTCTGCATCACCTGCAATCACATGTTCATCCTGATCTTTGCCAAGTTTTTCTATCACCTTTTGTTTCGACCGCCAATACTTTTGTTCGATTTTTCCCTTAATGCCAGTTTCATTTGGCATTCTATAGTTTCGATAGTTGTAACCATAGCTTTGATTTCCATAGTCACCATCATCATCGCGATAAGATTGGACAGGGTAGTGCCTGAAATCAATCAACAAAATTTTAGTTTTTTCTTTACTGCTTTCAGCTGATCTTTTCTTTTTTTTTAACTAACTGAAAACTTGTATTCCACATAAGTGAGTATAAAAATGCACCACACATCAAGTAAAACATTTAAACTGCCTTGCAAAGACACACCTTTGAAAGGTGTAAAAAAATTGTTTAACATAAAAAGAGGTTTGAACGATCTATCACCAAACAGTTATTTTAAACTCCTCATAATAGTGTCACTCTTTTTTTGTTAAGACGTTTTTACAACATCAATCCATAATGTCTAAAGCATGATTTTCACAAAACAAATTATGAATAGGGAATTTGGTAGCAAAATAGCTGCAAAATATTGTTTTGATACACAAGGCACAAAAACATGTGGCAAATTTAAAATACTAATGTAAACACTCTTTTGGGTATTAAAAACAAGGCAGTTATTTTGAATTATTTTCAGTTATTAATTTTTCAAAGAATAAACACTGAAGTTTGCATTCTAATTGGTTAAAATTTTACAGGGAAATACTTTGTCACTAAAAGAAATTGCCATCCTATGATAATCTTTCATACATTAACTTACGCAAGCCACTTCTGGTAATCAGTTTATTTAGCTATATGCACCAGACCCCCAATTTGTATGACGCTAAGGTAAACATAGCAATAATTCTGTGTAATGTAGTATCCAATACAGGGTTCAAATTAAATATTAAAACTGATTTTCGAAAATTTTGCCCGAAATGTTTACATTGAGCAAAAATACAAGATCGTTTTAGCTCCATACAATCGGCTTTTGATGATTTTAAATAATAATAATAATAATAATAATAATAATAATAATAATAATAATAATAATAATAATAATAATAATAAAAAATGATAAACCTTAGACTGCCTCAGTTCAATTAAACATAGTAACATTTATAATCTGTGAAAATTGAAAAAAAAGAGAAATCAGTATTTTTCTATTTATGTCATTAATGTGCTCTTCCCATTACATTTTTTGGTCAAATGTTACCCCAAAATAGTCAACTTTTTCACTATAGTTGATAGTTTTGTTCTCAACAAAATATGGTGTTATTTAAGATAACGTTTTAATGTACTATTATTTGTAGATGCGTGATGTGATATTTTTTTTAAACAATAAGTTTTGATCTGTAAATTTTAAGTTTAGCAGCTAAACTTGATATGCAAAAAAAGACTTGCAAATTGCGATTCATGGACCATTAAGTCGAACACTGCAATATATCTTAACGCATTTCTAACAAATATAAATTTTTCCAGGTGGATACAAAGCCTTAGAATAAAACAATAAAAACATTGCTACCAGTTTTGCAATGTGTCATACAGGCTTATATTGACCCATTGAATTCTTGACCATGCTAAACCTGACTCACAGCTAATTTCACGACTCTTCCAATGTATATAGTAGACATTAACATAACTAACATAACGAAAGAATCCTTACCCTTGTCCTCCTTGGTACATTATTTTTGTCACTCTATTTTTCTGTTATAATTGGCATAGTCAGTGCTTATACTATGATCTAAAAAAAATCATATGCTCATAATAAAAACTGACATTAACAATAGGTTTGAAATTCTACAGATTATTTGATTTTTGTTTCTGTTTACTGAAAAGAAAAAGGACATGCTAATTGTGCAGTGGTGACATTGACAATAAACAAAGGCTTACTTAACACTTTTTTTTGTTCCATCATCTGCATTACAGGCAAAAAGATGCTAGCTAGAGCTTGGTCCAAAAATACTACCCAAAGAATATTCAAAAAGCTTTTTAAAAGAATTTGTGAACATTATTGCATCAACATTTTACACTTTTTTGCTCTATAGTGACTAATTACAACCCTGCTCCTGTGGCAGTACTTTACTTAGTCAAGGGAGAAAGTGTGAACAGAGAAATTGAAGAATTTGTGGTAAATGTGATGAGGAAGTTGTGATGACAGTGGACTTTAAATATAACAAACCTCCAGGGGGAATAGGAAAAGTTCATTATATCAAGAGTTTGTTGTATCAAAGGTGGGGATTCAAGAGTTCACTTATGGGGTTCGGTATATAGAAAGGTTTAGATAAATCCAAGGGGAATGGACTTTGGTTTATTATAACAAGATGGTTATTATATCATGGGTTTATTATATGAGTGTACACAGTATATAGTAATCAATTGTTTTTAAAATAGTTATATATAAAAAATCTATGTAAATAGATTCTTTGACTTGCGTACCACAGCAGATATTATGTAAGGAGGCAGAATTTTTAAAAATAACATCCAAACAGGGTTTTGTGTGGTATACAAGCCAGGTAATAAATCCTTTAGGCTGTTGTACAAATGCCACAAAGCTACAAATTCATGAAGCCACAAAGCCATTGAGATGTTGAATAAATTATATAATTGGAATATTTGAATAGGAACAAATCTGAACTTGTTCCTGTTTGTTTACCCATCCAGAAATATCATATTAAAGACAGCGTACACTATTTGATGAAACTAAAGGAGCTTTGTAAACAAAGAAATCCAATTATAACAGCATATGAATACATATTTAATAGTAACAATGTGAAACAAACATGTGGGGTAATGAATCATTCTGCTGGTGGGTTGACTTTTTAGAGAGTAAAGGATGATAGCTAGTTATCAACCTCATATATTTTTCTCATTAAATAGCTAGCTAGATTGTAACAACCACAATTGTTATTCTTATATTTGCAGCTAAAGTTTTATAACTTAACAGCGAGAACTAAAATACTAAACAAAAAACAAAAAAAATAAATTACAGATGGCTTGTCCAGCTTTTAGAGCATAATGAAAAGATAAGAAAGGAAAAGAAAACTACAAACACGATAAAATATACATAAATAGTTAGCTAAAGGCGCAAGTCTTCAACCTATGCGTGCAACAGATAAATTGTTCAATGTAAACAAACATAACATAGATGATCTAATGTTCGTGTTGAATCGGCCATTTTTGCTGACTTTTTGAGCTGGCAAATACGTGCGCATGCGCGTAAAATATCACCGCCAGACGGGCGGTGAAGTAAAACAAGAAAAAAAAATCGCTTCCCAATAAACTTTAATTTAGGGACTCCAAGTTGTGTCCTATTTCTTTAAACTTTAACTTTGGTTAAAATATCCCTCATGCCCCAGGTATAAGGCTATTGTGGCGCCGTAGATTAGTGTTTATATAGCTCTCGTACTCTGTGCGGGAGACCGGGGTTCGATTCCTCCTGACGGCGATTCAACATGGGCGACTGAATGTTACACCATAGCCCCGGGTTAACTCAAGCCATATGAGGCAAATTGGGGAGATGGCACATTGTGTGGGCCGTTGGATGTTGCTGGGAGTTTTCTAGTAGAGCGCGGGCCTTAATCAAAAAGAGTATTAAATACTCTAGGACTCTCTATCTAAGTCATGGAAATAATTAGACAGGGTATATCCCTCGATATTTGTGAGGCTAGCCATGTAAAATATGCACATCTAACTATCACTTATTATTGAAAAAATTAAAACTAGCTAATCAGGCTAAAGAAAGATAAATAAAGAGTTCCTCAATGTAGCAAGGCAGGAGTGAATTTTTCGGAAAATCGCCTTCCCTTGTGGAGTGATTAAAAAATTATTTCTAATGACACGGCTGTTTCAGAGCGGAAACTAAGACTGCGCATGCGTCAATAATTACGGCCACGTTGAGGCGCAAGATGGCGGGCGCAAATAAAAACAATCATGATAAATAAGTAACTAACTTTTTGAAATCGCTTTTGCATGATAGAATCTATTTCAGTGGATTTAATTTAGTTTTTTAAAGCATTTCAACACGCTGGAAGCTAAATCTTTCTTTTACCTTTGCGACAAGCATGCTGTTGGAGTAATACTGTGGCAGTTTTGAAGGCATACTTTTTTTTGTTAAAATTAACATGGCAACTTGTTCCAACTAATTTTTGGTTTTGTGGACGTTGCGAAGTTATGTGGCTGGTGTATTATATATTTTTGGAAAGCTGAAAGGCTCATCTACAAGGTAAGAAAAACGAAAAAACTGTATCAGTACTTCTGAAAGAATGCTAGAGCGCTGAATTCTGGCAATAAAAGTTAGTGTAAAACCTGAAAATTTTAACTCCCTCTTTGACATAATCTACTGTATGATTTATTGTAGGCATTAAAACTGTTGTAGTTTACTAAGCTAATATTTCACAGAATAACAACACTAAACAACATTCTATATAAACAATTCTGTAACTCTAAATAAGGTTTCTGCGTCTCATACACTACTAACGTAAGCTCGACAAAAAGTCAAATAAAAATGAACTATGCATGTAGTAAGCTAATTAACTGTTCAATTCTTTTTCTTTCTAGACCAGCTGATCCACCTTTGAAATAATGCAAAGACTAAAGGAGCTTGCAAAGTAATGCTAATATGCAGTTAAAGATATAACTAGCTATCTAAGCTGTAAGTCTAAAAGTTATTCTTCACGTGCAATTTTTCTTTTTTTAATTTTTGGTTTTAATTGGCTCGATTCAGGATTTACATTAACAAAATGTTGCTTTAATGTATTTCGTAACCGCTCGACTGGGTTTTTGATGCAGCTGTACCTGCTCGACATCCTGTTGATTTCATGATGCAAGCTTTCTCCACCTTAAAAATGTTATAATTTGACATTTAAGCTAGCTAGCTACACATTTTCTGAAAAATAACACATTTTGGTAAAAAACACAAATTTTGGTGTTACCAGGTTACAAATTTAAGTGGCTGTTTACCTTGTTCGCCATAAAACCCAAATCCAACATTCCATTTTGCTATGAACTCAGTGACATGATCTTCAAGCATATGCAGTTTTGGTGAAATATTAACTTTTGGCCAGTTAGTTCGCAGATGCATCATGAATTTATTAATTGAAATTTCTAGAATTATGTACTATATGTATATTATTCTTTCTTTTTGTTTTGTTTTTGGCACATGAAATTTTAAAAAAAACTTATTTATTATTAAAAAAAGGAACAAGTTTCTCACCTAAAGCCAGTATTTCCTCACATGACAGATATTTTGCCGAATTGTAAATGTTATGAACTTCTGCAAAGTAAGTAAATAACATGTCGTACTTATCCATTTCTAAATTCACACTGTGAATAAGCTGGTCATCATGCTTTTGTGCTGCAACAATCTCTTTAATGCTGGATGTTAAATTTTGGATGTTTTCTTTCTATAAGAGCAAGATTGTTTTTTTAATTTTCTTTAAATATGTTATTTTTAAATTGCTACATTATTGTTAGTATTAACAAACCTTTAGCAATTTATGTACATGGTTGCCGATAAAACTTTGGCCATGGTAGGCCTGACGTTCAACACCCATTTTTTGCAGCGTTTTATCTATTGAAGAAGCACAAGGACCAACACCTAAAATAAGATGAACAAACTATTAAACATAGCTTTAGATTGGAGAGAATATAAGGCTTGCATCATAAGATCAGAATGAAAATTATAATTTTGGAAAGTTTTTTTTCGGGAATTAAATTTCTTGGAATTTCCAGACAAAAAAACATTTGCGAATATCACAAAAAATTACTTAGGTAATAAAAATGATCATACCCACTAAAATTCTTTTGTTGTTTCCCAAGGTTGAGATTTCTAATTCTAATTCTGTGATTTTCTTCTCAGTTTTTATTATACTTTTCTCGTACGTCAGTATATTTCGTTGTAAGCCACCAGATATTACAAGCCAGTTTAACTGATCTTGCTGGTTTGCTAATTTGGCTTTTTCATCTTCCAGCTTTTGCTGCAAGTCATTTGTTTCTTTAAGGACTTCGATGTAGTCACCATAATCTGAATCCAGTTCATTGTCTTCTGTTGCCAACAGCAGAGCTATTTTTACATCATAGTCTTGGCAAGAAGACTCAAACATTTTAAACATCTTTTGATATACACCCAAGGAAATATGAAGACCAGGAATACAGACCTAAAATTAGGTGTTTATATAGATTTTATTTTGGGATTATTAAATCAACTTGCAGTGGAAAAGCATAAAAATATGATGTATACTTGATCAATAGGTATGTCAAAAAATATGTTGTCAATGACATTATAAAATTCTTTCGCATTTTTAGGGCTCCCACCACTTTCACGGAAATCTGCTAAATTTTCTTCAAGTGTCGCCAGTGACCTTTTCTTAAATTTCTTGCGAGTAAACACTGGGATGTTCATTAGTTTTGAGGTAATGTTGCAAAACAAACAGCTGTGACGCCCTAAACACAAATGTTAAAGTATACATATTTTATTAGAAACTTTTAAAAATAAACCATTTTTAACTATGCATTTCCCATATCTGCGTAGTAAAAACCCATTGTTAAACTACAGGAACTTTATGAAGTTGCAAAAAAAGTTCTGTAAAAATTAATTAATTTTGATTATCAACTAGCAACTTGCCCCAGATCTTAAGTAATTAATATTTACCATTTGCACCAGTTATACCATACATTGCACACAGAAATTCGTAGTCGCCATACATAAATACACGGAATATCGACTCTTTATATTTGACTTGTTGCAGCATTTTTATTTGTGGTCAAAAATTAATTAATTTTGATTATCAACTAGCAACTTGCCCCAGATCTTAAGTAATTAATATTTACCATTTGCACCAGTTATACCATACATTGCACACAGAAATTCGTAGTCGCCATACATAAATACACGGAATATCGACTCTTTATATTTGACTTGTTGCAGCATTTTTATTTGTGGTCGAAACCGTTCAAGGCAGACTCTTAAGTTTGTTCTTGTGTCTTTCCCTAATTTAAAAAAAAAATATAAAAAATGTTTTGATTTCTACTTTAGATCACTTAGATCATTTCTACTTTAGATCACAATTAGACATCACATGCATAGAATTTTGGAAATTCCAGTTTTAATTTTTTTTTTTTCATATTTGTAATATATTGCATTAATGTTTGTTACCTTCAAAAATGCTAAACATTATTGTGTTTTCCTTCTTGTTTGGGTTTAGAACATTGCCTATTTGATATGCCATTTTAAAACTATTTCCTCCATGGTCTCCACCAATTTTAACATGGATCTCATTGTCAGGAATGAAACTATGTTTTACAAGTAAATTGTGACATTCTAGCTTTTTGAGTTGATACAGAATGTGGCCAACTACATTATACAGATACCCCCAGGGCCTAGGTATAACGGATACCCTGTTTCCAACTGATAATTTGGTGAGAGGAGCCAGCTCAACTCTCAGTCCTTGGCCTACCCATTCAGCAGCGACACTTCTTGCTTTTTTTTCTGATTCAATTTTTATGTTGAATGTTTTCAACCAACGTGATATTTCACGTAGTTGATTCCATGGCATGTTTAAATTTGATTTCATTGCTGTGATGTGATTGGCTGGAATAATGACTTCTGTACCCAAATTTTTAATGATAGTATTTCTGTCACTTTCTTCCATAGACTTTAGCAGTGCTGTGGTCTGTTTTGTGACAGATTGGGTTTCTTCACCAGACATCAGATGGATTAACTCCTTGGCTGTATTTGCTCTTTTCCGCACATTCCTTTCACATGTTTCATCAGAAGACTTGCGAGGAATTCTAATGGGTGTTATTGTCAATGGCTAAAATATGGAACATATGTTATTAATTTGTTTTATGTAAAATGTAATATTACTATTAAAATTATCATATTGTTACAGACAATTATGTGTACATTATTTTTAATATAACATAGCATAGTTTTGTATTTTTGTATAAAGTAGTTATACACATTTTTTATATAAGATCACTTAACGATGTAGACGCCTTAGCATTTAGGGTGGGCACATCAAAATTTTAGTAAATCTCCTAATATATAGAATGGTTTTTATTGACCCCCAAAACTTCCTATATTCTGTGACCCCTCTAGCCACTTACTTATATTTATTATTATTTTTAATTATTTACTCTGAACATTTTAAAATTTGTCTTGTTCTTATTATGGCTTGTTTTTTGTATAAAAAATGTGTATAAGAAACATTTCACTGGAATTGTAAAAAAATGATAACCTAGGTATGCACATATATAGACATATACAAAAGCAACTTATTTTCAGTTTTGATTTCAGCCTTAAAATTGCTAAGATCAAAATTTTTTGCTTTATCAGCCGTTTGAAAATCAGTTGCTTGTTAAAAAAAGTCAATGTCAAATCACTTTTACTGAGTCCACTCCATACATAAGTAATCTTACTTGTGAACTTCCACTGGGCAATTGGACAGTTTTATTCGGCAAGTTTGACTGCTGCATTTTTATTCCAACCACATGAGCAATGCATTCTTCTACCTTTTTCGGTACAGGCTTGGAAGGGCTCAACTGCATCATCTCTAGTGTTGTAAATGACAATGCTGGAGAGCATGTGTGCGATTGTGCAGACAGCAGTTTAAATGAACAACCACATGTTCCCTTGACAACTCGTGTGTTTAAAATCCTGGAAATGCACAAACCAGGCGAGACATCCCCGGGTGTTGTTGGGATGCTGCAGGTGGGACATCTATTTGAATTTTCCAACCAATTTGTTAAACACAAGGCACAAAACACGTGGTTACATTGGTTTATCATTAATGGCCTTTTTAAAATATTGCTACACAAAGCACAAATCAGATGTTCCCAGTTGCCTTCACTGATATTTATGTCTGAGAGAACGTTTCCACTATAGTCAAAAAGTTCAGAGGTTTTTCTGTAAATTTTATTAAGTTCTAGGGGTGTCCAAGTTTTTTCTGCGGAATCCACAGCTTTGTGTGTTGGGTTACCACCGCCCCTTCTTTTCATAGGTTTGCCACCTCTCTTTTTTTGTGCACTTAATATGCATGTTTTGCACTCGGTGTCTTTATGTGTATACCATTTAACAGGCACAATAGCGGTAGCTGAGTCACGTTTTAGGACATTACTTATTGTAGCAAAGCACGAGTGACAGAATTTTTTTGGGTGAATGCCTGCCCGATCAGAATAAAAATCAGCTCTGAAAATACTGTCCAAGTTCTTTATGTGCTCTTGGACAATATGTGATCGTCCAGGCAGAGTGTTTCCACATATTCGACACAGCTTGTTCAACCGAGCTAGGTGTAAATCCCCAGTAGCCATCTTGAACTTTAACAAAAATTTTGAAAAAAAAGTACCTAATGTTTGATACAATATCAATTCGTAATGTACTGATACACCTACAGTTCTTTTTTTATTCGTATCTCGTAACTATCTTGGAATGATTTTTATAAAAATTATCTGTGGGATAACTTCGTATCTGAAAATATTTTGCTTTAAGTTGGCATGGTGTCCACAGTCTTCAAAATGGAGGTTGAAAGTTTTTGTTTTGTTTTAGCTAGGCAACAAGCGAATAGCTTTGTATTTGAATTAATCTTATTGGTATAGGACTATATTTTATTTAAACCACTTAGTTTCCAGTCCTTAAGTTGGTTTATGTGATTAAAATGCCTATTAAACCTGGTGCTAGCTACCCTAAAATTTGTTTACTTTTAAGCGCAACTCGCCCCAGTCCTTATTTTAAATTTTTTTTTGACATGCGCAGTCTGAGTTTCCGAAATCTCGCTAGCTGAAACAGCCGTGATGAAGGCCTTTTGAAAAAAACGCCCCAAATTTCAATTCGATGAAATTTAATTCGAGAAGGTTGTGTAAAAAAATTTTTCTATTTTGTTTTTATTTTTCAATATTCTGCCGAAATAAAGCTAAGCTACACTAAGTTCTTCGTTAAAAGCGTTTTTAAGAAGCGATTTAAGAAGCGTTTCAGTTTAAAACCGCTGGGCGGTTATTTCGCCATTTACGTTACCTTGAATTTCGCGAGTCGATATTTCACATCTCCAAAGTAGAATTTCTTGTATGAAAACTTATAGCTAATCCTTAAACTTCTTAACAAGCAAAATCAATGACCAACATTCTTCATTTGAATTAGCGCTATAAAGCGAGTTTGAGACGAATCATCGACCTCATCTCCAGGGTCTTGTGACCCCTAAGTTGTTGCTACGATGTGGCAAACGCGTCCCAAGGGTCTTGTGGCCACTGAGCTGTTATTACGGAGTGGCCACTGTAAACTTCATCAACAAGACAAAATTCCCTGGGACCGAGGTTGACGAATCATCTATTCTGTTGGAGACAGCAGTTAAAGATTTTTAACTTTCTCAAAAACACAATGAAAGATATGAATTAGTTATGTAGATTTATTAATATTATCGTCTGTGACCAATCTGTCCTACTAAGCTTGTTAGTTTTTCACATAGAATTGAGGCGAAGTGAGCAATGTCCATCTTCACCATCACCTCAGTCTCTCTGACAGTCTGCACATGAACAATAAAATGCAATTTTGCAGTTCAACAATTTGGTGGGATCAATGAAAGTTATTCGTATAAATAAAAACTTGATCAGAGCTAACAAGTAAGAACACAAAAATAATTTTGGGATCACTGCCACATTTCTTTAAACTGTGTAATTCCAACTTCGTTCCTGAGACACAATATGCCCTGGAGACGAGTTTGGTGATTTCTTATGTGTTCCGTTTTTAGCTTAAGTTTTAAAATTCAGCCTCAGCCATGCCTGTAAATTTATGATTACAAAAAAGCAGGGTTTTATCTTTAAAGATGCTAAAATAAATATATGTAATAACAAGAGAAGTATATTTTATATAAGTGATACACAATTAACTGAACTTTATATAATCCCTTGAAATAAAAATCAACCCCGTTTCCAGAGGTTCTTGTCTTTTTGAGGTCAGGAACTCTGTCAAGTATGCGCTTGACCTGAGGCAACAAACCCTGGTAACGAGGAAGAGTAAAAATAACATAGTTATCAGTAAATAGTTACCTAAAAATATGTTGTAAAAAAATTAACATACATATGCAGTATTATCTCTCTTATATATGAAGTGGAGGCGAAAAAACAAGATTCGTTATATAATGACCGATGGAATTTTCCGCATCACTACTATACTTATAAACGGCGGTGGAAAAAACACTAAAGAAAAATTTATATAAATTTATATAGATTTATAAGATTTCGCTTGGGGAAAAGCATCTAGAGCCCTTTCTGTACATCAAAACGCTTTTTTTCGAAACGCTGCATCATAAAGAGTATTTGCAACAATATGTGCAACAAATGGAACAACAACGTTACAATGAAACTATGAAGATTACCATATATAAATAAACCATAAATACCAGTAACGTATTCCAATAGTAACAAAAATATTATTGCGTCTATAACTTAAAATATAATAAAACCTGTCGCGAAGCAGATCCACTTTTTTGGAGTTTCAGTTTTCTGTTAAAAATTGATAATAAAAATATCTCCCAGTTTTCGGTATGATTTATAAATCTTACAACTGTGCTTGATTCAGCAAGAAGTATGGTCCTTTGTTAGCTATCAATTCTTGGTGTGTTCCCATTTCAACAATTTTTCCATGCTGAACAACAACGATAAGATCAGAGTTTTGCACGGTTGATAAACGATGCGCTATAATGATGGATGTACGGCCTTCCATGGCTACATCAAGTGCTTCTTGTACAATCTAAGGAAAGAAAGAATATCATAGCGTAATAAACTAAGGTTTTGGAACCTAGTGGATAGTCCAAGCAAATAGGCAGCGAGATGCCACCTTTAACTAGAATAGTTTTGTTAGCGCTGCAGTTAGAAACTAACTATACCACACAGGATAGATCTCGCAAAAAAGGATGAAAAATGGAACGTCTTACATTCACATAATTATAGTCTGCCTGAATTTGACAAAATATGGTGAAAAGTCAAATACGGGTACTCGTCCCCCAAAATGTCCTGCAAGATTTTAATTTATCATTTTTCAACATGAAATGACCCCTTAACGAAAAAAAGGTAAAACTATGTCTATAAACAAATTGTTAACGTCTCTCCAATGACTACCTTATAAATGCTGACATCAGCATTTATGTCATATTAAGGCAGTTTTTTAAGCATTTAGTAGACCATACCTCTTACAACAAGTAAGATTCACACGTACCATTTTTTATCCTTCCTTCAAGATCTTTCCAGTGGTACAAGTACTTTTTTAAAAAAGTGACTTTTAAATTTCATTTGCACTTCCCGTACATGAAGTTGTTTTTCATATACAGTCTGCAAAATACCACATAACCACCTAGTTGGCCCAAAACCATAAGTTGTATAGACTTCCCAAACAATAAGAGAATTTTGCCTTTCAAGGTGGCCAAACGCGTCATATGAGAATGCACTAACTACAGTTCTTTATTCAGTCTGAAGAAATTCAAAATTTTTTTTTTACTGTCACACTCCATTTCCTCCCCCCAAAACCTTCACTTGCAAAACCAATTCGTTGGCCGTAGATAGTCAAAAGAAAACAAAAAAGAAAATCTTATTCGTAAAAATATTTTAAGTATAAAAGTCAAGTTTTTAAATGTTATTTGCTTATAAAAAGCTATGTATATGCAGACTTAGAGCAATTTGAAAATAATAGAAAAAACACTATATTTCTGCTACAGGGGAAGTGAATTACACCACAATAACAATTGACTTTGCTGCAACGCAATAACATGCGTTTTACCTTTTCACTTTCTGAATCTAGGGCTGAAGTAGCTTCATCAAGCAACATTATTTTGGGATTTCTAATCAACGCGCGGGCAATTGCAATTCGTTGCTTCTGACCGCCTGAAATCAACGTTCCCTTCTCTCCAACCATTGTATCGTAACCCTGAAATAAAAAAGAAATATTAAATAAAAAAAGTGAAATAATATTAGTAATAAATCATTCCTTATATGATAAAGTTTTCCGCCTTGTAGCTCAAAAAAGATATATTGGAAATGTCACACATTAAAGTGGGGTTTACACTTCATTCGCCGTAGTCGCACGAATAAGCGTTTATGAATCTGCACATGCGCAATACTTATTTTAAGCATACAACGTTATTTTCTTTCATTCGCCAGCATTCGTCGCAGTAGTTGCAATAAGTTCAACTACCACGGCGAATGGGAATTTATTAACCAATCAGATTTCAAAATAGAAAACGAGTGCAATATTGAATATCTGATTGTTAAGTATAATATTGAGTATCAATATCAATAAATAAAAAAGTGCTGAAATGTGCTGAAATAGTGTAAAACTGCTGGTACCAAACTAAAAAATAACTGACTCATTCAGTATGTGCAGTTGTTTTATTTTTCGCGCTAGTGTGAACTGCATTCTTTCATTTGCAACGATATTTTGTATTCCCCTTATTCGCACGTCTACGACGAATAGACTGTAAACCCACCTTTACATCGGAACTTAAAATTGTTTGGTTACTGTAAGCGTTGCTGCTTTGTTTATCATACCGTATGATAACAATAAGTATTTGGAAAATACAGATAGAGATTGCACAAACCTTTGGTAAGTTTGAAATAAAACCGTGTATATTGGCTTTTTCAGCTGCAGCTTGGACTAGCTCATCTGCGATCTCCTCGTCCAGACCATATTTAATATTATCTTTTATGCTGCGAGCAAATAAGACTGGTTCTTGTGACACTAAACCCAGCTGCGAACGCAACCACTTGACGTTGAAATCTTTGATGTCGTGATTATCGATTTTAACTGTTCCTTCAAAGGGGTCGTAGAATCTTTCTAATAATCCAACACTGGTGCTCTTGCCACACCCAGACGCGCCAACCAGCGCCACTTTTTGACCCGATTTTATTCCAAATGATAACTGCTGCAGAACGTTGACGTCAGGCCTAGTTGGATAGTTGAAAGACACACTTTCAAAGTCGATGTGTCCATCAACTTTCTCCTAAAAATAGTTTTTATGAAAGTTTTAAAAAAAGACCTCAGCGGCAATGCAATAACACTGAAACGTTCTATCTTAAAGCCTGTACTATTACCAACGCTCTCTCAAAGCTTGTACTGCTTACCATTCGAAGGTTGCTGGATTACTAGCTCTCTCTCTCTCTCTTTCTGAAAGCCCGTTTAGTTCCCAACCACTTGTAGTGGTTACCAGCCCTCAATCAAAGCCTGTTTAAATATCAGCTTTTTCTTAGAGTCTGTCTAGTTGCTAACCCTTTCTTATATTCTGTCCAATTATCAGCCCTTTCTGAACTGTCTGGTTAGCAACCCTCTTTTAAAACCTGTCCAGTTATTAACTCTCTCTCTGAAATCCTGTCACTTAAAGTCGACTGGTTACCAACACTTTCCCTAAAGCCTGTACTGGTTACCAATCCTCTCTAATAACCTGTCCAATTACCAACCCACTTTCAAATGTCTGGTTATCAACCCTCTTTCAAAACCTGTTTAGTTACCAACCCTGTTTTTGTCAGTAACGCTCTGGTAACGCCTGTATAGGTTAACGTTACAATACGTTTACGTTACGGTAACAAATTATTCTTACTAGACGAGATCCACTTGTACTAAAAGCATTGATAGCAGGAACACGGTCAAGCAGGTTAAAGATACGAGCAGCTGACACTTTAGCCGCAACATAATCAGGAGCAAATGAAGCAATTTGACCAGCAATCATCGCGCCGAACACTGCAGCTAACACAACTCTATAAACAAAGACATATATTGTTTGATAAATATTAGAAAGGCGCACTTCTGAAAACAGTTTCGTTCAAACGTGCCTTCACTACGTGTTCATATAGCCCTTGACGCGATCTTGTAATATTAACAATAAAAATAACAATTATAATAATAATAATAACAACGAGAGATTCGCGTATCGTACTTGAACATTTCGTCAAATGTTATTTCTTCATCTTGCACTAGTTTACCACCGAGAGAAAATGCAGCAGCATTCGCTAACATCATAAGTGAGCTCGATAAACCAAACGTAACGCCAAAAACAAAAGACTTTCGAAGAGATTGCCTAAACAAGCAAATATGCATAACAACAAAAGCAATTAAAAGGAAAAGCAAATAAAATAAACAAACATACAAACAAACAAGCAAGCAAATACTAATAAAAATAAACAAGCTCAAACAAGGTACCTGTACGGTTGCTCAATGAGTTCAGTATATTTCTCAATAAAGTAGCTCTCCCTTCCAATCGTAGCGACAGTCCTTATGTTCATAATAGCTTGATTAGCCAAAGCACTCGCATGAATTAGCCTTTTACCTTCTTCGGCAGCGAAGCTTGTGAAAATTTTCGTATGAGCTGCACCAGCAAACAGTAAAAACGGAGCAAAAGCGATAATCACTAAGGTGAGTTTCCAACTGTAACCGAATGCTACGCCCAGAGCTAACAACAACATGAATACAACTTGTATCATCGTGTTCAAACGACTGCTGGTAGCCTAAAGAACATTGAAGACTACACATAGGTATTATTACTACAACTTGTGAATATCAGAAAAGCCGTTTCTTTACAAGTAACACGCATTTCGAACTTATCCATGTTTACTTGTGGTGTTTACAGTGGGCTTAGAACTTGGTTATTTGGTTAGATCCAAAATCTTAGATGGTTTTAATTATTTTTGCTACGTCCGCACATCCCAATTCCTCGATTTTGTTAATTCTTTTCGGGGGGATTGTTTCATAATGCGGACATGTTGATAACCGGGCTACATCCCTAGCAAGGTAAAACGTTTTCAGCTAACTGGCTGCAGAGTACCGGCCAAGTGAGGCTGTTTGGCCATTTCAAGAAATACTAAAAAACTGCCTTTTTCACAAGCATTATGTCCGGGGTTAACTAGGGAAAAACAACGAGTGTAGTGCTATGAGGCGAACTTACTCCATTCACGTTTGATGCATCAGTTGCAAGTCTCGCTGTCAATTTTCCGGTACTGTTATCTGGATGGTCAAAAAATGCAATTTCCTACAAAAAAAATTATCCAACAAAGGTTAAAACAGAAGCAAGACAATAAATGAAGCAGAAAGATGTAAAAAAATTAAAAAAGATTGAAGCTCGATTTCTAAAATTTTAGGCTCTATCATCGGACACCATTTTGTTTTTCTGTGCAAAATTCGAAGAATTTAACTTATTCATTTTGAAAATATTTTCCCAGAAGTAACTAAATACATAGAATAATATAGCTGTGTATAACCAAACATGCATATTTTGAAAATGTGTTAAACATTGGTTTTTATAGAGTGTAAGTCTTTTCCTTGTTCGTTCAACCGTGTTTTAATGTCATCTTATTCTCCAACAGTTTCAACTTTGGTCAAGCGCTTTAACAATTATTTAAGAATCACTTTTAAGAATTATTTAAAAATCAAAATGTCGATTTTCTTGAAACAACACAAAAAAATACGATTCTTATTAAAAAAATGCGTTTATACTCAGAATAATCACAAAATGTTAAACCAAAAATATCTAAAAACATTTTTTAAAAAACGTCATTACGACAATTCGCAATACCTGTTTCAGTATCGCTGTGAATGTCATTCTCCTTAATCGACGGGTTAAAATTTCTCCTGCTATCCCAAACAGGTAAGCCTAAAAAACAAGAAGCACTTTTAAAATTTCATTTTCTGTGATTAGACATAGCTCGTAAAAAAATGTATTCCTTACAGAGAAAAATAATGATACGCAATCCACAACACCCAGGGCTAAAAACCCTAACGCCCATTTCCGTGACTCCTCTTTCATTTGCTCAGGTGGTTTTGTAAAAGTCTAAAAGTAAAAAACAAGCTATGTGCAAATCCTTCCCAGCATCGGCATATACGCTCAATCTGCATAACACAAAAGATGGCAACCCTTTCGTGATTTTTATTGGTTGTTGAGAAGATCCGTTGCAAACTCTTTTAAAGTTAACTTATCTCTACACGTCCCAAACAATAACAAATAAAAAACGACAAGATACAGAATGTTGGAAGCTGTAAACTGTTGCTGTTTGACCTAATATTTCTTAAAAAAAACATACTTACTACAAGAAGCTCGCTGAGTATAACGGCGAATGCTACAGGAAAGGCACCAACAATAGCACTGAAAAAGCCACCCACAACTAAATAAGGCCATTCTGTTTTATTTAAAGCCATAATTCTCCCTATACCAGCAGGGGGTGGTTTATAGTCCTCTTCCTTTTCACTCTTCGAGTCTTTCTTCACATCCTAAAATGTTAAAGATAAAAGAAGTTTATTTCTCTTGCTAACAATATTCTTTCCTGCATTCTTGTAATATCGTTAGTCCTTCCCCAGTCCTTAAAAATTCTATAGGAACCCGTCCATCAGGATAAGCACTATTCAAAAAATGCCTCCTTTTGCCATTATTTTGGATAAACATTCTTTTGGATAAATCCTTATATAATTGCCTTGATGAAAAACTTAAAAATTAAACAAACTATTTACAGAATTTTCACTTTATCACATTTATTAAAGTTCTTACAATCTTTGTGGCATAAAATGTTCATTACAACTTTTCAGCCAGACTAAATAAAGAAAAAAACATACAACTGTTGATTTTGCTCTCATCGAATGTCTTATAGATAACTGCTTTGAAAGTTTGACGGAAACATTTCGTTCTTCTTCGCTTCCACTAGACATAGCAGAAATGCTGCGCATAAATTTAGCTTTAAGAATTTCATCTAAATATATACAAAAATTGCAAGTTAAAAGATCCAATGCTAGGCGACGATTTATGCCATAATATATATTTCCAAAATTATTTTTTTTTCAGGAAGTGTAATATAATACATAATAAATATAATACACGTTGGTGTAAAATCTCAAAAAGTGACATTTTTGGATTTTTAAAGATGGTTTTCAGTACTCCTTAGAATTGCATAGCCTTAAATGTTCTTAAATGTTCGAAAACATTGAAGCCTTATGTTCTTATATAGTCTGTTCTAACAGGAACAACCGTGTATAAGAGTGTTTTTTCCTTCTACCTGAAGATTGGAAGGCATTACAGTACCTTTCTCTGTTTCGGTTAAATCTTCCTCTTCCAATTCGTCTGCCATTGTTTGTAGCAAAACAAGCTGGTAATATACCCCTTGTTTTTCCATTAATTCATTGTGCGTTCCAATCTCTGCTACTTTTCCATCTTTTACAGCCACGATTGAGCTAGCATTTCGGACAGTAGATAATCTATGTGCTATGATAACAGTTGTGCGTCCTTCGCTAGCCTAATGCGAAACATTTTACTTTTTAACACGGTTTTGTAGTTATGACATTTCTGAGCATAAAAAACAAGATTTTCAAAAATGAATGTGAATGTGATATAAAATTGTATTGTTCTTCAAAAATCAACAAACACAATAATATTTTTTCTGCTAATCGAAACCCTCCTCCAAAGTCGTAAAAAATCAAAATTTTTCGACAGCAACCATAGATAAAAACAGGAAAACACACACACCTTATCCATAGCTGCTTGTACAATAGCTTCACTCTCAGTGTCAAGAGCTGAAGTAGCTTCATCAAACAGCAATATCTTTGGATCACGAATTAACGCTCGTGCTATTGCAATTCTTTGCTTCTGACCACCAGATAATTGAGCACCTCCTTCACCAACATTTGTGTCGTAACCCTAAATAACATCAAACAGCTAAAGTTTTAGAATTAAATCTCAGAATAGAATCCTGCATTTAATTTAAGATGACTTCTTTGGAACTTTATAGGGGCTTTCCAGTGCTCAGGACAACTTTCTATCAAGAAATGGCACAAGCAAGTTTAATTTTTATTGAGTACCCTATATCAAGGGGTAACATACATTTTACTGTCAGTCTTTTTTAGTAAATAAAGATGTTTAGGCAAAATAAATTTAAAAATTGAGCTGTTCTTGGTTCAACTGTGTAAAAAGCAGTTACACCAGCCTATGCAATATGAATTAAAACATATTTGCAATATTCTTACTTTAGGCAATGTCATGATAAAATCATGTGCATTAGCATTTTTAGCTGCCTCTTCCACTTCACGCTGAGTGGCACCAAATCTTGCACCAAACCTGATGTTTTCGGCAATCGTCATATCAAACAAGACAGGTTCTTGACTGACAACACCAATATTTGAACGCATCTCTTTTAAATTTAACTCCCGTAAATCTTCTCCATCTAGAGTTACCTAAATATTGAGAGGCACATGTTATAATACTAAACATATACACACAAACTACATCAGCAGTTGATTACACATCAGAAAATATATATCCACCTTTCCCTCCTCTGTGTCATAAAATCTTTGAATAAGCTTAACAATAGTGCTCTTTCCGCAACCAGATTCCCCAACCAACGCAACAGTTGAACCTTTCTTAATAAGCAAATTGAACCCATCCAGAACCTAAATTCAAACATAAATACATGGTTTGTTATTACATATTAAAATATCAATTATATCAACATTTTATATTTCTTATGTTTATGCTACGACAATGAGATTTGATCATTTTAACAAGATATTCAAAACCCATTACCTTTACTTCTGGTCTAGATGGATAACGGAAATGAACATTACTTAGTTCAATGTTACCATCTACTTCCCCAACTTTCTTTCCTGTATTTTCTGCTAAAGAATCTATTATAGGAACCTAGAAAAACGAAGTTAATGCAACTTATAGTAGAATTAATCAGTAATCGTCACACAGAATTAAGATTTACTAATTAATTTAATTTGGCTATTGGTTCATGTAGAAAAAATCTGAGATTATTTTCCATTTTTGTAATAATAAGCCAGTTTTGTGTGTGACAAGCATGGTGGATGTGGATATCATTCACAAACTACAACGAAGAAGGATCAGAAAGTTTTAAACAAGACTTACTCTTTCACATATTTTAAAAACTTGAAATGCTGCGCCCCTAGCTGCTGTAACTGCTTCAAAATTTGGAGACACTTGTCCCAATTGTGCAGCACCAATCATAACACAGAAGAAAACAAGCATAAGTTTGCCAGATGTCAGTTCCTCATCAGCAACCATTCTTGATCCATACCTAGATGGATATTTAAAGCTTTATTATACTTTACAACACTGATTTACATAAAAGCAGAAAATAATTTGAAAAGCACGTACCAAAATGACAAAGCATAACATGAAAAAATAACAATATGAAAAAATCCAAATGATCCGCCCATTGTTGCACCCTTCTTTATTCCAGCCTTTTCCGCTCCTATCAATTTTTGATCATATCTAAAAAATAAAGTAAAAACATATAAGCAAAGACAAGTTTGAAAGTAGTATTTGGTACCCTCATTACAAACTGTTTCTCTTTTAGCTTTCTGTGAAAACATTCAATTGTTACGTAACACTTGAAAGTGAAGGTGGTAATAAATTTTCTTATGGAGCATTACGTGTAGTCTAACCTTTTTATTTCATCTTCTTGTCCCCCAAAAGCAACAACAGTTCGTATCGAACTAATCACCTCCTCTGCTACAGCTCCTGCTTCAGCATATGCTGTTTGTTCACGGGAAGTAAAGGCTGCTACAACTTTGCCAGTGATTCCACCTCCAATAATAATAGCTGGTGTCAGTGACAAAATAATCAGTGTCAGTTTCCAACTGTAAGAAAACCCAAGTCCAAAGCCAGCAAAAAACATTGTTAATGCTTGTACTGTCATTCCAACTTTATCGCCGATACCAGATTGCATTTTTGTAAGGTCACTGAAAAAATGGTTTTTTTATAAAAGATGTCACTAATTATTATTATTACTTAAACTTTATATTTCTTAAATAACATCAACTTACTCTGACAGTCGAGATGTCAAACCCCCTCCTTCATTGACATCAAACCATCCGATGTCCTGCCTCAAAATGGATTGAAAAAAATGAATTCGTATTCTGTGTATTTGTCTGACTGCAGAGACGGACCATAATGCTGCTTGCAAAAAGGAGCATACAAACATGCCTATAGCTACGTAGACATAATATACTGCAAAGTCTTTCATTGTGTCCTCAATACTGGTGGTTCCATTTATATCTTTAGCGAAATCAACAAACTCTTCAATTAATTCTCCGAAAATTACAAAAGATGCTGGTTGAGCCACACCATTTCCCATGGAAGCAATCAGAGCAATAAACATAAGCAGAGCATCGAGTACGTCACCATAACGAAACTAAATATAATTTATGAGTGATGCATCAGTATCATGAACAACTTCAGTTACATCAGAGAATTTTAGGTTACAACAGAAACTTATTTTACTTCTTACTTTTAAGCATAACTACTAAAACCACAAACCAGTCAAAACAAGCTAAAATAAGCCAGAACAACCCAAATCACAATGTTGGCTGCTACATAAATTACCTGCAATACTTCTCTATTACCAAAAGCAGGTAATTATAATATGCTCAATGTGATTACAAAGATATTAGATTAGAATAATATTGAAGGCAAAAGAAAAAAATGTTCTTCAGGATTGTGTTACAGTTAGAGCATGGAAATTGTTATTGTTCAAGGAGCATTGTAATTTTAACCATATGAAAAAGAACTGAAAAATAGATTTTAAGGTAAAAAATTTTAATCTTGTAGGTAAGGTTACGTGTACATGATACATGATCGCACATGCAGTTACATGTTTTGTCCGGTAGGCAATATTTTATACACAAGTTTTGTCTATAATGTTCACCTGCCTTAAACTTGTCGTAATAGACAGGTTTGACTGTAATTATTTCTTAAAATATTATCATTGTTGCAAGTTTGGCTTTATTATACCATTCGCTAATAGTTAGCAGGTGATGTCATGTTTCTAATGTTCTTAAGGTGAGTATTGCTGGTTTTGGTTGATTATGGGTGGTTTTGGCTAGTATTGGGTGATTTTTAGTTTTAATTGATACAACTTTTAACCGAATGTTAAGGTGATTCGAAAGGAATATTAATTCCAGTAGTTTATTTTTTCATTTACTTGCAACACTTTATATGCAAAGTATTGAAATGTGATACTTTTGTGAAAGTGTTGCATGGAAAGAAAACTTTTTTTAACCAGGCATTCTGGCAAGAGAGTTCTGCCTGCATGTACAAAATGTTAAATAAAGTGTAGCATGCACTGCGTCTTTTTGGATTACAAGTACTATAATCTATAATGCACACCCAGCACCTAAAAATTAATTTAAACAATAACTCAACAGAGTGGATTCTTTTAAATAATCTCTTCTAATCACTAGCAAAATTGACACTTACCAGAGAACAAATGGAAACTGTCTCTGCTGGCTTGGGCTTCTCTTTTTCGTCACCATCTTTTCTAAATAGTAAAAAAAAACAGCATCATAAATACAAATTTAAATTTACAATAACAGTAAGGTCAATTTTGAGCACACCAGGATAATTCTTGTTTTGTCACAATTCTCTTTTGTTATGAATTAGTGGAGTTGTAGTATTATTCTTTTTTTGTGTCAGTTATTTCCAGTAGAAAGCAGATGCCAGCTTTCTCATTTTAAGGCGATTACTGTGCTTTTAGAACTAAGGGTTTTTAAGGAACATTTTAGCACATGTGCAACAAAAATTACACGCGCTTCATTGGTTAACTTTTTAAAAATTATTGCATGTGCATAATGCATGTGCTAGCAATAGCATGCATTAAACAACTTGAATATGAACTTTATTAGAGGTGCATGGATCTGTCAGAGAAAATCACTAAACAAAGTTATATACAGTAATTTTGGTAAATACAATTGGCTTGAGAAATCATTAAACAAGGTCTTACATGTCGGCACTTTTATGTTTTTAGACCATGAGTTTGATTTGGTTTGGTCCATAAAAAAGTAACAAAAATTTTTAAATACTTTAAGTTTAAACCTGAACTATTTCGTTTTTATGGTCCGTTACAGGGCACCACCACTTTGATAGATACAGTACTACATTCAGGGATCCTGTGTTTAGAAATTTTTCCTCACATGGATCTGAAATTAAAAAATACAATTGTAGTCTTACATAGTTTTATTTGTTTTAATTAAAAAATCTTCCTCAACAGCAGTTACTTCGCCCTCCTCAGTAACTATTTTTACTTCTACGTTCCCATTTTTTTCTTGGTCCAATTGTCTTTTATAAAGGTTCTCCTCATTCTCTGTTTCATTTAAATATGGTCCCATTTATAATGCTTTAAAATATGTGTCCTATTATTTTACTTGTATGTAAAGCTTTTAGACTTTCCTATGCTCCCACAGCTATAACCACCATTTATATATCAACAAACATTACAACATATGTACAAAAAACTTGAAAAGAAAAACATTTAAAATGTTGGCTCAGCAATAGTATTGTTTTTTTTGTTTACTCTATATATACATAGTTACAACCAGCTAAGCATGTTTGAATAAATAAGTCTAATAAATCCATTCAAAGTACATAAAAAATAATATGACCAAAAATAAGTTCTTGTGCTTTTGTCAAAAACCACAACTGCCACCACATGTTTTTTTGTTTTTGTTTTTAGAAAATAAAGACAATATTTTCTTTTGGCGTACATTGTTTTAGAAAAAAAGCTTAGTGCTCTTACCCCTTAGGCTTCTCATGACTGGAACCGTTAGGTACAACCTCTACTTGGACTGTATCTACATTTTCATTAAGTGTCTTGTCGCTGAGGTGAAGGTATTCAGCATCTTGCTCGTCAGATGTCGGAGAATTTTCTGCACGTGTTTCGCAATCAACAGTCATACTTTTGAATTCTTAGGGATTAATTAAGCCTCTGCACGCAGTATCACTTTATAAAGTGAATGTCTTGGTGCAGAAAATAAAAATGTCTGGAAACTCTGTTGCAATCATAAAATATCATTATTGCCGTTGATAATTACTCTTGGTATTGTGCTGTGTCAGCTGTTTTATTTGTGCCAATACAGCAAAAAAAAATTGATACCAAAATAGCACTTAAACCGCAATTACATTCCCAAAAAAGAACAACAAAACCAAGCACGCGGTGTTGATGTTCAGTGGTAAATGCGCACAAATAAGAAGTAAAACGCAGGTAGTAAACATTGAAAGTTTCTTTTATAAAATATGGTTGCGTATTGCGGCGAGGGACATAATCTAAGAGGGAGAAGGAGACGAAAATTGGCGGGACGAGATTGTATTTAAAATATGTATTGTTGACTTGGGCTTAATATCAACGTCATTCCTAGATTTTTTTGTCTATTTTTTAAATATCGCGGGACTAAGAGTCCGGATATGTGGTTGAATGCATATAATCATCGAGTGTTGTTTCCGTGAAAGAGTTTTTTTTGCTTGTTTTTCCATAAAAAAAGGATTTTTCCTTTATTTAAAATGCGATGTAAACGCCTCATAAAGTTGGAGCTTAAATTTTTTCTTCTGCTCTTCAGGCAATCAGAATTTTATAAGAAACAATATATTTGGAGTTGTCCCGGGTTTGTTCTTATACAGCTATATATTCCAGCGTTCTTTTAATACAATTCAAGAATATCATATATCCTCCTACGTTTCATCAATCTATATTACGTTCTCGACGTCTTTTAATAACATCTTTACAACTTAACAAATGTTGTACAAAATTTTTTTCTTGCTGTTCAAGATTGTCAAGAAGAGAAAAAAGAAGCCCTGAGTACGAGTTTGATATAACATGAGTCCATTCTCAATATAAACTTAACTTTATTTGCCTACCCCTTATTTCCCTCTTTAGATTCGTCAGGAACAACTTGTGCATTGGCGGTATCTACATTTTCGTCCCACGTTTCTGCCTTGTCTTTGTTCTTTGGTTCGTGTATATTTGAACTTTTTGCATCGTGTTCTTTGCGAGTAACCATCGTGTTGGCTACTAGATATATGATTATCACTTTGGTAAAGAGAAACTTATATTCTAAAATTTTTATTTATTTTTGACTTTCTCAGCAATTTAACGCGTTTTACATATATGGGCAATAATAAATAAAATTGAGTTTTGGTTTGTCAGCTGAATTTATATTTTGCAAAGAATTGCATTTATATATGATTTCAGTTAGCATCAAAGCTATGGAGTCCTTATATAACTTATAACTGAAGACTTGCTGACCTCTAAGTCACTTGATTATATCATAAACTGTTTTAATGAACGTCTCTGTTTAAGAAAAGTTCCCAAGTCACTGATTATTAGAAGAATATTTGACAAAAGAATCAACAAAACAGTCTTTCAGATGCCTGTAATTGTAAATAATAGCCACATGTATTTTGGTGGCTTTCATACTCGTTGCCAGTCCAACCTCTCCAGGGTCTCGTGGCCCCTGAGCCGTTATTACGGACAACAAGGTAAAAGGCCTTGGGAACGATGTGGGAACTAGTCTACGCATATTTCAATTATTTTTTATTAATAATTAAAAATATATATAAATAAATATTAAAAAAACGCCCTCTTAAACAAAGGTTTTAAATAGCAGCTCAAATGTTTTTGTGCGTATTATTTACACCTTGGAGGAAGAAATACAGAAATACCCTGTACGTATTCTTCCCTCCAAGTTTACACAGGATAGCCTTTCAGAACCTATATTAAAACTGTTATCACAGGGTAGAGATTCTCAAGGGGTCCTAGTGCGTTTAAGGATTCCATTTGACGTAAAAACAGCAGATCAACTATAGACAACTGTTTAAAATATTAATTTTATTCTCGTACTAAAAGCAGAAAATTTCGTTTCACATTATTACAATATATGCTATGATTGGCTGGAGAACGAACTCACAATATTCCTACTGAAAGCAAAAGCTCTACCACAAGGCCAACCTCGATCCCAGGGTTTTTTTTAAAAGAAAAAACTCTGGGATCGAGGTTGCCACAAGGCTACAAGTCGTTTTTACTGAGAAATGTGGCATAGCAATCTTTCAGCTAGGGAAAAGTTTTAAAAAAAATTCGAGATAAAGTGAAGAGTTGCCGCAGAAGGCGGCAGTCGGGTCAAGAACAGGTGTTGCAGTTTTTTGTATTTTCTTTACCTTTCTCGCTTTGTGTCCAAATTAATATTATTTTATGGTTTAATGATTAACTTGGTCAAACATTTTATAATTCCTCGTTAGAGGTCATGTTATAATTAGCACAAAAGATGTTACACTATCGTGTATATCGTAAATATATTATACTTCCATTGTTAAATTGGATTTTTATCTTCTTTTTTAATTTTTTTGCTGTTGTCAGTAAATTCAAAAGCCACGCCCCCCTCTCGTCCAAAAAATAAATGAATGTCAATCAGGGTTAATATGAAAGACAGAGGGGTATCCACCAGATTTTTAGTTAAAGTAAATTGGTGGACTTTTTGTCGTTGGTTTCAGGCTATTAAGCATGTATTATTTCAAAGTTTCAGTCCTCCGCCAATCTGGCTGTAATGCAATCTAAATTTTTTTGGATCGTGGTATGAAAGTATTTTTAATCTATAGTGGACATTTGTGTGGTTGATAGCTTTGTGAACGACCCTGTAATAATGTTACTTCTTTTTATCTCCTCCCAACCCCCCTTTCTCCACCCTCAATACGAATACGGTAAATTTAAAAACCTGTCCCTGAGCCTAATTTATAAAAACTATGCGCTACGTATAAACTTAGCTCCAACGTATTGCAATGGTAATATATTTTGAAGCACAGATGGAAGATAATTGTTATAACAACCTGATGTAATAAATAACATCCTTGTCACCAGTTCTTTTAAATATACTGGGAACAAAACTCCAGAAAAAGTTACTGGGAACAAAACTCCAGAAAAAGTTATGTAAATTTAAACTTGTCGTTGCGGCGGTAAGGATTTTGCATGAAAAACTTTTAAGTACAATATAAAACTAAAACCGAATTTAGTTTTAATTAAAGTGGTTTTGTAGTGCTACCACAATTTAATCAACAAATTCCGTTTGTGTTATAAATAAAGTTTACGGTCCGGATTGTTTCGGTTTTCTGATGTAAGTACGGGCCTTTTTATAATGAGACAATTATGTTATCATAACAACCCGCGAACACTGCGACTAGCGCATTTTTAACCTTGTTATCCAGGTACATACATCTGTAGTCAAAGCAAAGCTTTCACAGCCTACCACTGTGGAGCACTCGTCAATTGCTTTATGTTTGACAATTTCGGAAAATTGCTAAACGGATGCCACTCGCAGATTTAGCAATATTCGTATAAATGATCATTTGGCACGATGTCCGTTCATGCGTCACTAATTGTTAATATTGTCTAAGGATTTGAGAGCAAACAAACCAAAAAGTTCAAAGCGCAGCACTTCTGTAGCCTATTTGCGGAGAATTACACGCCTTTTGTTTTATAAGAATAATCTTCAAAATGGGTTTCAATTTTAAAACAACAGGTCTATGGTTTAGAACAAAGCTTGCAGTGGAGTTTATGATTGCCAATTTTGTAAGATGATCCAAACAGCACGTTCGTCTCAATATTTTTGTAGTGAACTGCAGAATCAGTGGGAATGAATGTGCTAATTTGACTCAAGCTTCTCCCCGGGCAGAATATTAGAGGCGTAGAAGAGACCTGGGACAAGGTTAAACTTGACTTTCATCGTTTAAAATCGCACAAGGTGGATATGTAGCATATTGTATACTTTTTAGTGAAAACAAAAGTTGCAATATGATATCGTGGTATATTTAAACGGCCCGTACTTGCTGGTCCGTACTTGCATCAGAAAACCGAAACAAGAGGTATCGCAAACGTGATTTACACGAACGAAATTTGTTAATTACATCGTGATCATAATTGTAGCGTTGTCGTCATGACGACGTTTGTAAGTAAGAAGTTATTATTATTCCGAATATTTATACAGGATATAGCTACTTCAGTGTTGGAAACACTTTTATCAATGTGGGTCCTGTGTTCGGAATGTATACATTAAGTATACACCGCTATTACCTACCCAATTTCCCTCACATGGCATGGGTTGACCCGTAGCTGTGGTAAAGACACTTGCTAAACATGCCCGCGCTGTGGACCGAACAACGGACCTTGTGATTACGAAGCAACTCCATAACCACAAGGCCACGCGCCAACAGACAGATAACAATGCGTATTTATAAAAAAACAATAATTTCTAACATTATTTATACAAAATTATATTTTTTTAATTCATATAACTTAACTAAATATATACTTTTGGTTGATAGAAGACTTGGTAAGTTGAGACGGAGAGAATGCGTGTGAATATTTTTTTCGGTATTCAACAATACATTTAAGTGCAAAAATAATTATTGGAAAGAACGCAATGCTTGCAAGTTTTGTAAAAAAAAAAAAAAAAAAATGTGTAATTTTCATCGTGCTCGACCAAAACAAAATATGACAGCTGTTTCGAAGACCATTGATAAATCATGCTTTGTGAAAAAAATCTAAAAAAAAGGACATTAACATTTAACGTAAATTCGCTAGTAGGTCTTTTAAAACACTCCGAGGACGTTTTCACGTTTACAGGGTAATGAATACAAATTGAGTTGAATGTTACAGCTTTGATTTATTGCTGATGTCAGCAGTGAGACCCCCCGACTAAACAATGCTCGTCACGTGTTTTGATACTTTAACAGAAAAAGTGTCTTGGAAGAACTTTTTCAGTTTTTGAAAATTTAAAAACATTTATTCCTGCAAAAAGTAACCTTACTTTTGAGCTCATGAACCGCAAAAATTTATTGCTGAGAAATGTTCCAGTTAGAAATGGCCTCAAAGTGCGATAAGAAAAAACTCATAAAAACTAAACCAAAAAGTAATTTCTCATTTTCAGAAACCTTAAAAGTTTCTTCACCAAATACTCTCTTTCCTCACAGTATAGCAACAAATAAAGAGGCATTACACAAATTACACATAAAGTGTAAACAGAATATGTAAAAAAATAATGAAAGAAAAAAGAGTTTAATATCAACAAAAATCATGCAAATACAGAATGCAAATGGTTTCTTTTGTTTGTTTTCTTCATAAAATATTCAAAAAATAAGTTGTTAGCTCAGAAACTACAAGAGAGTGTTTTAACTTGCAGACTTTATAGTGTGTTTATTCAAAAAGAAATGGCACCCAAGAATTATCCGAAGAAAAAAATCATAGGGAACATACTTCAAGACAATGTTTTGATTCTGAATAATTCAATTTACATTTTCGGAGTTCAAAAACATTATTCAGTCAAATAACCCTTTTGGCATATTTTAACATGGAAGGAACTCTCGAATTTTAACGGACATTGCCTATTGCTTAAAAAAAGGACACGTGTCATTCGACCTTGGAAAGTAAGACGTCTTTAATTTCTTACCTTGGATAACTCACAATCGTGAATAACCTCGGTTAATGGCAATTTTTTGATACCCACTGAATAAAAAGACCAAACCATATAATCCTGCTGCTATAAAACAGTTCCTAAAAAAGACAAAGTTACTATTATTCAAATATATTTTAAATATCACAAAAATTCTTAAGTATATTGGAAGGAAAATTCGAAACAAAATTAGA
This sequence comes from Hydractinia symbiolongicarpus, assembly GCF_029227915.1. NCBI lineage: Eukaryota > Metazoa > Cnidaria > Hydrozoa > Anthoathecata > Hydractiniidae > Hydractinia > Hydractinia symbiolongicarpus. Next base: position 21,603,008 of record NC_079878.1, on the reverse strand, counting down.
TTCGATAAAATATACTAATATAACGTATAATTAGTTAGTAGTCACTTATACAAAAATATGTGAGCGCTATTATAAAATGTGCTTTTTCCTCTGAAAGAATATATGCGCTAAAGGTATTGTAAACACCCATATAGGCTTAGGCAAATTATATAAGCTGTGCTATGCAAGGCCAAACTTTTCAAAATTTTTAACACTCCTCAAATGGTTCTATTTTGGCATACTTTTCATATGAGTTGAGTCGAGCTTGAGCACGGTTTGTCACTGATTTCACAAGCTGTCTCAACTCAATGGAAATTTTGACTTTTGTTCGGCCAGCACAGCTTATATAACAGACCTTATTTGAAATTGAGGCTATTTTTCTAAGTACTCTAGCATTTATGGTAGCCATTTCTTTTTTTATTGTTCCTGAAATTTGTGCAGCAGCGAAAAAAAATTTAATAAGTGAATTAGGGACTAAATTTTCACAGTAGACATTCAAATCGTGATCTGACTTTGGCATAGCTGAAGAAAACCTGTTACAATTCTACCGTTACTGGTGTTTTTATCAGGAATGTGTCTGTTAATTGGGATAAATTCCAAGAAAAAATTTAAAAAACGAATACTTTTAATACTTAGTAGGGAAGCCTATACCAAGAAGCCTATACCAAAATTAGGAAACAGTATTTTGGGGAATATGTTGTATTTAGATATTCATAAAACAGAGGGGAAAATTGTTCTGTATCAAAGTTAGAACGTTATTAAACAAGCAAACATTAACATACTTTGAGGCTTCATTATATCCATTAGGTCCACTTGGAACATCTTCTAGTAAAGACACAGACTCTATCCGAAAGAACACACCCATGAGGATCTATAAAAAAATATTATCAAAATTTGAAGCATTCCAAAACACATAACAACACAGTCAAAGCTTAGGTGAAGACATACTAAATGGTTTGTTTGACGAAACGTCTTATACAAACAAGAAATAGGTGGGTAGGCTGTTATTAGCGGACTATAAAATATTAGTATAACGGACAACTCAACTATTAGCTTTTACCTAAAAACATCTAAGCATATTTTTCTGACGCTAAATTGCATTAAATTTTTCATATATACTAATTTCTGACCTCAGAGTTAATTATAAATCATAAAATTAATACTGATTTAATTCTTTACGTTGAAATATAAAATATGGCTAATACCATAAAGGAGGAAATTTTGTTATAGATTTTCAATGGGCTAATGAAAAAGAAAACGACCTATATTTTGTGTCCAGGATTTTCTAAAGCAAGGGTAATATAGAAAATATCAACATCTTCTGAAAGAATTTATCTATAATCTTGTAATGATAAACTTTCTTTGTCTGCCATTTTAAAAAATGGTTAGTAAAATATGCTATTATTTTATACAGAAGTGTGCATGCACTATCTCATCCGAAAATATGATATTTGGTCTTCCTGCTAATCCGAATTAAAACAGGTGGCGCTAATGAGTCATTAACAATAAGAATTAACTCCAAATAGCACATTGAACTCACTCCAGATGAGCACAAAGCTTTATAAACATATTTTTAAAGACGAAAAGGCCAGTTACATTAGGGAGAGCAAATTAATCGTTTCATTGATGATTGCATTATATATAAACAATGAATAAACAACTTAAAAATTACCTTCCAAGAAAAATTAAGTTGACCTAAATTGGCTTATATTCATACGCGATTTATGAATATAAAGTTTATTTTCCTTAATTCGCACTTACAAGTTAATAATGCCTATTCAAAGATTCAAAAATTCACCTCTGACACAAGGTAAAACATCTAAAATGTTGTTTTATAAATTTCTTCACCTTGAGTGCTCTTACGTCACCTGTTAGAAGATCGTAAATCATCTTCACATTGAAATTTTTTAATCAAACTCTAATAATTTATTGATAATGAGTATGTTTTCCCTCGTGAAAATATTAGGAAACTTTGAAAATGAATACTAACTGCAGTTGAGAAATCATCATTCAATTGCAATACCGAGAAGCTGTGACGCAAAAAAAAAAGAAAAAAAGAGCGATAAGGAAAATGTTGTAGAATTTCGATTTGAGCCTATCAGGCGAAATACTAGACCAAGCACTGTCTCGGATTTCAGTTGGGAGAGCCGTGATGAGGATACTATTCAAGAAGACGTCGCTTCACGTGTTGCTGTTGCTGTAAGCACGTGGTGCAAGTGTGGAAAGTGTAAGATAATGCCGAGCGAAGCGGAGTGTCATTGTTGTTGCAAATTAGAATCCGCGAGTTTTGATTTGCGATTCATACGCACATGTCAGTATTGCGATTCTGCTAGTGTGAAAATTATACTTTTTTTTAGATAACTGCAGTAAAGAACATGAAAACTTCCACAGTAGCTATCACACTTTTAAAGGAGGTTTTAAAGACCGCATTGGTAGGAATCCATGACACAAATGTGAGTCATCTACCACAACGAAAAAACGTAACCAACAAGTAAATATTTTCAGTCTTTAAACATAATTACAGAATTAAATATATAAAGTAAATACAAGTACTATTTTATATTTTCAGGACTTATAGGTATGCAAGTTATAGACAGTTTACTTGGTGGGTGCATAATAGTATAGGAAGAGAAGTTCGTCGAGTGATACCTAGTTGTGTTGTCAATAAAATAAAAGACGTTTTCCGAACAGGGTTTATGTTGGTTATAAAGATGGTGAACCCGTACCCGAAATAGACATCGCATGGGCATTGAGGGAAGAAGAAGAATTGGATTAACATTATTTATACAATTTTAAATATTATTTAAGCCGGGAATACTTTGAAGATAGTTCGATGGTTGTTTCTCTACTTGGCTTTTCTGCACGAACATGCATATTTAATGAGCTGAATATGGACAAAGTCAGAGAAATGAAGTAATTAAACAAATGTAAAAAGGCAATTTCGTCCCCATGCTACTTTTACAATAGCTTCAACTTTCATGAAAACGGCTAAACAATGGCAGGGGAAAATTCACACAATAGTCCCAATTACATTGATGCGATTCAATCTTGCAGTTGACGGTCACTCAACAGTGATTGGTTTACGGTTTATGGAAGAGAACCGGGTACTAACTTGTGTGCACGGAATGCCTTACCTGTCGTCGTAAAAAAACGTATTCGAATTAGATAATAACGTATGAGTTCGATGAATGATGATAAAAACGAAAAAATCCTCTAACCTTCTTTTTGTTTTTTTCTTTCAAACTCAGTTCTAAAATCAAAGAACTCGGAAGTAAAATGAGCTTCACAGATCTTAAAATTCTTTGGAAGTGTCTCCTCTCTCTTGATCAGTTTGGGAAAGTTGAAAAAAATAAACCTTGTTTCTTTTGGTGGTTAAGACAACTAGGTACTGCGCAAGAAGCCATATTATTATTTAAAAAAAGGATTCGTCCTTATTCATCAAACGTGTGGAACTTTTTTTTACAAATCACATCCAATGCGCAAAGTTTCGCCTCTCATCCGGGGGTCTGAATGTGAGCTTCTAACTAGTGACGTCAGGCGCATAATTATACTGTTAAATCCTGACTTGCAAAATGGCGAACAAGTGAGGTGAAGGCTTAAAAACATGAGGTAAACATTGTCTGGTTTCTTGAATACTGTAGTGATTTTACCAAAATAAACAATAAATTGTTTTTTCTGAAGATGTCATGAATTGATTTAGGTCAACTTGATTTTTATGGGGAAGTAAGCTTTAACAATGCCTAACCATCAAACTTACTAAGTTGCAAAAAAGTAGAAGTACAATTGCAGAAATGTTAACAGGTCCATTCTCTTTAGGCAAAACAAATTAGTGTGTATTCCTAAATATGCCAGTCATGGGAGGTCACATAACATCATACTTGGTTTAAATTTCAGCCACTCTTTAAATTAAAAAAAGGTTTTTTGAAGTTTGATTTTTGAAATTTGATATCATAACAAGCAACAACAGGTATGTATCTTGGCAATTAATTGTTTTAATAGGGCACTAAGAAGGGTGATAAACAGCTGTCAATACCAGAGAATAAGGTTGTGTGTTACATGCTATATTTGATAGTAATTTTGCTAATAATAGTTCTGACAAAAAACAATGAAGTGACAAACCTGAAAGAGGGCGAAAATATTCTAGTATAAGACAAATTTTGACAAGGATGTGGTTGGCAAAAAGATTGTGGTAGACGGGCTTCTCATTTTGAAAATGTGTGCTTACGTGATCAATCACGTATGACAGTTGACCATGTTATGTGATTGTGTAGTGTACCTAATTTGCTCCAGGTACGAAATTTTTTAAATGGGAATTTATTTGTTTAACAACCCTGTTTCTGCGGCCTGTCTGCCGATGTTGTGAGGTCTTTCGGGGCTGATGTCGTAGAGTCGATGCTCACAGGGTCTATTGTTTATTCCAATATGGTAGCTCTAAACTAAACATTGCTAGCATCACAGCATATTGATTTATAGAGATAAAGAGCCCACCACACATTGATAAAACAACAAGTTTTTTTTTTAAATATAACTATTTTTCATTAGGAAGTATGTAAACGGAGGTACGCAGTTCTTCCTGTACCTCATGTAATTCAGGTACTCAACAGAGCGTATACCTCATAGCGTATACCTCATAATGCGAAGCCTGGGTAGAGGGTGAGGTCGTGGTTGTGGTGGACATGGGAAAGGATGTGGTATTCAGATTGAAGGAATTTGCAGTAATAAACAGTTTGATTATTTAATTTACCATAAACCCTAATTAGGGAAGCAGATACTAGTCTCAAAAACTGTTTTAAAACACCAATTGGTTCAGTCATTGCAACACTGTTGGGCTGCCGACAATGCAAGCATGCCAGAAGACGACCAGTCAAGATAAATGATACTCTGGGGGCACACTTTATAAACTATTTATTTGAAAAAGAAAATCTAAATTATGTGATTTCTCTTTTCTCACCAACTTTCTCTGTTGTCTGGCAAGACTTCATGGTTAGGATCTAGTCTAGGATCTAACCACATTCCAAATTTCATCAGTACTGAAACTTGTGTATTTTACAGAACACCATGGGGTATAACATTTAATTTATTGTTATCTTTGCAATCCGTCATTTAATACAAAACAAACCTATTATATTATTACATGGGCAGAGAAGCAGGAAGATCTTGACAGTTTAGAAAGGAATGATATGAGAATAGTTAGGTGGATGTGTAACGCCAGTCTGAGAGACAGAAAGAGTTCAGATGAGCTAAGAAGCAGGCTAAGTATCCGTAGAATTAAAGATGTTATCCAGATAAGAAGATTGAATTGGTTGGGGCACTTAGAAAGAATGGAGGGGGATAATTGGGTAAGAAAGTGCAGAGACTTAATAGTTCCTGGGGCAAAGCCCAGAAGCAGACCGAGAAAGACTTGGCAGGAGGTTATAAGGACAGACTTGATACAGAGGAAGTTAAGTTTAAATCTAACACAGTCTAGATCAGATTGGAAGAGGATCATTAATATATCCCGTTCAACCCATGCTAGCATGGAAAACGGACGTTAGGCCGAGAATGATGATGATGATGAAACTAGACAGGGTGGAGGATATTTTTAAGATTAAAATGTAGCGGCACACATGCTCTCCTCCCTGGATCTTTTTTGTTAGTTCGCTTTACTAGGTTTTTATAATGTCACACACACTTTTTGAGCAATAGAAAAAGATAAATGGCCATTTTTAAAGCAGCGATCTGCTACAGCAGGTATTTCAACCATTCTAGTCATAAAATACGTTTTAAAATTAATTCCAGGAGAATTAATTCTGAAGCCACAGAATTGAGAGATAAATCACACAACTAGGACATTTCAGCAGATTTCTTTTTTGTGCAAAACCTGCCCTGTGCATTAGCATTTTTGCCAAGGTTGTTTTAAAGGTACTGTCCAGTAAAAATATAATAATAAAAAAGTAACCTGAACTGAATTTTGCAAAAATATAAGTGATTATATTTCTAAAGTTTTACAACTCGAATAACTTTACCTTTATGTTTACAAATTTTTCATATCGCACATTGTCGAAAAGCAAATTTATACTGAAGCCATTCCAGATGAAAGAGAGGCCAAAATAATATTTTTGTTGTGACGTAAGCGTTGGGTTCTCGGCGAATCAAAACATTGTAAATAGAAAATGATTGTTTTACTCTGAACAATATTACCAGATTAAATTTAATTTTTTTTTTAATATTTTACCCCCTTTTTAAAAAAATGTAGCAATTTATGAATATTTAATTTCAAAGCATGCAACTCACTTCCAGAGATGAACTTTATGTTCCTGTCCACACAAACAGAACGTCTGTCTCTACAAAAATTTAAGTAGATTATTTTAAAAATGTATAAAAAGTATATCTACACAGACATCCGTTGGAGTGGCCGATGCTCAAACGCAGACAGCATCGTGAGATGATGAAATGAAAAAATCTGACGCAACATTACAAGTTAAATTCCTTGACGGAATCTGAATCATTTTTTGTAATACCAAACTATCAACTGTTGTTGTCATATCGTACATATATCGTACTCCAGAAAACAGACCAGCGAAAGAAGAAATTATAGAAAATACGCATTAAATAAATTGTGTTTTATGTACCTTTATACTTCCTCGACAATTATAAACCTCGTTTCCAGTACCCCTATTCTATTACCAAAGCTACCTCAATTAGCGAACAAAATGAAATACTTATAGTTCGAGGTTATTCATATTTATACTTTTTTATACTGTAATGCTTCGAATAAACGCCCCCAGAAGAAAGATTATACCGCACATTGATTAAAATTGTTTAAATAACACTTGGGCATGAAGAAAAAACCCCAGTAAATTCGGACCTGCTATGGTTTCCAATTGTTTTGTCAAATGAAGAAATTATATACAATTAAATCCATGACAAAATGTCTGTTCTGCCTGTAAGTGCAGTTTTGCAGACTTGATTCATCCGTGCTCCATCGGCATTCACCTCCGCATAAGTTAAGAACTACATGGCTGGATTTCTTGTGTAAGGCAAAGGGGCCAGGCAAAAGAGATTTATGTCTACATAGTTCTTTTAACTAGGTCAGAATTCATTGAATTAGCTTGGATGGTCAGGTTGGCTATGAATAGGGTTGCTCATGGATGAAAAGGACCAGGACTATTCGATAATTCTGAGATTTAAAAGTGTCCGACCAAGCCGGAAATCTATCAGCGTTTTGTCCGACGAAAGTTCTAAACGAGCTAAGTACATGTCCGACCAAACTGGAAATGTGGCAGGCATTTTGTCTGACAAGACTCCAAAAATTATTTCAAGGGTTGCCATCGCACGCTATAAAATGGGATTTTATAGGTTGATTTTTAAAACTCAATATCTATTTTTCAGGTGTGCGATTAATTGCACGCCTGAAACGATTTACGCGTGTGCCACGGCGTGCGCGTGCTTCTCCTGGAAAATACTGTTGTTTTATGTTGGACTTATATTATAGAGCTTAAAAAGTTAGCTAACAAGTCTTTTTAAATTTTTTTAAAAGCTCTTTTTGTTCTTAAGATATTCACATTTAAAGAATTTCAGATTTAATTATGCTGCATGAATTATGATGTCATATTTGAGTAATAGCAAATTTGGACATTTCCTTTCCTCAGTAATTTTAGACCTGTTAAGGGGTTGCATTCAAACTTTATCAATGCATATATAAAGGGTAATTGATTGACATAAATGTTTTTGCTAAAATGACACTCGCTTGCTCATCCCAGGTCTCTTATTTTTTTGCTGACGACTCAATAACTCAGGATTTAATAATAATAATAATAATAATAATAAATATTTAAAGTGGCTAGCCCAGAAAATCACAAAAACCTATAGTTAGTGGATTGTTTCCACTGGGGGCCACTAGAACAAAAAAGAAACAAAAAATGATAAACCTTAGACTGCCTCAGCTCAATCAAACATAGTAACATTTATAATCTGTGAAAATTGAAAAGAAAAAGAATAAAAAACAAAAATTAAAAAGTTAAAAAGTGATCTCCATTAGAATTTGCCAAATACATTCGAGATGGAAGTCTTAAACGAAAGCAGACTTCCATCACAGGTCACTTGGTCTGGAAGATTATTCCACACTTTTGCATGTTGTTTTAGGAAAAGAGTGGAGCATAATTCCTTTATTTTGGAGGAAAGAGCATATTTTGAAAGCATGTTACAGTTAAAATCTCCCAAGATAAAAACTTCTTTTTCTTTTGGGAGCTTGTTAAAACACTGTTTAAAATGAGTACACAGGTTTTCGGTACTCTGCAAATCACTACCTCCAGGTGGCCTGTAAACCCCACACACGTAAATAGGTTTAGTTTTTTTCAGGCACACTTTCACCCATAGTGATTCAACATTTTCGAAGTAAAGGTGTTTCAAAAGGTGGCTATCCAAGTTTTCATTAACAAAAATTAGAACACCCCCACCTCGTCTATTCCGATCATTCCTATAACAAACATAGCCATCAATTTTAACGTCATTGTCAGTGATGGTGTCATCAATTTTGGTTTCACAGATGGAGAATACATCAAGTTTTGTTTGATGTAGCAGAAGTTTAACATAGTCTAGTTTGGATGACAGACCATTAATGTTGAGATGGGCCATTTTTAAGCCCTTCCCATTTCTGATTGCCTCAAAATCAAAGTTTTCATCAATAGTAATATTGATGTTGTCCGGAATTTCGTCACCAAATGACTCCTCATTAGCAAAGGGCAAATTACGAGAAAGACAGGGACTGCAAACGAAAAACAGTTTATCTTCAGGAGTCTTCATAAATTGTTGATATTTTTTGTCAGAAATACGCTCACATTTTTTATGAGCCCATAATCCACACTTGTCACAGGAAAGTGCTTTGTGTGTTTTTGCCACAGGTTTTAAGCATGAAGAACAGGGATACTTAACAGGACCTGGGTTGAGGCAGATGTCCCCTGACAAGAGGATTAAAAAATAGAAATACTTGTGCCTGCTTGGCTTAAGTTTTGATAAAGCCATTAATTTTAATTGGAGAGTGAGCTGGCTTTCAGAAACTCTATTGCAGGCATCAAGTGAAGAGATAGAAAAGAAACTCCTATCTAGTCGACTCATTTCGTTGTTGTTGGGTGAGCTACTTTTGAACGAAGGTTTTGTATTGCTCAAAAATACAACGAACACAAAAATCAGTTTTAGCGTAAATGTGGGGTTTCCTACCTGAGTAAAGTTATTTTTAAGTCGTAGAGAGATCATTCTACGGTTATGTGCTCTTCCAAAACTATGTTTGAAGGATCTAAGGCAAGCCCATTTCCTTACGATGTTACACAGAAGGAGCAGCAGGAACCCACAACACAGCAAAGCTACCATATTAGATGATAGATGGATAAAAAACTGACTGGGATAAAAACAATTTATTAACAAAAACAATAATTTAAAAACTTACAAAACAACAGATTAAAAAAATGAAAAGATAAAAATGAAGTAAAAAAGGCAGTACAATATATATTAAATCAAAAAGGACTTAGCTGTCAAAGCAGGAGCTCTTCAAGCTTTAGTCTTCTTTTTTCTTTTAGCGCGCCAAGACCGGAGCGTTTTAGATACGTCCGACCTCAACGAGAGCTAAGCACGGAATGTGACCAAGAAAAATCAATTTCAGGTATTTCTTCACCTTCTTTGAAGCCAGTATACACCCTATTCGTACTTGGATATTCTCTATGTATCTTAGACACGACACAAGATGGTATAACCTGACGAACGCCTTTTCCCAAGTGGTTATGAACAAACCAACAGAATTGGCGGCATATCGATAAGATATAAAAATATCATTCTCAAATAAGATTGGAAATACTATGACAACAGAAATTTCAAGAGTGCTAGCGAATTACTTGTTAGAAACTTCGTCCTTTTTTTAAGTCCACAGCTTTCCGAATTGTGGAGAGCGACTAACGCTGCCCACAAAGTGTTCTTTAAAATCACAACTGCATTGAAATTTTTGCGCTCTGTTTAGTATGCTCTGTTATACACTTCTCATCTAAAACACTGTAGAAACCTTGTACCCAGGCGCTCATTTAAAATACAACAATCAGAAAAATGTGAGGTCAAATTATATAGGTACCATAGCTGCAAGTATTTTATAATGTCCACCTCGTTACAGCACAAACACTCAACAGCTGAAGGCATCCTCTCACACTTTTCACATAAGCAGCATTCACTGACATCTATCTATGTACGAGTAGCAGCAGGTGATTCTGGTGTGTTTGGTTTATTGTCATTATAAGAGGGAATTTGTTGTTTGTTATTGGGTTGTTCTGGCTCAAAGTGAAATCCAATTGTGTTTATATTTCTGCTTGTGAACATGATTGATAAACATAAAAAAATTTTGTTGGGAATATCATTAACTTTTTTTTCTTAATTTTTCTTTCTGCACGCGCCAGTCTCTACACGGGGTAACCCAAAGAATACGTCATTGCATAAATTGCGTATATTAATGTTTTTACCCAGTCCTTTTCCGCGTTCAAAGTTTAGTAAAGATGGCGATTGAGAATGGCATGGTCAAGTAAATAAATTCAGTTTAAACTTATGAAAGACAATTTTGGTTGCATCTAAATACTTTTTTCTATACTTTTGTGCCGAGATGTAACTAATATCAAGTTTTAATTTTTTACAGAACAGTACCTTTAGGGGATAGTCAAATAATGAAGTTGTGCAGAGAACAGAATTGCCAGATTCCTGCAAAAAGTCATTTTATAGAGAATCAAACAATATGGTATATGCCAACTTTGTATCCAAAGAGTTAACACGGTAAAAATACAGGTGTGCATCACAAACCACCGTGTGTAGAAAAAGACATACGTAGTGAAAAATTTTTTTCCAACTTAGTCCAAAGCATGACTAAAAGGTATAGTAACACATGAGATTTGCCACGCAGCCAGTCAGTCTAATCGACATCCAAAACTGAATATGTTTCGACATATCCACTTTCTGATATAATTTTGGTGTTCGACACAGGCCCCCTTGTAATGGGTGCAGCAACGCAAGCAGCTAACCTGCCATCCATCAATCGAGTAAAAACCGGTGAAACAGGATAAAACATATTTGGGAAAATAGGCAGGTGTTTAGGGTGGTTTGATATTACAAATCTGTTATACTTGATTTTCTAAAGGTGTACCTTGGAGCAAAAAAGCATACCTAACACAAATCCTACATTATGTTAAGGAAGAAAATCTTATAATATATTCTTATAACATATAATATATTCTTATTCTTATATATAATATATTCTTATAATATACCTTTCAAACCACGGGAACCAATCTAATTTGTACGAAATATATATGTACAAGTAAAATGACGACTTTTGAATGAAAAATATTACACTCGCTGTTGACCAACTTGAAAATTAATTAGTTTAATTGAAACAAGATGTGAACACATGGAAAACTGGAAAAAAGCATTGGAAAATATCCTTTTTGGTGATATATTTTGTAACAATTTTTATCCAGCTTAAAATATTATGTTAGAGGAATTTGGATATACTTGACATATCCAATTTCGGATATCAATCAGACTGTCAATAGAATGTTACTAGTTAGAGGTCATAATTTCATGTTTTTTTTCTCTTCTTTGTATGTAGCTAGCTACCTACATTAAAAATTGTGCTTACAATTAGTTGTAAGCAAAATTTCAAAAATTGTCCGGATGGGCAGCAAGTTATTCCAACTGATATGAGAGACCTGCGAGGTTGTGTTCTGCCCAGATTGCGAAAACGACCTGTTTACAACCGGGACAGCCGGATTATGTACGCACGGCCCGATTATGTTTTATTTGCACTGTTATGTCGTGGTGACTGGATTATGAACGCTGATATAAATAGCTGGGAGACAGGCTGTGATTGGCATTTTCTTCGAGCTTTTGTAAATTAAACATTCTCTGGAAGATAGAACACCCCTAAAAACTAGACATGGCAAAACAAAAAAGTGTCGACGTAATTCTTAGTATAAACTACCCTTGTAGTAAATACATTTCAACATAATATACTTTGAAGCAACTAAATTTCACGGAACCTAAATTATTCTTTTTGCGGGAATTAATTTTGGTGAAAAGTTATTAAACTTGCGAATCCCAAAATTTAGTATTTGCCACGAATGATATAAAAGCAGTCAGCCCCAATTATATTTGTTTTATTTAAGTCCTATAATTGTCGAATAATATTTGACTGTCATACATAAGTCGGCCTGCCCCGATTATGTTCGTTCTATAATAAGTGAGAAATAATATTACACTGTCGTATATAAACTGCCCTGATTATGTTCCTTTTATAAGTGCCAAATAATATTTTTTGAGTAATAAGTTGGCCTGTCCCGATTATGTTGCCCTGATTATGTATTTTCTGCCCTGTTCTTAACCGGGGCAAGCTGCCGTACTTAATCAGGCCAAAGTTCATTATCCGGGCAGAACAGTTGCATCCACAATATAGACTTTTTTATCATGAATGGCATGCTTACACAAAATTAGGTTGCGAGATCAAAAGAGGTAAGATTTACTTACCAGCATTATTATACCCCATATGCTCAAAACAAAACAGCAACTTGATAATTTAGGCCCACAAATTGGCATTTTTCTGTGACTGTTTGACTTAATGCGGATTACTATTTCTTCGGTTCCTTCGCTTTGATATTCAAGCAATCGATTAGTGGCCGACATCATACAACCAGCTGTGTTTTGATCGACGCAACCTGGCACATAAAACAAGAATGTTAACAGAACAATTATCAACCATAAACAGTGTGAACGTATAAGTAATTGCTGAAATATGACTTTTGAAAAAATTAATAAACTTATTGTTTTAAAGATAAATGTATTTATTTAAAAATATATTAAATATACTCTATAATGTTAGGGTGAATTTAAATAAATGACTTTTTGAGTATAGTGTACAACTAAGAATTAATATTCCGTATTGATGCTTTGCCCATAATTAGTAAAATGCGTACCTTCCGATGATTATGGATATGACCGACAAATTAATTTCAGATAATCGTCACCAACGAAATACTACTGAACCGAGTTTTTAAAAATTAATTTTAAGGCGCTTTTTCACTAAAATAGAGTAGGTGACAGCCGCTTATTGCGTTTCTTCTTTCATCTGAAATCCAATTTTATTCGAGGGATGGCAACTAATGGCAACGCATTTTATTTGGCGACAAAAATTTCTCCCGACTAGTAGTAGTAGGGAGTGATTATAATCAGGTTTTCGCTCCTTCCACACCTTTACGCCCAAAAACCCCGCTTCCACCACTTCCACCACCACCTCAATCCCAAAACAAGTAAAAACTAAATCATATGCTGATATCAACAAAAATAATATATAGTACCAATAACCAACACAAAATAATATGAAATGCCAATAACCAACACAAAATAATATATATGATATATACATGACATCATCAACGCATGCGCAATAGCATATATAGTATATATGCTGACATCAACAAAATTAGAATATGAATAAGAATTATCATACTCAAAATATGACCGCGCCAGAAAAATTGTTGATTGATCTTATTGTATAATAATAAAGATGTCTATTCATAAACATCTCATAACGCCTGATCGAATAGTCCGTGCTGCTTCATGGACACTAATGTTCGTACCCGATTATTTCATAACGCAAGAAATGTGCACTGCCGTAGTTCGTGAACATCCCTGGACACTAATGTTAGTACCCGATCATTTCAAGACCCCAGAGATGTGTATAGGAGTAGTCCAGCGCAATCCGGGTCTGTTCAAGTATGTTCCGGATTGTTATCGAGCCGTGGTTACCCGAAGCCTTTCCAATAAAGTATGACAACTGAGTACTGCGACGAATGTGGAATTGCCCTAGATAAATATGATAGATGTTCCTGTGGACGGAGGTTAATAATACAGAATAAAATGCTATGCTGGCAGCATTACATGATGTACATCACATACAACGGAGGTTATTGCAAATGTAAAAATCCCTAGTTGGCCCTTGGTTATTAAATAAAGGATGTTCAAATTTTACGGAAATGATATTGAAACAAGAGATTTCTATAACGAACCAACTGTGCTCGATATCGACGAGGTTCAAATTGAGAACGTTGTACTCAGCGATCCCATCCAAGCTAATAAGGGTAAGGATGCTAGATTTGTAATAGGATATAAACATGATAATAAGATATCGTCGCTGCTAATTATAACACTGAGAGGCCTATATAGCAATGGTGCATCCAGATACGATGATGGATCTTCGCTTACCATGTCATTCAATATGCATCAACATCCTGAGTGGCTTGAAAAATATCAGAGTATTCTGGCTAGGATTGAAAAATTATATGGTCATGAATTCACGACTTCATCAGTGAAGAATGGTAGATACCTGAACACAAAAATTAAAGAATTGGATGGTAAAATAAACACGTATTTCTACGATCTTCCAGTACCTATGCGACAGCCGTCGATATGTACGGCTATCATCAAGCTATCCAGCATTTATCAACAGGGGAATAAGCATCATCCTCAGATTTTGCTTGAGGAGTGTAAATAAAAGCCTGTTCAACAACCCTTAAGGACAAGGCATATTATTAATTCGGATGACGATGACCAGGAACCATTCGTTGTAGTTTAGTTAAAACTCGATATATTTTTGTATATTAATGTTGTATACAAAATAAACAACGAAAGATTTGAAAAGAGAAGCGAGAGAATTAGGGATCCGTGGGTATTCAACCCATAAGAGAGCTGATCTCATCGCCGCGATTCATAAGGTAAAATATAAAGATATTACAAAACAGACCGATGGTCCATACTGTAAGCCATGCTCGGATATCAGAGGCCTCGAGACAAAACAAAAACGAAATATCATCTATGACGGTGATTTTATGATTGGTGCAACTACTGGTGAAATACTTGGTGTCATTTAGTGTTTTGTACAAAACATTAAATTATGAATAAGTCGGCGGCTCATCTAGATACCTCTTGCATGTTGAACAGATTGAAGTTTTTTCATAAACTCTTGTTTGCCCTCCTCACGTCCCTTCTCGACTAGCTGCTGTCTCTCTCGTTCATTAAGCGATTCTGCGATTTTTCTGGTTCTCTGACGTATTTGCTCTTTGAGTAGCATATAGCGTTGCTTTTCCTGCATAATTAAGCTAATTCATAATCACTAATAACAGCCCTACTGATAAGGTCGATAACAGAGTTGAGTTTGGTCTCCGCCAGCAACCTTATACCCTCGTGCTTCTTGCGTTTAACATCTAACCTCTTACCAGCATTTTTCAGACCTGCTTGACCTAATCCCACAGCTAAGGTGATGCCTCCCATGGCTACAGCCAATGGTACACCAATTCCAGATGACATGCTACCAATGCCAACACCCGAAGTAATGACACTTACGGCCAGCAGACCATGATCGGTGTATCTAACCCACGTACCATGCATTTTGAACTTTTTGACGAGTTTGTCCCGCTCTTTAATCTCATTACGTAGATATTATTCCACTTTTTCGATTTTTTTGATTCTGTACACTTGAATTTCGTTATTCTCTTGCTCAGGCGCACTCGGTGGTAAGCTCGGGCATAATTTCATAACATCATTATTATTCATTTATTGTATCAGAATATGCATGGTAATTCCTACGAATGAAACATTTTTATCGTGGTGATACTCATCCGTCGGCATAAAAATTAGTTGATCCATGGATCCCTTCAAACGTAGATATGTGGGGCTATCAAAAGTCCAAGTTAACATCTCTCCCCATGAGATCTCTTTTGTTGGTAGCACCGCGAGAGTTTTAGATTTTTTCCCATCCAATAGGCAATTATCCTCATCGAGTTGGTGACAAGTGAGTCTAAGCCTCTGGTAGACATCGGTCTTGTATAAGCTATCGTGATCACCCTCTGTAAACATTGATTTGGTATTAAAATTATATCCCATAAGATCCGTCAGTGTTTTATCTACTATCGCAACATACCCTTTATTAACCCTAATCTTACATACTCCATTCCGTCACTCACCAACGGCTGTTGGTGGCCGCAGGTTGATGGGGATTGGGCCAAATTCATCATACCAACCTCCCAGGGTCTGACATCGGAGGGATTAACCAAGCTTAGTGAAAGTATACGCGTCCACGTAATCTTGCTATTAGGATCCCAAGCGAGTGCCAAGGCCTCAATCCTAGGCTCTGGCGCCGATAAATATACAGCAAGGCAAATATTATTGCAGAAATTTGAGGCCCTGGTTCAACGTGACGAGAACGTAGGTCAAGACATTACGGAATTTCAAAAGGTGCTCCAGTATGCACGGACTCCAGTAAATTTCGTCGTCATGTCCAGCGTGTACATGCTGCCCTCCAACATGGACCTCCACATTGGAAAGATTGTGGGGTATAACAACAACGTTGTAATAGCGCCCTCCAACATAGATGTAGGTGTGAAGCTACATCTGAATACCATGGCTGTCAAGTATGAGGCATCCTTCACCACACCTCCGAGGCAAAATATTAAGAAAACCACGCCTCATACCAAGGAATCCCTCAGACAGCATGAGGATACCAAAGCCACGCTGGTTACGGTCGGAGTAGGATTGATCCTTGCCATTATATGGATGAAGAAATAGGTCTAATCTGTTGATCAACAAATTAGACGTGAATTTACGACCTTTTTCCTTTGTTCCCCACGTAAGCCACCACTATACCTACAGCACCTGCTATGGCCAAATACAGATGTCTCGCTATATACTCCACGACTTTGGCGGCCACCTGGAAGAAAAATGAGACCACGCTGCCAATGATTCCTGGGAGGGCAGCTCCTGCTTTGCCTGCCAAATATTTTAAAAATTTCCCGAGTCTCTCCAATTGTTTTTGCACAAACCCCTTGGTACCACTTCCTCCAGCACCTGGTGCTGCCCCACTACCTCCTGTGAGTGCTAGGACCAGGGTCGACACGAGCAAGCCAATGGCACTCACGATGCTCGCTATAGTTATCCCCTGCTCTTTGAATAGAATGCTGAGCTTTTCACGTAATGATACATCATCTCCAGCTATCTTCATCAAAGTATCTTTGATATTTTTCAGTTGGTTGTGGATACTAGAGGATAGTAAACCATGAGCTTCTAGAATGGCCTGTCTTTCATTCCTTAGCCGTTCCAGGTCCTCCCTAGCATTCATGAGATCTTTATCCCAGATAGCTACCTGTTCCTCGGATGCTCCAGGTGTGACCTTCTTGCTCTCGAGCCTTTTACTCTTTGCTTCTTTATCTCTGATTTGAGAATCATACAGTATTATTTTGGCTTTTAGCATCTTCAGGTTACCCCTGAAAGTCTAAAGCTCGTGGTTAAACCCCCTTCTTTCACGTTTGTCTAAGGCTTCTGTAAATGAAGTATCCTCCATGAGGCTCTTCGTGTCATCTATTACGTTCTCGAGTAGCGGTAACATTTCGATGTCATCAGCCTTTTCATTGACATTATCCAATTCGTTAGCTAGTTGCTGAGCCATTGCCTTTGTTTGGTGTTGTGGCATTGGTAAACCCTATGACCCACAAGCGCCTTACACCCAACACCGTCCGTAGCACTCCAACTGTTTTTAATGTACCGTCCTTATTTGTAAGCGTTATATCCTTGTCTATACCGTTATAGATGAGCTGATTACCTTGCAGTTCGAACTTGTCGTGGTGTCTCGCACTCGGCTCTCCCAGCTCCCCACTAAGAGCTTCGTAGAGGCTATCAACTTTTGAATTTTGTAGCTCTCGCCTTGCCGTGAGAGTGTCACCTCGTGAAGATGTTGCAGGCGTAGTGCTTGTATCAGGAATATCCTTGGGTCGAAGGATCTCGCTCTCGCTACTAAACTCCTCAGACTCCTGTATATCTTGCTCTTCTGTAAAGTCTTCATATCCAGGATTATCCATAGTTTATTTTAACCCATGCACCGCTATAAATAAAAAGAATGTCTCTTTTTGGAAAATTAGACCCTTACAAGCAAATCAAGACTATGCTCGGCATGAAAGGCAAGAAGCAAAGGGTTAAGATAAGCCACGTGCCTTCACCCATTGGTGCCAATGAAGATTTGTATGTGCATCTTCCTAATATGGGGAGAGACGATGTAATTTTTCCTGGATCAATAAAGTTGTTGTTCGATTTGGAATTGACTGGTACCAATACCAGGCGTACTATAGTTTCAAATATAGGCAAGGCCCTGGTACAGAGCTTACGGGTTACGTTGAACGGAAATGAAATACAAAACATACAAGATTACAACGTGCTCCCAGTGTACCGTGATCTCTGGATTCCAAATTTTGATAGGGACAATAACCTAATTCTAGAAGGTATCAATCCAAACGATGGGACCATAAGAGCTCTACAGGTAAAAGCCAGCGACCATGTTGGAAATGATGAAGAGAAGGCCATAGTCGAGCTTACGGCAACACATTTTGTATTCCTATGGGCAAGATGTTCGAGTTGACGAGTGATCTCCCGTTTTACCAAGCAGGCTTACACGACAGGCTCTGGGTTGTTATCCATTTCGCGCCATATGGTGACGTGATAAAGGACTTAGGTACCCCAGCCTCAGGGTCTACGGCTGCAAAGGCAGCTGATTCCTCCTACAAGATCAGCAATAGCTCGCTAGAATTCGACAAGGTTGTAAACGAGGAGCTCGCAAGTGCAATGATGCAAGATACTCGAGATTGGCTCTACCATACGAACGTATACTCAGAAGTAAGGTCGTTACCATAAAAAAATCTGATACGAGTTACAACTTGCAAATTGATACTCCGGCCAAGAGTCTAGGGGGCGTGTTACTCTTATTCGAGGATCCAGCCGTTGTCAAGGCATATGCTGGGAATAATGAAAACTTCTATAACCCAAAGATCGAGAAAATCTCTATTACTATTGAAGGTTCACCTAATGAATTGTATTCCCACGCTATGGTGCCGAAGGACCACCTAGAGCAAGTAGCGGGGCTCTTGGGATCCTATGATTCTATCGTGACTGTTGGACAGTTCTTTACCGAGAGGTATGGGCTCTTTGTCGACTTTCGTAGCAGTCCGGATCACAGCCTACATGGTAGTGGGT
This sequence comes from Hydractinia symbiolongicarpus, assembly GCF_029227915.1. Lineage (NCBI taxonomy): Eukaryota > Metazoa > Cnidaria > Hydrozoa > Anthoathecata > Hydractiniidae > Hydractinia > Hydractinia symbiolongicarpus. The sequence goes on along the minus strand of NC_079878.1, from coordinate 21,583,958 downwards.
GGCCTCTGCAAAGACTTAGTGATGGCATAACCCTCCACATTACAAAGAAGGCCGACGGTACGGGGAACATAAAATGCTATGTTTACTTACTCCAAGACGCGCAATTAAACATCCTGGATGGCAGGTTCCACAGTGTAGAATATTAAGAGATCAAAATTTGTTTTTGTAGGCCTTTGGTCTACAAAATAAATGGCAACAATTGGTGTACTCGTAGCAGGTGCAGCGATCAATGCTCTGGCTTTCAGTGGGTCAAATTTTTTGTTCAGCAAACTCAGTGGGCACGGCGAGGAAGAAAGAAAACGTCATAATTTAGCGGTTGAAAAGCTTCAAGCTGCCCAAGCCCAATGGGTAAGGGATAGGCAAGCGAAGATTGATGCATACAATAAGAGAAGGGAGGAGCAAAGGCAAGCTGGGGAGAGTCTCAAGGACCTCGATGAGGGAATGCCGACAACCGATGAAGCTGAAAAGCTAAGTCAAATCTACTCTGCTCCAGAAAATCTATGGACTGAACGAAAGGCCATTAAGATACTCGCTGAAAAATCTGGTCTTTCCAAAAAGAAAGTCATACATTGGCTATCTCAGTTGCTCTGGCTCAGACATATTAAGAATCCTAAAAAGATCAATTACCCTCATTTCACAGTTACAAGGCCGAACGAAATGCATCAATTCGACTCGCTCTACATGCCCCATGACAAGCTGTATGGTAATACATACAAGTATATCCTCACAGGCATCGATGTTGCATCACGCTTCAAGGTGGCTCGGCCGTTACGTACCAAGAAAGCCAGCGAAGTAGCCGACATGATCAAGGATATATACAAAGCAGGACCTTTGCGTTATCCTCAGACTTTTCAATTTGATAATGCGTCAGAGTTTAAGTCTGATGTGACCAAGCTGTTAGAAGCCAAAGGTGTCAATATTAAAAGGGCAACTACTAAATATCACCACACGTTCACGGCGTTCGTGGAGTCCTAAAACAAAGTATTAGCACAAAAGCTTTTCAAGCCTCAAGATGCGCAAGAGCTTGCCTCTGACGAAACTAGTACCACCTGGGTGAAACACCTATATGATATTGTAAAAATCATGAACAATTGCAAGACGGCTATGATTGGTATGAAACCGTCATCTGCCATCAAGCTTGATGATGTCCCACTTCCAAAAAATGAGAAGCACACAGAGGAAAAGCGTCTACCACAAGACGGGCTCTACCTCTACCTCCTGAAACCTGGGGAAGAATACAAGGATTTGAAACGACGCGCAACTGATGCCTTTTGGTCGCAGCGTACGTACAGGCTGGATCGTATCGTGACAGGTCTCCTATACTACTTGGCAGATGGACCTGATAGGAGTTTTGTGGCGGAAGAATTAATGTTGATTCCAGAGGATGTAGAGGTACCTCCGGAGCACGTTAAAAATTGGTAATATTTCTCGATGTTTTGTGGCTCATATGAGCTACAAAAACATATACACATTATGACATATCGATATCATAATACCCCTCAAATAGCTCACGCGTGGCATCATATGGTAAAGTGAAATGATTGCGCCATGAGTTCTCTATACCAAGATTATTATCCCTGAACCTATTGCATGCATGTACGGCGTTGGGATCGTCACATATTGGATTTCTTTCTACCATATCTGGATACATATCCCGTAGGGTACGGAGTTGATCATTTAAAGATCTACGTTGACAACGAATAATGTAATGGGGATGTTGGCCTTTTTTCCCACATTCATTAGGATCATTTTTATCAATAACACATATCACATTATCATACGGATAACCGGTACATACCGATCGCGCAGGCTTGCAATCTCTAATGTTCGGAAATCGAGTTGATTTTCTCGCTCTTGAAGATCGTCGTTAAGCATCGCCAGAGCTTGGCGATGCTCTTCGATGGTTTCTTGTAATTTTTCGATGCCCTTTTTAGTTAACCATTTCATAATCTCGACAGCCTTAGGCTTCCTGGAACGCGCACAAATCTCCAAGGCACCGTCCAATGTCACGAAAGCATCGTGAGGATTGTTAGTTTTCCCAAGGACCTGGTTAGTAACCAGGCCTATTTCATGACGGGAAATGGTTGGAATATATCGATATCCCTCTACAATATTAGCAATTCCCAGGAACCTCCCGATATCTGCTCTTTTGAACATAGGCTGATTTTGCGCATCGAATAGAGTTTCGATAGCTCCAGCAGGTAATGTGTTAAATTCAACAAGACAAGACATTTTTATTTGATTTACATTGCCCCAACCAGGGTCCCAATAAGTAGAACGGTTATGAATCCGAAAAAAATGGTGTTCCTATGGATCCTTTCTCTCCCCAGTGCATCACGAAGCTCTTCATCAACACCTTCCAGTTGATTTTCCAGATAGAGTATCCTATCCATTTCTTTATAACAATTTTCTAATTGTCTTTTTTATATTCTGATATATGACATTTATTCTAGAACACTCCAGACTCTGGGATGTTCTAGACGAATATATAGGCACGCGTGTGTTGACTTTTTTAGTTGAGCTTTAATTGTATCCCAATCCTCGATAAAGTTGCTCTCATTATCGATCTGTATGAGGTCCGATCTCTCGCAGGGATACCACGTAAATAGCATTTTTTTCTGTTCCCTTAGGTTTTTGGGAATCGCGGTATAACTGTGAGTCAACAGCCATAACGAATGCTTCCTGTGCCTCCCGCTAATGGCTAATTCAAGCAGACTCTGGCGTTTTTTATCCACCGGTGAGGATATTTGATAATCGTTCAATCCATGCAAATAGTTGAACCTGAGGTTCTATCAAAAAAACATAGTCATCCTTCCAAAGCGAGGATCTCCTCAAGTACGCCGTGTTCCATCGAATTGTTGGGCATAGAATCACGATATTATGAAAGTGGCCCATATACTCATTCTCGAGAAGGTCGAGCACACGTTTAGTTTTGCCACAGCTTGTGGGGCCTGTAAATATAGCTGTATGGGGTTCCTTGACAATATTTAGCATGTTTGTTGTATGCCCATGGGCATACAACAAAACCTTGAAGGTACTTACTTGGGTTTTGGGAATATTCTCGCGGGCAACCAGCCCTTGACTTACGGCCATTTCGCGGCTTCCTCGCCCCGCGGTGAAATACGCTACCATTTTCATAACATCATTCGTGTCGAGTTTTGTGCTGGGACTCGACATCCCAAGGAATCTCTTACCAACCATGGCATATCCAAATGTGAACCCGAGGTCCACAATTGTCTCGTATATCATATCAATAATCTCTTTCTGTTGGGGAGTTATGTTTGTAGACATGTTTATTATATCCTATTTCATCTTAAAAATATCAATATCGTGGTTCGTGGTAGGTTTTTGCTGAGCCACTGCAGCAGGCTGCTGGGTACCTGCGGGTCTCTTACGGATAAAATAGTAGGCACCTCCAATACATACAATTATTGCAATAAGGCCTCCAGCACCATATATATATATATCCATTGCCTGACTGTACAGAACTGGTTTTGACTGGATTAACTACAGCAATCTCTTGTTGTTTAAGATCTTCCTTCCTTTTCTTCATCAGTGCTGCTAACTTGTGACCCTGTGCGACCCTGCCGGGGTGCTTAACTGGTTTTGTTATTACCCTTTCTTCTTGTTCGTTGCTCATTTTTTATAAGTCTCGCGGCTTATAAAAATCACTTCCCTTTTACATCTTTTTCTTTCTCTTCATCAACCTTTTCAGATACCTTGGACAGCTTAGTATGATTTATGGTGTGCGCCGCAACGAGCAAAGGTGCAAGGAACGTACCAAAGGCTGTATAAATGAGAATACCCAGGTCAGCCATGGATTCTTTTATAATAGGGTCCCCTTCTAGATCCTGGCGTAGGGCCTCGGGACTATCAAGCTGTACAACATTTCCTATTACTTTCGTATATAGGTTTATCGCGTGACTTTGTAGGGCTCTGGCAGTCTTCTGCCCCTTTTCCTGAAGGTCACGTTCTACCGCCTCGGCGTGTATTTTCTCGATTACATCTTCCGTGGCCTTATCGATGAAACTATCGCTACATTTTTTAGGCAGTAAATGTGGCTTGGTATTTCGTATATCCTTCAAAGCCTGGCGTTTATCTATAGGTTGATCAACAGTCTCTGCTGGTGTATCTACAACATCGTCAAATATTTCTGCTAAGTTGTGAGCCATGTTTATTAAAGATCTGTATCTGAAATAACCGATAATAATCAAGACATAAGGTAGTAGCACCGCGATCAGTAGTAATAACTCCATTTTTATTTGCAGCTTTGTGTATAAAGGTGGTGCCTCACAACACCTTTAATGCTTATTAGCGCGCATAGGTCGCAATACTTCTATCCCAGGCCTCGTGACATGTGGTATGTCCCGTGGTACAACAGCAGCAGCCTGTACTACTGTTTTTTTTATTTCTGCACTGTCGGGTTTACTGGATGGTTCAACCCACACCCAGCGCCCTGGATGATCACAGTTACCCATACAAAAAAATCGCTCACAATCTTCTTTCCAAGGCATTTTTTTTTGTTATAAAACTTTAATGGCCTATATAAAATATTGGACGCGAACTACTCTAAAGGCTTTGTATGTATACGATCCTCATGTACAACTCTCTTATCATAGAACGCTGAAAGCCCTAGTTTGTTTTGCTGATATGTGACCATACCCTGGTTATATACTCGGAATCCCACATTTTTTGCATTATCAAGCACTCCGTTAAGTGCTCCCATATATCTAGACCACGTCCCTTCATTCTGTCTTTTGGACATACCTTTGCACGAGAACTTAGTGCCATCTTTACCTTTGACGAAATAACACTTGGCTGTTAAAGCAATCATTCTGGATCCGATGAATTCTTCTTTGAACAAACCTCCTGTTCTACTTGAATATTTATCGGTAACGAGCCAGTTTTTAACATCCTCATCATACTGCTCGATTAATTCAGTACGAACAACATCACGTAGATTATCGCCAGATATGGCAAAGTACGCTGAGTCCGTGTCCATGTAAATATACTCGAAATCTCGTCGATCTAAGTACTTGTCTAAAAAATTATAATAGAACTCGAGCATCCGCAATTTAGCCAATCGATACAATAGGATTCCACATTGGTACGCCCTGTTAATGGAAACGCCTTGTTTACTCCGTCTTACTTCGTACCCGTCTCCAATTTCTTCAAGATCATCCAGGTATGGGCTCCTCATAGCGGCATCTACTACCTTTTCATCCTTTGTAAATGTGGTATTGTTATGTCTCGCCAATTCCTCAATCATTTTCCCATAGAAGCTATTACCTTTTAATTTTGCTGTATCGCCCGCAATACGTTTATCAGGGTTCTTATCAGCTTGGCGCGGCGCATCCGCTATTTCCTCAGGAAACCAAGCGAATGGTTTACCCCTTGAGTACTTGAGTAACTGGTAGCAAGCCGTAATCTTCAACCCATGATTAAGATACCACTTGATTAGGTCAGCACAAAGCAGGATCTTCTCAGCTTTCATCACTCCCAACAGCTTTTTAGTGCCTGGAAATATTTTCGCTCTGTCTTGTTTAAATACTCGTGCATATGCTGCGGAATTTGATTGTCAGGGATCTCCCTGACTACAAATAACGGGGACATTTCGCTAAATTTGTCGTACAACTCAGTAAGCACTTTAATATCAACTTGAGCAAAACCGAATAGCGATCCATCAAGAATGTCTCGCACCAGATCATCTATTTTTTCAGCAGGGTCTGCCATTTTTACCAGCTTCTCCTTACCACAAGGGAAATCTTGGAGTAGTGTGCTAGGGTAGAGCATATTGGCATCATACCCAAGTATTGTCTTGCACTTGTTTGGCTCGGTATATATATGCGATCTGATACCTGTTACATCCCTCTCGTGGTACCTACAAAATACTATTGCGGGGCCACCGACCATGCCAGTTTGCAGGAGCTCATACGCCTCGTTCTTGGTACAAGATGTACAAGATTTTTGAATTTGTTTACAATCCTCGCATCGGGCTTTGGTACAATGATCTTGACATTTATGGTTACAGGGATCACCAGGAGCATAAAGCTGGATCTCGGGGTTCAACCGCAAAGATTTGTTCAGAACGTAGCGCATAGACACACCCGGAATGCTCATTGCATCTTTTAGAATGTCAATCTCATCCTCGTAGTAAGTATTGCGGGTTTTGTCCACAGCCTCTATAAATGGGACTACGTCCGCCATATTGTATTCGGCTAGCCAATCCAGCATCGTGACGCATTCTCTTTTAAAAAAACTCATCTCTGAAAGCCTGGTAATCTTCGGGTGATAGGGTGTTTTTACCACTGAGAGTGCTATAAAACGCCTCATGATCTACCGGGCCCACATGGTTCAACTTTTCGTAACATGTTAGCCATTCATATGGAAACATATGGAAGCTTCTCGAGATCACAATCCAATGACTTGCACCATTTTTCATAACTCAAACCTGGTGCTAGGAAATTTTTTATATCGATGAATTTGAACCTCGATGTGGTTAGAAACATGTAGTCGTTGTCTTTTTTCGCTACTTTGATATTATCATCATCCGCAATTTGTTCGACAAAATAACGCTTGATCAGGATGATATCGTACTTGCCACTATTAAAGTCTATCACTGTAACCTGGTTTACCCATTCATGCCAAGCATTTTGGGTTTGTTCCGGGAGCATATCAAAATCATCCGGCTTGGGGTACATCTTTATGACTTCTTCCACAATCCTCATTTGTCTCTGCTCCAATTTTTCGACGAATTTTTGCACAAGCACCTTTGGGTCTTCATTCATGATGAATGTTGGATGTTCCTGCAGACTATCGTGGATGGCTACACTTACAGGTATATGCTCGTAGATATATGTCAAATCAGACGTTTGCTGCTGGTTTAATGGTGCCAGGAGAGCCTCGAAATCAAATGTTATAAAATGGGGATATCCTCGAAATTCTTTCTTGAATACCCTCTTAACCTTTGTAGAGTTTTCACACTCCCATGCAGTGACAAGACGTTCTCCCCCATGCCCACAAAGAGCATGATGTATATGTCTACCTGTTTGCTTTGATGTGGCTTCAATCCATTGGCATGCCGCGTAACTAAAACCTTTATCGGGATAGAATACCTTTTCAGAGCTACTCTGCATGCGCTCAACCCTATCACCTTTGCAAATGATCTTGGTCTTGATACCTTTGCATTCGTTATTCTTGTGTCGCGTGAGGTTCTCCGATCTAGTAAATCTTTGCGTGCAAAGACGCATTCCCAATGCTGCGTCAATACATCCAATTTCTTGGTATAGAAACAATGACCTCCCAACATACCAATGTTGATCGTGCCCAACCCCTTTTTGTATTGATTTTGGCCATAGGCGAGACGCCATGGAGACTTGTCGGAGTTTGTCTTCGGCTCAAATACTCTTATGTTAATCTCGAATTTTTTGGTGATACCTTCCAAGTCCACAAGCCTTGTGGCCCTTACCTCCTCCCTCTTTAATTTGCGTTCTTCGTAGTACTCACGAGCTAATTTGAGGGCTGGCCTTGTGTGGAACTTTTCGCACTGTTTTCGCTCTTCTTGGTAATGAACAGCTGGGCATCTCCAGAAGCACAAGCTGTCTGTTCTCTCGTCCGTCTTGTCAAAGCTATAAATGCACCTTTTTCCGCGCAACCATTCTGGTAATGGGCCACATCCAAGTAGGGGCTCCCTCGTAGAAATTATCTTGACTTGTACGTGCTTGAATATTATTTTCTGGTGTCTCGATAGTCCTTTCTGGTGGCAAATAGGCTTTCGTCCAAAATTCGGCATCTTCCAGATCGAGGCGTTTCATCTCACATTCAGTCATGAAAGCCTCGATTTCAGCCATGCTTGATAGTGACCGGAAGCTCTTGGTTTTGTGATAATTTGCCACGTCGCCCCCGCCTCGGTAAATTTCGCAGGCAAATGAGTATATTACCTTCACTCGCATGTCTACGTGTGGTGTGATTTTTTGCATAATGGTATCTGTCAATGGCTGTTTAAGGTTATTATTAAATCGCCATGTTTTGATGCGGTTTCCGTCTTCTATCATTTCCGCGTTATCATCAAAAATATTATGGATATCCTCAATTACATCAGTATTGGTGGCATGCTTAGATTCTTTCCCGAACATGTGTTTGAGGTCCTCAATTCCTTGGTATTCATCTTCGATGGTGACCCGTTGAACCTCATCGTGGAGAGTTGGTGTTCCTGAAAATTGACCCCTGGCCTTGTTATAATAGTAACTAACGGTATCCCGCACGCTCCTTAATTGTTTAGTGAGAGCTTCGCGAGTTGCCGCTACTGGTGCTGACACGATATTATATATTTTACTGATTGCATTTTTGAACCAACTCATCTTTATTATAGGTAGATTTCAATTTCAACCAGCATTTTTTTTGTGGTTTGGTCAAGGATTGGATATTTCAGGGAATTCCCTACTCATATTCTGTATAATATTAGTATATACTATTATATATGATTTAATATGATTATGTGTTAGTTATTGGCATTTTTATATTATTTTGTGTTGGTTATTGGTAGTATATATTATTTTTGTTGATATCAGAATATGATTTAGTTTTTACTTGTTTTGGGATTGAGGTGGTGGTGGAAGTGGTGGAAGCGGGGTTTTGGGGGGTAAAGGTGTGGAAGGAGCGAAACCCTGATTATAATCACTCCCTACTACTACTCGACTAGATTTTTTGCAACGACCTAAACCTAGATTGTGCTTTATTTTTGCTTTTAACAGTTTATTGCGAGAGAGCCCCTCTCCCTGATATCGTTTTCCCTTGACATCCCTGAAGAAAGAGTTTATAAGAAGTTTATTGTATTCATAAAGTATGCACAGCTTAAAAAACCCTGTGGTTGTTTCATGCATACTAAGTTGTAACTTTAGTATATATTAAGGGTCATTCTGCGCCCCATGGGATGAGATTCCATTCTAATCTAAAGATAAGTCCTACACCAAGAAGGGAGGGGATATTTAATGATCATTGTTACCCCAGCGTTGGATAGTTTAGGCGTACCTTGGACAACACACAACCGAAAACGGGGAAGCAATTTTGTTACAGACTGCTAATGTTTTTGAAATATTAATTCCAGTTTTTTCATGTCTTGAGGCTGCTTTCTAGGTTAAAAATGCTAACCAGTAAACGTTAAATGTGTCTTAATTTATATGACTTTTCCGCTTCTTATAATAACCGTATATGGTTAAAATAAATTGAAGAATACGAACATCAACTCTACGAGTATCCGCCCGTAATTTTAAAAAGGGGAAAAAGGCACAGGGAGCGAGGTTGTGATGCCCTAAAATTGTAATTCATGGAGCATTATAGTCATTGGGCCGCTGCGTTTTAGAGAACATGATGATGTAGTGCATAGTTTCGAACAAAAAGCATATCTGGAATATATTCGGGGCAATATGTTGGCAACCCCGTTCCCAGGGCACATTTTCGCTTTTTGATATCCCAAAGGGACGGCGCGGATAGGATATATCAAAAAAGCAAAAATTGCCCTGGGGAAATAAGGTTCTTTTTCGCAAATGCAAAAAACCTCGGACATTTACGCCCTAATTGGGCCATCAGTTAAAAATACAGGTAAGTTGTCCACGTATTACTTCCTGAATATGAAAGATATATAGTATTCAACATGCGTTAGACCTATGTACGTTCCCAAGCCTTGTGGAGATAATGATGTGCTATTCTCCATAAAGCACATCTTCTTATCTGGATAACATCTTTAATTCTCGGATACCTGCTTCTTAGCTCATCTAAACTCTTTCTGTCTCTCAGACTGGCGTTACACATCCACCTAACCATTCTCATATCATTCCTTTCTAAACGGTCAAGATCTTCCTGCTTCACTGTCCATGTCTCACTACCGTACAACATAACACTTCTTTCACAGGCCTCATGCAACCTACCTTTTAACTCAATTGACAAGACTCTAGAGTCTGCTCTGCTTAAAATTAGTTTTATTTGTCAACAATAAATTAAGTTATTTTTGTAACTTCTAGCTAGAAATGTTTTTTCAGAAGTATACCTGATTTATAGAATTAATTTTTAATTTTTATGGCATGTGATGTAGGCACGCGTATGAATTATTGTGCCCCTAATGAGTAATTTGAATAAACGTGAAGCAAATGATTTAACCAGAAAGGCCAGCCATTATATTTTGTTTCTCTCTATATATAATGATATAAATTAAATTTATATAACATAATATAACACAAGATCTCCTCTTCTGGGGATAGAGTCCAGGAATATGTAACAATGTAAAATGGTCATTCCTTGGGTCCCGGATTGTTGAAGTTTTCAAGTTAATAATAATAATAACAAATGTTTAACGTGGCTAGCCCAGAAAATCACAAAAACCTATAGTTAGTGGATTGTTTCCACTGGGGGGGGGGGGGGGGCACTAGAACAAAAAAGAAACAAAAATGGTAAACCTTAGACTTCCTCTCAGCCCAATCAAACATAGTATAATATTTTATAATCTGTGAAAATTTAACAGAAATTAAAAAGTTATCTCCATTAAAATTTGCCAAATACATTAGAGATGGAAGTCTTAAACGAAAGCAAACTTCCAATACAGGTCAGTTGGTCAGGAAGATTATTCCACACTTTTGCAGTTCTAAATGGGAAGGCTTTTTTCCCAAATTCTGTGTTGACCAAGGAAAGTGTGAACCTGTTTTTTGAATCTTCTCTTATTTGGTGATTGTGGCAGTATTTTCCAAGAGGAATTTTGAGCGCATGTAACCAGGAGCATAAGGTTCATGGCTTTGAAAACTAGTATGGCTTTTGATGAGTAAATTATTCAGTGCCATATTATATGCACTCAAAATTTCTCTTGGTAAAAAACTGACACAAGTTGCTTTAGAGCTAGAGGATTCAATACGAATGTGTCGCATTGGGTTGGGTAGGACCAAATGACAGAAGTACATTTAGAGCTGTGGAGTTTCTTTTACTATTTTTCAGTTTAAGGAACTTACGTTTGTGTAATGACAGTCTGCCAGAGCCATTCATTTTGGCACGATATTGACACTATGGTAGTGCTTCAACCATTGACTAGTTCGAACCCATTATTTGTACCCACAACTGATGGTTGATCATGGATAAGTAAAGTGGTGGTAGGCTGAGCTTGTTGTTGTCTGTGAGTGATGTAAAGTGACTATCTCACTGTTTTGTGAGTAAAAGCCATTTCTTGCTAAGGTTGTTTGTTAGGATGGTGTAAGAGGTGATCTTTCAACTGCCTGTGGAAACAAGTCTGGGCAGGGATCAAACCTGGCCCTTCGAAGAGGTTATTGCTATGTTGGAGAATAGCTTGAGCAGCACAGTTATTATCTAGGAATCATCTGATGGTGTTTTGAAGGATGATCTGCTTTCCAGTGTTTACAGCAAGTTCCGCACAACCATTTGATTCAGAATACAGAAAATATACAATGTTGGATATCCCAGTTTTTTAGGGATGTCGTAAATGCTGGTGATGCAAATTGCGGTCTCCCGTCACTTGAGACCATATGACATGAATAATCAACGGAAGTGTAGAATGAGCAAATTAGATTTTGCATTGGTTGGGAAATGGGGAATGGTTAGCCAGCAACTGAAGCGGCCAACACTTACAAGATATAACTGTTCCTCACTTTCAAAATAATCTGCATATATTTATTGGAAAAGCCAATCTGGTGGGGATGTTGGGATTGTAGATTCTGCAGGCTGGCTTGGGGCTTTTGGTCACATAATTGACACTTTTTGAATGGTAGCTTTTTGATGCTGGCATTTATGCTGGGCCAATAACTGTTTGATTTGCACGGGATGATATACTGTTATATCCTTGATGTGCAGCCTGAAATTATTGACGAAGGGCTTGTTGGATGACAATGTGATTTTCAAAAGTACTTGCTAGTTAATAGTCAATCACATACTTTCCAGAATTCCCTAAGCTTTGGTGCTAAGGTTTATTTTGAGGTAGAAAAGCCACCACAAATAGAATCAATGAGGTGTTCATATAATGGATCTTTTGATGCAGTGAGTTTGGCTTGTTTGAATGTGATAAAGGTACTGTTTGTTATGACAGCAATGTAAATGTTGTGTACAATCACATTGGAAGCATTCTGGTGTGTGGCAAAGACATGGTTTTTAATTCGTTCAGTTGCACTAACTTCTTCCAGTTCTGGTTGATTGGAAATAATCCATTGTTAATCCATAATTGAATAGATTACGGAACAAGCATTGGGTCCTCTGTTTCCATTTGGCATGGCTGTGCTGGATAATAAATTAATACCTCAGAGTTTGCTTCACAGTCTAGATCAGATTGGAAGAGGGTCATTAATATACCCCGTCCAACCCATGCTAGCATGGAAAATGGACGTTAAGCCGAGAATGATGAAACCCCCAAAAATGTATCATCATCATCATCATCATCATTAGAGATAGTTAGGAACTTCTGTTACTTAGGTGATATGTTGGGCAGTGAAGGGGGTGTTGGAAGAAGTGTTACTTGCAGGATAGGTTCTGCTTGGAAAAAGTTTAGAGTTACTTCCTTTATTGACTAGCAGAGTCCTGTCAATTGAGGTAAAAGGTAGGTTGTATGAGGCCTGTGTAAGAAGTGTTATGTTGTACGGTAGTGAGACATGGGCAGTGAAGCAGGAAGATCTTGACCGTTTAGAAAGGAATGATATGAGAATGGTTAGGTGGATGTGTAATGCCAGTCTGAGAGACAGAAAGAGTTCAGATGAGCTAAGAAGCAGGCTAAGTCTCTGTAGAATTAAAGATGTTATCCAGATAAGAAGATTGAATTGGCTGGGGCACTTGGAAAGAATGGAGGAGGATAATTGGGTAAGAAAGTGTAGAGACTTGATAGTTCCTAGGGCAAAGCCCAGAGGCAGACCGAGAAAGACTTGGCAGGAGGTTATAAGGACAGACTTGATAAGCAGGATTATTAAAGGCTCCTTTTTGATACACAATAGCAAAACTGCAGGAAGAATGTTCGATTCTACAGTGATTGATTTTATTATTATTCCTTTTGTATAGCTGAATGTTTCACGTCAGATTGATGCAAAGTGCAAAAAAAAACTTTTAACTTGTGCATATACACATTTTTTTTAAAGAAACTTGTTTTGTGGGTTCAATGGTTCTTATAAAAATCATCCCTTTAGGCTTAAAATGTGTTTTAAATATATCTTAAGTTTTCCTAAATATTTTTAGCCTTGTGTTTCTTAAATAGTGTTTTTTATGCTACATGCAGGCTGCGTCATATTAGGTACGTTCCTAAAATGTGTTAGACAAGCGAAAAATAACTCGCCTAAAATATCAATTCATTTCTTAGGTGCGTGAACAATCAAGCTCCTAAATAAAACTGTAGCGAGCAATAATTCTAAGAAATCACATTACAGAAAGAAAAAAGAAAGAAAAAATGCAAGACTGCAAAATTTAAACTTTTAAATAAGATCACGCGATGTCTAGAGTACTAAAGAAGAAAAAGATTTGCGTGTTTGAAAGTAAATCGAGAAAACTCATTCACTTTTTGAATGAACAGGTAAAACCCATTGATCATTTTTTTGAATAAAAAGGTAAAAATGGTAGAACCTCTTTCAAAAGAAAATAAAGCAGAAATAAATTTCTTTAGAGTACAAAATTGCGAGTTCCGAGCAACTGTAAAGGGAAATTTTTTGGCTTTAAAAACCTTTTTAAATTATAATGTGTCAGATGTAATTGGCTATAAAACCATTGAAAAGGACGGCACAAAATTTGTTAATTTTGTGTGGTGTAAGATCTGTGCCAAATTTAAACAGGAGATACAAAATAGTTCGACAATAAAAGGGACAGCAAAAACCGCAATGCAGGCATATATCGAAGAAAGTTTTGTGATCAGGTATGCATTATTTTTTTATTGGTATGATTACGTCGGCAAAAAAATTGTCAACGTAACTTTGTTGTGAAATTTGAATGCCACAATCAAAAACGGTTGGTGCTATTATGAAGAACGTAACGTAAGGAACGTAAGAACATTAAAGTCGGTCCTTTTTCTTCATGCTGACACTCTTATGCTCGGCTGGTGCATTACACTGAGACTCGAACGAAAGACGGAAGACCATTTGGAACCATGCCACAAGTCAGTCCGACTTCATCGTCACAGAGAATACTGTGAGAAGAGTGAGCACCCATGCAAGTTAAATATAACCAGAAAGTTGGAGAGGTTAGGTGTCCTGTAACTTAATACAGCTTTCAGACGAATGTTCTCATGATTTAATACCAAAGAAAAAAAAAATGTTGAATAAAGTTTAAAAAATTTTTAAAAGGGGAAAGAGAAATCAAATATGCTTAGTAATAATAATCGAAAAAATTGTATATCGTATTAAAAAGAAGTCCAGATGTTCTCTCTCCCACACGACACAGCAGGCAATAAGTCAGCCCTGCCCTCGGTTTTGTGAGAAGAGATGTTCTGCGAAGACACAGACAATTGAGTCTCCTGTACAGTTTTGCTTCTTGTTATGCTGTGCCAGTGACAAGCATTTTCAAAGTATGCCACTGGCGACTTCTGTGATATACAACCTAATGATGCTCTAAACTAATGAATTAATAATTCATTTTTAAACGTGAATGTTTTTCATTCAAATTTCGAACTTTAAGTCATTTTTTTCTTTGATTTTAGTATAGTAAACAATTACTTTATACAAAAGACATTTCAGGTGTGCATTATTGAAGTGACTAAAGTGTTTTTGGTGCGTGATTGAAAATGCTGCTCCATTGTTGCAGGAGCGTGCGGAGGTGAGGGGTGCAATCGTGCACCTCAAAAGACCAGGACTGCTCAGGCAAGTGATAAATCACGCACCGAAATCTCTGAAAACATTTTTTAGGAGCACGACGCGCCTGTGTTTTTTTTATATGATGCAGCCTGTCCATGTATGTTAATCTTCCTTTTTTTCCCCTTTTGATTTTCTTTTTATTTATTCTGTTCTTATGGTAATCTCATTTATTACATGTTGGACCATCTCTATCTGTTGAAGGTAGATAGGTAGATTTGTCCTATTTTGGATAATTTAGGTCTTTTAGAAGGTCTCTCTTGTTTTATTCCTACGATCGAACTTGAAAATGTTCCTTTTTATGTTTCTAAGTTTTTTGCCTTTTACGTTTCTTATGTTTTCTAAATTCGTGTTTCTTTAAATAAACTATTACTATTCATTAATATATTTAACTGACTTTTGTTATAGAATGTATATAGAAATCTTTCAAAACAATGCCATCAAAAGAACTGTCAAGAAGTGCTCCTTCTGGTTCTGTAACATTTGATGCCCTTACAAGGAATAATAATGGTGGTAGTATGAGATCTATTCCAGTTTCCATTAGAGCAAGTAGTCCATTACTTTGGCCATTCACTATGCTGCCCTTCTCACGTTTCGAAACAACAAATGATGATAGCAGGTCGCCAAAATTTTTGAACCTCAGCAAACACTCACATGATACTGTAATCAAGTTGAATACAAACAACTTGATTGAGATTCCAAACAAGATGCATCTTTTAAAACAAGTAGAGGAACTTCGACTGACACGAAATATTTATAAAACTGGTGATGGTTTGCAAAATCTTCCTCAGTCAATTTCATCTCTTAACAAGCTAAAAATTTTGGATCTGCGGGGAAACCCACTGAATAGTGTACCTTTATCTGTTTGTAAATTAAAGAATTTAACCGAACTAAATTTAGAAAGTTGTAACATTTTAAGCATGCCATTAGAAATAACCAGTTTAACTAGTTTGAATCGCCTCAGTCTTGATAATAATAAAATCAAGGATCCAGAGCTCTACTACTTTTCTACTGTAAAATACCTGTCAATAGTCAACAATGGAATTCAGAGTGTTAGAGCAATTTTACCAGCTCAAATGGTGACCTTGGACATGAGTGAGAACTTCTTGGAAAGCTTAAAGGAGACTTTTTTTCATGATTCATGCTGTCTAGAAAAACTTTATTTGCGGGAAAATTTGCTTACTCACTTGCCAGCATCAATCAGCAAGTTACCCAAGCTGAAAGTTTTAGACGTAAGCAAAAATGAAATTGGGAAGCTCCAGGAGTCCATCTGCCAATTGAAAAGTTTAATTTTTTTCAATATATCATACAATGCGTTAACAGCGTTGCCAAAATCAGTGACCAATCTGACTGGTATGGAAAACAGTCGATTTTTATGTGGTGAGAACCCGCTACAGAAACCTCCTATTGAAGTTGCAATAAAAGGTTTAAAGTCAATCCAGAATTATTTTGATGCATTGGATAATAGCACTGAAGCTAATTGTAAAAGGCTGAAGTTAATGGTATTGGGTGATCCAGACGCAGGTGATTTTTCTTGTGACCGTGTAGTAATCTTCTTACTAAACTCATTTTTACAGCTTTAGCTCCAACTAGCATTGCATGTTGTATGCAATTCGGGTGGCCAAAATAGATATAGAGTAACCCTTTAAGCTAAAACAAGAAAAAATGGTATGCATATAAATTCCTAGTTGAGGTAATAAAGCAGTGAATCTGTCTACACAAATTTAATTTTAAACACTAACTTACTATCTATACAACATTTTAAAACTAGCAAGCTCACTACAAAACATTTATTGTGTTTAGGTAAAACATCTTTAGCACAAGCTATTGTCTCATGTCAGGAACCAGATGCTGGTGTGAATATAAAAACAATTGGTATTGACTTCTTCCATTGGAAAGAACAACTACCTGACACTGACGAAATGCTGGATGTTATGATTGTAGATTGTGCTGGGGAGAAGAAGTATTTACTTACGCATCAGTTATTTTTATCAGTTGGTAATATATATTTTTATTTTGCATTGACAAAAATGCATTATGTGTGGGTACATTAAGATTGTAGTGTATATGTTTCTAAATCTTAGGAATGCTGTTTACAGTAATCGTTGATTTGAGTAAATATAAAAGGAGCAAAAAATATTTTGAAGACAAGATTGGGTACTGGATGAATCTCATTGTAGCTAAAGTACCCAACGCCGTCATCATGATTGTTCCTACACATTTGGATTTGGTGACAGATCATTGCATTGTCATCGAAAGTTGCAAACACATGATACAGTGTGCCCATAAGCATATTAAAGAGCGACAACTCATTATTGAAAAAGGCTATGACGAGAATGTGAAGAAACTTCCAAAATCTATATTGCCTGTTTTACCAAAGTCTTATCAGCTTGAAGTCGATGGTAAAACAGAGGTATTTATAGTTTTCTGGTTACTCATCTTTACTTTTACAAACATTTTCAAGTTAAACCGTTTATGTATCTCCTATGTTGCTAAATTATTGTCTATTGTGGCGCTGTAGATTAGTGGTTATAGCTCTCATACTCTATGAGACTGGGGTTCGAATTCTCTTGACAGCAATTTAAAATGGGCAAGTGAATGTTACCATAGCCCTGGATTAGCCCAAACCATGTGAGGGAAATTTGGGAGATGGCTCCATGTGTGAGCCGTTGGATGTTGCCGGGAGTTGTCTAGTGGAGCACAGGCCCTAATTGGTTCTGTGTAGCTCAAAATGAGCATTAAATACTCTAGGACTCTCCATCTAAGCCATGACCCCTCCTGGAAATAATAGACAGGGTATATCCCTCGATATTAGTGAGGCTAGCCATGAGAATATGCACATCTATCTATCTCTATCTTAGACTGTAGATGTTGAACCAGGCAGTCCAACAGTTTATCTTATCCCAATTTCAAGCAAGCAACGTCTTCCTGGATTAAACCTGTTGAGACATGAAATTATTCGCATTGCTTGTGATGTTACATTATCCCCTAATGTTAATCGATATGTACCAAAAACATGGTTAGACTTGGAACATGTTTGCTTTGAAGAACGATCAAAGAGACCTGTTTTAACAGTAGATGAATTATCTTTAAAGGCACAGGGTTTTCGCAAGAAGAGGGATATTTCTAAAGCATTGGAATACATTGATTCTGTGGGGCCTATTTTGTACTTCCATACCAATTCTGATGCATCTGATATAGTTTTCTTAGATCCGAAATGGCTTCTTCAACTTCTGAAATTAGTCTTTCGGCATGATTTGTCTGACGCGTATAAATATGAGGACTATTATGCTACCAAGTACGACATGTTTGAGGTTGAATTTAAACAAGCTGTTGAAGTTTTGTCCAAAAGTGCATTGTTATCTAAGAAGCTGCTAAGGTAGGTTGCAACTGCAGTTCAAGTGTTACTTTTTTATAACTTCTATAAGAAAACTTCTATAAAAATAAATGTTTTTCAAACTCTTATAAATTTTTCCAAACTTACTGTGTCAAACTGTCACCTAAATTTCAGGCGTAAGCAGCATTGTCCTTTAAAACACAATGCCGGAATTCTTTTTATCTTTTTACTAGAATTTCTGCGACTCACTGCATTTGGTTTAAAGCAGTTTTGTTATTTTTCGAAATGATTTGATAATAGTTCATATCAGCTATGTAAAAACACTAGTCAATTTAATGTCAACATTAACTTCAACTAAGTCCTCTTTATATATTTCTTTCACTGAAAGATTGATAAATAAGGATTACAATCCTAATAAGGGACCCTGGTCATCACTCCTAGAATCATCTTGTTAGGACAATATCCTGAATCTTTAAAAAAAAAAATAAAGTTTCATTAACACTCCTGCCGACATTTATGTCACTTTGGTTTACGCAGGTTAAAAATATAGTTATATTATATATAAAAGTTATATTAAACCAATAAAGTTTTATACTGACGATCATGTTGGTTATTGTTGCAATGTTTATGTTTTCTGTCAGCGTTTTAGGTGTTATTGCTGCTTTTCTCCTCAAATTTTGTCTGTTGATTGGACATACTGCTTTTTAGCTCGATAACATACAAATATGTGTACCTAAAATTTCTCTTTAGGTGCATATGGAATGATAACATTACTGATAGTTTGTTCAATGAAGTTATCCAGCTCTTCCAAAAATGTGACCTTGCATATGATATGGAGCTGCTTTCTTCATATCAAGATAAAAACAGTTTGTTGGTGCCTTGGTTTCTCCAAGATTATTGTCCTGTTCCTGTTGAACCTGATCAAAACAAGGTATTTCTAAGTTTAAATGATTGCAGCTTTGTTTTTATTTCTTGTAGGACAGAGCCCCCGAAATCTGTCAGGTTGTGCTTTACTTCTTGGAAATTTCTGGAAACTTTTGGAACAGATACGTTACTTTCCTTCTTTATGTTCAATGTTATCATTAACAAAAAGATCATCATAGTTTGCACACGTCTATTTAAATGAAGTATCTTTTGTGCAATGTCTTGTTACAAATTTGTGCAATGTCTTGTTACAAATTTGTGCAATGTCTTGTTACAAATTTGTGCAATGTCTTGTTACAAATTAGATCTAACTACTAAACTTAGTATGTTTTATTACCTGTATTTATCATACCAGAAAGCAAACACTTTAACAGTCATTCTGATGGTGTTTTTACCATTTTTTATATTACATTAGCTACAATCCTATGTTTCTTTTGAGATATTTCTCAAAATGGCTGATATAGGGCGAGTAAACAACCTCAAAAACACAATAACCGCATTTTTTACGCATTATGGAACAATTCACTTCACTGACACAAAATCAGGGAATTTAAGCATGTTATTTTAGCAAAAATTAGTACTGTGTAAGATATTTTGTCTTAGTAAAAAATCTATAAGATATAAAGTACTAAGTCAGCCTTGAAAATTGCGAAGTGGACTTTAACATGTTAGGTACTTCAAATTCCGCCTTCTTTTCGCTATATTACTGGGGTTGTACAATTTTCCTAAATTTGTTTCGTTTTGTTTGTACTATCCATCGAGTTTTTAAGTGCATAACATTTTTTACCATAGAGGACCATGATAACTTTAATAGAAACTAGAGGAGGTCTGCCTGATGGATTCTTTCAGCGTTTTATTATCAAAGTATACTCCTTAAACGTCTTCAGTCATTGCACACCTTGGAATTATGGTTTTAAAGGCCTCAACAAAGACGGTGAAGTAGTATGCAAATTTGAGACGTTCAAAAACTCAAGTCGCATCACTCTACAAGGATTTTCAGATCCAAAAGATATATATCATTTGTGGTTGACCATTATTCCAATTTTACAGGTATGAAATTTGTGTTGTATGTTTTTATCTCTGTAGTCCATTGCAACATATATTTCCCACTACCCTGCATCACCTAGAGAACTAATGGCTTATGACTACAAGTTGTGCAACTCAAGGCTGCAAATTTGCTATAAATCGTAGGTAATTTGGGAAAGAAAATGGAAATTTAAAAGGTTCTTTTCTTCTTAGCCTGAAAAGTACTATTAATTTTCAATGATCTTTGAAAATGGTTAGTGTATTTCAGCTTTAATAAAACTATTTCTAAGTAATTTATTCAACTTAAATTAAATTAAGAATGACATTAAGATAGCATTTTACCAAAGGCCAATCTGAGTTTTTTTTTCTTAGCTACTCCAACCAAACGTAGTACTAGAATGGTTTTTAATTATCTAAAATAGATGAAAAAGGCAGGAAATTTTAGGGAAGGAAGTTGTAAGGAAAGGTATTTGTACGAGCTTGTTGAATAAACCCAAAAAATTGAGTTGCCAATTTAAATTCCATTGAAAAGGTTTAAATTATTTTTATCCTTTTGTTACGTGGTCTACATACAAGGTTGTTGGTTTCGTTGTCTACATACAGGGTGGTTTGTTACGTGATCTAGATACAGGGTGATTTAAACGAAAAAAAAGCCCCTTGTGTTCTTCTACAAAGACAAACACATTTCTGTCTTCTCTCAATGTTTCTTTCACATTTCTGTCTGCTAGCAACTATACGTTACTTTCTGATAACGCTGCTCTCTTCAGAACACTTAAGAATCTTTAGTGTTGCAGTGAAATCCTGTGCTATGTCGTTTAGATGTTAGAAAGATTTATCAAGGAATGGAAAGGAGTGTCTCCCGGACTGTTCTCCCTCTGCCCTAGTTGCTTTGTTGCTAAAAAAGATAATCCTCGACCATGGAGATTAGACCTATCGATGCTACACCAAAACGAGGCTGTGTTGTCGTGTGATGTCGAATCTAAAACAATCGACAAATGGTTGATATTTCCTCCTTACGGTAATAATTGTTCGTAGTGTGTGGAAGGCTTTAACCGTTGTTGCAAATAAAATTGTTAAATTTGCCGTGTTGTTTGTTTACATGTAAAACTTGTTTTTTTTGTTTAAGGCATGATGTTGAATTTCATAGACAAACAAAACAAAACGCATGAATTGGAGAACTATTTAAGCGGTAAGGATTGTATTTGCTTGGGAGAAAAATATCAAAACATATGTACAAAAAAAACAGAGCCGACAGTTTTCGAAATGAGAGGCCAGAAAATGGTGTTAAAACTATTTTTGAATTCTATTATTATTCTATTACAAAAAATGCATAATTAAACGCATCACACGGATGCAATTTGTGCTTGCTTGCTAAATTTTCTTTTAAAATTTGCTAGAAAAAATAATACATCCTCGTTTTCAGACTCCTCCTTTTCAGACTCCTCCTCCCGCATAATGGCGTGTCACAGAAATCAACACACCACTGTTTTTCCACTAAAATATTAAAAATTGTGAAATTTTGTGTAAGGTTTTTCACCTCATTGGTTAAATTTCTGTTATTATATTTAGGTGAATTATCATTAGAAGATAAAGACAGTATTTCTGGTTTGATGGCTGACCGTTGTAAGGAGTTACGTAAGGCGTTAAAAATAGATGCTGGCCAATTACCTCCAATAGGTTCCGGTACACACTACAGAGAACGCACATATAAGATTATTAATCTATGGGAACAACAAAACCAATCGGTATCGAGAGAGTTGTTTATCACAGCTTTGAGTGAGATGCACCCTTACCCGTACAAAGCAGCTAATATACTGCTTAAAGGAACGTAATCTACCATGGTTTACTTTATGTATGATGCCACCCTTTTGATGTTGTGTACGTGTTCCGGTTGGGACGTACTTGCAAAACGCTGTATATTAAGTGACGACGTATCTATGGTAACACAATATCTAACGTATCGTGGAAGAGCGATTAGGAACACGACACGTGCAGTATAAATTGCAAGATTAGCGCTGCTGACATAAAGGCTTTTGTTTTACAAAAATACGTGTTGCGGTTCAGACCACCAGTAACGTTTTTGTACGAGTGCGAAAATGGCAATTAAAAGACACAGCTTGGTGCTGTAAATGTATTTTATTTTTAACAAAACTTTATGAATCCTCACATATAGATAATTACGTCTGTGCATTCACAAGTGAAACTCCAAAGCCACGTAATCTCAAAATTAAAGTTAATTTTTTATGCTAAACCACAACAGATAAAAAGGTGCAGCCACAAGCTCGAATTTTTATTAGTTATAAATCAAAGACTAACCTCTATGACGTCAATGAATATTCTGGTCTGTAAAATATTCTGCTTTTGTTCGTAACTTTTTATTGTGTCGATGTATGACGTCAATAAGTTAATCCGAATTATCGCTGTTATAGAATTTCTTTATATCATTCCTAGTCCCAGTGTTAAAAGCACGCTGTAAATATTTAAATCATCTCTATTTTTTATATATTTAATTGTTATTTTTAGTTGAATGAGTTTTTATTGGAACAGGTGTGTCCACGTTTCAAAAAAAAATACACTTTTTTGAAAAGTTCGCGTTTCTTTATTTACAATGTTTTCGTTGGTACGCTATTGTAAAGTGTTGCCAAGGAAACAGCTCATTGAAAGCCCAACGAATTTTGTACTGACCAATGAAGCTTCGTGTGCACTTCTTCGCGGATGAAAAAGCCTTGAATTATTTTCATAAAGTGTTACTCTAGATATGATTTTTTTAATTATTTTTACGGTACGCTGTACTTTATTTAGAAAAAAGATGAAATACCCAAATTACATCTTTGTTTATATCAACTTACAAAGGAGGCATGTGATGGAAACGAGGTTAAAACTATTAAATATCCTGCCAAGTAAATACTCACCTCGTCCCCAGTGTTTGACCTTTAAAATGAAAAAAAAAAAATTATAAATTATAAAGAAGGATTGCGTTGAAAGCGGTTCACAGCTCAGATTTGTTTGTAAAATTTATTTTAAGGAAAAGAGTTTCAAATTTTTTCTTCGCATATGTCATTATAATTGTAGCGTGAAAAAATATTATGTCGTTATTTCATACCCAGTTTCTTTGTACGTTTTTAGCACACGAGTAAAGCAAAAAGGCGTGGTGACGTGGTTACAACACTATACGAATAATGTGTCTTCACCACAAACCTTTGACCACTCAGGTAAATTTAAATTTTATAAAAAATAAAATCACGCAAATATTTTTATGAGATCATTTTTTTATCAATATAAATCTATAAATCATTAATCTCTATTTTACCAGAAACTCGTCATAAGTTTTAAAAATTCAATGAATAAATAAATAATAATAAGTCAGCATATTTTACCTAATTTCGTGACTCTTTACATCACTCTTCGATTTTTCTTAGAGAATATAACAGCCATTATGGCAAAATTAACCAATAATTTTTTTTTTTTTTTTTTTAAAAAGGAAATTATGCAAGTATAAATATTCAATAACATAAAACATTAATCTTATTTTTCAATCAATTACCTTTACTTTTCCTCCCTGCACGAATGTAGTGAAAACACAACTTGTTCTCAGTTCCCTGTAGTAAAAATAAAAGAGATACAGTATGGGGATTGGGTACGAAGTGGTAGTTTATGTGCCTTTGCTTTCGCTTAATGAAAATTTTTTGAATTCTTGACCCAATCCAAATAGTGGGACGAACACATTCCAAGAATATTTCCTTTTTCTTTGTTGTGTATCTAAGTAACATAGCAAATAAGGAAGAGGAATAAACAAATAATAGATAAATAAATAAACAAATGAATGAATAAGTAAAATACATACATCATGGAGTAATAATGCATAGAGTGTGTGTTATCCGGTATTTCACATCATAGAAGAGATAAAACACATTAATCATTGTATAGTAATTCGCCTTATCTCTCTATGTGAATACGATTTTAAACGGCCGTAGCGATAAAATTATACAAAATAATAACGGCCGTAGTATATTCGCATGTATCAGGTTAGAGTACATTGTTGCAGAAGGTCATCAAGTTATACAATACATCTTTTTGTTACGCCTATCTTTTCACCTCATATTATACAGTACATAATAGATTAAAAATATCGTCTCAACTGAACTGCGGAATCTGCTTTTGTCTAGTCTTCTGACACGCACGGCTAAAAACGATACTGTTTATGTTTTAAGAGAGTATACGGTTGAAAGTTTTTATTTTTGTTGTGTTTTATGAAACTCTGTGCAGTTTTAGTTGAAATTTTATAGTTTAAATATTCAATGGAACTTTTTTGGCGCGTAATCACAAAGTAATGTGTTGATTGGGCCATATTTGGATAGTTTGTATGAGTTAGAGTATCACTCTAAAGTGTATTAGTTCATTGCAGCATCATACAGTGCGTATGTATTCATCAAAGATTCACACAATACTGCAAGGAGAAAGAGAAGAATTTCTCTACACAAAGATGTGGCTTGGTATGCCAGGACTTGCTAATACTTATGATGGCATGCCTCCAATGATGGAGCCTGAAATGGCGTATAATTACGGAAATGTCATGCCGGACTTTGTTCCAATGCAACAAGTTATGCCTTCAGTGCAAAACTTACATTCTGTTAACACCCCAAAACAAATGAGGCTTCCTCCTCCACATTTAAATTCTCCAATTAGAGGCAGAAGAACTGATACTAGCCGTCATAACTTCAGCAGCGGAAGAGGGAGAAGCGTAAAAGATGGAGGGTGAGTAATTTGTCACTTTGATATTGAGAAATCGAAATTTACAGGTTAAATCATTCTGCTAACGACTTTAAGGGGCGTAAGCAACAAAATGGCAACTACATGGAGATTAAGTAGTAATGGAAAGTGACTCATGTTACTTAAAAGATATTACGATACATCTGGTGAAAGCTTTCTAACTGCCATTTGCCATTTACAAGAAAAACAACCAAGCAACGCAAACTTGGACAAAAAAATGAACATCATTTTCAATCGTTCTCTTGACTTTCTTGCTAATGCTGGGTGCCCATAAAAAGAAGTCAGCTGTTGTGTAAAAATGTCTCCTTTCAAGAATACTGAAGTTCGGCCTACGTTCGAATAAGCAGATTTTTAACTGTAGCCTCAAAACTTGGAAAAGGTGACAATAATAGATGTAATTTCGTGTTTAGTTTCTCATATAGCGTTAACATGAGAGATTGCATTCTCTGAAGTGAAATCAACTTCTTCACATTTTGGGGTTTTGCACTATTTACTTTATACTCTCGAAGTCATTTTGATCTATTTTTTATTGTCAGTGTTAAAAACCCTATGTAAACACACTGAATTGAAACTTGGGCGGAGTGCAGTTGCTGTTGCGCATGTATGGTTATTATGTGGTCGGTGTATAATAACCCTGCAGCCCGACTTTAAACTTCGTGCCCAGGGGCCCTTGCTTTTTTGACATTAAGGGGGCGAAGAAGCTTGTTTAGCCGTCAAGTAGGCGCTAGCGGCTTTGACATCAGGCCACAAACCCTGCGGACAAAGATGGGCTGACATTTTTCTTCATTTAAATGAAATCTCATCCAGATACGATGGGAATTCACTTCACACTGAGTTCACTTCATTTAGGGTCTTTCACTAGGGGATGTCAAAAAAAAATAGTCGTGTAAATTAACGTTATTTCGTATGGGAGTGTGTGGACGGTTGACATAAAGCCTACGGTAACAGCTTCGGCTACGGCTACGGTAAAACCTACGGTAACGATAAATCTCAATAACTCCTGGATTACTCTTATGATTGTTATGAAATGTTGTTATTGCTAGTATTTTTTAATAATTGGAATTCTTTTTTTACCATTGCTTTACCCATTGCATAGCCCATTGCTTAAACCACCAAAAAATTTCTATAATTAAAAATAAATTCTGATTTTTTCTTCTTTCGTGCTTCTCAGATTTTCACGAAAAAAATCGGGACAAAAAATTTGTACACAAACGTTCTCGACTTTGCTTTAGATATGTGATGTCATTTTCTAATTGCTGATGATGTCACATTAAAATGTCGGTCAAAATAATTATGCTAATTTATTCATTTGTCTTAGCACAATCGTGCCAAGTTTTCTCACATAGTTATTAGATCGTTTTCCGTACAAGACAATTTTTTTTTATTCTGTGTTGAAAACAATTTGAGCATCCATTCTTGTATGAAACTAAACCATAACCTCATCCCCAGGTTATTTTGCTTGCGCTCAGTAATAACAGATCAGGCCACACAAGACCCTGAGGACTAGGTTGAAGAAACTACAGAAGTCAAATAAATCCATTTGAAAAACAAAATATTCGCTTATAATAGGTGAGCCTTTTTTAAAAAAATGAAAACATATTTGGAAAATCAATTTCCATGTCTTTTGGATCTTGTGTTTCCAAACGCTTTTAAGTGAGGTAAAATAGTTGACAGTTTACCTCATAGACAGATTCCTTTGTTTACATTTTTAGCGATGGACTCCTTTGGCTTCTCCAGCATCTGGCGGGCAGAAAAGAGATGGTGACGCTGGGTGAAGCGAAGTTATTTTCACACATTCTATTCTATTTTTCACACAAAGGTAGATAGATAGATGTGCATATTTTACATGGCTAGCCTCACAAATATCGAGGGATATACCCTGTCTATTATTTCCAGAAGGGGCCATGGCGTAGATGGAGAGTCCTAGAGTATTTAATGCTCATTTTGAGCTACGCAGACCCAATTAGAGCCCGCGCTCTACTAGACAACTGACGGCGATCCATGTTGAATCGCCGTCAAGAGGAATCGAACCCCGGTCTCCTGCACAGAGTACGAGAGCTATAACCACTAATCTACGGCGCCACAAAGGTATTGTTAGGACTCCAAATGGGTTCAAAAAAATTACAAGACGTAAGTCTTGCTACACTTGATAATAGGTAATAACCTCGAAGTTTCGTGAGAAGTAATCCACATGAAAAGTCCCCTTTTCAGCAAGATCCAGCATCTTTTTTTCTGCCATGCAAAGTAGCTTATCGCTAAAAAATAAACAAAAAAAAGGCGCGCGGTTATTTATCTCCTACAAAAATGTATGCGCATGTTTAAAATACCAAAAGTTTTGTAAACATTTGTAAACAAAGGCATGTGACTTTTATCCCGTCAGAATTTGTGCAGCATTATATATCCTCCCCATAAATTTTTTTTATTTTCCGTCCTCTTTGGTAAATAAAAACGTGTTTTTTTGTTGTTATTACGATGTTTCGAAGTTATTAAAGCTTAACTAAATTAAAACCTCGGACAGCTCATTTAGTATTTAGTGGTGAGTGGAAATATTTTTACTTATTAAAAAAACTTCGATGTCTCTTATGCGCTCAAAAACTCGTGTGATTGGAAAGACAAGCGTTTTTTTATAACTTGTCAATCATAATACAAGGAAAAATAAATAAGATAATCACTTATGATCCGACATTTTTTCAGCGCAGTTGACGCAACCACTGCAGCTTTGTTACAGTGGGCTAACTCAAAGATATTACCATTCCCACCTTCCTTATAGAGAGTGCCGGGAAAAGATCTTGCAACCTCGATCCCAGGGCCTGTAGCTTTTCCTCATATGAGGATAAAATCGAAAAACGCCACAGGTCCAATAAAGAAGTGGTGTAGACCACGTTTTCGTATTATTAAATATAGGGTCGACGTCGATTGTCAGACAATGTCGAAAATGTCGAAATTGAACTCTATCTTGATGCGATTAAGGCCAATCGAACGTTGGGGGAGGAAAGAGGGGGGGGATACAGTGAGGGAGCCGAGCAACCTCGTCCCCAGGGCGTCTTGTATCTCTTTTGACCCCAGGACGGCGTTACGAACATGTTTTTCGTCTTTTTCGTCAAACCTATCAATAAGTGCAGCGCCGATGAGAGAGAAAAGGCCCTCGGAACGAGGTTGGGGGCGGATGGGTAGGTGGAAGCGTTCATTCGTTCGTTCGTTCGTTCGTTCGTTCGTTCGTTCGTTCGTTCGTTCGTTCGTTCGTTCGTTCGTTCGTTCGTTCGTTCGTTCGTTCGTTCGTTCGTTCATTCGTTCGTTCGTTCGTTCGTTCGTTCTTTCGTTCGTTTATTTATTGAACAATTATTCTTTCAGCCCACATTCATTTTCTTTCATTAAAAAAAATTTTCATTGAAATAAAAATAAATTTCTCGCTGGGATTTCTGAATTATTTGAATATAAAACATCTGGTGAATTGTCTGCGGTGGAGAGATTTTTAAGAGGTTGTAGGACATGACTTTTGTCCTCCTAAATTCAGGGGGTAACATTAATTTAATATCTTCTGTTACATAAGAAGAAAAAAACATTTCTATGTTTAGTATGCTGCATAGCGCTTTTATATATTTTGGTATTACTTAGTGCAAGAAAAACGCCGCATGTTTTTGCAAGATAAATTATCAAATACTATTATAATTAATTTTATCCACCCTGAATCAATAAACTTTTCTGAGATGGACGTCGGGTGAAAGAAACAACAAACTTCTCTGGGTAACCAAAGTATATAGGTGAACTAAGGTGAAATAAAATATTTATGGCTAATAATTCATACTTCTGATTTGTACAATTGCGTAATTTAAAAATTTAGTAAACCGAAGAGTAAATTTTGTGGAAATAAAATACTTGAGCAATTAAGTTATTGAGAGGTCGGGAAGCAAACCCAGAAGTATGGATGTTTTAATTAGTGACTGTTTAAATATGGAAATTAATACCAATGGAAAAAAGCGCACAAATCGATCTAAAAAGATCGGAGCAAAAGCTTCAGATCAAGCATCTCGTGAACCCAAGTTGAACCAAAAGTAAGTATAAAGATATCATTAATATTATGTCTGAATAGCTTTAAAATTACACATGCTTGCATTACTATTTGATAACTAGCTGATATCCTAGCCAGTCAAATAAATAGCCAGAGGATGTATTTTTTAGTTAGTGCCCTTTGCCCTCTCATAAATCTAGCTATATAAAGTGTGCTCCCTGAAACAACATCTTGTTGTTTAATGAATCATCTCATCACCATTCTCATTATTATTAAAAATGCTGACCAGTTGTATGCTAAGAAATCCATTTCATTAGGGGTGGGGGTAAATATTTATATACAAAAACGTCAGCTCTGGTCTGTGTAGAACTTAACGCTGGTCAAAAATATGTGTAGAATCACCATGATTTCAACAAATGGTTACAAAGGCTGTATGATGACGCTGTGAATTTATTGACTCTAAAACTGTTGGGTTGTCCCAGGCTTTGGGGAATTTGACCAATTTTGGTCCCAGGTGACCTGTAGGGAGGTGTCAATTATTTTTATCCATTTCCAAGTTATCGAGTCAATAATATGTAACTTCACTAATCATAATTATTGTATGGATGTCATGGAATAGCATAAAAAGTTTAAGTGTAAGACATTTCGGCTATTTTAAAGGAAAATAGACACATCCACTTGGCTATGCAGACGTACACAGTCAACGTTAAACAATCTTTTTTATGTGAAAGATTATATTACTTCCAGATACATGAATCATTTCAGGTCAATTAAGCATGAACATATTCCCCTGCTGTTTTTGTCACTTTTAAAGCATACATATGCCAAAAATGATCCTGTGGGTACAAATTATTTTAAAATGTTAATGAAGAACTGTTGAAGAATTAGTTGGGGATAAAAATCATAAAACAATACATCTGATTATGTACATAATTGTTGGGAACTTCAAAGTATATATATTTATATACTGGTGTTAGGTGTAATTCTATTTGTGCTTTCAAGGTATATAGTTAATGCGTACTATTTATATAATTTCTGTTCTTTGACGTTAATCGTTTATCATGTTTTTGTGTATGCTATTATTGTGGACTGATACTTAAACCACAGGTCTACACAGGTGTTTTTATTGTGATTTAAAGTTGATTATTTTCAGATGAGTTTTGAAAAGAGATATATGCTCCCAATTATGAATACGTTTTATACAAGTTTTGTGTTGGAATTGTTTATAAATTTATGACATATTAATTTTATAATATTTCAAAAGCGTGGCTACTGTGCTTTTTAATTTTTAATGTACAGTAAACTGCTACAACCGTTAAGGTGGCTTTCGGAATATGTTTTGCCAGTAAAGGGTAGTTTCCACTGCTACAATATATTGTGCACAGTTAATTGTACAAATTTTTTTTCTTGAATAAAATATTACGCAGATGTAACTAACCACTATGTATGTTGTACAATTTTTTCTTAAATCAAATGAGTTAAATTTGGAAAAACTAATAGCAGGCTTTTATGTTTTCTTGTGCATTTAAGCATTGTGGAAACAGAAATTTAAACTATTTATATCCTTCTTGTATATAATTGTATATACATACACTAGTCAATATTGCATACAATATATTGTAGCAGTAAAAACTACACTTAAGGCCTGCTTGAATTAAAATATTCCTTTATTATTTTTTTTTTTTTTTGAAAAAGATATTGAAATGTTGTGATATTTTTTACAAATAGTAGTCAGAATTTTTAGGAAACCGATCAAAATTTTCTTGTGCTTTTATTACAACTTTTTACCAGTTTTTTTTAGTTAAGTGTAATGGTTAATAAAATTGATTTCTTGCATCTCATTTTAATTTGTGGCCAGTAAAAAATAATTATGTGACTCTTTTAAAAAGATAAAAAACAGTTTAATTATATGTATCCAACTATAAAGAAAATTAGTGCACAATTTTTTTTTAATTACAATTTTTTTTTTTCATCTAAGCCATGGAATGGTGTTTTTTTTAACAAATATTATTGTTAAATTGTGTTCAAATACACATGTATAAAAAGTTTGAATTGATGTACTTTTATTATTTGTATATTGTTTTCTATAATCCTATACAAATTGTGTTGCCTGTGTTTGTTTTCATTTTGGCCTTCTTTCTTTCATTTCTATTATCTTGGTAGTTTGCTATGAAATTAATTGTAAACAATTTTTTTGATCAATTTTTAATTAATATTTTTTTGTTCCATTTATAATGCTGGTGTTATATAAAACACTTTAAAAAATACCTTCAACACTCAAGTAAAAAAAGCACCCTGCTATGTAGTGTCCAAAATTATTATTATACACATTTTTAACTGAAAAGATAAATAAACCAAAAATGAGTTCTGTTTGTTTATATTCAGAGTCTCACTGGATTGTGATTCTTTTGTTCCGAGGTTAATTGATCCCTCTTTTCCATTTGATTTCGTATCATTTCTCATTAGATGTTTTTTACATACCCCACTCTCTCTCTCTCTTGGAGTGTTAAAGTTAGGCTATTTCTATGTTGGATAAAAATAGCCTGGTTTTCCTGCAGAAGGCAAATGTGAAAATCTATGTTCATTTTTTTTTTTATTTCAAAAATAATGAACTTACATCTTTGAACTCTTTTATTTATCAGTTTCAAAAATTAAATTATTTTTTGTATAGAATAACTCTAATGAATTTAAAAATTTTTCAATTATTATTTCTAGAGATAATCGGGAATTATGTAAAGATGAAAATGTTAGTTTTTTTTCTTATCTATTCTTTTGAGTGTGTTTTATTGTTCTTTTTATTGCATCACATTATCGTAATAACTATATCAAGCCGAAATGAAGGAGAATCAACGGTGTTTGTGTGGCATTTTAATCTTGCGGTGTACCGTAGAATACATTACTTATTAAAATTATGTTCCATTTACAAATCTGCAGTAGGGTTGTTTATTTTCATATAATACTGGTTAAATAGAAAAGTGTAGGTGAGTCTTGACCCATAATCTGAATATTATGGAAATTATAATAATAAGGCCGCTATTGTGTCAAAAAAAACTTAAATAGAGTTATGTGAATCTCCAAGTTCCAATTATTAGTCCAACCCAAGATTGGAAGCAAAACGTTTTTGAGGGCAGGCCTAGATCTAAATAATATGGATTCCTTTCAGTTACAAGATATGGTTATCTTCTGTTTGGTGGTGTAAAATTAATTCTTAATGTATGCAGGGTTTTTTTGCTATTACTCACAGTATCACAAGCATTAGAATAATTAAATTATTATTTTATTTGAGCAGGTCTCTTTTTCTCTCTTGTAAAAAAATGTTTTATGTTATATAACTTCTAAACATAACACATCAACCGCATTTTGAGGATTGTGTGTGTCTCATTACTAACCGGAGCAATCTGTCTTGGCTCAGGAAATTTGACCCTGCCAAGAACAATAGGATTTGTTGATCCAAATGATTTTTTTACTCTGTTCTGAAATTATTGTTATTCTTACAGTGGATATTATGAATAAAATGTTATAATATATGTAATAATAAATAAAAAATGGTGGTCATATTTTGTAAGATCATAGTTCGGTTTTATCATAATTAATATCTGTGTATTGATGTTTATAGTTTAAACTTAGAATTTCTAAAAAACCTCAAATTGCAAATGATGTTTTTGTATGTTGTGGAGAATCAAAGTTGTTTATCCATTCCTTTAGAATTTTTTGTCTAAAAATAAAACAACTAATGCTGATCATCTCATATAATTAAGCTCTAAATATCTTTAAAATAAAAAAAGTTTTCAATAAATTCCTGCCTATCATGCAAAACTGTCGTTTTCAATGCAGAAATTCTGGCTATACTGATATTCATTCATTCAATTTGCATTACACACTGTAATGTGATTATGATGGTGGAGAAGAAAAGCCCTCAAAAACCAGAAATCACAGTGACAGTATTTTTGCCAGAAAAGTCTTTTCTTGATTATCCTCAGAGTTTCTACTAATCGGCTGAATGGCTATTTTTTTACAATTTTTTCCACGGAATTCCTTACACTTAAAAGGAAGATTTTAGAATTATGTGCCATCAGATTCCTGGATAACATATTTCAATTTTCATAAAGCACCTTTAAAAACCCTTCTATACAGCTATATATTTAATCACTGTGTGAAAAAGATTTAGTGCTAAACCTGAACACTTCTGTAATATTACCATCAAAGCTTAAAAAAGTTTAATCATGTGTGAAGCTGTTACACGTGTTTTTATGTCAAGGTATTTATTTTACCTATTTATTCATGCTGTCATAAAGGAGGTGATTCAATTTTATGAGAAGTTAATGTTAAACACTCTTACTGTTCATTAAAACTGAAATAAGAAATTTGAAATGCTGACTTGGCCAAAAAGCCCCATTAATCTTTCAAGTATTGTGTTCTACTTTGCATGTGACACAAGTTACTTATGTAACCTAAATCTCCGTTTTTTCATTGTGATGGTTGAGGAAATTCCATGGTGATCTTGAGAGATCCTCTCAAGTAACAAGTGGCTAGCAGTTTTAATTCCAGCCCTTAATGAGGTGTGACCATAATGTTTTGTGGCCTGCTTAAGAGTTGCTGTTATGCTTAATGAGAGGGCGTACAAGAATGTTTGTTGACAAAACATATTTCTCCATGCGCTCTTTACTATTGTCTGGACTTGATTTAACTACCGGTAATTAAGAAATAAATAAGACAATTATGACTAAGCCATGAATTTTTTGTGGTCTTCTGTGTTACATGCAGTGCAGTAATGCGCCATTTTGTAATTATTGAGGGCAATTCTGTAAGGTATTAAAAAAAACCACACCACTAAGAGACAAAACTTTGTTGACCTTAACTTAACTGTTTTTGTGGCCATTGTTATGAGGTCATTTCTTAAATTTATTTTCCAGTTAAAGTTGTATGAGTAAAAGAAAGCCAGACATGTTTGGCTGACTTCCTATCAATTCAAATTATACTATTCCTGTTCCTATTACACTATTACAATTACTGCTGTTGCATATTTTAATGTGTCTAGCAAGGAAATTTGCCGGGTCATAGTGGACTACATTAAATCACAGTTAATTTTTTTTCTGCTAATTTTTTTTTTCAACATATCTAAAGATTTAGGTTTCAAGCAATTTCATAACAACATATATTTTCACAAGCAATTTTTAAGATCTTTATAATGATTACCTTGTCTTATCTTAACTGTAATTAGAATACTGCTTAAAATTTTCCTTTATTGAGCGAAAATCAATTACGTACAATCATCATAATAGATTGTCCGGAAATTGCTTCCTCCGCAAATTCCTTATTGAAAGTTGGTGTCAGATTAAAAATTTTAATCATCCTTAAACCAATGAGTTGTATCACTTTGTGTATTTCTTATATAAAAAAATGCCGCTTTACATGACTGCTTTTTTCTCGAATTATTTTTTTTCTGAAAGTTGATTCAAATATTTGCATAAGTTTGCATAAGTTATAAACAAGGAAGTTGCTTGTGTAAAAATAACTTTACCAAAAATTCATATAAAAACAAAAAAAACGTTCATTCATTTTTGCCTTAGAAATTTATATAGATGTACACTTGTATTTGGAGAAGCTGCCATTATGAAACGGTTATAGGCCTGGGAAAAAACTTATTTTTAAAAGAAATGTGAGTTTATAAAATTGGAAAGATGGAGAGGAATGTTTATATAAGGATTATTTTTATGACAATACAAGTCAATAAACAAGTCTGTTGAAAATCACCGTTACTGACGTGGGTGTTGTCGTTCTACAAAAAAAATTCTTCTGAATGAGTTTCATCACGATATGATTTGTTCTCATTTCTTCTTGCTCTTTTGTTTTAAAGTTCATTCCGAGGATGTACATCTTTTTTTCTTGGGTTTCATTGTTTGTATTTATTAACGGTTTTTATTTAAAGACGTTAATTTGATTATCTTTTTCTTTCCTCTTCACTAGTTTGGTATTCTCGATCTGTGAGCAAAGTGTAAAAATTTTATGTACACAAAACAAAACAAAAAATTTGAATATCAGCTAAACTTGATGACAAATATATTCAATAAAGTTTATTTCGTTATTTATATTATATATTTTTTATCAGCTGCAAAACATAGAGTAGAAAGCTACCCGTTGTAGTTATGTCTAAGAAAAGGTGAGATTTATCTGTTTTATCACGATTTTGAGCATAATTTAGCCACTCTTTTTTATGCAAGAATAATTTTAATGCGAATTTTTGGGAATCTTTAACGGACATATATACCTATTAAAGTCGGTTTTTATTAACATGAAAATTGTTGAGCAAGAGTTGTACAACAATCGCTGTTATGAGTTTATTTCAAAAAACATGTTGTACGACAAAGTGGGACAAGAGATGTTGCACAACAAATGTTTGTAGATATAGAATTTCTATAACAAGCTTACACAACGATTGCAGACTTTAGTGGAAACGAAACTTCAGACTGATACCACTAAATATAGACTTGATTCCAGATTGGAAAGTGCCAGGAGATCAATTCTTTTTTATCTTGAGTATTTTTTTTATGCACGTGGGAGACCTTGCGACACATCTATTTTTAAAAGTTTCTCAGGTTGACTGTACTTTTAAATTAATTTCGTAATGAGTTTTTTTTAACTTAATTTAGATTTATTGAGAGAAATGTCTAGTTTGTGCTTGAGGTCATTGCCTAAAAGATGAATCCAGTATGGAGTACTTTTGCTGAATAAATCTCGTAATTATTAAAAAACTTCTTTTTTCAAGGGAATTTTTCTATAGTAAAATTATCATTTATTCCCAAATTTCAAAGATTGCTTTAAAAATCATGGGTGGTCTAATACTAACGTTTCTTAGAAACTGTTGTCTTAAAAACCTTGTAGTAACAGCAAGCCGGATTATAGAAAACAAAACAACAGATTTAAAAAAAATTAGAGTTGCTTTAGTCATTGGAGGTGACTACAGTACGAATAATGTCCTGTGGCGGAATATCACCAGTTCGTTTCTTTAAGAAGGCTTTATTAAGAAATGGCAACAGAATAAAAATATAAAAGCAAGTGTGGAAGCAACATTCAGAACATTCAAAACTTGGTTAATCCTGCTGGTATGTAAAAGTTTTTGTTTTTAACCGTTTCTTTTTGCTTGTTTTCTTTCAGATATAAACAGTCGATCAACCCATCGAAACGTCACAGAGATCGGCTAAATGGTGAATTAGACAATCTAGCTAAACTTTTGCCATTTCCAGAAGATGTTATTGCGCGTTTGGACAAGTTGTCGATTTTACGGCTTAGTGTTAGTTATCTCCGAAATAAAAACTTCTTCAAAGGTAAAATAAAGTATTAGTTTAGTCAAAATTGAAATAAAATCTTAAAACGGAATTGTAATATGCGTTATTTTTTTTATTTTTTTTATTAGTAAGTACACTCGTTGATTATTCTCCAGTCCTTATCACTATTTTTTTTATAGTTGTCATAGCAACCGTGTTTTTTCAACAGCGTTGTCATGGAAACTCTTTTTTTCTAAAGGTGTTGTATGTTTTTTTCTTTTTCAGGCTCCAGTAAACCAAAGTCGAAAGAGCCAAAAACAGAAACAAACAGTCAGTTTTCGTTTCTTTTCAACGAGGTAAAATTTTGATTGTGATTCTTGCGAGGTGTCGAAATGTCTAAAGTAACTAGCTGTCTCTTGAAAGCATGCCGAAAGTGTATTGTCTTGCCAATCTTTATTCAATATGACGTCATACACATGGTTTTTTTGGTGTTGTTGTTTTTTTTGCGGCAAAACAAAAGAACAATAGGATTGCATAAATTGTGCTAAACAATTAATTTGTGAGCTGGCTACATGTAGGCAAACAACAGCCGACAAAATATTGTCTATGGAAATAGAGGCGATGTGAAAAGAACGTTCGTGCGAATTTCTGTCTCGGCGTGTGTTATCATTCAATACTGCCAGAGAAACGATGGCTTTTTATTTCTTTCAAATTTGAATTGCAGGCACCCTTCTGAAGTGCACTTTAAAAAGATATCACCATTATTTATTGAATTTATTTGTGGAAAGCATTTAAAAATTGATGCATCTCAGAATTTTCTTTTGTGTTCTCGAGATTTTTGCTCTAAGATGGTGTTTTCTACACTCTCAAAGGACAAATGCATTAATCTTTTAAAATTTCCACCGACTTCAATCAAAGTCTAGTTTTTGCATCTCTTATTAAACGAATATTACCCAATCAATTATTGTAACTAAAGCGAATTTTTGAAACAGCTTTTTCGAAGACTTGTGTGAAGTATTAGGCAATGACAATCGTGCCATGATAAATTTTAAAAAATAGCCTGTTATTAGACGCTACACTTGCTGCTTTAGGAGAAGTAGAACGAATAGTACTGTTTTTCACTGACGCTACTTTTGTTCTTTTCTGCTTGACTAGCCAAATTTAGTCTAATATAAGAGCTCACTGAATTAAAATACTTCGTATTTTGTCACCTTTGCTCTCTTTAACTAGCTGTACAATGATGTGTTTTTGTTTTTGTTTGTTTGTTTGTTATTATTGTTGTTGTTGTTGTTGTTGCTGTTGTAACTTGAATTGTTTTAACTCGAATTGTTGCGCTACAAAACGTAATTAGGACTAATTTGGGCTTAAAATAGCAGATTTCTTCGCTTGCTGTATGAGAAAACAAAGCAAGAGCTGCTATTGTTTTTAATGTTGCATACTTGGCATCCTTTCGTATCGTTTTACTTTCCACAAATAGAAAATATTTTTAGGCTGAGTTGTTTGTTTAGGCGCTTGATGGTTTCGTTCTTGTGGTCACGTTGGATGGAGAAATCTTCTATGTTTCCGAAGGCGTCAAGGATTACTTAGGCTATTCTCAGGTAACTTCTTTTCTCCCTTTTTTTAACCAATTACATATGCAAAGGGTGCTCAATTGTATGAAGGGTCGTTAACTTTCATCTCTTCCAGTAGAAAATTGTTTGCTTTATGTTCATTTATCCAACTTTAGGAGTTCTCAACGACGCTATTTTTATGAGTATGTCGTAATGTCATGTTGATCAATTTTCGCGATTTAATCATATTTAATTATCTGCGCAAAAAATCTCGGAAAGGTTAACACTAAAAAATCCATCGCGAAATTATCAGAAATAACTTATTTGCAAAAATCAGTCTTTTTCATTTTCTTTTTCGTTTTTCATGGTAGACTGCTAAGCATTCGCAATCTTTTTAGCGAAAATCAGTCTTTTATCACGTACTTTTACTTGATGATATTCAGCCTTGTGATTGATAGTTTTTCTTATCGCTGTTAAACATTGAGAAAAAAAATCAATACAGAATTTAATAAATTTTGTAAATTGATTTCTTTGTTTTTGTAGTTGTCTGCCTGAAACATGACCATGTTATCTGATATCCATAGAAAGCCCCGAGATAAAATAAAATTGCGAAGTTATACCAGTAGATTCGCGATATTCGCGAAATGCGTTTTTTTCGACCTAGCGAAAACAAATCAAAAATTTATATACTTTATATATTTTATTATATTCTCACTATATGTTGTTTTAGTCTCAAATTTTGCATCAACCTTTGGAAACATTGGTACACGATGACGACAGAGAAGAACTGACTTCACATTTAAAAGGGGCGCCACCTAAGGTCTGTATTTTATCCCGGTTATAAATCTTATTCATTCCTGCAACACTTTGAGTTCTGTCGATTAGCAACGGTTCGTCAATAATGATATTTTTTTCCTAAATAGATCGAGGAGATTAAAGAGAATGATGAAACAGAAAATGACAGTGAAAAGGAGAGTGAGCCACGTGATTTCATCTTAAGATTGAAAAGTGTGTTAAACACAAGTTCAACAGATATGTATAAGGTAGGCGTTTTTTTGATGTGTGCATAGCTGTGTCTTAATTTATCTTTATAACTGTATAGTGTCCCTACTGATATAGTGGGAACAGTGCTTGAATCAAGCAGCGTTCTCTCCCTTATCTTCGAAAAGTCGCTGTCAAACTTGTATAGTAAAACACTTAACTCCGGGTTTTCTGGGTTAACAAATCAGTCTTCAAAGAGGCGTGGTATAAAGAGATTTGACGATTTCATTAATATTTTTTTTCGTCTAGCCGTTTAAATTGAGTGGCACAGTACGAAAGTTGAACATGGAGCCAGATGTAGAAACATTGAAGTACGCCCTGTTTGCCTTCTGTACTCCAGCAAGGTCTTCGTATTCCATGCTTGAAATACGAATGAAGAGCACTCTGTTTTGCAGCAAGAATAGAATCGATCTTAGTTTCTTAGATTTGGACGCAAGGTAATGTGCTAGCCACATACACTGTTTTGTAACTTCCGCTATGTGTGATGTGTTTCGTGTATTAAGAAAAAGAATTTTTTTATTAATGTTACGAAATACTCATTTTACAAAAAACGCCCGTTAACATTACACCAGGGTGTTCCATGTTTTCATCACCGTAGTGTATACGTGCCACATTGTTTATTCAAGATCATCAAATCATCTGTTTTATCACGATCGGGACTTTTTCCGTCGATAATAATTATATGTTATGTTTATAGGGGCAAAGAGTTTTTCGGATACAGTAAAAAGGATATATTTGGCCGATCCAGTTACGTATTGGTACACAGACAAGATGCGCAGCATGTGCGATGCAAACATACTGAGAGTAAGTGTTGGGCGTTGAAGAATGTTAAGCTTATGTCTTGTGATCCAGTGTTTTTTATGTTTCTGTCATTTGCTTGTGTCACCAATAAATTCCGTCAAAGGAAAGAAACTTCTAATGAAAACGCTTCTTGAACGTGTATGGCGTACTTTTATTTTACAATACTTTTGAAATTGAATCTCTTAGGTGATCAGTAATCACTGTATTTTTTAGTTATAACATGCGGTAAAACATCCCTGGCCACATTTCGTCTGATGAACAAAAACAACGAATGGAACTGGGTATGCGGTTATGGTCGAGTGTTGTTTAAAAACGGAAAACCTGATTTTCTGGTAACCACAAATCGGATTATGAGGTACTTATAAACGCCTAAGCTGAAATTCTTTGTATTAGAAGTCCCTGTCACTTCTTGGATTTTGCACATTAAGTTTTCGGTGAAAACTTCGAACGCTCAATGGGTTTTATAAACTAATATGAAGCAATATGAAGCATCGAGTTACTGTGATCGTTGGAATCTAATTACTATTTCTATCAATGTTCGATATGAATGTTCCAGGGAATCTGTTTTAATATTTAAAGTGATAACAGACCTTGATTTTGTTAACTGTCAACCAATCAAACCTAAAAAACACCAGATACAGTACGCTTTTTGTTTCTTTTTGTAGCGAGGAAGAGGGAATGGCCATGATGAAACTTCGCGATGATGCTGACAGAAAATCTCTAGCCCGCTTGGGTTTGATTGAACCAGACGATAGCGCAAAAGCCCTGGAGCTTGGTTTCCCACGCCACAACAACCCGTTACAACAGTATGATTCGGTACTAATGGATGCACCCGTGCCTATGCCTCTTCCAGATCTAGCGCCTCTTGAGGCTTCGGTGTTTATGAAGAGAGAAGCTAGTAAGAAGTTTTTTATAATCTATAAAATCTATATCGTTATAACCTGTACTTACTGTTTCCCTTTGAGCTTATCCGTGTACACTGATTTCTAATCCGGTTGTTTCTTTTACTTTGTAGTCGCAGCATCAACGAAGGAGGAACCAGGCGACCTGTTGAAAGACGCTTTTTTCGATGTGGACGTTCCAGAACGTTTCCTCGATTCTTCAGCCGATCAAGTGATGAACGATCCTCTTTCAAATCTTTCGCCTGAGGATTTCCATTCGAGCTCACGCAATCCGCAATCACCTGTGGAATCGGTTATAAGTGATCGCACTAATCATACGGATGGCTCGAGACATTCCCATGTCAGTAGTACAAGCAGTGCCGCTAGCAGACCTTTCCAGAGTGCTATAGATAAAATTAGTAAGTTTGTTACCCCCATGTTCTTTATCAACGTTCCTTTTTTAGACCTATAAATATAAATATTCTATATTCTTACTTTTCATATAGATTTCCAAATGTCGTTTCATCAAGTGCCGCAAAAACCCTTCTTTGCTGATCTTACGCCGGTTGCAGGCTCGTCTTCGTCCACCGTATCTTTGTCACCTCATAACCCGACGCAGCAGCAACAAAATTTTCATCACGGCGACCCCTCGTTGTTTGACGATTTAACTAATTTGAATCTGTTACAGCAACAACACGGGCATCCAGCAACTGCTAGTAATTCTTCTTCTATGAAACTGTACCCCTTCGGAAGTCATTCTCCAATTTATCCTAACGTGGAGTCGTTTCAACGTGTGCAACAGCAACAACAACAGCATCAACACCACCCCCACCACCATCCACAACAGCGACACAGTCAACAACAACAAGTACCCAACCTTCAACAACAACAGCTGCATCAACAGCAGCAGCACAGATTAATGCAAGAGCAAGATAGAACGAATATAAATTACGTACGTTCTCAGTATAATTCACCGAACAGTCGCATACCACTACCAGTTAATGATCATGTTGCACCGAATATAACATTGCCTTATGACGTAGGCAATGGTATGTCTCCACAAATGGAATTACATCACATGAGAAACGATACACACAGACAATATAATACTTTTCCTTATTCGTATATGCACGCAGAAAATACGCCACAACCTGGAAACTGGGCAAGGAATCATCAACAAAACTTTTTACAAAACAATAACCATTCACAATTTTTGCCTTGGCTGCCTGTATATGAAAGTTGATAAAAAGGAGCCTGTAAATAAAAATAGAGAACCTTGTTAGGTGTCACGTGTTGTTCGTCACGTGTTGTTCGTCACGTGTTGTTCGTCACGTGTTAAGTATCACTTATGTGTTCGGTGTCACGTGTTGATTGTCACGTGTTATGTAGCGCTTGTCACGTGTTAAATATTGCGTCACGTGCTTTGTTACGAATTATAGATCTACGTTACATTCTTCCTGTTTTGGTTATTTGAATATTATTTCAGTTTTTTGTTACTTTTTTATTTATTGCTGTTTTCAGTTATAAATTTTTTTTTTTTTTACCTATAAAAATATCGAAATTTGTTTTTTGAATCAAGCCACGTATTACTACTGCTTTTTCACCATACATCTACAGTTTATCTGGTAAATCGTAATCATCGAAGCCTCTGGCGTAAATAACACGTGTTAAGCGAGGCAACAAATTGCCTCCATTACTCTAGTTGTTTTTATCAGGAACCACACCGCACGTGTTTTATAATTACGACTTCTCAGATAAACATACTCATTTTTAGATCAATGTGATTTTTTAATTTCTTTTTTATATCATTTAATTATTGTTTTTACTATTTTCATACATGCATGCACTGTCGCTAGCTACTGGACTTCTTACATTCACATTACAACTGTGTTTTTTAAAGCTCATATGTTACTGAGTGCATTGTTCACGGCAGTTGGTTAAATGTGTTTGACCAAGAAGGTTTAGCAAATCATTCAAAAGATTGTCGCTTCATACACGTGAAGTTTCTGAAAACTGTGACAAGAATTGAACACAGTGTTCTCTGTCCTAGCTGTGACTTTACACATCTTGAAATTTTTTATTTTAATTTTTAGGTTTTAACTCATGCAAAACTATAATATTATGAATCTTAATTCTTGAAAGGTTTATATGTACATAAAATATAGAAAGTTTTTTTTTTTTTGGTGTATGACATTGTATAAAGCAACCTAAAATTGAAATAAAGAGTAAGCCTTCCAATTTGTTGTCCGTGCCTTTTAGTAGAAGATTCTCTACGCATGCGTTATTTATATGACGTTATATGTGTTCTTATGTTTATGGACTGTTATGGGAACGATGCCCACGCCACGAAGATTCTCAGGTTTTTAAATTCTCGAAAAATGGAAGAAGAAATTCAAACTTTTAATCTCCTGTATTTTCAAAATAGGATATGACAAGTCTCGAGTTGGGTTAAGAGTTGATAATGGGCTTCTCATGCCTTCTTTCGAAAATCTCCTACAACAATGTTTTTAAAATCTAATTTTAAATTTTAGACGGTTTAAATAATTTGAAATAGTCTTCATTGCTCCTAAATATGCTTTAAAAAGTTAAAATTTTCAGACTTTAAGTTAATTAAACTAATTCAAAGAAATACCAGCCAAAAAGGTAACAAACCTAAACTTGTGATTTCAAAACTTTGGAACCAGTGCTTACTTTTTTAAAGAGATTTGGAACTAAAATTGTTTAATCAAATCTTAAAACTGTTAATTTGTTAATATTTGGAACAGAG
Organism: Hydractinia symbiolongicarpus; assembly: GCF_029227915.1. Classification (NCBI taxonomy): domain Eukaryota; kingdom Metazoa; phylum Cnidaria; class Hydrozoa; order Anthoathecata; family Hydractiniidae; genus Hydractinia; species Hydractinia symbiolongicarpus. The sequence continues at coordinate 21,540,780 of NC_079878.1, read as the reverse complement.
GTTAAAATTTGATCTCAGTTGATTGAATTCAACAATTGAATATCCTGTATTTTAAATATAAAAATTTTTTTTCAAATCTTCCTGACAGACTGAACAGCAAAAATAGCAGTATTCGATGGTTATACATATTTACACGAAATTAAAGGTGGAATTTGGTACCTTAAGTGGATAAAATCTCGCGACGATTAATTTTCGCGAGGTCAAAAAAGAACATTTCGTGAGGATTAATTTTCGCGAATCGGTCGCTTCCAAATATTTCGCGTGGACAAATTTTCGCGAATCGACCGTTTTCTAATTTTTCGCGAGGATTTATTTTCGCGAATTACAAATTTTTAGAAAATAATTTTTATCGAGAATTGTGTATTCGCTGTAGTAGTAAAGATATAGATCTATATGTCATCACAGATCTGCTTCACCATTAACAAAAAGACGAATCAAATGAATAAATTGCGTGTGAAGTGACGGTCACCATTCCAGCTAGTTTTAAAGGGCATTTGCTGTTGCAACGTTATGAAGAAATGGTACAAGAACTCTATTGTGAACCGAAAGACGAAGTATTAACGCGTAGAATGCTAATGCCAACGTTCAGTTTGATGTATAGCCAAAAGCAAAAAGGAAAACGGATCCTGTTCAAAAACCCACAGAATGCAAATACATTCGATCTTTCTTTCAGAGACTGTAAATATTGATTTGAGTATAGTGCAAGCACGAGGCATAAACAAAAAAGATCAGAACTTCTACATGACTTACAGAATTCTATGAAAAAGAAAAAAAAATGTCGTTCTCAAAATTTTCACAAGCATTAATTTTTGCGAATTGGGCTTCCTCAAACATTTCGCGAGTAATTATTTTCGCGGATTTGTCCGAAATTCGCAAAAATTGATCCTCGCGAAAATTAATCCACTTAAGGTAGTAGAATTTTTGCTTGGTTTGTTCGGAATGAAGAAAAGAGAGAGAGAGGGAGGGGGGGGGGGGGAATGTTTTTTCATTCATACCATTTTACCACACTGTTTATGCAGGAAACATAAAATAAAGACTGCTAAAGTTGGAATTTGCATATTATATATAGCTTAGGGTAAATTAAAAAAATATTTGTTATACAAATATGTACTTCAAAAAAAGAAAAATTTCGCGAGTTTTCTAATAACTTTCGCGGAAAATAATTTTCGATAGAATTGACGATAACTCGCCAAAATTATTTCTTAGGAGAAAATTGATTCCATTAAGATAGCCTACTACTTCGACTATTAATACTATGGAGGAAGCCTTTAAGCTAATACACACTTTATTGCTATTTCTTCTGTGCTGAAAGCTCTGGGAACGAGATTGTGTGTAGAGCTCTTTCGGAAAACTTTTTCAGAATTACAGGTCAAGCATACACACGGGTCAAACATATACATAAATTTGCGATACTAAAGATACTAAAATATGTTAGACTTAAAAGTTGTTCAACAATTTTTTTAAATTTTTGAGAAAGCTTTTTTTATTCTCAAGATGTTTATGTTCAATGATTTTGACATTTAAATTTTGATATTCCTTTATCCTCACGAAAATTTTTAGAGAGGCAAGTGAGAAGAAAACGTACCAAGGATTGACACATAAACACACTGTTTCCTTTAAAAATACGGACTTTGTATGTTGCTTTCCAATCAAAGAAAGTGAAATTATTATTAATTCTAATTACGCTACACAAAAGATGTAATTACATAATTTGATTGAGTCATAACAATTGTTCAGTTTCAAAAACGAAAACCATTCATCACTTTATCCATACATCTCACTTTTAAATCGTTGCATGCATTTGCATGTAATTAATCTACGTCTCTTCGCGCCAAAAAATGCGTTGCTAATAAATTAACAAAATTTATCGTCTTTGTATTGTTCTGTAAAGTAACCAGTTCAGTTACTTTTTTCCTAAACCAAAGTCTTCATCACTTTCACAGGCATCGGACGAAACTTCATCGTCCGATAGCAAATGCTGTCCGCCATTTCCTTTCTTGCTTTTTCCAGGTGACTTGATTTTCACTTTTAGAGGGTATTTAGCACAAGAACACCATCCGATCGTCTTGTAAATAGCTGCAATGATCAAGTACAGCGCTATGAATAATAATATCACCGCTACGATGATTGCAACGGTTAATCCTGTTGTTGAGTTGGTCACCTTCTTTACAATCGTAACGTACCATTTTTCCTTCCTTTTCATAAATTTATCTATATTCGTCTTATTTCCAGAGTGTGGATGGGGCTTTATTTTTAATGCTTCACAAAGCATCGCATACACGTCTACGTTACCAATAGCATCAACATCGATATTTTTGAAAGCCGGGCCGTGCGCTAAAAACAATGAATGTGCAGATGGAAATTTACCGTCGAAACCCATTAAAGCTTTTTTGCTATCAACAACACGACTGTCGTATAGCCGCCATGTTTCATCAGCAACAATAATAATCGGTGCCGTTAGATTTTCATTGGTGTAATGAAACGATTTTGGTAGTTTATCTCCATTATATACAGTGAAATGCTTGTGAGCGCCGGTCCATTTGTTAAGGAGATATTCACGATCTTGATCTCTTTTTGGGAAAATGCTCATAATAGGTCCGTCGTCAACTATGGTGTACTTGCTTACGTCATTATCATCCAAATAATCCTGAAGGTAAATCTCCTGGTGTTTTTTCAATTCGGTTACACCAGATTCGCCAGTCACAATAAAATTGTAACTTTCAAACTTTTTGTGCTTCTTTAAAAAGTCAATCATTGCTTGAGTGACGTTGTTAATGCTTTGGAAAGCGATTTTTGTTTCATTAGAGCCTAAACCGAATTCCATCATGGACTTTAAGGGCTCCTCGAAATAAACGCCGATAAATGTTGGTCTCTTATTCTTGAGTTGTAGCCATGTTTTGACTTTTTCTAACCTCTCTTCAAAACTCATGACGTTACGATGTATTTTTTCTTTATATATTAACTCTTTGAATGGGTCCACAGTATGTTCTTTTGAACAATAGTATTTAGTTTTATTTCCCTTGTGATTTGCATCAAAACCTGGCCAATAACACAACGCGCTATAACTCCCATTCTTGGAGTTTGTTACCCAAACTGGTTCAACATTTTTCCACCATTTTAAATCTGTGTTTTCTACATCAAACAACTCGCCGCTTTTTCTGTCTTTCATCTTATTTGCCATCATTCCATGAGACTCCGGATGGAGCCCAGTAACCAAAGTGGTAAAAGATGGCAAACTTTCAGTTTGAAAAGCATCGATTTTCCGTCTCGCAATCGCGCCATGATTCAAAAGATGTTTAAACGCACGTAACTCTGTGTTCTTTAAAAAATCCCATCTAAGTCCACTGAATCCAAACACAATAACAGTGTGCTCCTTGTTATAATCATCTTGTAATGGAAAACAAGAAGAAAAATGTAGAACACACAAAGCAGTGATGTAAATTGGGAGCATCATGGCATCAATCAAGACTCTTTAATCTTTAATCAACTCTTTTTCTCTTTATTTCTTGCCACCCTTTTATTTAAAATACAATTGAAGAATAAAAGTTTAAAAGAATGGAAATACGCGCAGTAGCTTTTCTTGATATTTACATTTTCTGCTTATTTAAACAGGTGTATTATGTTTTCTTTTGTTTCTTTCAATATCTTTTCTTGTAAAAAGCAAATTAAGACACACGTGGTAACAACACGTGACTTGTTTCTACCAGTTAGAATACAGCGTGGTAATATCTTACACCCATCATTCTTTTTAAGCCGGTGCTAACTGATCTAATCCGAACGCGTGAAAATGAACAAGGTACATAAATATTATTGTTACCTCGATTTATTTATTTGTCTCGATAAGTAACATGACGTAACAAATTTTATTATCCACTTAACATGCTTTTAGTTACATCTGTGTTGTGATAGTAACACACACTATCGGGTAAAAATGATATAGTGTAATGTGGAATATTCGGGTTATCGGTTAGCGATACCGGATTATTTATTGGTAAATCTTGGTTTACGACATTTGGTGTGCTTTCTCGAAAGCGCGATAATAGAGTAAAGTCAAGACTCTCATAGCTACATTTTTTATCTCCTTTTATTTTTTATTTAATCAACATTACAAATGAGCGTTAAAAACAAAAACTATAAACTCCAGCCTCGTTTCCTGGGCTTTTTATCTCTCATCAGCGTTGCGTTTATTGCTCGCTGTCTGATATGCAAAAAGAGACCTGGAATCAAGGTTGTATAAACTCAGCTGAGTCTTCCATGCGCGCAACGCGCTTAAAATTCAACTTAAACTAAAATTAGAAATAAAGTTGAGACCAGCTAACTTAGAGATTTTTTTAAACCTAGTCTATAAGCTCGTGGATAATTCCACATAGGCAAAAGAACAATAGAAAGGAACCGTCGTTTGAATTTTGATTCTTTGTTACTCCAAAAAAAATGTTTTAGAAATTTCTTTACCCGTTGAAACACCGATAAAAAAAATGTGTCATAATTTTTCCTCACAAATTCCATGCAGCTTTTTCACCTCATTATCATCAATTTTAACTTTTATTAAAGTGGTAAGGGAATATGATTTGTATACAAATAGTTTTATATAACACCAGAGTAGATTTTCTACACAACTTATAAACAACAGACTGGATAGTTTAAAGTTTTTTAGATAATTTTAAAATAAAAAAGGAGGTCCTTTAATATGTATGTTATGTTAATTAAAAATTATTCGACTATATTCAATTTTAATGCTTTTTCAATGAGGCCCTCGCGGAGACACCTCCCTAAGTCTCCCCCCCCTTTCCAAAAAAAATTAAAAATTGCTTCTTCCAGTTATAAAAATAGTAAAATTCTTACCACAGTGGTCATTATTTTTGTTTCTCTCTGTTGTTTTAAAACCAAAAAATTCCAGCCTGATATTATTTAAGACTCTTACTGCAAAATCTTTAATAGTACGGTTACATCCTGCTCTTTTGAATATCTTTATAAAAGTCAATTTGAAAATGGAAAGTGGAAATAAACAAAGTAAAAGAAGTCATGTGGCTGAGAAACTTAACGTAAAGGATTATCGCTTGAATGAGACTTACGCCCAGAATACTACTGCAACATAGCGGGTTGCGAAATGAATTTGAATAAGCACACAGTGGCGACGAAAAACGTTTAAGTATAGATGTTAAACATTCAGTTTAAGAAACATACTCTTAAATACAAGATTTCTTTGCAAGTATTTATTTTAGAACTAGTGCTGAAATTATTTTTTGGAGAAAAATTTTTTCGTTTCTTATCCTTAACCAACGAATTTGCATCGTGAAAGTTTAAATTTAGTTTTTGTTCACAAATGTCACTAACGGGTGGGTTGGGGTCGTCCGGGACACGGTGACATGCGCGGGGTCGGAACAATGATAACAATTTTTATTTATAAACAATACCAAATTTAAACAATCGTGTCAAATAAAAATTGCTTAAATTTTAAACAATTGATAAACTATTCGCATGGGGCGAATAAATGGTCGAAATTTAAATAATTTTCTTGGAAAATAAACAATTTCCATGATGCGAATTTAATTCCTAAGTATAGCTTTTTAGAGACAAAATCCTAGCAATTTTAATTACAGTAAGAGAATTGACATTAAACAGAAAAAGTAGAATAAAGAATAACGCAGGATCTGTTTAATGTTTTGATCTTAAACAATTTTTACTGATTTTAAAATACTTTGGAAATAAATAATTCACACTGCATAATCTTAAACTCAACAATGTTTGGGGCGCAAAAAATCAATTGTTTACAAAAAATGTGTATTTCATTATTACGGTAGTACTTAAACCACCGTAGTAAGTTACCCATAAAAACACACAGTTACTAAGCAACAGGTTAGATATTTTAAAATTATAAATAATTTTCGAAGGTACACATTTCTATTCGTGTTGTACAAAAAAAGAAAATTTTAACATACGAACCAGTTTTTTTTTTTTTGCTTATGTAACTTTAAACAGTTTAAAACATTTAAAAGCAAGGGTATACAACAGCTTTTATACCAAATTGATTTCCTTCGTTCTTTGTAATGAATAGTTCTTCTTAACAAAAGGTTTTCTCTCAACATTTCGGATTCGAGTTATCTTTCGAACAAACAACCTCAGCAAAACAACGTCACAGTTATGTTTCGTCATCTTCGTCGTCGATTGTTGCAAAGTATTCGTCGACGTCATATTCAGCATACGGGTCGAACTCGAGACGTGCTTTTCTAAACGTGTTCAACAGTCAACAATAATAACTTTATTGCTAAGTACATAAATGAAGAAATACTGCAAGCTGCTGTAAAATTATCCGCGCACCTAAAATCATACTTTGTGTAGATTTTCAAAGCATTAGCATTGGTTTAAAAATTTAAGCCATTATTCTCGACAGTCTTCTGACTTAAAGATACAAGCATACAGTCTATTATAAAAATATTATACCTCCATAATTTATTTAATTTCCGCCAACATTAGTTTTCGCGAAATTTTGTCAATATATGCGAAAATGTGTCTGTGCGAAAATTCCTAGAAAGGTCAATCCGCGAAAATATATCTTCGCGAAATTACTAAAAATTACTTTTTGGCTTAAAAATAGTTTTTCTCAGTAAATTTTCTTTATTTGTTGGTGGTAAAAATAATGGCTAGTCTCTGTGATATGATACAAGTTCAATGAAAGGCTACCTTATCTCAAAAAATAGACCGAAAATAAATTAAAAACGTGAAAAAATACTAGAGTGGTGAAAATAATTTTTCGTAAAGGAAAACCTTAAGTTCGTTTATTTTCAAAAAAACTATGACTGATACGCGAAATGTACTTATTTAGACCTCGCGAAAATTTTCGTGAAAATTAATGAACTTAAGGTAAATCCTACCCTGTTCGATATCTATTGTAAACATAATCTTCTTCGTCACTTGAGTAATCTCCAAATTCTAAAGATAGTAAAAATATCATATCAGACATCATAAAACCTATTTTTGGTCACCACAACAGAACCTGGAAAGAGAAAAATGCACGTAGCTATTAAGTAGAGTTTGAAAGGGGCTCAAGTTTAATTCATTTAAGAAACGCGACCTTAGGCGGGGAATTTTGTCAAAACACGTTAAAATAGATTCACACTCTAGCAACCATTCCTTTAGTGACACGTGCTTGACTGTTAAAAAAGAATAAATTTTCACCGTAGTAAATATATCTAATCCACGTGATCTTCTTACGACCAAGATGCATTGCGCTAGGCCAATGTTTGCATCCAATGCAAGTTTGTTATTTGAACACAGTAGAAGAACTACGTTTTTACTTGTTTTTAAATTTCACTTTACTATAACTTGTTATCACAGCAACATACACCATTCTGTTTTAAAAAAAAACTTATTTAAATGGTAGAAAAAAGAAGAAGAAACACCGATAGTGTTTTCAAATATGCTGTTTTTAAAGTTGCGTAAATTTATTTACATGTTATACAAGTCTTAACTGCAGAACTGTGTATATATGAATATAGATTCTTAAGGTGGATTTTCACGAAGCGAATTGAACGGCGAATTCGACGGCGAATTGTATCTGAGCATGCGCAGTTTTGTTTGTTTTGATTTTGCATCGAAATATTCGCTTCCCAGAAAAGTAGAAACAGTTCCTACTTTTCGCGGCTCAAGGTTTCGCTGCTAGTTTTTGATTAATCATAACGCGGTTAACTAATGTAAACAATGAATTTGGCGCCTAATTTATTTTGTTGTGAAAATTAAAAAGCGAATTCGCCATTGAATTCGCCGTTTACATCGCTTCGTGAAAATCCCCCTTTATGTTTTCTAAACTTCGTACGCGAATTTGGGGAAAGTTTTTTATATAAAAAGTGTTGCTAAACACTAATTTTAAAGTTAAATATTAAGGGAAATTAAACAGACAAATGTCCAAAATTTAAAAACCGCCATTTATAAGGATCATTTTTTACCTCTCCTCCGTTGTTCTCCATCGTCTTCACTTGATGCATATTCATCTTCGTCTGGATAATCGTTACGCCAGTTGTCTGCATCTAAGACGGTACAAATTAATTTGTTCGTGAAACCATAATTCAAAAGGCAAAGCCACCACTTTTTCTAACCAGCACACAAGCAAAGGAAGACTGAATGATTTCGTTACCAACTAATAAACTAGCCGCGGCTTCCGTTTGACTGTCCATGAGACATGCTGTCATAGCTAGAACTATGTTGTTTTCAATAACAGAACGGATCACAAAACGTAAGAGGGTTGATAAATAAAATACCGATATCAAATCTCACGGTTTTAACGTTTGTTGTTTTTAAATACATATTAATATGTTTAAAAAATTTTGATCATAATTATTGTATCATGACTAAATACAATACAATAAAACAAGAAAATATAAGAAAATGAAATAAATTGAACCACTGCTTCTTCAATGTCTTCACGGCAAGACCAAAGAAGAAACCGCAGCTCTGGTCTACCATTCTGTCGACAAACGGAGAGAATATGGATATTGTCAATATAGAGATTTGATGGACGTGTAGAACAATAAGAGAAACAAATACCACAATTAAAAGAATGAATATCATAAAGAAAGATCAATTTCCAACTAACCATTTTCGTCATCTTCGTCATCATAAATATCTTCTGAGTTTTCAACTTCATTTTCATAAACAATTTCATCCACAAACTCTTCAATATCTAGCCTACATAGCAAAAATATCATGTCATTCTTTAAAAACACGATTTTTGTTTCCACTATAGCCATCTAGTGTGAAAAAGACATCAAAAAATGTTACCACGTGATTTAACTTACATGTCGTCATCATTTGGGACTATCACGCCAGGTGCAAAGTATAGATCGTACACATATTCAGTATCCTTGGAAAGTGGTGCCTCTAAAAGTAGCATATATATATACACTGCACAATATAATAAACGACACACAATTTTTTATACACAGAAAACAGTACACCTAACTAGTCTTCAAAAAAGTGATTTAAGAGTTCTGTGATTTCATAAATTTCCATTTGTCAAGCGATTGGATAAATTTCTTCTGCTATCTGGATGCTTATTGAAGGGGCGTCTTTTCCTCCACTTTCTTAGTTTTCCAAACAAAACCTCCTCCTAAAACTGGCTCGCCCCCCCCCCCCCAGGCAAAACCGAATTATGTCCCACCTCCACCAAGCAAATTTATTTCTCTGGCAATTGACGGCTCCGGTTAAGCCAATGATTAAATTCCCCTGACCATGTCTAAGTATTTTGGCTCACTAATCTAATTACTGCACTAAACCAGAACTTATGCCACATTACCGAAACTGAAGGAAAACTTTAAACTCACTGATTTAAATCGATTTTTCATTTTTTCAAGCAAAACATCTCCCCCCCCTCTCTAAGGCAGATTAAAAATTGCTATTTCCCCAAAGCTTCAATTATGGTTAATTCCTTACACCCCCTCCTCCTCAAACCAAACATTTAAATTCACCTGATATTGTCAATTTTTCGCGTATCATTTTGACAGAATTACAATACAAGGCATCTTCATCTGATTTGGAATTATATGTTTCCGGTTTTGTTCCATCTGCGATTACATCATAAACTTTAAATATTCGTTCCACTTCTTCATCTTCTTTTGTTTGTGCTGTTTCCTCTACCTCACTAAGATGGTAAGAAGTACAAACATTGGTACAAAACGATTTTTTACAATGAGGATATACGCTTAAGAAAAATAAGTGCCAGAACATTAGGTTAGATATGCGCCTTATATTGTATACATGGCAAAAGCCGTGACGTCATGTTATTGTTAAATGTTAATCATTTCTTGAACATGATTAGTTTAGTAGACGACGTTTCAGGAGATGTTTGTATCATCATCAGGTAAAGTAAATATTGTTGAGCATCTATTTACATAATTGAGGGGAGTCGAAATTCATAACAATTAACCAATCAGGAACAAGCTGTTAATTTCAACAATAATATGAATACTGAGCAGACAAACCGAAATAGTATCTTCAATACGTGACGTCATCTTTTGATCATCACTTTCGCCATGTTTTAAAAAACAACAAAAAAGCACTGTTTTCATTGTTGGACTAATTCTGGCCTGAAACAGCATTAGGTTGTAAAAAATGAGAACTTGGTTTGGCTATCATAGGATGCTCTTTATTCCCTGCGCTAATTTCCCCTGAAAACGGACTGTTTTTTTATCACAACCATGAATTTTCAAACTTCGTCAAAATCATATTGTGTTATTATTGTGACCTAGGTTTTGAGAAATTGGTTGAAAGACTTCCAAGTGACATTTATCGTTTACTTAGTATTTCATTATGGAATCCTCAGAGCAAAAGTAAAGAAGGAATTTATTTATGGCATACACCCCACCCACATTGAATAAGGTGTGAAATTGATAGCACATGCAAACCCAAAACACGTAAAAACGTGCCACCTTAATGTGTGCTTTTTGCTGCACGCAAAACGTTCCTGAATAAGCCTACCATTAACATGATTTTTTTTATTTAGGTGTCTTTAAATACCAATGTTTACATACCAATTAATAAAAAAATTCCTATCGATTTTTTTAAAAAATCAAAGAGAACTTGTTTTTCAGTTTGTATCTGAAATTCTATTATTTTTTAAAATGTTAACAACCTTAAAATGAGAACTAAAAAAAGAAGAGTCCTGGTGGTGGCCTTTTTTTAATTTTACCCAAAAATATAATCCAGACCACAATACTTGTAAACTACATGAACTTTTTCTACCCAAGATTTTATGGGGAGGGAATTCTTTGTCTTGTCCAGCTTTCTCCTTAATGTAGTCAACGATCAGCATTTTTCAGGCTTTTTCACTATGTAAGAAACCCCTTTATAATCTTTTATGAAAGTTTATAAAAACATAAAGGATTGGCCATGTAAAAAAATGCAATTCTTTTTATAAAACTTTTATTTTGCAAACAATAACAGCTAACCTTTCTTGTTGTCTCAATTGAGAAATAACTCTGTATCTTGCAAGTTGATGGTTTTCCTAAAACGATATCCACATTTTTTTGCCGTAAATAAAAATTACATCTTTCTACAACTTTTTTCCAAAAAAATAATATTGAGTGGTCCCAAGCTGATGTGTATTGCTTTGACGGTTTGGTGTGAAATATCAGCATTAACAGTGAGTAGAGTATAAGGTATACAAACAATGTTAACGTTTATCACCTGTAATATAGGTTGCAAACGTTTTCTCCAAGAGTGTCACATATACAACCAACACTGTATCATAAACGCTCTCACAAGAATTGTTGACAAGTATATTTAAAAAAAGCATTTCGAAAATTTTTTTAGTACAAATTTGTAATATATGTATATTACAAAAACTACTTGACAACTGTTAAAACACATGAAATGTAGAGCAATTTTTTTACCTTTTTACTGAATTGACTAACCCAAGGTATTTCTTACTCATTTTTAAGTCCAATGACATGTTTGTTTTAAATTTTGTTGGTTTTTATAGAAATTGTACACAACAGCCATGTCCGGGCTGTTTTCACAAACTCTGCAAATTGTTGTAACTGATCTGCTTACTGCAGAAATATGAACAATAATTTTCTTACATTCACTGTCATAAAATGTAAACATTTTAGCTGGATGCTTTGAATTATTTGACATGTACAGCATATGATTTCAGTGATGTAAACAACAATATATTTCCCAATATGTCACATGCACATAACCTCTTGGTCACAGGTATCAAAAGACTTACCTTTGTGTTTTTGCGATTTTTTGACTTTATGTTTGGGCAATGCGGATGATGTTTTGTTTTAAAATTTCTCTGGAAAAATAAAATATAAGGTTCTCATTGATAATCTACTACAAAACATATTAAACATAAATTTTCTATAGTTAAAAAATGGATACCAGACAGCATGGATGCAATATAATGAAGTTAACCTATTTAAGCAAGTTCTTTTTGGAAAAATGTCCAATTAGACATACATTTAAAGCTACAATAAAATACTGCATCAATTTCTGTTTTAAAAGAACATTAACATATATATTAAATTTTTATGTATAATTAGCTACTTTTTTTTTCTTTTTATTAACTCTTGCCACATTGTATATAACAAAGACGTAAAGACAAAAGTAATTTATTCTGACTCTTTTAAACCAAGGAATTTTAAGAAAACATAAAAAAAGTTTTTTTTCTGAATTTCTAAGATACAAGGCTGGAAAATTGTGCAGTCTAAGGAAACGATCCCTGTTACCGTGGTTTGAAGCTGACGGAAACAATCAAAATGTTTTTTATTTCTGTGAAGTATATTTTGCGTTAACAATTAGCTTTAAACCGATAAATAAGTCTAGAACCATTTTATAATCGTCCTAAGTTAGTGACAATACCTATACTCCATAGTGCAATAAGATTGTTAGTAAAATTACTATAATTTGACATATTATCCAAGGGAAACGATTTGTCGTACCGTCTTCATTGATTCGCGGACACGTCGCTGAATCATCATCATCATCATCATTCTCGGCTTAACGTTAATGAGATACGAAAAATATAACTTGACAAAAAAGATCAGAGTATGTTTTTAGGCATAGTTTTACAATTCGCAACAATGACAAGTTCCATGTTGAACGAATATGTTGAGATCTTTAATATAAATTAGCCTGAATGACCATCCTTTTAATGACTCATCTCTCTAAAACACTTAATTTTAAGGTTTGAAGATCTGAACTTCCACATTTCAACAAATCTGCTCCATTTCCTGCAATGTCTAGCCTTTCTACTATGACAGAATCAATTTCAAACTTTTATCAGTCATCTACACATTATAAAGATTTTTTTAAAACTGTAACAGTACTTACCACAACATCTGCAGTTGATTTTATCTGAGTTTCATCAATTGTGCCAGCAAACCGAAACAAGCTGTTTTCGTCTACAGAAAATATCACCATATTATATAATACTTAAATTTCAACAGTAATAAGCAAGTAACTTAAATATTAGCATATTCCAGTCAAAGTTTTGAGAAAATTGGTTAAAACTACTTTAACCCTATGCTGAGAAGAGCTAAATGGCACAAATTTACATTTAAACTATTTTAATAACAATAAATTTGACTGTCAAATTTGTCTAATCAGTTTAGAAGTAAACTGAAAAGTTCCTTAGTTACTATAAACTTGTAGCTACCAGGGAAGTTACTGATTCGCATGATTTTGAAAATGATGTGCCATACGTGTCTGCGTATTGTTTCTTTTTAGTGGAGGTAGTGCTAGCTAGCCTCCTTTTTTCCATGCAAAACTGCAGTTAGCTATACACTTTTATTATTGCAGCTTTTCATTAGAAGAATTTAATCAAATTTTGAAGGGTCTAATAAATATGTGCTTTGCGTGTCCAAAGCTTTACGCACTTACATGCTTTATGTACCATAGTACCTTGGGGCTTTTTGTGCTTACATGCCTAGCATGTAGGTAAGGCATACCTTCATCTTCATTATCTAGCTTCTGCCTTGGGTTTAGTTTACCATGGACTTGACAATTTCAAAATGCATATATACCTGCTTAACTTGACCTTATTTTAAAGTTAATAATGCGCTCTAATAGTAATAAAACCAATTTAGGGATTGACAACAACTTATTTAACAATTTATTCTAAAAGACTAAAAATGTAAAAAAAAGTAAATATATAACTGTGGACGGTTTCATCCTTTTCCAAAAAGTGCCTCATAACATATTAATATTCTTTGCCACATAAAGATCTAGAGCACTAGGGCATATAAAGCACTACGGTACATATAGCTATCTGGTGGGAGGGAGAGAAAATTGTTGGTTTCTATTATCCATATATGGGTAATGAAAGGTTGACTTGTTGATTAATCAGAAATCTTGCAGGTGAAATATCAACTGACCTTATAAGTCAGGTTTTGGCACCTAATTAACTTTATATCATGCTACGCATACAATCCTTATTAGGCAACATCGTAATATGCTAGGCAAACATGCATTTTCTATGAAAATAAGAAATTATGGTCTTTAGCTATAAGGTAAAAAAAGGCATAGGAATAGGCATACTATGGTTGTTGTCAGCATCGTGCCTTTTCTTTTTGCTTAGACTATGATGAACAACTAAAAAAGAAAAGAAAAACCTAAGTAAAAAATATATATCGTTAACACTAAAAGTATCTAAAAAATCAGAAACAAATTTTTTTTGAATTATGATTATTTCACAGCTGCATTAATTCCTATCAAAAAAAGCCATGAGAATTCAGCAATGTTGCCCTAACTACCTTCATACTTTATACTTTGAACTGGTGACTGCAAAAACATAAATGCAACTTCAGTACATTAGTTACTGGGTTATGTTTAAAATAAGGATGTGGCTATTGCACCAGTACCAGTTTTTTAGGCTCTAAATGGCTTAAAGGGAACCTGAGGTATAAAATGATGTTGGACTTATACTATAGAGCTTAAAAAGTTAGTTAACAAGTCTTTTTAAACTTTATAAAAAGCTCTTTTCGTTCTCAAGATATTCACATTTGAAGAATTTCAGATTTAATTATGCTGCATGAATTATGTCATATTTCTAGCAAATTTAGACATTTTCTTTCATCAGTAATTTTAGACCTGATTAGGGCAGATTCCCCCTGACGGTTTTTTTAATTAATTTTTTAACTTGTTATTGCTATGTTATATGGCTATGAAACTTACTGAGTTTCATTATTTATCTATTAGACATTTGCATGCCAAATTTTTAGGTCCCATACCTTTCAGAGGCTTTGATATTGGCCATTACTCAAAACTACCCCTAAAAATCTCTATGAAATCCTTATAATGGGGAAAATTTAATAACTCCTGTTAGAATTATTCTTAGAAGTTGAAAATTGCAACACAACTTTGTTTTAATGTGTATAATTTGGATATGTGATTAATCCGATTTCCCTATTTTTTTTGGATGTTACCCGAAAGTCAAAAAAAATTTTCGGGCGATTTTTGATACTTTTTTATGCGATCCACATATAAACCGGAAAATATGTTAAATAACTTTTATTTAGCTTTCAGAAACTTCAAACAGAATGCAAAAATTCGCCCTGGAACAAAAGTAATTAAATTTTAAGCAAATAGTGGAATTTTTAACAAATTTCAAGCTTCTGATGACGTCACAGAAAATGTGCTGATGCAAGCATATGTGATTAATCCGATTTCCCCATTTTGTTGGATGTTACCCGAAAGTCAAAAAAAATTTTCGGGCGATTTTTGGCACTTTTTTATGCGATCCACATATAAACCGGAAAATATGTTAAATAACTTTTATTTAGCTTTCAGAAACTTCAAACAGAATGCAAAAATTCGCTCTGGAACAAAAGTAATTAAATTTTAAGCAAATAGTGGAATTTTTAACAAATTTCAAGCTTCTGATGACGTCACAGAAAATGTGCTGATGCAAGCAAAAATTTATTGATGCCATTTTGTTCCTTTTATGACGTACTATAAGTGTGCCAAGTTTGATTCAATTTGAAGAGCCCTATAAAAAGTTCGGTTTCCGTGCCCCCCATACTAAGTTCGAAAACCCCCAAACCAAATAGGGTTAAAACACGTTTTTTTTCAGGGATAGAGTACCGTTTTTTTTCCTAAGAGATTTATTAGTCTTAGAGCACCGTTTATTTCAGAGATACTTACAGTACAGTCCAGATGTAAGCGTACGCGTACGCTCAAGTTTCACACCTTTTTCTCGGAGGCGGTAGTTGTTTGTCTTTTGTTCTTATTAATTATCTTGCGAGTCTTGTAAGTCATTAACTTGCGCGTAATAAACAAAAGATTATCAAAGAAAAAATAGCTTATTATAACTGTACGTAACTATTGTTAAATAGTGTTAACATAACTATTCCCAATAGCATAATTGTTAATGTTATCAACGCTATCAATGTGACACGAAGAGCCATTGTTTAATATTTTTATTAAACAAATGTTTTGCGTGGAAACTAAATAAACTAGCGAGAAGGCATTGTTGGTTGTGCGGGTTAAATAAAGCTTTTAAGCGATAGAAATTATTATATTTCAACAAAGATTGAAACTTTAATTTTAATAGAAATGTTTTTTTAGATTGCATTTTAAAACTTTAAAAAACGAAAAACGGCGATAGAAATGCTTTTTTAGATCGCATTTTAAAAGTTTAAAAACGAAAAACGGCAATAGAAATGTTTTTTTAGATTGCATTTTAAAAGTTTTAAAACGAAAAACGGCGATAGAAATGTTTTTTTAGATCGCATTTTAAAAGTTTAAAAACTAAAAACGGCGATAGAAATGTTTTTTTAGATCGCATTTTAAAAGTTTAAAATCGAAAAACGGTGATAGAAATGTTTTTTTAGATCGCATTTTAAAAGTTTAAAAACGAAAAACGGCGATAGAGATGTTTTTTAGATCGCATTTTAAAAGTTTTAAAACGAAAACAGAGATAGAAATGTTTTTTTAGATCGCATTAAAAAGTTTAAAAAACGGAAAACGGCGATAGAAATGTTTTTTAGATCGCATTTTAAAAGTTTAAAAACGAAAAACGGCGATAGAAATGTTTTTTTTAGATCGCATTTTAAAAGTTTAAAAACGAAAAACGGCGATAGAAATGTTTTTTTTTAGATCGCGTTTAATTTTTTCTTGGGCAGAGTATTGTTTTTAAACAATGTTTCTTGCTATGCTTTTGTTCTTAACACGAAGCAATTATTTTCGCGCAATTTGAAAGGAACTCGCTATCCTATTGTTTTTTTAATGAAAGCAATTATTTTTGCAAGTTGAGCGTACGCGTACGCTTACATCTGGACTGTACTGTAGAGTGCAGGTTTTAGACATGTGCACCGTTTTTAGCAGAGATAAAGTGCCAAGTTTTTTTGTAGAGTCAGTAGAATTAGAGTTCCAAGTTTTTTGTTTTGTTTTTTGAGAAATAATAGAGCACCGTTTTTTTCCGTAAGAGACTTAGTTTATTGGAAAGGTATTGGAGTACTGTTTATTTGAAGGAGATACTTAGAGTGCTGGTTAAAAGTTTTTTTTAAGAAGATAAGTAATCAGACAAGTAAGTTGAGTAGTAAAAAAGAGCATAATGACCTTCCACAATGAGAGCCATTTTGAAAAGAAAGTGCTGTGGCGTGTGCAGCATATTATAGTCAAACTTAAAGAGACCGTATTGGTTTTTTAACTAAAGCGACGGTACCGGTTAAAATAAACATTTAACTTCAATTTAAATAATCATCAGTGTGGCTATTTTAAAATTAAGGAAAGCAATTTTAAACACTCAATGTTTTTCAAAATAAAAAAATATATTATTTAGGGAAGAACTGTCTACAAAGATCTTTAACTGCTTCTTTACTGAAGATATTTGTCATTGCTTTCTCACATTCCTGTTTGCATCTGAAATAATACACCTTCAATTAATAATCCGATTGTCGTTTTACAATATCAGAAAAAAGGAGGTAAAAATCGTGTTTTTATGAGAGTTTGTTAGAGGCGAAAGCGTGTTTTCTCCAGTTTTTTAACTCCTGTTGAATCAATTTCTTTCAAATTTTCAGGAAATGTTGATAATAATAAGATACAACTTATGTGTACTTTCCATTTAAAACAAAAAGTGGCAAAAAAAGTTATCACAAAAAACGTGTTTTCTCCTTAATAAACTCTTATGAAAGTGTGATGTTTACCTCCTCTGATCGCAAAATAAACTGCGATGGAGTGTTAGTTTTCCCGAATTATCGTAAAGGTGTATTTCTTAAAGATGCTACATTCTTACTTTCTGACAATGCTGTCTTCACGTCTATAGAACGTGACTAGGCAGTCAGGGTAAGCACCTAATCGGTTAGCTATAGATGGTAAAAAAAAAAAGAAAATCATTTGTGGGACGTCATTAAAAAAAGGCCTCAAAATTGCTCTGTGGCCACAAGACAGAAAAAGTGTTACGATTTTCTTACGAAGAGCATTAAATGGATCTTCATCTCTTTTGCGTTTTACTCGAAGTACTGTCGTTGCAACAGTGTCCTGACTTGCAGAAGCCTCGCTCGTAACTTTGTTAGCTTCGCGGTATTCCGCCATTTTGAAAATGGAATGTTTGTGTTTTTTTGCTGATTCAGCTTAAATTTACATACAATGACGTAATGCATTTAAACCCCCTGTGCCTCGTTGGTTTTAATTTAAGGGTGCTGAAAAGCATTAATTATGTATAAATTAGGCAAGGGAGGTTTGTTATTTTGTTTATTGCATTATAAGCGTTATTAAAGGCAATTTTTTGCATTTAAATCTCGCTGCCTCTCGCTTACAACTCTAGAAAAAATTTGGCCGCCGGCTAAAGAAAAACGACGAACGTCAAGCATGCGCACTAGGATGACCAAAGCCAAAACAAACCAAACCGTAGCAAGAGAAGAAAGAGCAGTGACTTCTTTGTTGAAGAGTGAAATAGAAACGAGTTCTTGGAAGTGTTTGGTAGGTTTAATTTCATGTTTTAATAGTTGTAAAATTCTCCTATCCGAGTTTCATGTTGTACCACTTTTGATGGTGGAGAAAAACGGAACTTCTCATAGTCAAACCTGCAGAAAGAGAGGGAAGCTATTATTTTTTAAGCATAGCTATAGATAGCTAGCTAATATTTATAGATATATTTAGGTTGAGCTAATTAAGCAGAAAATTTTGAAACATGTTTTTACAACATAAATAAACTCTTAATTAGACGTCTAGCTATTAACATCCTACTTTTAAGTGGAACATTGCTATTTAAACTGTTAAAAGCAAAATATTCCAAAATTCCACGCTTTAGTTGAAATTCGCATCTTAGTGCTGTGAACCAAGGATGTGTGACCAACTACTATTATTTAGGGCTAATAAAGATTGATGAAGGGAACATGTGTATTTACGTGAAAGCTTCCCTGCTTAGTTTGCAGGCAAATTAAGTTATACCTTGACTTAAAATGTGCTTATAAACCCTTCACTAAAATAAACATAGTTTTATCAAAAAAGCTAAATTTTATGTTACTCCTTCTATTAAAATACAAAAGATGATGTGACCAGGGAATAATAATAGTGTAACTATACTGTGTTATATTTTATTTTATAATATTCTCGGATTCGGGTTAACATGCTTAAAATTTTCTGATTATTTTCAACAAGAATGACCAACATAGTTAAATTCAGCACCAAAATTTGTGGAAATATGCAAATTTTCAAGTTTATACACTAAGTACAACTGTGTCTATTAGTAGCCAAACTTTTGATGTTTTATGAAGAAATGACCACACAAATTTACTGCAGTGAAAGTTTTCGCTGCGTTTAAATATTATGGTCAAACTCTAATAAAATTTAAAAACTTTAAATAACAATAAATCCTGTTCTAATAATCTTTTTCTAAATTTCCTATGTTATATAATTTTTTAGATAAATCCAAATATGCCACTCATTTTTCTCAAGAGTTTCCTTGTTTTTTTTTTAATTTGATAATGTTAACCTGGATCCAAGAATATAGGATTTAAAATATAACACAGTATAATTACACTGTGATTTACTTATTTAAGGTAGCATACTAATTATACTGTAACAGCATATTTAAAATTTTTTCCTGACTGCATAGCGGTCAGCTTTGAGTTTTTTTGTTATGGTTTTTGGGCCATTGACAAAATATTTTATGTTGTGCCTGAATTGGTCAGCTAAAGTTTCCAAAGTAAGTTTGCTGCCATATGCAATCCAACCTGTTCTCAGGGATCCTCACAAAATGTTTGTATGTTTTTTTTGTGTAATTATACGAACGCTACAAAGTACTTCGTTTCGTTAAACGAATGCCATACGAAGTGCTTCGTTTAAAGTAAAAAAATATATACAAACTTTTTTAGTACATGATACGAACTTAAACAGAGTTTTTTTATCATACAAAATTAAATGATATATAAAAACTTTGAACACAGTAAATTGCTATACGATCTTAAAACGAACTTCAAAAGTACCAGCGTAATTGTGCATAATTATGTCAATACGAAACCAGAAACAAAAAAATTAAACTTTTGAAATACGAAAAGAAATGATAAAAACTTTAAACTAAGTAAATTGCTATATGAACCTAAAACAAACTTCAAAAGTACCGGCGTAATTGGACATAATACCAGAAATAAAAGAAATAAAATATACAATATCGATACGAGGTTGTTATACGAATTATACGAACTACGTACAAACATTTTGAGACGATCCCTAAAGCAGAGGCAAGTCATGTGAGTTTTCTGTAAGCATAACATTTAGAACCATGTGGTAAATTGTTCTTTTTTTTTAATTACTAGTTGGTGTCCCGTGGAAAAATCCACGGGTTTGCCAGTCCTTTTTATACCGCATTGCGTGCGTCTCGCTACTTGAGCAGCTAAGCTACGATTCTGCGTGACAGACGGACTGACAGACAGATTTCTACAGTGTTGTTATCAAAAACCAAGAAAAACATGATAACAAACAGATTCAAAAGAAGTTTATATCAAAAATTTGACATAGTTGCATTCTGACCCAACTTAGAACATGGCCTGTCTAAAGGTACCGTGGACCAAGACAGGGTGGCCCATCTTTTGACATGCTGCCCTGTCAATTGAGGTCAGGACCAACTTGCAACATGGCGTTAAAGGTGCTTGCATACATCAACACTTTGTATTAAACGTAAACTAACTTTAATAAAGTGAAAAAGCTGAACTGCTGCAACTTTTTATGGCTTTGTTGTGTATAGCTAGCTGAGATTAAATCAAGTTATGCATTCCAAGTTTGTTGTGGATAGCAAAAACGACACTACTTGGCAACTCTTGGTGCAGGAAGACCTTTGATTTTTGTCATTGACAAGATCGTATGGCAAATGCATTTTTCAAAGTAGTTTGAAACTTGCTTGTTGTATGATTGGGGATATTTTTAACTGGATAGTTGTGTCCATAATGACTACTGTAGCTAAATAATTATGACCCAGACATCAAGATATAATATTCAGCTCAGTGTAATGTTATGTTATATATATACACAGCTAGCTAGTTATCAGAATTTATGAGGGTATAAGGTATTTGTATTGCTCATTACTTTAGCTATATTTGTAATAGGTTATATTTAGAGAATTCATGATTTATTATCCTCCATACATTTTTTGTCCTCTTTAGTCCTCTCCTATAGACACTGCATTTATAGTCAGACCTGGCCTGTCTTCAATTTTTTAGAAATTCGAAACAGTGTGGAGGAACGAATTAACTGTAAATAAATCGATAGCAAATTTTTTTGTGAAGATGAATGTCATAGTAAAGGTGATTTTGAAAAAAGATCTGTGTCATAATAAAAATAGCAACAATCTTGCACACAAGCTTCAACCTAACTTTTTGTTATGTAAACCTTTTTCACAGAACGTACTGGGAATGATGCTGCTCACAGTCTCGAACATATATCAATAAACATCTTTGGCATAGTCAGCCTTCTTCCTCTTCTGTGGATAGCGAGGAGTAATTATGGTGGACTAAACGTGTGTGCATTGTGATTTTTGAATTTTTTGTCACATCCATGATATAGACCCGGATAAAAATATGAAAAACTTTTAATTTTGAGATCACAATTTTTTATTTGATGAGCATTTTGAGATTGCTAGTGTCTTCTTGAGCAACTCGAATAAAACAGACCCAAATACGCACCTAAATAAAATCTGCATACAGGACATCTACCAAGATTTTCAAATTTTAAAGTCCTTATTCTTATTTATTTGTAACATTGATTTTATTTGGTTGTGCACACATCTGTCATTGTATCTGTTTTGTTGCCATACATATACACAACGCGTGTGCACTCAAACCTGTAAAGTTATTTGTTCACTAGACAAGGTAATAGTGCTAGATTAGGATCTAAACATTTTCTGGTCCTTGCTTGAAATGACTATTTTTTTGTAGGGCTAGCATCAAATCTTAGGAAGTTATTAAGGGATGCTGTTTATTTGTTTCCCATGTTCTACGAAGTTTCCTTTATCTTCTAAGCTGTTGTTCCAAATTCTCTGTCAATTTTCTTCTCATTCCAATTGTATGATATTCCAGCTTTGTTCTGCAACTTTATTATTCTTCACATCTTCATTTCTCACTACATGCATATCTTCTTGAACTCATTGCATGAATTTTTTTGTTTTTGTTTTGCCTACAGTACTGAAATCAGGACATCTAAATTTTTAAGCACTGATCAGGAAAATTTCACAATAGCATAACGATTTTAAGATCGCAATGGTTCGCTATGTTCGTAATTAATTGGTGTGTTTAAAATAGAAATATTTTGTTCATTTCTTTAAATCATGATGTTCATAATTACTTAGAGCATGACAAATGTTTCCTTTTTTATTCATTGTGCACAACTTCTAGATGGCAAAGTTGAATATTGTATAAAAAGGCAAGTTTTCATATTTTGTTTTTCTACGAACCTATATGTTGATGTTTTTTAAATGAAATACAGTGATGATTTAATTTCTAAGACGTTTTTATGCTTTTTAAATGATCTTCAGCAATGTTTTTCTTTTTGTGATCCCATTTTTATGCTGTTTAAACAGTCTACAACAAAGCTGATGCAGTGACTTTCTCCTATGTTTCACTATTGTCTTGGTTGGCTTGCATGAGAACTTTTCAAATTGTACTCATTCTTCACATGTGTAATCTCTTGTTTGTTTTCCTTTTTGTCACTGATAGCATTATTGGCATGATTCAATATATAATAAGATATTTGAAAGATTTTTGATGGTTTAAATTGTAGTTAAGGTACTGGCCAATGTTAGTAGGCTTACCATACACTGGCACTGAAATGGTACCATTCTTGCGTTTCGCCAACATGTCAAGCAAGGCAATGCTGACATCTTGTTCATGCTCAACAGTGAATGTGATGTGTGTGTAAGCTGTAGAGTGAGATAAGATCAAGAATCTTTTCCAAACCTTTGGACACCTGTCTGATGTGAGTAATGTTATTGTCTCTTGTGCCTTCATGTATAGTTATATATATGTTTGATGTAATAAAACAGATATATGCCATGTTTTTTTTCAATACAAGCTCCACACGTCATAGAAATCCTCATGTACTAGAATCTTTGTTTTTCCACTAAATTAAACATTCTTCGACAATGTTCCAATGTCTATTTCTCTATCAAGAATTCTTTTAAATTCTTGCTATGGTTACTGGTCGTAAGTTTGCTAAGAGGGATCGTCTCAAAATGTTTATACGTAGTTCGTATAATTCGTATCAAAAACTTTGTATTGATTTATTAAATCTTTTGTATCATTTTATTTTTAATACGAAATTTTTCGTATCATCACAATTAAAAGTTTGTATAAAGTTTGTATCATTTAAAATAAAGTCTGTATGTAGTTCGTATCATTTCAAAGAAGTTCGAATAAAAATTTGCTTATACAAAGTTTATTAGCTATAATTGGACTATTATCTATAGTCTTTATATTGAAATTTTTTCAACAATTGCAATTGTTTCGATATACGAACTTCGTTTATTTTAATTGGAATTATTATCTAAGGTTTTTAGGACTCGTCTCCACGGCATCGTGGAAAGGAAAAATATCGCCGTAGATCGTTTCAAATTCATTAAACCGGGATAGTAGAAAACCAAAAGATTGCCGTAGATCGTTTAAAAATCATGA
The DNA here is from genome assembly GCF_029227915.1 of Hydractinia symbiolongicarpus. Lineage (NCBI taxonomy): Eukaryota > Metazoa > Cnidaria > Hydrozoa > Anthoathecata > Hydractiniidae > Hydractinia > Hydractinia symbiolongicarpus. The sequence goes on along the minus strand of NC_079878.1, from coordinate 21,517,180 downwards.
AAACGGGATCATAGAAGCTAAAAGATTGCCGTAGATCGTTTAAAAATCATGAAAACGGCATTGCATAAAGCCAAAGATTGCCGTAGATTGTTTCAAATTCATGGAAACGGGATCGTAGAAAACGAAAAGATTGCCGTAGATTGTTTAAAATTCATGAAAACTGGATTGTAGAAGCTAAAAGATCGCCATAGATCGTTTAAAAATCATGAAAACGGGATTGTAGAAAGCCAAAGATCGACGTAGATCGTTTAAAATTCAGGAAAACAGGATTTTAGAAAAAAAAATTGCTGTAGATTGTTTAAAATCCATGAAAACGGGATCGTAGAAGCTAAGAGATCGCCGTAGATCGTTTAAAAATCATGAAAATGTTATTGTAGATTGTGTAGATTGAAGTCAACCTCGTATATTTTACTTCTTTTGTTTATGGTTTCGTATTGAAATAATTATGCCTAATTACGCCGGTACTGTTGAAGTTCGTTTCAAGATTGTATAGCAATTTACTTCTTTCAAAGTTTGCATCATTTCATTTTGTATGATAGAAAAACTTCATTTAAGTTTGTATCATGTATTAAAAAATTTCATATAAACTTTATTTATATTTTTTTAAACGAAGCACTTCGTATGACATTCTTTTAACGAAACGAAGTACTTCACAGTGTTCGTATAGTTATACGAAAAAAATACGAACATTTTGAGACGATCCTTGAGAATGGAAGCAACAGGTAGTATAATGGTGATCCTGTACAAGAGACTATTGGTCCTTATGAGTTATCAGCAATCAGTAAAATATAGATGGATGTATGATTTTAATTTGTGTATTCTTTTCTCTTTGACTCCATTAAGATATTTTGCTTTAAAGTTATGAGCATCAGCCTAAAAAACAATTGGCATCATGGACAATTAAATAAACATTAGTACGTTGTTTGGTTTAGAAGTCGCACAACAAAGTTGGCTTGGACATCCTCCACCATCATCATCATCATTATCCTTTTTGACCTAACGCCAGTTTACCATGCTAACACGGATTGGACGGTATATTAATGACCTTCCTTAAACTGTTTAATGGCAACTGAAATTCCTCCACAGTTTTAAAAATTGAAAAATTAATATATCGAATTAATATTGAGAATCAGAAGGAAAACTTTTTTGGTAACTTCTATTTTAGCCCTTTTCCACAGCATAGAATTCGCTTTTTTCTCCCACAGATAAACCAGGGTGCTGTTTAACATGGAGCCTCTACCCTCTAACTCAAATTAAAAGTGGTAGCAACTTATTACCGTAATATAAGTCCTTTTACCAGACAGTGTGTATGTAAAATAAATTCTATAAATTTTCAATAAGTAAAATTAAAAGAATCATTTACAAAATGAACAAAATCCCAATGAATGTGTTAATAAGTGACTTCTTAAAATACCCTGCATTTTTTCTATAGCTAGATGCAATAAACATTGCCTAGACTTTCCTTCCCAGCAGATGTCTTTTTATTGTTAAATTTTCTTTTCTTTTTTTTTTCAAAGAACATCTGCCCTGATATTTCATAAGAATGAAGAATATGTTATGAACAGAGTTAATTTGTCGTTTTTGTTACAGGTGTTATGTCTGCAGGAGGTGGAGATTGTTTTACAATAGGTTTTTTTTAATTAATTTACTAACATGTTTAAAAGCCAACATGTCATTTGGAGTGCATGGTTTGTTTTTAAAAAGTTGTTTTTTTGAGTGATTGTTTTTTTTCTTTTGTGTAACTTACATTGCTCCCAACAAAAAAAATCAAGTCATTATTAAATAAATTAAAGAATGAATTTAATTAAAATGTTACTTCATAAAAATATACCCAGCATCCATGATACGCATTTTATGAATGCTGTTTAAGCTTGATTTTAATTGCAGTACGGAGATATCATTAAATATATGCCAATGTCATCAATTGTTATTTGTGGTATTGAAGTTTAGAATTTGGTTAGCAACGAACTTCCAACAACATGTTTTCAATTTAATTAAAAGACAATGTGCTTTTATTAATTAACATAGTATTTAGCTAGATGTCTGTATAATGTTGGATTTGTATTGATATTTTGTCTGCCTGTCTGTGAGCCAAAGATAGTAGCTGCAAGTAGTGATAGGAAATGTTCCACTGGATTTTGTTGTAGGCTTATAACTACTAGCTTACCACAATTAAAATTATAATACAATAATATTATGAGTTGCTGATGCAGGTTGAATTTTATTCACGGGTCTCTATTGTTGACAATTTCCTTACACTTTATAATGTTTACAGTATCATTCTATTTGGTCTTTTAGTATTTTATGTTTCTTCTTTTAGTATCAGTTTCTTCAACTTTGAATTTTCTGCCTTGCTTTTTAAGTTTTTTAGATATACTTTGAAAATACAGAAAATGGGCTTTTAGAGATTTTTTAAATCAACTTGTGGGCACTTATAGATGTCAGTACTACCACTTTGAGGCTGCAAAATTTCTTGCAAAAGCCAACAAACATGGTATTGTATTATGAAATGACAAAAACGAGATGACAAAAAAACAAAAATTAGAGTAGTATTAGAGCCGAAAGTGTATAGTTACAAATCCATGAACACTAAATACAAGACATTTCAAAAATAATTGTACATTAGAAAATTTGCAATTTAAATTTAAACCACAATTTTTAAGTAATATTTCACTTCTGGATTTTACTCTTTATGTTGTTCATGTTTTTTTAACCATTTTGCCTGTGTAAAACTGTGTGATAATGTTAATAAAACATTTATGTGAAATATACTAGAAACTTCTTTCCAAAACCTACTTATTTTGTCTTTTATTCTCAAGCAAATATAAATAATTTAATACTTGAACAAAAGATTTATTTTAAGTTTCCAACAAGAAAAAGTTATTTTTTGTATCTTTCTATTAACTATTTTTAATGTTCTCTGGCTATTTTTGAGAATGGTTTCATAGGATTTTCGGGTGTTATTAACACTGGATAAAGAATAAATCTTGTGTTACTAATTGTTTGGCCATTCTTCAAAGTTTTGGTGAACACTGAGTGTTTGTTTAATGCACTATCATGAAGAATAGATCACATATTTTTTAAAAAAAAAATCAAACACTACTATACTCTGGCATATTTGAATAATGCTTTTTTTGAAAATATTTTTACTGAGAATAATGGAATTAAGCCAACGTATTACTTTGTAATTGTAATCTTGATGTTTATCAAATCATATAGGGCATTCTTTTGTTTATGCTTTATAATTCTTAAGTATTTTCTAACACATTTTGTGTCCAAACTTCTTGATTTTTAATGTTATTCAAACAGTAGTAGAAGGTATTTTCGGTTTTACCATCACGGTAAACTAAAACTTCCCTTCCTGTCTGTAAAAGACATCGATGTTTAAAATAGACTGCTCAACATGATCACATGTGATAGTAATTATTAGGGACAATTAACTTCCATGACTTTCCCTTCAGGGGAAACAATTAAGTTGATGTATTCATAATAGATACAAACTGTTTTTAATAGGTCAGTGATTACTGTTTACTTCACATTTGAACAAATTGTAAATTTGAGTATAAGCAGTGCTATCAATTCTTTAAAATTTCCAGTAGTTTTTTTTTTATATTATCTTATAGTCTCAATTATCTTTGCAAACAAACTCAAGATATTAATCTTATTTTCAGGGTTTTTTATGCTTTGTTTTATTTTTATAATAATGTTGATTAATAGATCATGAAAAAGTTTTATGATAATATTTCTTTTTGTTTTTTTGTTGTTGTTGTTATTTTATGATAGTCTTGTTAGTGGTAGAAACATCTTGTTATAGCTTTTTGGTTAGCAGTAATATACTTTTGTTTTGACATTTAAGCTTGAATGAGGATTCGGGCGGTATGGTGAAATATTGATGAATTATTGTTGTTGGTGAAAATTATTTCTTACGTTTTACTTGAACATAGTTTAACTTAAAAAAATATTTTACAGATTGTTTATTGTTGTTGGTTTCTTTTAAAAACGCAGACAGGCTGGCAGGATAATCTTGTTGTTTTTATTTGCGAGCATATCGGATTTCTTTGTACGTTTCTATATTTTGGCTATAGTGCATGTTGTTTTTTAACAACAGCTTCATGAACAGACCACAGAAAGCGTTAATTGGATTTTATAACTAAATGTTGTTATTTAGATGTTTTACAGTGTTTTTGTTTACTATAAAGTATATATCTGTACTTAATTTGTGTCATAAACAGAAATGTTATATCTACGCTATCAATCCCACTATTTAATCAAATAAAGGATTTTTTTGGGGGTGGAAAAATATTTTATCCTTGTTTTGCTCGAGTAAGTTGTATGTTGTTAACATGTAAAAGAAAACAAAAAAAATGAAAGTTGACATTAATATCCCACAGATTTTTTTTCTTTATTTTCAGAGACTACATTTTTTGTATTTGCAATCTAGATTTAAATTTGGGACTCACCAGGATAACAGTATTTAATAAGTTTATTCACTCATAAAGAATTAGTTCACTCATAAAGATTTAGCTCACTCATATATTTTAAAAAATTGTAGTGCCGAGAATTGTGGTGCTGTTTTGATGATTAATAAATTTTTTTATTGTTTTCACCAATTTTAGTTAGTTATATTTTGTTTGAAAATTTGTTTTAGTTTTATAGTAACGCAGTCTTTATCTTGAACAAAAGAAACATTAGTTTTTTCACGCAGAATATTTCTTTTTAAAAGTAAATTGATGGAGTAGCCTATCAACTTTATAAAGAAAAACAGGAAAGCATGTTATAAAAATTTAAATAGTTCAAAATAGATCACAGTAAAATTATCTATGGAAAATAATCATTTTAATTTGATATATTTTGAGATCTTTTATACTCATGGAAATTGCAAGATGGACATGGGATTGCTAAAATGATTTTTTAATCAGTTTCACTCCAGAATAAACATGGATGACAGAGACAACAGACCAATTTCAGCAAAATAATTAGCTGCTTTATACAATGTTTACAAATTTTTTTGTCCATACATCAGACATAGACAATAGTTATTATTTAATATCTTGCCAAAATTTGGTACCTATCGAAAGTTGTTTGTGAACATAGAAAAAACACATACTTTTTTGACAACATTTCAGGTGTTCACACGCATAATCGTAGAAATTTAAATATGTTTCAGTAGATCGCTTTCCCTTTTCTTTAAGAGTTTGTGGTGATTTTATATGGTTTCAATTCTCAATCCTCTGCTTTTTTGTTAACTAATTTGGCGTCTAACTGACCACAAGATAACTTGTAAATAGGCTGGAAAAAATTGTTTATATATTTCTCTATTTAAATCAGGAGAGGAAGGACAAGTTCAAACTCCAATGATTCTACTTAACATATTCAGTGATCAACAAAAGTATTAACTTGTATTTACCTCTATAGGAGATTACAAAGTTACATTATAATTACTTCATTATTTCTTTAATTTATGTTTTTACTTTTTAATTTTTTGATTTTTTCAGGCGAAATTAACTTTCAATCATCAAGTCCCTTAAATAATTTTTCACATTAGGTCTTTGGTTGCACAAACTTACTTGTTGCCATGGCAAGCTAGTATATACTGTTCCTTCCTTAAATACAGTAATTAGTTGTCACATGGTAAAATGTAAATACACCGTGGATATAATGTATAGTTTAATGAGTTTTTTTTAGTTATATTGATCTGCTTATTGTTTCAGGCAAACTGACATTGCTGTATAAAAAAAGTTATTGTTGGAAAGAGATGAAGCTGTATGGTGAGTGGTAAAAGGTAAACTGAGATATGTTTTTATCTTATGTAAACTTTTTTTTGTAGTTGTCGCGTTTAACAATGTGTATCCTAAGAAAGAATAACAGTGCCTTTATTGTTGTGAATAATAACTTTGATGCTTGCTTCTGATGGGCTTTTTCTTTGAGTTCTTAACCTCGTTCAAAAGCTCTTTGCGTGTATATCCCAACTGTTTTTCCTAACATGACGGTTTTGAAATTTTCACCTTTATATTTGTTTATCCCATTACAGGGTTTCCACCTCCTCTAAAGGTCTCAATAATTTTTACTTGTATCTCCTCAATTTGTTTTATGAAAATGTTGCCATCTTCTCAAAAAAGGTTGAAAATTCTCATTAAATGTTCTCAAATGTCTTCAAATTCGATTCTATAAAAAGAGTTATGAAACTCTGCATATGCCCAATGAATTTTTCACCTGAACAGTTTGACTGATGATAAGATGCAATACAAAATAATTTTTTTCCACACTTTCCCTGAGAATCCATCCATTGGTAGATATATTTAGACCTTAATGCAGGCTATTGTCAAAATCTGATGCGCAATATCTAAGTTTCCAAATGTCTAGAATGTTCGTTTTGGTAAAATTAAGTTAATCTGGGTTAATTACATTGTGTAGGAAGTACGTACAATTAATTATGACAATCAAAACTTGAAAACATTTCTTAGTAAAGTGTTGGAGATGAATGTATTCACCTTTACAATACAACTGAGATATTTTTGAAAACATTAATCTCAAGTAGATTTACTGGTGTTTGCATTTCACAGTTGCAACAGGCTAAGCTTTATTTTTCTTACGTATGTAAAAAAACATTAAATACTTATGTTTTGACTAGAATGTTCATATGGATCTGTAGCTTTTCTCCACTGTTGTGATTTTTTTTTACAAGTGGAATATGAAACCATTAGAATGTTTTGTTACGGGGGAATATCTCTTGTTTTATTTACTCACTCGAGAAACTTGAACGTTTTGTTTGTTATAAACATTAAAGTTCTGAAGTCACTGAAAAAAAGGCTCATTGAACGAGAACTTTAACATATAAACCTTTTAAAGTTAGTCTGTGACCTTCAGCAGTTATTGGGAAATACTATACTATATATTATTTATATTATTTGTTTTTGTGTACATAATTCTCTATAACTTATTTAATACTATCTGGGATGTTGTCATTATTAATTTTATTAAGGTTTTACATATCTGACTGACGTATTAACTTGAAGATAACAATCATTTTATGTTTGTGAATTTCTTATAGAAATAAAAAAAATTGGTTATGTTTTTTTCTAGTTTAAAAAATATGCGCCGCAGAAATGCGTCAACTGGCAAGCAGCTTTGCTCTATGGAGGGAAATGTAAGTGTTGGTGTCGTTTTTCTTGTTTATTAATATTTTAAGCTTTCACGAGTTTGACTTACATTTATCCTTTCAATTAAACAAGTACGTTATTTAATCAAATCCAATGGATTAAAAAAGACTGCATGTTTAACTTGTTGATCGTGAACGACTTTATAAACATGCTAGTTAAATTAATTTACAAAATTATTTTGCTCATATGACAAGTTATTTTAATTGAAATTCCTCATTTAAGATGCTATATTTTTTTCACTTTAAAGTGTCTTTATATAAAAAAAATAATAATAATATTGGTTTCCATTTCTGATGTTAATGAAATTACTTTGTGGTTAAAAGAAAAAAATGTTTGGATTACCTATGGACATTTAAAAATGCATTTTTATAGAGACTTGATGATTTTTCTTGCTTATTCAATTATTTTTTGTGTAGGCTGACATGCGAGTAAAGTTGGAGTACCAAGGAGAAAGACGGTATGTCTTTTTTTATCCCGTCAAAACCTAATCTCTCTAAAATAATACGCCTTTGGTTATTTTAGTATACGTAAGAGCTTCTTAGATTTTGAAATGAAAATCGAATGTTACTCTTCTGCAGGATAATACCAATTGCAAGACCAGTTATGATCGATCAGTTGCAGGGCAAAATCAAAAACACTTTTGGTGAAGATTTGGGTATCAACTTTGAAAATGGCGAGGTACATTTTCGTTATGTTTCTCAACATTATATTATAGTCCAAATTAGTTTTGTGATGGGGAAAATATTATCTGAATATGCAAACTGTCAAGTCATTATTTTTTGTCTGTTGTGAAATGTTTCTTAGAGATTCTGAATATCTTTTTTATACTCTGCATAGTTTCTTAAATACAAAATTATAATTTATTCTGTCTGCCACGAGGCTCGGCATAAATTGGTTTCGTGTTAAAATGAAGCGTGCTCTGAAAAATAACATAGTATATGTTTGTATGAAATAAGATATATTATTTAATAGGTGTATATCCCCATTATGAAACAATCAGATCTTGATAAAGCCATTGCCTTGCTTGACCAAAGTCCTCACTTAACCAGTTTACGTTTGACACTCACCACCAAGACGATCACATCGGACTACACGAAGCGTTATACTGAACTACGCACTTATAACGATTTTCAAAATGGCTTTTTACCTGATTACCAATGCGATCTCACGGTAGCTCCGGATGAACGTGCTCCAAGAAAATTAGACGAAAATGATGACTTGTTAAATTTTGTAAGTAGATTGTTTCGAACAATTATTGTAGTGACAACTAAATTAAACCATAGTGAAAAAAATTTTTTAAGCAACAGTTAAAAACTTGCTTAATAACTTTTTACTTCCAAATGCACAATAAAACTTAAAAAAAGTCCTTCGTTATACACATAATTTATCTAGCCCTTTAGAAATATATACTTTAATACGAAAATATTGTTAAATAAGGTTTTTATATTATACTTTTAACATAAGTATTCGAGTGGTACCGTAATTTTGTTACTTCCTGATATGCGTACTGATTGACTTGCAAAGTAAATTCTGGTGAAGATTTGTAGCAGCAGATATGTGACGGAAAAGTCTATCTATAATCCCTCTCTAGAGATAAATTGTCAAAAGAAGCCTGTGCCACTCGTAAAGGTAGCATGGAGGATTGTGACTGAACATTTGATGAGGATCGTGTTGGATGTTTTCTTGTTTACGCTCTGTATATAACTTTTATTGGATTGTGCCTTGTTATCATTTACTGTGTAATGTCGGACTGGAAACATTTTTGTTATTGTCTTGCTGTGAATAACAAATATGTTTGCATTAAAAAATTTAATATTGTTAACTCTGCCTGTTCTTTTCATTTTAGAAAATTCTCAGACCGTTGCCAGTAAGGTATGTTGTATTCTTATCATATCTAATTACACATAAACATTTTTCAGCCTAATCAACTTTTACTAAAAATTAATGAGTTCTCCCACGTGCATCACTGCATGACAAGCAGTGGTGGGGTAGTCATTGATGTGTTCACATGAAAAACATGGAGTTGACTATCTGCGGTCCGACTCCTTCGTAGTAGCTCTTTACAATTGGACTCCTTTGTGGTAGTTACAAAGTAAAAAATGGATTCCATTTAAATGCTATAAAAAGTCGTAATAATATTTTTTTTAATTATGCGAAACTTCAATTTTTGATACGCTTCTGAGATTAACTTCCTTTCAAGGAAAGTAATTTTTCTGATTGCTTGAGGGCCTTTCTCTGGCATCATATTTACTTTTTGTTTCGATAGTTAGTAAAAATTAATTATTTTAATGATAATAATAAAAAGAAAATTAGTGTTACGTTCTGTCTGTAAGCAAATAAGATGTTTTTGCCTTTGATCAGTTCATGGTGGAAAATGTATGTTTTTTATAATTTCAAATTTTTTTTGTTTTGTTTTTTTTTAAGATTTTTACACTCTGACGATGTCTACTGGAATGTGTAGACGAATATATAGTTTTTAAAGAAAATCATTTTACATCCCTCTGATTTTCACAATGGTTAAGCTTCTGGTTATTTTATTTATAATCAAGTTGTATGCCCGAAATAATATTTTCCAAGGTTTAAAATAACCTTTGCACTGTTAGAAGTTTAAAAAATCAGTATAACTGGTTATTAGATCAGGAAAAAATAGTTAGCTTGAGCAAGCATATAGTTTTTGAAGTAGTATTAATATTATGTACAGAACTTATCAGAATTTTTCTTAAAAGGGAAGGAATAAGGAAAGAATTTTTTATATTCTGAGTACTAGTGTGCTTTTATAATTATTTGTTTGTTTGTTTTTTTATTTGTTTGTTTTGTCATTTGTGATATAGAGTATTCTGAAAAAGTAACAAAAAAAATTTGCTGGTTAAATATGTCCACAGCTTCTTACAAAACTCTTGGACCTAAAAATCAAGAATTAAACGGTACAAGCCACTTCATTCTAGATAAAGAAGAATTAAATAAATGTCAATGGGTTTTGAAGTTGGTGTCTGTTAATTTCATATTTTTGTTTCATTTGTTGTTGTTGTTTTTGTTGTTGTGTTTGTTGTTGTTTTTATTTTTTAACTTCTTACTGTGTTTCGAAAATATTAGCTAAAAATCTCGAAAGTTTATAAAAGTTATTTCTCTTTTTTTTTAAAAAAAATCTTGAACTAAATACTACTAATTATAGGTCCCGCTCAAATCCAGAGGAAATGCCAAGCTCCCCAGATGAAGAACTAATGCCGCCTATTCGTTCTCATTCAATGTTTATACCGCCACGAGATGACGCCCTTTATGGTCATTCCCCTCCTCCTGGACATCATCCAGACATCAATTTAATGCATAACCATCACGACATACATGTAAGTTTTTCTATAGCTTAAAAAAATATACGATGGAGAGACATGATGATATAAAATTTAGTTAATTAACCTGGAATAACTCTCCACCTACACATCTTTTTAAATTCATAAAGATATCTTTCTTTTAGAATGGTGGTGGTATTTTTATCCCAGAGGATAACAACGACGTACCGGAAACGAGACAAAGTTTTCATGAGTTTACCAGACCTGAAGCAGTTCGTGTTAATTTTTTTATATATGAAGTTGTTAAGCTAAAGAAACAAGTTATATTGAACAAAAATTAATCGTTTTAATCGGGTTTTTTTGTTCTAGGTGACCTATGGTTTCGATCCTTTGTCTCCGAGAGAGGTAGGTATTTTTCATTACTGTTTCATAGCTTCCTACGCGGATTTACGCTTATCAATACTTATTCTTTTTTTTCTATTTAGAACGAAAGACAATATGGCGATCCTTTAACTCAAATAAGACATGTATGTTTGTTCTTTCACGCTAATTTATCTTCGTCGTTAGTCTGTTGTTGTTGTTGATAATCTTAACTGTTCTCGTCTGTTTTAGCATCAACGATTAAAAGAAAGTTTTGATAGCCTACTTGGTTCATCTTCACCTCAATCTACCAGTCAGATGTCTATAGCGAGGTATTCTGATACTTGCTAAATGTTTTTAATTATTGGTTTTAATAGATTTATTTACCTGCGGAAGTGTAGGGCGCGTTATCTTTTTATAAAGAGTTAATTGACTTTAGACCTAGTACTTAGATGCTAAAAAATCTCTCTAAAATGAGAGAAAAGTTGAGCTCAACGATTGCTTAGCGAAAATTTTGTACAATTTTGAAGATTACAAAGAACATGTGCTAAAAATATTCGTACTCCCACGAAACTGGTAAATTTTGATATCAAATTCTTCCGTAATTCACAGAGTAAAATGTTATTCGATTCAAAGTCAAGATGAAATTAGGTATAGTAGTAGCCTAGTTAACTAAGCTATCTTCGAGGATATCTAATTCAGTTTTTCTCAAACAAAAGCTTAGACGTAAACGTAAACACTCTTAAATAATACCAAAATTTTATATCTATTTGTTCAGGTGAGTGAAGCCATTCTCGCTCAAAACAAAAGATTCCCCGATATTAACCACGTGAACAAAGAACAAATGAATTAACCAATCAAAAAGTGCGATCAGAATTCTTGACCGCAGAAAAATTGTTTGAAACCCAGCGTAATTTTTTTCACCTAAATTATTCCGATTTGTGGTAAAAAATTATGCTGGGTCTCCGGGCTAGGATAGTAGACAAGACCTGTTAAACATTGGTTATTTTAAATTTCAACAAATAATTTGTTTCTTATAATCAAATATCACTTTTACTAAAGTTGGTTTAGTACAAATGCTTATATATCTGTTTGCTTATCAACAATAACGAAAAAAATAATAAAAAAAATGCGTATACACATATTCCTGAACTATTTTATAAAGTGTAATATATTTAAACTTTCAATGCGTCACCTTTTAGCGAGGATCCGAATTACTTCCGACATCGCCACAACATGAACGGCGAAAGAAGGCGTCCTTTAAGCGACTTGATACCCGACACTGTTACACTGTTTGAATATGATTCCGGTATGAAGACATGTTTTTGTTTATGTGTTGAAATTTCGTACTGTCCCCCTAAATCATACAGAATCAATAAAACTGCATATGTATGAATGTTTCATAGGGAAAGGACTTTTATATTTAATAATATTTTTACGTTATTCATAAAAACACGTGGGGTGGTATACACGTGGGGTGGTATGAGGCGATACTCCTACTCGCGGATTACCGCCAACGCAAAAATTGTATTATGAAGTGGACTTTGTATAAATTTAATTTTAGACGGAAGCAACAGTATGAAATCCGAACCTTATCCGAAACCGAAAGTGCGTCACAAATCAGATTGGAATTTAAACCGAGATTCTGTTGATAGTAAGTGACGTTACTTTCCTGTTAAATCTTCGTTGTATGGATGAAATTATATCTTATTTCTCAAATTGTTTAGGCGGTGGATCGTATCGGTGGATGGACCATTACACGAATTCCTTTATCCCGATCAAAAGGACTACTTCGTCCTCAAGTACTGGACAGAGTAGCAACAGTAGTGGATTGGTACCCGATTACGACGGTAGCCGAGTCGACCGTGATCTTACAGATCGTATACATAAACTAGCTGTAAACACAGACATCAACTTTAGATGGAAACAATTGAGACTACTCGGTGCCGGTGCTTTCGGAACTGTAAGTACTATGTTTATTTTGACGGCTTTAGCGGTAGTGTTTTCTTCCCATAATAAGGCCTCTAAGACTTCACCCTATTTTTGTGGGAGTGTAGGGGGTCGAGTGTGGTGCTAGGATGGGTTGAGGTGGTCAACAATTCCCTACCCTCATAACTTTCCTTGTGTTGGATTGTAAATCATGTAATTTTTGTGCATAAATTTTTGCGAATGGTTTGAAATGAAAATTTGCTTAGAAAAATATTCCTCATAATCAAAGTTTAAGTTGTTTAGTCAACCAAAAGCAAAGTAGATAAACATTTGTCCTTTTTTATTGTTTAAGTGGTTTCACTGACCAAGACAAATTCCCCGTCTAATTATTTTCGCGAATGAATTGTTAAAAAACGTTTTGCGGATATTTGACCCAAATTCTCGGAACTTAGTACACGCAAAAGTTTACTCTATGCGGATTTTGAGCTGTTCTGTTACATTTTATAAGTAGACCTGTTTCTCAACTCATAATGAAAACAATTGCAGAAATTAATTCCGAGGCTGAAAGTTATAAGGAGCATGTTGGAGGTAACAACACTGCAAAGTGATGGATGGACTTTCTTCTCAGTTGTTACTGTCATTTTTCGTTTTTTTAGGTTTATCTTTGCGTAGATTTGGATACTGGCAAAGAGATGGCGATGAAATGCGTTGAAACGGGCGCCATCAACACAGCAACCCTGAAGGAAGTCGAAGTTCTACAGCGTGAAATACAATTGTACAAAACATTAAAACACGAACGTATCGTTTCCTATTTTGGAACGTGGCAGGATAATCGATCTATTTCGATATTTATGGAATATATGGTTGGGGTAAGGTCTAGCCATCTAATATATATGTACATTTTTATTGTCGTTGTTTTTCATTGTGATGAAATTTCTTCCACTTGAGTCCAAGGCTACACTCATCAAGAAATCATATTACTGGATCCTTTAGTAGTTTAAGCGGAAAGTGTGTCTGTGTAAGTGATTGCACGTCTGTATTAATTATGCAAAAGATCAAAGTCGAAACATAATGTTATGGTTTGTGTTTCATTGTAGACATTCAAATTAATTTAATTCCTATTTATTTTTGCAGGGTTCTATCCACGATAAGATCTCGAAAATCGGAGCATTCTCTGAAGCAGAGGTTAGCAAATATTCCCGCCAGATACTTGAGGGACTCGCTTACCTACACAGCAAAAATATAATCCATCGAGACATCAAAGGTATTAAAGCCAAACTTTCCAATGAATGTGTTGGTTGATTTCTTTTTATGTGGGGTGCGTGATGTTATTGTTATTTTTTATTTTTCTTTAGGAGCAAATATTCTGTTAGACAAATCCGACAACTGTAAACTAGCTGATTTTGGTGCATCGAGACAAATACAAGTACGTTTAACTTTCAGACAGTGTTTAATGCGTAAACTTATTTATACATCACTACTGAGGGTATCTTAAGAAAGTTCTTTGAAACTAGAACAATATTGAAGATTTTGTAGGGATTTTTTAAAGAGGGGTGCGAACTCAGTCCGTAGAATCAAGATAACTGTTGTGTCAACGATTCGTATTTACATGAAATATTACTATTTAGACAATTCGATCAAAAACTGGTTGCAAATCTGTACACGGTACGCCATATTGGATGAGTCCAGAAGTAATTAACGGCGAAGGTTACGGTCGAAAAGCCGATATATGGTGAGAAAAAATATGGGATAAAAATAAAATAAAAAACTGTCCAAAATAAGAAATTTAATCAATATATTTTAATTTATTCTAGGTCGCTAGGGTGTACAGCAGTGGAAATGCTTACAACCAAACCTCCTTGGTACCAATTTGAACCAATGGCTGCTCTGTTTAAGATTGCTACGCAACCGACGCATCCGCACACGCCGGCTGACGTAACGACGTCGTGTTCTCAGTTTGTTGAGATTTGCTTTTGCAGGTACGTTTAAACAGATATTTTCTTATTCATCTTGGCCGCTCATTGTTTTCCAGTATCGCGCGGATTATTCTTTTTTATTTATTTTTTAGGGATCCAGTCACAAGACCTGGAGCTAGCGAGCTTTTACATTATCCCTTCATCAGGAGGTAAGAAAACGTTTTCGTAAAACCAAACTTATTATCCTGTATGATAAATCCAAGCAGACGTAGTTCATCTTCGACTTACCCATCCGTCGTACTTTTCCCGATATCGTTCACCCCAAGTAAGCCATCATAACGAAAACCGAATTAAAAAAACCAAAGAAGACATTGCTAAAAGCATAAACTGGTTTGTTTAAATGGGATATCAAGGAAACTTGTGTCGATGTTGATTTTTGTTTATAAGCATAAATGGCGGATTGACATGATTCACAAAACATCCGACGCTTCAACGAGACTGAATCTCAACTGTTTCTATTCTGTAGAATAGTCTTTAATGTGATAATTCCATATTTTTATAATGAAAATAGACGAGAGAATATAATTTTGCTTCATATTTTTAATTAATTTATATAACGCATCCAACTTTTTGATCTGTATATTATGCATGTCACCAAGCTACAGCCACACTTTCTACAGAACATAGCGCCACCTTTGTGAGTATAAGCTTTTATTATACTGAACGCTTTTTTTATCTTTGCATTTCCATTCGAACAAATTTTTCTCATTCTTCATCCTATTCTTAAATTTTTTTTCACACAAAACACGTCGATAATTTCATTATTTTGGTTTGTAGTTAAAACCCTGTTTATAAGTGTACATACGAAAATGTGATTATTTTTTCTATGAAATGGTGTCATTTTTTAACGCGCTCTCCCCTGGCCGCCCAGTTAGAAACAGAGTGGCAATTACTCTTTTAAACTTCGGAAATTCGGATACAATCCCTTTTTTCTATTTCTTGTTCTTTGGTATTTTCAACCGTTAGGTTCAGAAAACTCTATTTAATTTCTTGTAAAACAAAATTGTTCCTGGAATTTTTAGAAAAAATCCTGAAATTAACTTTTAAAAAAACAGCCACTGTAAATAGAGTTTCGCGCAATTGATATTTTATTGCGTGTGGATGGAAAATTCGTAACTTCAGGTTTTATAAACTTACGATATTTTCACAGTGATTACATGCACTCGCTTCATCAAAGAGGTCATTCGCAACAGACCAAAGCGACTTTTAGGCGACGTGGAATGCTGCACATAGTGAGTGAAAAGTGCGATTGTTTACATGTTCTGTTAAGGAATTGAATTAATTCCAAGGAATCCGCATTTCACTCCGGACAAGCAAACGGGAAATTTCACACGGGTAAATGAAACAGTCCTTAGAAGTGCACCGTAGTCCAAACTGACTATGTCCGGCTTGAGTTCACTTTGAACCACTAAACAATCTGAAGGTATGATTTGTTGCCTGCTAGCTGCACAGTATTGTTTCTGTTTGGTTATATTGTCCCACGACAACTTTCTTACCACGGTCTTACGTGATCAAGTATTTGAGCAAGAAGTGATATCTAAAAATTCTCTAGTAAACTGTCCTTCAGTAAACGGCTTTCTAGCGAGCACCCTTTTTAGCGTAAGCCTCTATGAATAAGACCTCTCGGACACTTTGCTATTTGATGTAGTTGTGACATGTTTCGTCCGTTAAATATTTTTGAAATTACGGCCGAGAGAAACGTAACCAGGACAGTAAAGTGCACAAGGAGTTAGAAAACAGCGGGAAAAATAATAACTGATCTATTTTCTAAAAAACTAAATTCTAAACTCCTGCGTAAAAAAATTATAAAATTGAATATTTTATTTTTAAAAAAACAATAAAAAACAAAACACCAGAAGCTTGCTTAACTTCGAAGTGCAATGCTCAAATACAAGGTGGTGGATAGCCTATCAAAACAGGTTATTATTGGATAGCCTATCAAAACAGGTTATTATTGGATAGCCTATCAAAACAGGTTATTATTGGATAGCCTATCAAAACAGGTTATTATTGGATAGCCTATCAAAACAGGTTATTATTGGATAGCCTATCAAAACAGGTTATTATTGGATAGCCTATCAAAACAGGTTATTATTAAAGAGATAAATCTAAGCATTTAAAATATACAGTAGAAAATATGTATCACTGGTTGTCTTGTGAAAACGCATTAAATTTTTGCAAGGGCTTTATCCGTACAATCAAAAATGCGCAGACTAAATAACGTGAATCCAAATCATTTTTTCTATAAAATTTAGAGAAGAAAGACATTGCTAGTGTAGAAAAACATTTTCCTCGTAATGTGAAGAAGAAAAGGCGAAAATAAAGGAAATTCAAGGATGCTGAAAAATCTCGCAAAATGTTTGTAAGAGTACGGAAAAATATTAAAAAAAAACATAACTACGAGACATACTTCGAACGACATTGCCGTTTTTTCTAGTGTGGAATCCGCCCAAAAATTTATGGAAACATATAAAATATTTACAGTAAATATATACGCTTTAAGGCGCAGTTTACACCACATAGGCGTGGAACACACCAGCTGGATTTATATTAACATAAACACCAGATGTAAACATTACGATCTTCTCGTTCCAAATAAAATTTATTCAAAATGGTTAAGAAAGCTGTCATCTCACTACTGTGAAACACACCAACGGGTCACGCCCTAAAAACGCCACATATCTCGCTTTTTCCCTCACTTCTCCATTTTTGTTGTTCAGCCAGTAAATTTACATGTTGGCCAGTTCACAAAGCCAAATAAATTAAATTCGATACATGCGGAGAAGGTGACGAATACAAGATAGAGTAACGTAAATATGACGCCAAGTTTACGGTCGAGACGCCATTTGTTGCAATGGATTATCAGAACCTGAAATAGAGAAGGTAAAACATTATCTATGCGATTTTTTACTAATTGTTCACTATAAAACCTATGCGTATCTGTTCAGAAATTTAAATCAAGGTCTTTAAGATTTGTCATTCTCGTCCACTGTGAGATTTTTTAACAATTTTTGCTGTTGCAAAATTTGACAAGAAACTACTGCGTCTTCCTGAAAGGTAAGATAAACACATAAAAATCTTAAAAGTTTAAAAATAATTCTCCTTGGTAAATAGATGAGTGCGAAAAATGAGTTCCATTTAAGTAAAATACACAAATAAATACTAACAAAGTACTGTACCGTTAATAAAACCGACGCGAACAGCAGAATCACTGAATAAATCATTCCACGACTGTTAATGACAACCTAAAAATAGTAGATTTTATGACATAACTGTTCGTTGTGGTATAAAATATGTGAACCCAGGGCCGCCGACACAGTAAAGAAGAGGAAGGGCCATAAATTAGTACTGCAGTGTGACCTAATATTCTTGGTTAAGACGAACAAGAAAATATTTCCGAAATATCTGCTTTGGCTGTGCTTAGTGTTATTCAACTTTACGACTGATAGCCTCGTGGTAGAGCGTTCGCTTTCAGTGCGGGAGGTCTTGGGTTCAAACCCCGGCCGAGTCATGCCAGAGACTATAAAAGTGTGAATCTATCCTTTCTGCTTAGCGCTCAGCATGAGAATAGGATTGATATCTTAGGCGGTTGTCTAGTTGAGCGATTGCTGTGCTTCTACGACTTTCGTAGCTCAAATGGGAGCTTTAAATGCGCTAGGACCCCCTTCGCAGGACCCTCGTTGATAACAGTACCAATAGGAACTGAAGAGGCTATCCTGGGTAAATAATAGTAATAATAAAAAACGCGAGGCTCATAATATACTTAAGTTATAGGTTAATTCTAAATGAAAAAAGAGTAAGTAAAAAAGAAAGGTGTTTTATATCAAATGGGCTAACACGTCCTTGACATCAACAAGTCTCTCACCTTTTGTCCACTCGTGGCAGTTTTAATTAACCATGGCACAGCAAGGCCAATTAAAATATCAAATATGTTGCTACCAATTGAATTCGACACCGCCATATCACCAAGACCTTCGTAAGAGAGAAAGTTATTTAAACACTAAAGATAGTCCTCACGACGGTTGAATTGCACTGTTCTCTCTATCCATCACTAAAAACTTACCCTCTCGAGCAACCAATAAGCTTGAGATAGCGTCTGGTATACTCGTGCCAGCAGCAAGAAAAATGATACCCATAATAACATCTGGTATACCCAGAGTGTAACCTATCACACATACCTAGAAAAGATTAAAAGAAGAATGAGTAGTGCCATGCACGTTTACTCGGTTTATAAAAAATTAAAAAAAAAAAAATTCCTTACCATCCAAACCATTAGATAAGAAAATATCATAATCCAAAAAATTGAAGCTAAGAAAGTGAGCAAGTACCACGCAGCATATCTATAAGATAAATATAAGGACTTAAAGAAGGCATGAAAACACACGTTTCTCGCTTCAGATGTTACTTTGACATTAGACGCAAAATAAAAAGAGAATAATTATATACTCTACATCCCCTACCATCCTGTTCAACAGTGCAAGGTGTAGTAAGAGACTTTTCTGTAGGGGGATTAAAACTTTAAAAAAAAATCAATTTACAGGTCAGCCGATCGTCGTAGGTCGTTAAATGTTTGCATACAGGCTTGTTCAGGTAGATTTTAGTGCGTATGCAGTAAAAAGCACATGCCAAATTTTTACGTGGTCAAATTCGTATAAAATTCGCGGTAATAAGGTAGTGCTAAGGTACGTTCTTCTTTTTGCTTGCATTCCGATAGAAAACAAGTTCGACTCGTGCCATTTCAAAAAGTATTCTTGCAGACTTTTTTAAACATTTCCCTAATTGTTACTGTGTTAGATAAACTAAAAAAGAGGCGTTTATTTTATGGTTCTTCAGTAGATTCGATGCATATCAAACAAAGGTTGGGGCGCATAAGAGGGCGGCGTTCAGAAAAGAAAATGTACATACTTTGGTTTTCTGCAGTCAGGAATTGTAAAATAAAGCACGATGACTAATGGTAATGATATTACCCAGAATACCACTTGCAAAATCGAACCCTCTACAATGATCAAAATATATGGATTCGTAAACAATAGACTAGACATGCTAACGAAAAGTCCCTTAAAGGTTTTAAATTTAACAGGCACCAAATTCCGCGAAATTTTAACAGCCAATTTTCTTACTACGTCTTTTTTGTGTACTGTAATAAAATTACAAGATTTTTAAGGTTATCCTATTCAAACATTCATAAAAAAAAACAGAATGAAATCTTACGGGGGTAGAGGAATGGTGTCCCTTCAATTTCTTCATCCCCATCTCCACTTGCATTTAGTGTAGAATCGTGAGCAATGTGACTAAATAAAAATAGTAAATAATGAAAGAAATATTCTTATATTCGTTAAAAAATAGAAAAGTTGAAACCAAACACACTTAGGTTCTTTTTCTTCGTTTTTAAATTCTTCTTCTTCTCCAGCTGTAGGTCTGTTTTCCTGATCCTGATAAAGTTGAATAATTAAAGCGAGTATACAAATATCATCATCACTCCAGCAAGTTGTAGAACACCCAAAAATAAAATTATCGAAGTGAATTTGTTGTGCTTACCCTCATAATAACAATAAGACACGCAGCTCGAAACCTCGTACTTGGTGAGAACTCATTCGTCAGCATGATCATCAAGCCAAGCTCTTTCCAAGTAGGTCGCCTTTATTGTAAAAATTAAAAAACATAACAATGTAGATTTGCGATTTCAATATCAGCCTACCACGATAACTCCACCAAAAACGACAAGCACGCAACAACGAAAATGGGATTTACGATGACCGAAACGGCAACGGTACGATAAAAACGCGAACAACAACAAAATCAAATACAACAACAACAACTACAAAAACATTGAAGACAAAAAATAACAACAACAAATAAAGATGATATAAACGACACCGAAAACAACGAGGAGAGAAACGACTTGGCATATTTACTAAAACAGCAATGGTAGAAGTAATGATCAACTTTGTGTAAATGAACACTCACCTGCGATTTTCTTGAAGTTCGATCTGTTCGTGTGTACTAACTTTTCTATCTTCTGTATATTTCACTGTCAAATTGAAAATAAATAAAACTTCCATTGAAATACAAAAAAAGGGGGTGTAGGAGCGTAATTTCTAAAGCTGTCAAATTTGCACACGTCGTAAAATCTCGAACCGTTCGAATTACCTCGCAGCATGTTTAAGAATAGTAGTTTCTGAAACGAATTAATTTTTGCGAGAACTAATTTTCGCGAGAACTAATTTTCGCGAGAACTAATTTTCGCGAGAAATGTTTCAAAATAAAATTTAATTTCGCTAGAACTAATTTTCGCGAAGCTGGTAAGACCTAATTAAAGTGCGCGAATATGTAAGAGACGTAAAATAAAGACTGCTACAGTTGAAATTTACATATGTATATTGTATGTAGTTTTAGGTTAATTAGAAGGAAGAAGTAATATAAAACGTTGTTCAAAATGGAAAACACCCGAATTCCTGCGAAAATCAATTCCTTGATGGTTATAAATTGCTCCAGTAAAAAGCTCTCAACTTTCTCACACGTCATGGTTAGTCATTAACAGTAGCATGTCAAGGTTTAAAATGGTTATGTGACGTATGATGTGATGTTATTGGTATGAGATGCTTAGGTGTTGCCAATGCGTTATCAACATTTTACCTGTGTAGCTATCATAATCATGGTTGCCATGGAGACTGACATGTGATTCAACACAATGTTTAATGGCTAGAATTGAATGATTTAAATGTGGTTTAATAAGCATTTGTGACTTTTGACAAATTTCTACAATTTCCAAACCGGTTCTTTTTTATTAGTGAAACGCCACACTATTTGGATGGTCTTAAAAATCAATCTCTAATCAGTTAAAGAGGTTTTTTGTTCTCAAATGGAATGGAGTAGTACTATATGATCAATAAAATGGACAGGGGCAACAAGGCGAATGCTTAATCAGACTTCAACAAGAATGACGTAACAGATTAAGACATTTCTAAAGCTTATCAACATAATGCCGTGGAATAAACTGTTAGGAGAAAATGTTGGCACGTATATACATTTCAGTCTAAACGAACGAAAATGGTGGTAGTGATTAGAATGAAATATTTACACAGGATCTATTCTCATAATTTATTTTTTAAGGATTATTTTTTTCTTAAATGTTTGATATTTTGTTTCAGGCTAAAAATCTTAATTTTATTTCGCAGTAACACCTTTTAACTTAGAAGATATTGACTTCTGTTACTCAATCCGTTTCTCTTATTTTCATTACTTAACACCGAGATGATTTCCTACCTGCTGGTACACCATCCTCGACAAGAGGTGATGTGGAACCCGAACGATCCCGTTGTGCTGCTTCTCTTTTCGCCTTTCTTGCATTAATCCAGCCAAGAAAAATTGGATTAAATCTGGAAAGAACATGTGTAAAAAATTCCAACAAGAGTACCTTATGGAATTTCATTTTGGCCGGAGCAGATTTTCGCGAGAAGCGTTAAAAATAAAATATTTACGAATTTAGCAAGTGCTAATTTTTGGCAAGAAATAAAGTTAAAAAGGATTTTTTCACATTTAATTTCTCAATTTATACCATCTTTTCAAGGGCCTTTTATGTAGGAGACATAAAATAAAGACTAAAGGTGAAATTCATGTATATATTGTTCAGATTCTAGGTGAATCAGAAGAAAAAAATATCGTAAATAGTTTTTCGAAAAGGAGAAAACAACTAAATTTTGCGGAAATTTTTAAAATATTTTTGAAAGTGAGTTTCCCAATAATGATGTATTGACAAAAACTCGCTAAATTCACGAAAATTTATTCCGGCGAAAATAATTTCTCTAAAGTAGTTGACGCCTCTCTAATTAGCCAGGGGAAGTGTATGGTTGGGTGCAGATTTAGTTCACTCTTTCAAAGAAAATTTATTGGGCCCTTGATCTCATCCACATTATATCATGAAAATTTTCTACCACAAAAAAACAGATTTGAGGATTTGCTGAATAATTAAACCACAAAATTTTTAATTCCAGCACATTAACTAAGATAAACATTACTACCATCATTTTTATTAAGCACTTACTTCATAAATATTATGTATGCAATGTATAACAGAATCATGGTTAAACTCTCGTACCTAAAAAATATACAGAATTCACTATTAACTGATGACATGGAAATTCAAATGAAATTCCAGAAAATATAAAATAAAGAGTAAAAAAAAGGTGCAGCAAAATTGACAATCCAAAATGGCACACTCCTGTAAAAAGACTTTCGAGAAGTATAGGATGAAAAACCTCTGACATATAAATTAGAATAACAAACCTCTTACATATAAATTAGACAAGCTGCAGTAAAAACAAAGGTCAACACACAAATAATACTTACCAAGTGACCAGACCATCCTGCAGGGTCTAAACACAAAACAGAGGATACTGAAAACAAAATGAGCAGCAGTTTTTGTTTTTATCCATCACATTTTATTTGCAATACAACAGCATTTTTTTTACTATGTCAAACTCATCTCGAAATCAACCTACCCAAATAAGTGCACCAATAGATATAATGTAGCATATAGAATCTCGAAATAGTGGCCACCATGTTAATTGAACAACCTAAATCAGAAATTACAATTATTCCGGGACAAGTCCTAGACAAAGCACAAATGGACACATTAACGAAGAAGAACGTACCTGTCCAGCAAATAAGGCGCATAAAGCAATAATGACTAAAATGTTAAACACAGCCGACCCAACAATGGTTCCAACGCCAACATCTCCTTTGGTTATAAAAACACCTAAAAACAGCAATAAAGAATATTAAATGAAATCTAAAAAGAATAAAATTTATTCGTCTTTAAAATAAATAAACCCACCGTGTTGGCAGAATGTTCTACGGCGTATTACTGGTTTATTATATCCTCTGCGATGAGTATTTACTTTAGTTCTCCAATTGTGCAGAAAAAATGCTCACGTTATTAATAATTAATTATTTTCAACTGGCCCAGCAAAAGACGAAAAAAAATGAAAGTAGAAAAATGAGTTCAAGTTTGCAAACACCGGTTTTTTGAAAACTAGATGCAACGTAAAAATCAATAAAAAAACCAATTTTTGATTTATTTCGTTTTTTTGAAAGATTTTGAGCCTGTTGAAACTTCTTGTAATCAAATACAAATCTATCTAAAAATTTCAGATCACAAAAAAATAACAAACGACCGTTGTAGTTTGTTGAAACTGGCGAAACCAACTGAACTGTTATCAAAACTCAAAAACTAATAACTCACGTGCCGCTACACTAGACTGGTACCCTACCATGCTTTACTAGTGTCGATAGTAAAAATGGCCACAAAAAAAGAAGCCCATTTTAAAGTTCTACTGGCTAAAGCCATTGAACAAAAAGGATGGCTGCATAGACATTAGTGTATATTTTATTGTCTAGAACTGCCAGAAAACACAAAACAGCAACATTTCATAAATTTCAAAGAGGGAAGAATGAAAAAGTTGTCCATATTATTAATTTTGTTTTTTCTGTGTGACTAATAAGTAAAAGTTGATTGTGTAAACCATCAGAAAATAGAATTTTGTGTCAAGCTGATAAAAACCACTGAATATTAGAGTGTATTTTGAGCAGAATTATTCCATCTTTGTATAACACACCTATTATGGAAGTAAACAACTCAGGTGCTGAACTTCCGGCAGCCATAAAAGTTGCGCCAGCAACATCTTCAGATAAATCCAATCTCTAAAAACAGAATTAAGACATAAACAAAATTGTTTTATTTACTTAAAGCTTTGTGTTGATACAGTAAAGGTTCAATGTTATAGCTTGAGTTCTATACCATCTTTCATAGTGAGAAAAGCATCTTTTAAAACTGTGGCTTTTAACACATGGCAAACAGACAGACAATGCATTTATCTTTTAGATTACAGGTTGGGCCATGAAAAAAACAAATCAGGACGTCATGTTTCTAGATTGCATTACGTCAATTTATAGGCTAAATGAGAACTGACATGGCTTTTAGGAAGTTAATTAAAGGCCACATGCAGCAACTTTATTACTGCCATGAAGACTACAATAAGTTTGAACCTATTTAGCATTCTATTAACTGAACTACATAGTGTGATAAACAAAAGAAACAACTCACTTCACAAATTTTATCTAAGGCTGATATGAAGTAATCATCGCATACAAATGCAAGAGCTACAAACATGTATATTGCCTAAAAAGAAAACTTGATTGTGAGAAGTTTTACAATTAGGAATGAGTAGACGGTTATTTATGCACCTTGTAAAAGTTGAACTGCACAACATGGTACAAATTCTGTAACATACATATTGTTAAATTGTCATACTAGAAACACATGGAGAAGGACAGCTCCATAACGCCTTTGTTGCTGGGTAAAAACATCTTTTGGAAACTCTTTTATACCTAAAATGGATGAACATTAATATATAGAGAGTATTCACTCAATTTTTACCAAGTTTCTGGTTTGAAAAGTTACCAATATAACTCGCAGGAGTGATTGATATGATATGCTGCCTTTGTTTTTAACAAAAACTTCTTTTTAAGCATTACTAAGAATGGTGTTCCAGTAAAAACTGAAAAAAAAATTTCTTAAAGTTTTCCTACACCCAAATTGTATTTCCAGACACTAAATTACCCTAGGGATATCAAAACTACAATTTTTTTTAAAGTGCAGTTTTGGATTTCTCCTGTTTTCCTGTAAAATGTTAACATATATATTAATTCTTTAATTCAAGAACAAACTATGTAACGTAGTATTGTGGGTCTTAAATGCAGCATCTTGGCATTTAGCTGAAGGGTAAGGCAGTGATCTAACTTTCAGATTCAACACCAACTGCAACAAATACTAGAATAATGTAATCCTTACTAGGTTGTGTACATTTGTTGGTAGTTGAGTTACTGTTTGTGCTATTCGTTGTATCATTGACAGATAATAATTTCCGAGCAAAAGGTGAACCATAGCTTGAACTTTCTTCCAACGCAACTAAAATAATTTAAAACAAGAAGTATTACTATATGCAGTGAGTCAGTCAATGAAAAAATATTGAGTTAAGCTATTTTAATGACACCATTAATATGCCATTTGTTCATTTTAAACATTAGTTTAACGTTCACTTTATTGTGTAGGGCTTAAAACACTGATCGAAGTCATATTGAAGAAGAACTACTTTGTTCATCACTAACATACTGCCAAGCAGTGAGCAGGATTAGATCCGTGGTCCTCAGAACTGGGAGCCGCAGACAAACCTACTACACTACGTGCGGCTATATGTTAGTGATGAACTCAGATAGTTTATCCGGATGGTGTGTATACATATAGGTGAATATTTATCATAGCACATCCGTATTCATTCTCAACAGAGAATGTTTAACTGATCGGAGTAATGTACAGAATCATGTGCTTTAGAAGAACTTAAAAATTTCCAACTTGTCTTAATATTGTTTGTGAGGGGTTGTAAAAAACATTTAGTATAACTGAACTGTATAAAGGGTAATAGCAACTCCACCTATGTTTAAGACATAAAATTCTAATATGTTTTGAAAATATTTTTAAAAGTTTTTTAAAAATTTGAAATGTCAGCAAAACATTTAGGCATATTTCGAGGCTGGAATAAGTGTTTCCATGAGCATAACAAGACTAAAGAAATATACACTGTGCTAAGAGAGGAGTGTAACATATTTTACTGCAAAGTTAATGAATATTGAAAATATTGGTCAATTTTGAAAACCTGGTGGCCACATTATTATTCATTTACTAATGAAAATTTAAAAATAGTATTTTGAATGATTCTAACACAACTTTACAAATTGAATTTTGCATACAAAAGCAGGTTTGTATTTTCACTTGAGCATTCGGAATATATATAGAACATAGTCATTTTTTAGTAATTCATTGACTATACCACACAATTCTTCACTTAAATTATTATTTTACATATCTGAATATGCCATATAAAATATCGGGCTTTGAAGTTATTGTTTTGGTTTGCCTGTGCAGTATTCATATTATTAATGTTCAAGAAATCCTTCAACATATAACAGACCATGCGCTTTGTTTAAGATTATTTCATTTCAATAGTAAATAATTTATTACAACAAACAAAGAAATTAATAGCGTTATTAAATTAAATGTTAGTAATTATCTACTAACTTGTCAAGTTCCAAACTTTGCAAAAGTGTTAATTTTCACAGAAACAATTCGCACACCCATTTGCACACAATGTAAAATTGTGTCAAATATTAAAAAATGAATGAGAACATCATGAAGGTCAAAAAGTTTCCACCACAAGAATAAAAAAGGTTATGTTTTTTTAACCCCATTTCCTTTTAATGCTAAGGGTGACATTGTTAATTCATAAAAAATTAAAAATGTCAAAAGTTTAATGTATGAAGACCTTTGAAGCTATTATTAAAAGGGGTGTATCACTTTTTTCCTCTTTTTTCTATTTTGCTGAGGCCAGGACTTTTTATTTAATTTATGTATAACTTTTCAACATAAGCCTGTGAGAAGCATTAAAAAACACAATCATTGTTTATACTTTATGATTTTAACTTCACTTTTTTCCTCTTTTCTATTTTGCTGATGCCAGGACTTTTAATTTAATTTATGTATAACTTTTCAACATAAGCCTGTGAGAAGCATTAAAAAACACAATCATTGTTTATACTTTATGATTTTAACTTCACTTTTTTCCTCTTTTCTATTTTGCTGATGCCAGGACTTTTAATTTAATTTTTGTATAATTTTTCAACATAATTCCTTGGAATTAATTTTTGCTAATTTCTATTAAAATACAAGAAATCCTGTGAAGCATTAGAAATAACAATGATTATTTTATAATTTATGATTTTAAGCATTAATATACAAGATTGCAATGCTTATAAATGAATGTGTATGTTCAGGGGGTGAAAAAGTAGTCCCAGATGGGAAAATTTATAGATT
Source organism: Hydractinia symbiolongicarpus (assembly GCF_029227915.1). NCBI lineage: Eukaryota > Metazoa > Cnidaria > Hydrozoa > Anthoathecata > Hydractiniidae > Hydractinia > Hydractinia symbiolongicarpus. The sequence goes on along the minus strand of NC_079878.1, from coordinate 21,489,540 downwards.
TTTCGGAATAAAAATACAAAATTCACTGAAATTAATTTTCTTAACTATTATGTATGTTAAAGATATTAGGCTTCAAAGTTTTTGTTTTGGTTTGAATCTTTAGTAATTATATAAGAGCATTGAAGGATTATCATTTCTTAAACATATGGTTTATTAATGTTTGAGAAATGATAATGCTGCAACATATAACTGATTTAAGCTTTGTTTAAGATTATTATATTTCAATGGTAAATAAATTATTAGAAGAAATTAATAGGGTTATCAATTAAATTAAAAGTTAGTAATTATCTACTAATTTGTCAAGTTCCAAACTTTGCAAAGTGTCAATTTTCACAGAAACAAAAATATTGAATGTCAGAGGTTAAATGTAACTTTTATAAAGACCTTTTTAAGATATTATTAAGAGGGGTGTGTCACTTTTTTCCTCTTTTTCATTTTGCTGAGGCCAGGACTTTCACTTTAATTTTTTGTATAATTTTATAACATAAGCCTTTGGAATTTTCTTTTCGTTAATTTCTATTAAAATAAATGAAATCCTGTGAAAAGCATTAAAAATAAAAATGATTGTTTTATATTTCATGATTTTAGGCATTAATATACAAGATTGTAATGCTTATAAATTAATGTGTATATGCAGGGATAAAAAAGCAGTCCCAGATAGGAAAATTTATGTATTTTTTGGAATAAACTTTTGGAAGACACTAAAATTAACTTTCTTACCTATATATTTATTTCATTTTTTCACAATTTTTTTTGCTTGATTTATTCAAATTATATTCAAGTCATGTAAAACTATTTTTTTAAATGCTTGTGAAGGATAGTACAAAGAATTAAGTAAACATAAAAAATATATATTTAGCTGTATATAGAGTAAACTTACCATGTTCTATTGAAGTAGAAAATTGATTTAAACACAAACTGCCAAATATATACACAAATGATAATGATGCAAAAATTAATCTTCTTCTTCCCATTTTCTTTGAAAGGTGTGTTAATCTTGCAGTCGTCACCATAATGTGAAGTTAGCAAATATAAATTTAAAATATGTGATATAATGAATGCTCCAGTTTGTTTATCTACCTAAAAGCATATAAATAATTATTGCTAGCTAGCTAGATAGCTAGACAATGCCAAAAGTAAGTAAATTTCTACTTCACAAAATACCTAGTTATACAATGCTATAAAAATTAGTGTGGATAAGAAGAAAATTAAGAGAATATAATTATGCACACATCATAATCATTAACTAAGCTAAAAATATAAAGTATATAAAAATTAAAACTTTAAAAAATTGGCCATTAGCTAGCAAATAGGCAGGTTTTACATGTATACCATTATTTTTATAGCGCTTCTTTAACTGTACTGTAATTATTTAGCAACACAACGGTACCTCAAGTTTAAATAATATACTTGGGTTTTACGAACAATACTGAGAACCAACCGTGCTTACTCCGTAAGGTAAGTCCTCATTTGCAATTAGAAAGCTTACTCCTCAACTTGACATCTATACGGCGGTAATCATAGGGCCGTTTGTTTAGATTAAGCTCCTCCACGGTGACTTTTTTGCTAAATAGTAAGAAACGATATATAAAAAAAAATAGGATTTGAAAGTAGATGCATCATTCAATAGTTTTATATTACATTTAAAAATATTTTCAAATGCCGAATTTTATCTTCATATTAATTAATGTACCGTTAAAATACAATAACCCAAAACACATTTCCAAGAATACTACGAACGAACAAAATCCCGCGTGTATCGGCGACGTAAAGTGGGAATTCATTAATGAAATGGTAAACAAAGAGCAGCACAACAGACAAGTACCGTTTCGCTAGCCAGCTTCAAAACGTAAACATTAACCATTACACATACCATAGCTGTAGCTAGCTAAACTTTGGTTTAGAAATGGTTACATCGATTGTTGATAATGACCAGGCTGTACCTGCTACAGGTATTTGTGCAAATCAACAATACAATGAGCGGAAAGAGGTCCTTTTGGACCAAGGAGATGGAATGCTAGATGCTGGAAACTTGACAAAGTGTAAAAATGCTGTGTGTTACATATATTGCAATTCCGAAGATAGTGTTAGGTAAATTTTAATTTCTGTACATAATGTATTTGTTCAAATCTAAGTGTTATTTCTGAGAAAAGATAAAAACATGTTTCATTTATAAGAAGAAGAAATAGGGCTGCCATTTTCCCAGGCAGAATTTCAGGTGGTACTGTTCTGCCCAATGGTGGAATTTCTTCATTTTCCTTTGATGTAGCCGAAAAATGCATGTCTAATATGTTAAATTTTCTACCACTTTAACGTCAATATCTTATAATAAATTAATGAAGCCATTACAATGCACTGAAAACTTTGGGGCCAAATAACTTGGAAACAAGTTGGGGACAGCAATGATTTTTCACCGCATAGGTAACCAGGGACCACCTAGGACCAATTTGGGTAATTTTCCCAAACATGGGTCCCCCAATCCATTTCGAAATAAACGGGTTAATGACGTCATCAAAAAACCTTTATACCTCAATATCTCTTCAACTGTTTGTCAAAAGTACTTCATCCTATACATTTTCTTGATCAGCGCTTCAAGCTCTACACAATAGAGGCAACATGAAAACAAGCTTCTGAATTATTTTTTTTGTAGATGGGTTGATGCATCATCAAAATTCAAATAATGATTCTTTTTCGTTTTTATCCTGTCTCAGTGGATTTTTCCATGGACTTGACTAGTTTCTTGACTAGTTTGTTCTATTTGCAAGTCGATAGAGATAAGAAAAAATCCTAGACATTAAGCACATGTTTTAAAAGAATTGTTTTTATTTAAATTTTAAACCTAAAGATTTTAATCTATTGTTATAATGCTGGCACAAAAGATCATGGTTCATCACTTGTTTATTTTAATCCGCGATAAACATAAAAATGTCATGTCTTTTCATTCCCACTAACACATCAAAAGTTCATTGCCTTAAAAGATGAAAGCAATGAGAAATCAATCTAGTGAAGCTAAGCTTTAGCTTTTATTGAAGTAAAAAATATACGAGTAATTCCTTCAGCGTGCTGCTGAAGGAATTACTCGTATATTTTTCATGCACAAACTCGCACAGTAGTTGATTAACTGTGTTGAAGTTGGCAAGTTAAATTAACTGCACAGGATTACAACAACTACAAAGGACAGGAGTAGAACAATCAAGCAAGTAAATAAAGAAATACTTTTTTTATTGTTTTGCAAAAACATTCCAAATTTCTAAGAAACAAACATCCATAGCTTGTAACCATGTCTATTCTACCTTTTTAGTGACCGTATGCCCCTATATCAAAAGCAGGGGCGGATACAGGATTTTTTCTGCTTAGTTTCTTAAGCTTAATTCCACACGTAATTTTTGTGCAGCAAAAATTCCACATGTCAAATCAGCTGGGGTCTAGAGGGGGTCGCTGTTAACCCCCAAAGTTGGGTCTGGGGCAAAGCCCCAGAAGCTTTAGCTTAATTACCTATTTCAGCACTCCACATTGCAGCAGACAGGACTTTTACAGGTCCATCTCTTAAATATTTTTTAAAAAAAAATACAATCACAAAATTCAAGTGAAAGCAAAATAATGTTTTCAGAAAAATTAAGGCTAAAATTAGCCAGCCAGCAAAACTTCTTCTTTCTTCCACATCCACAAAAATATTTGCAAGCGTGAATATAATAGCTTTTGGCTAATATTGAGGCTATAAATTTTCAGAAACTAGTTCAGTACATAATTCTTTTGAATAGGTAAAAACTTTTCACATTTAATCTATTTAAAATAGGTAATAACATGAGGCCTATAAGAAGGAATAAAAAAGAGGCCTATAAGATAAATAAGCAAAAAACAACAACACAAAAGTGCATATGTAAATAGGCTTTATTTGTATTATTATATCATAGCAACAACAACATAAACAACAACAGATAAATACAATAAAATAAAAAATGGCAAGATTATATCAAGATTTTGTACAGGTAAAAACCAGCACTACTTAAAATTTGGATTTTTAAGCAGCAATAGCTAATTAAAAACAAACTTACAACACAACAAACTACGAAAACGAAAAAATGAACACCGATTTAGCAGAACATTCAATCAAAAAATATTTAGCCCTACAGTACAGTCCAGATGTAAGCGTACGCGTATGCTTAACTTGCAAAAATAATTGCTTTCATTAAAAAAAACAATAGGATAGCGAGTTCCTTTCAAATTGCGCGAAAATAATTGCTTCGTGTTAAAAACAAAAGCATAGCAAGAAACATTGTTTAAAAAAAATACTCTGCGCGAGAAAAAATTAAACGCGAAGGCCATTGAATTTTTATTTTTTTTAACAACGAAACTAATTATAGTAACGCGATTTTAATCTCGATTTATTTAAAAAACACAAGCTCTTTTAAAATACAACAAATCCAATGGTCTAAATATTTAAAAAAAACTAATGCTACTTTTAAAACTTTTAATAATATTTCTTTATCGTCGAAACATATTTTTTAACATGCGAAACTTTTAAAAGTTCTTTTTATAAAAAGCAACGTTTAGCAACGCAAACGGAAAAATCCTACGTTCGGGACTTTTCCCTTCGCGATAAGATTTCGAAAACAAATTAAATTTTAATACCGAAGAAAGAAAAAATCTAAAAATATAACTTTTGACGTTTTATAGTATCACGCTACATTTTATTGTTAAAAACATTGTCTTTGTTTTTTCTAGCGCGCAACAGCTCTATCTCTTAAAAGATTTAAACAAAGCATCTCGCTATCTATTTAGTTTTCGCGCAAATCTTTTATTTTATAAAACTATCAAACAATGGCTCGCCGTGTCACATTGATAGAGTTGATAACATTTTAAATACTTAAAACACTATCTAACGAAGCTTTCCTATCGCCGTTGTTCGTTATTTAACTTTCTAAAAAATCATTTCTTACGCCCGTCTTCGTTATTAAACTTTTAAAATGTGACATAACGAAGCTTTTCTATAGCCGTTTTTTGTTTTTAAACTTTTAAAATGCGATCTAAAAAAACATTTCTATCGCCGTTTTTCGTTTTTAAACTTTTAAAATGCGATCTAAAAAAACATTTCTATCGCCGCTTTTCGTTATTAAACTTTTAAAATGCGATCTAAAAAAACATTTCTATCGCCGTTTTTTGTTTTTAAACTTTTAAAATGCGATTTAAAAAAACATTTCTATCGCCGCTCTTCGTTATTAAACTTTTAAAATGCGATCTAAAAAAACATTTCTATCGCCGTTTTTCGTTTTTAAACTTTTAAAATGCGATCTAAAAAAACATTTCTATCGCCGCTTTTCGTTTTTAAACTTTTAAAATGCGATCTAAAAAAACATTTCTATCGCCGCTTTTCGTTTTTAAACTTTTAAAATGCGATCTAAAAAAACATTTCTATCGCCGCTTTTCGTTTTTAAACTTTGAAAATGCAATCTAAAAAACATTTCTATCGCCGCTTTTCGTTTTTAAACTTTTAAAATGCGATCTAAAAAAAACATTTCTATCGCCGCTTTTCGTTTTTAAACTTTGAAAAGCTGATCTAAAAAAACATTTCTATCGCCGTTTTTCCTTCTTAAACTTATAAAAAACACGATCTAAAATAGCTTTTCTATCAAAATTAAAGTTTCAATATTTGTTAAACTATAATAATTTCTATCGCTTGAAAGCTTTATTTAACCCGCGCAACCAACAATGCCTTCTCGCTAGTTTATTTAGTTTCTACGCAAAACTTTTGTTTAATAAAAATATTAAACAATGACTCTTCGTGTCACATTGATAGAGTTGATAACATTTGCAATTATGCTATTGGGAATAGTTATGTTAACACTATTTAACAATAGTTACGCTCACACTTTTAAAATGTTGAATCAAACTTGAGTATACCTTGTAGCTAATATGCGATAATTACCATAAATACTTTAAATTTTTAACAATACAAAATCAGTCAAGAACAGATATCGTTAACTACATTATTACACATTTTTGTGTCTATCTGGATAGGGTTGTAATAAGTATATATGCTAAAAGTCATTTTCACCATGTTAATAAAACCACAAACATTATCCATGCCTATCAGCATGACAACTTCTTTAGTGAAAATGTGAAAACCATTGCCATTTCGCCTATTAAATAAAACCATGCCTTTTTCTTATTCAAATTGTATATATATATAAATAGCACATCTTCAGGGATTATTTAGATATGACGCTAGAGATTTTAATAGTGTTCTCTTTATTGGCCTTGTGACATGTTGTAAAATCGTTTGGAAAGTGTCTACTGCCAGAAGATTTGAATCTACAAAAGTTAACATACAAGTTATTATGAAGTCAACAAATTGTTATACCTTACACATTTACCAGATGGCCAGCTATTCGATTTATTGTGTTGTTCTAAAATGTTTTGTTCTTAAATAAAAAAGAAACCCAAGATAACACAAGGTGAAAATATTAGCAGTTTCATGTTCACACTTGCTAGCACAGCAATAGAAAGCAATTATGAATCTCACTCTAAGATCAATGGAATTAAAAGTAAACAGATGTACCTGAAAGCGTAGTCATTAAATTGATGCTACGATTTTTGTTAAGTCAAAGCCTGCTTTTCTGCCAAACTGCTTTTCTCCTGCCATCACAGGCGACACAGAGAATAAATGTCTTCCAGTAATGTTTCTTCTTAGCAGCATTGCTCGACTTCATTCCGCAATCATATATTCAAAACTTCCGTTTACTTTGTGCAAGTCAATACAAAAGATTTCTTAGCCTTCTTTCAGTTCAGTGCTCACAGGAGTTGGCCAAACCTATCGAACTGACCACCAGAGTCCAAAAGTCCACACCTCGGCGAGATTCTTTTCACGTCACAAATTCTTTTGTTTTAACCACAGTCCAAAAGTCCACACTTCGGCGAGATTCTTCTTGACGTCATAGTTCTTTGGTTTTTCTTTTGTTTAGGAGGGTTCAAAAGTCCACACTTTGGCGGTCGTCAAAGTCGACTGTTTTTGCGGCGAGAAAACAAAGGAATAGAGAGCAACAAAATCAGCAAAATGTGGCAAAATGTAGTTCCACTACTGTGAAAACCATAGTACTTCGGCAAAGCGCATCGAAGGAGAGTCGAGCCTCTGCAAGCACTCCTGGGTGGGGATAAAGTTTTTAACTCGGATCTTGGGTGCAAAGGAACCTTATTAAACGCTTATAATAAAAGTTATGTGTTGCTTTAACTCAATTTCTACTTTTAGATACACATGATTTTCTCAATGGCAAAATTTCTCCTTAGGCGAGTGCCGAAGTGGCCCAAGTTTAAATCCGCCCCTGAAAAGACGTTGATATCTGTCACACACACTGCCCTACTGCTGGAACCATTGAACACATATAAATATTATTCTTGCATTCAAAAAATTAACAAAAAATGACACAAGATTATGTTGGAAAGCTCCTGTGATACTAGATTGATTTTCCTTTTTTTTAAATTTGACTTTTAACTGGCTTTGGTTTCGAAATACTGTGAGTGAAACTTAAAGGGTGCAAACAAGACATATTTTAATTAAATCCTAAGTGGTCATATATTTGTAACATGTTATTTTTCCATTGTGAAAGATTTTTCAATAACGAAGGTTTCTCATCAACCCATCTGTTTCGAAACGGGTAGGTTGACCCAGCTTTGAAAATAGGCCATTGATGGTCTTTAGTTATACCCTTGTAGTAAAAAATAACATGTTTCCAATTTATTTGGCCTCAAAGTTATAACTATACATTAAGCTATTGATGTTAAATTAATGTTATTGGATGTCGTGATGTTTAATTTGTTGAATAAAAATTGAAACATTTTTATGGCAATAGGTGAAAGGAAAACAAACACATCACGGGCGAACAGACAGTTAACATAATTATTATAGAGTGATGCAATATCTAGAAACTGTTTCCTAATCAGCAATCGAGTTTCAGTGTGTGGCAGTTTCTAAGGTCAACTGGAGAAATCAAAAAGTTAAAAGAAGAAGTCATACTGGAATTTTTAAAGTCAATTGCTAAATCGCAATATACTTAATATTTGGTGTGGAAACTAAAATTTTGTTTAGTAATTCAGACTTTTTAGCTGTTTAAGCCATTTTGTAGTGTTTTTTAATGTGTATGTTCACAAAATATTCAATTTTAACTTTCCTGTCGTTAAACAGCTGTTGAACATAGATAAAGAAATTCTGATCTCATTCAACAACACTTCAATCAATGTCTTTGATCATAAACTAACTTGATTTGATTTGAATTTTGATTTACTCCAATAAAATAATTTAGGTATAACTTCAGGACTTTTTTAGCGAAATACTTTCTAATATTGACTTTTAAAAAAGGTTTTATACCAGGTGAGTATTTTCCAAAGTAATAAAATACTTGTTTATCTTTCCAAAAAGACTGGGAATCCTTAAAAACATATTTGATTGATATTTAGCAAATTCCATTATATATTCTCAGTTTTAGTGTGTTTTTTTTTACATTCTTAGACGTGGTACTGGTTTTTTTGCCACATTGAAAATTGCTGACACAGAACATCATGTTATTGTTACAAATAATCACGTGATAAATAACAAAGAAGATGCCGCCAATGCTGTTGCAAGATTTCATTATGAAGGAAATTTACCAGGTGCCGACGCCCGTCTCATGCCTGATGTCTTGTTCTATACCGAAGAGGTAAGGTTTCACCATTCTTTAGTCACATGCCAAAAGTTTTTTTCCCAAAATAAATTCAATTATTTAGGTTAACGACAAACCAGAAATCATATGAAAAACAGTTAAGATTTTAATAATTTTTTTTAGTTATAAAAATCAAAAATAAAAGAAAATAATAATGTTGATGAATTTTTATTGCCTTTAAAGAATTAGGAAAAATGGTCAAGTTCATATTTTTCTATTACCATAACGTTTATAAGCATTTATAAACATATGCTAAGCATATTGCTTTGCCTTGGTAAATTCTTCTAATGTGTGTTGATAATGCTGGTGAACGCTACTATATCGTCTGAACTTGTGCATTTATTAGTTTTGTTGCTTTTCCTTTGGACAACTGGATAATTTCATCTATCGATATAAATCATATTGCAGCGTTTATTTTTCGTTTAGGTGTTGGACTACACAATCATTGGCTGTGATCATGATTTAATTCAGCATAATTTCTGCATTGATCCAATTGAATTCCAAAACGAAGAAAACATCAACATTGGTGATGACATTTTTATATTTCAGCATCCAAAAGGAGAAACAAAGAAATTTAGCTATGAAAAAATATCGAATATTGGTCGTCCCTTTGTTTACTATAACGCTGACACGGATATTGGATCCTCTGGTAGTGTCGTATTGCGCAAGTTCAAACCTATTGCAATTCACTGTAAGGGGAGTGACTCTTTGAGATATAACAAAGGAACTCTTTGCAGTGAAATACTTAATCATCTGAATTATGGGACTTGTAAGTATGACTTTTGCCATCACAAGTTTTTTAAGACGAAATTTTATTTAAAGTAGTCATGTCTTAACAGACATATCCTGGATTTTCTGAACCGAAATTTAATTTTCTCCTAGTATGCCAGGAGCGCTAACTTTCAATTATTTGTAATCATTTTCACATGTAATAAAATTGCGCCATTCGTAAATCAACGTGCATTCTCTTAAATTGTGAATAAATATGTAAGCTTTCTGTTACAAACAAGATGGTAGCTAGGGTAGCCTTTTAACGCCTATTATTATATAACGCAAAAACCTCTGGTCTGACACAGCGAATATTTACAGAGCAAAACTGGTTTAATATGGTAGCTACCGGAGTATCAATGTTTGGATTGTATGGATGATTCAAGCAGTTTTTATTTCTGTGCCTTTTTCTCGTATCAAACCATTTTGGGTAAAATGTTACTCGCTATAAATTGTTTGAAACACTAAAATACCTTAACGAATGCTTAAATGGAAAATCTTTAGCTAATGTTAAAGATGTCTGCGGGGGCGACTAACTTTTTTTTTAGCCATTTTTTTCAACCAAAAATTATGTGAAATTATGTTTTTTTGTTCTCTAAAATTATGTTTTTTATTCTGCAGTATATTGCATTTATTTTAGATACAACTCCTAAGCCTGTAACAGAATCAGCTGATCAATTGAAAAGAAGGTTGAGTGAGCAAGGTCTGTGATTTTTATTTCCTTACCCAAAAGAAAGTTTTCGCGATCAGCTAAGTTAGTGGAATTGTGGGAAGAACGACTGGTTTTTTATATGTCGCCAAAAAATGTTTCCAATTTCGATAACATTTTATTATTTTATTAACACTGAGAAATTGAAAAGAAGTTGTACTTATGCTAAAACGTTTTAACTGGGAAATTAAGTAAAATTTAGCTAACCCTTTCGAAAATTCTCGAAATTAGGTTCGCAAAATGTTTTTTTGACAAACCGTTAAAATAAATTCCGCGAATTTTAAAAGTTTATTCTAATTTTATTCTACGGGAATTTCAAAAATAAAAAATATTACTAGAAAATGCGTGTGTGGTTAGTACTTGTATATGTTTAGGCAGAAAAAAATTATTCAAAAAAAGTATATTTCGGCGAAATTAAATTTTTGATTATTCGCGAAAAGGCAAAAAAAAAATTAGTTTTTTTGAATCGCCCAATTTTTTTCGTGAAAATTTCCGACCATAAAAAAATTTTCGCCAGTGTGTTGTGTAAATGTTACAAATTGGTATTACATTTTCACGTTGGCTATGTTACAAGGCAGTTGGCACTTGATGGTAATTCTTTTGTAATAAAAATATTAAACTTCCTTTTTATTTTCGTACCTCCGAATTTTTGTTGTACAGTTTTCATTTTTATTGTTGCTTATTTCGAAAAAAGTATGTCTAAAATTGTTTTGACATTTTTGATTTTTATTGACCCTTGCACATGCTGTCTACTAGCTATAACTCGTGACCACTCCACTTTGAGAATTATATTTCCGTCGCGGAGCAACAATTGACCAGAAATTGCGTTTAACGGCGAAAGGATGTCGACAAAAACCGTAGAAATTTTCAGCTTAATAATATTACTGTATTTGATTGGTTATTTTGCTTATTAATTTTGTGTTAAAGGGTTTTCATCCTGAAAAATAGTAATAATATAACGATTTTAATATTTTCGACAGCAAAGTACCTTTTTTATCAACCAATCAAAATTTGGACGTAGCAAAAATCATAAGCCTGTAGCTATTTCTAAGGGGGATATTTTTGTCGCTGAAAAGTTCTACTTTACGCTTCTTATTTCCTTATCAGGTGACAACCAGAGAAATAGGGATACGCCTATGACACCAAGTCCTAGCAAAAAATACTGCACGGTTGATCTCACCTTAAGTGCGCAGCCCAGTGAAGAAACATTGGAAGAACTATCCAAAGATATCGCCACTTATTGGAAACATCTAGGACGAAAACTCAAAGTACCAAATTCTAAAATCGAAATGATTCATAAGGACCATATAAATTATGATGACATTGCAGAAAAAGCGTTTCAAATGTTATTAGCTTGGAAAGATGGTGGAGGTAGCTGTGCAACGAATCAGGTTTTGAAGGATGCTTTGATAGCGTATGGGAAGGTTGATACAGCTCGAAAACATTTCTCGTAAAATTATGACATAATGCATCATTGTTAAGACTGAGGATGAAGGAGGTGAGCAGAATTATGCCGTCAGAATAAACTTCTCCGCAGGTAATTAAATGATGGAATAATGTATCAATGTTAGTTTTTGCTTTGTTTCTTGTACACTCGACATGAAGTGGAGTGAAAGAGAAGAGCTGAATTATGCTGTCGGGATAAACTCAGATGGAGCTTTTTCTTATTTTGTTATGTTTCATCTTATCTCCTTGGCTGTGTTTTTTTTCTTTGATCCATGCTTTTTTCTTTCATTTTTATATGTATTTAGTTATATTTATCATATTTTTAGCCTTAATATTTTATTTGTATATATTTGAAGAAACATAGGGTATATAACAAATTTATCGACTTTTTTTTTCCATCTGGAAATTTGCAGTTGGAAATAAATACATATTGTTGTTCCATATTTTCTATTTCGTCGTTACTCTTTATGAACGTTAAGAGATTTGGTGTGCACCTAACATGAGCAAATCGTCTGACACGTTTATTCACATGCATATCTTGTTAAGAAATCCCATTCGTTGTTTCATTTGACAATTTAGTTCCCAGACCTTTTTAATAGAAGGCTATAACAGTTTCCGTTCTGAAGTGATAATATACAATAAATATATACGTCATCGTTTGCGTTGTATCTTCTAATTTATTGATTTTCCAACTTGTTTCAATTGACAGTTTAGTTCCCCAACCTCGCTATTATCATAAATTGGTTTCTGGAATTCCTGCTTAGATGGAAGACTAGGTTAAAGCTGCAGATATTAAATGCATTTGATTTTTATTGGCATAGAGAAACAAATGTTATTCCTATTTGTTTCTTCTTTCCAGCATGTGAATATTTTACTTTAGGTAGCTGAGCAGCGAGTATAAAAACGACAACTTTCGCCACCGTGTTTTCTTAACGACAACTTTCGCCACCGTGTTTTCTTGTTTTGCTCCTGTTCAGTGGTTCGCTTTACTTTACATCGTCAAACAACATTTAAAAAATTCCGCGTTTTGCAACTTAAACATATAAGTTTGTCAAAAATACCATGGCAACCAACTTCAAACTGTTCGCTGTCCTACTATTTTTTACTATTTTGAGCAAAAAACGCAATTTAGTTCCCAGTGTCTTCGAAGTACAGCGATTACGCAGTGATGAGAAGTCTGGTTTGGGGGTGTTTTTTATATGAATTATACTTTTGTGAGTGAACACAATGAAGCGGAACATGCTCAATGCGCATGGAATTATTGAACCTTTTAAAAAATCTGAATCGATTTTTCTACTGTGAGGTAATACGGTGCGAACAAGAGTTCAACCATGCTATCCGCAGAGACTTGGAAGAGTTTGCAATCGGAATTTAAAACCGCACGGATTTTGAAACAAGAATTTGCTTTTTTTCGCGAAGATATCGAAATGGAAGTTTATGTTGCTAGTGATGTGGTTTTTGTTTTTATGCTACTTGCAAAAGTTTGCAATCATAATGCGCATGACTGCAGAAATATGCTGCAGAATATTGCAAATTTTTTTGTAGCTGCGTTTGTTTGTGTTTAGAATTCCTACAGCGCCTGCATCTCTAGCAGGCGTTCTGTTTTGCAAGAATAAAACTGGCTTGGAAAGGTTTAGATCGCTTGAAAAGTTGTTTTAAAATTTGGGATGTTAAAATTTATTGTTTAAAGTTATCACTTTCACATGGTAGAATAATGTTGCAGGATACATAATACTCAACCTTTACCTAATGCCATATGGTTAAGGCGTATAATTTCGGAGGTTTTATAAGCTGTCTGTTCTAGACTAGGAATATCGAAGTTTGTTCCATGCAAACTAAGTTTTATTATAAGAAATAGTCTTTTTTTTTGTTATTTACTTGTAAGAGTTAAAATGAAGAACCTAGAAGTTAGATAACTTTGCTTTCTGTATCTCTGCAATCTAGGTATAATGCGTTCTATTGGAGATTGTAAGATTACATAAGATACATTATTTTCTTATTCGAGCAAAAGCAACTGCATTTATTTATTTATCTATATGATAATACCCGTATACGTCTGTCCGTCTGTCACGCAAAATGGTAGCTTAGCTGAGCAAGTATAAAAAGAACGAGCGAACTCGTGGATTTTTTCACGGGCTAACGACTAGTTTACTATAATCTCTCTTCTGGTAGCACGGTCAGTCTAGTAAGATATATGACAAACTTTTTCGTTGTTGCGTTTAGAAGAGATGTGACTTTAAATAAAGGTGCAATTTGTATAGTTGCTATTATTAGCATTGCCTGCAAAATCTGCACATTTAAAATGTTTTCACCGCCTCAGTTGGATTTCGTGTAGGCCACTAAATCTTAAAATACGCGCAGCCCATTTCGTACCCTCTTTTATGCTGCATTATATTACACCAATCAAAATGAAACCTAATTTGTGCTTCATGTCAAATCCCTTTTTTTTATTTTTAAGAAGTATGAATTAAAAAACTATATAATAAGAGTATAAAAAGAACAAAAAAACGTTTCAAGTTTTTATGTTAATGTTGGATGAAGAGAATTAGTTTCGATGAATGTATGGCATGTGAAGGAAAGAACTTATGTCGGTGCACGTAAAATTAAAGAAAGTCATTTTAACAACATGGATACAATACACAATATTTATCACACTTTTCAATCTTTTCCAAGGTACAGTGATATTCATTGATTTGTTTATTTATTTAGTTAATTAAAAAAAAAGAATAATGTCGAGTAAAAACCTCGATCCTAGGACCTCTTTTTCTTTAAAGAGGCCCCTGGTGTTGAAGTTGCTTATGTTAATATTTTGATTTTCAGGGTTTTAGTAATTCGCGGACAGATATCCTCGAACACAGGGTCTCTTGGCCCCTGAACTGCTATTACGGAGCGCTGCTTTTAATTTTTTAAAAGATTTTTGGAACGAGGTTGGGGACGGCATTAAAAATACAAAAGTGATGCTTTTTTTCTCTTTCTGACAATCTCGAATGGTCTAATAAATCTTAAATAAAGTGCAAAACAGATGCAAGTTAGCAAATACAGCTGAGTGAGCTAGCTGCAAATCATTTCTGAATGGTGTTAAGGAAAAAAATGCTGAATTCATGCAGCGTGCCATTGTTTGTGTTTTGAATCTACTGAAAATCTGGTTGTTGTTGTGTATGCTTTCAAAACATGTTTGCTGCAGTACAATGTATTCGAGAAAACCCAAGCTAAAGGTAATCCAGCACCGGGTTTTCGGTTTTCCTGTAGCAAAGACACTTCGATACTATTTTTTTCTCGTGTTATATATTTGTATTTTTAAAAACTGTTTTCTTTTTGGCTCTGTTATTTGTGCAATGTTAGCTTTAAGTTTCTTTTTTCGCGAATGAAACATTTTAAAGTTTTTTCTACCAGTTTTTCGCAATGGTGATTTATCCCAAGGCTATTAAGACAAGGTGGCCTTTAATTGAACTTGCTCGAATTGCTTTTTTTTTGATAATTGACCACTCTGGAATATTTCATACAGAATGTGGATAAAATTCGCGAAAATCACAAAAAGTAATTAATTTGCTTAGTTCGCTATTTCTTATGATGCACATGTGATTCCCTTACTAACTAAGATGGAGTTAAAAAAGTTAAAACAAAAAAAGGGTTGTTAATCCTAGTTAAGGTTTTGGAACGCCTATTTTTCATTAAGAATTAAAATAATTTTGAAGAATTACCGAACCAAACATTCTCTCTATTTCACAGTATATACATAGCCGATTATTTGTTTAGCCTCTCCGCTGTATCCGAGATCTGGAGATTGGACGTGCAATGCCGGGCGTGTACTTCGAGATCAAACATTGAACGCCGGAATAGAAGCCGGTCAGTTCAAGAAAGTCGGTACAGTAAAAGATATATCACAATGCATTCAATTTTGCTGCAACGAAGTAAGATGCAATGTAGCCTTCATGGCGAAAGGGATTTGTTATTTAGTGAGTTGCAACAACCAGTTTCTTTGCCGTCCTGTTCCAGCAAAGAGTGTCAATTTAAATCCTCAACTAGCTTACGTCACTCATCACAAACTTCGTTTAAAGGACACAAACACTCAAGCTCTAAAAACATTCATGAAGAGTCCACCAAGTCAGACACTACCGCTAGCCTATCGCATAACTCCCCATTTTTACAAAGATGTTTCCGCTCAAGAACGGACTTTCATTAATCCTTTAGTTAGACAGCAGTTCAAGTTACCACGTGCTACGATCCGAAATAAATCGGGCGATAAACGGGTTATCATACAAAAAGATTCTCAAAAAGACCAAACTAGCAAAGCGGAGTTATTTTTTAGCGAACAAAATAATTTGTTAACAGCGAAACCTCCTGTTATTGTAAAAAGCGATAAATGCTTTCCTGCGCGAATATTTACATCTGTATCACTAAAATACGGACCAGATTCAGGAGATTTCTACGATTATGGAAAGATCGGGGACATGCGCCAATGTGTTGATTTGTGTTGTAAGGACAAGCTCTGTGATGTTTCGTTCATGGTAGAAAAAACGTGTTACACTGTATCTTGCTATAGCTTCGAAAAATGTCAAATGATTCCCGCTTCGCGCCAAGCAACGTTACCATCGCAACTTGCTTACGTCATCAAAAAGCGAGACATAGCTGGTAAGGAGAAATTAAAAATTTCTAAAAAACATGAAAATTTACTGCAAATGCAGAGAGATCAAGAACGTTATTTATCGTGGAAATTTGATCGTGACCGGCAAAGATTGTACGAGAAAACCGCTAAGAAAGAAAGCAATGAAAAACAAGACGGGGAAGAGCCCAATGTACCGGACAGTTTGACACGCCATTGTCAGCATAACAAAGTAATGAAGAATCACGTTCTGATTGGTGGACAGAAAGCTGGTATATACACCTTTAGGGGATTAACGCCTGGTTTCCACGCTTGTTTAAGTTTATGTTGCGCCGATTTATTTTGTGATGCTGCGTTTCTTCTTGGTAAAAGATGTTATTCCGTACAATGTTATAAAAATGGAAAATGCGCAAGTAGAGCTGTGAAGGCTGGAAGGTTGCAATCTATGTTGGCATTTGTCGAACGCCCTGATGTTCTGGACATAAGCGAGAGTAAGTTGTATTTAGGCGTTAAAGAAGGGCGCTAGTTAAGTTTTCTCTAAAAGTTGTTGCATAATGCATTTTTTAGCGTCTTCAGATTTTGTTTTTAGTTTCATTACCTTAATTAAATAATTAAAGTTTTTCTTGTGTTTATTTTAGAGCGTACGTCCATTCCGGGGTTGCTACCAACAGGTAATAAAGACTCCTCATTTAAAACGTATATTATTATCGCACAACGCTCAGTTAATTTTATTGGTAATGGTATAGGTGGGAATGGTGTAGTGGTAGCGCATTCGACTCGCAATCATAAGATTCCACGTTCGAGTCCCCATTCCGGCGCAAATTAAATAGAGTGTTGTCAACCCATTTAGTGCCATGTACTGACCGCTAATGGCCTTGTGTGGCATGCAAGCAAGTTAGAGCAATGCTATACAATGGAATCTCCAAGGACGTTGAAACTACCCGTTACTTAGTTACGTACTTAATTCTCCTGGATAGTCTCAGTTTATATTGAACCTTTTTACTTCTAACGTTTATATATTAGAGTCCTTATATAAGCCTTATTTCTATGGCTTAAACGAGAGGAAAAACTCTCGTTTAAGCAACAGAACGTGTCCGCAGACAGTATTGCTCGTTCGACTTGTCTTTAATCTTTGACTAAGAACAGATTTGATGTCTTAGGGGTGGGGGTAAGTCGAGTACGCTTTAATTCCAATCTGCATCTGATGTTTATAGAAATTGAAAATTATTCCATTCGCGCACAAGGGGGCCTTTATCACAAAGATTTTAGGGGAACGCTCCGAGCTATGTTTCTTCGTACTGTTGTGCCACAAACGAAGAAACAGTGAAATGGCTTTCCAAATACAGTTAACTTCTTCTAAAGTAGCGGTTAGCGGGAACAGTCAATTCATCGAATATTCTTAAAGAACTTTAAAAAAAAGAAGATTTTCTCCATTCTTCTCCATTTGATTTTTTTAGATCGTCAATATACAGTTTGGTTGAATATCACTAACGAACGATACAAAGATGAAATGGTGGATAATGAATCCTTAGAATTTTTAAACTTTGCCGAAACC
Organism: Hydractinia symbiolongicarpus; assembly: GCF_029227915.1. Classification (NCBI taxonomy): domain Eukaryota; kingdom Metazoa; phylum Cnidaria; class Hydrozoa; order Anthoathecata; family Hydractiniidae; genus Hydractinia; species Hydractinia symbiolongicarpus. Next base: position 21,471,766 of record NC_079878.1, on the reverse strand, counting down.
CTACGAAGCATGGTACGTTAAACTTCAACAAAAATTAAAATATTTATGGCTGTAATTAAAATAAATGAGACATAGATGTCTCGATTACTTGAAATTTCTGTCGTAACAAAATATTTTCTTCTTTTTTCCGATATAACCCGATAAACGTATTTTAGATTGCTGGGTTGTATGGAAATCTGGAAGGGTTTAAATATGTTGAAGTGATTGCATTTAAGTGAGTTTATTATTTTCTACTGATTCATAATAGGAATATTGTTTCAGTCTTGAACTCCACTGTCGGTTTCTTAGAGTTAGCGACTGCTTCAAACCCAACCTTGTCTCCAGGACTTTTGTCTATCACTGGGTCCTGGGATCGAGATTGTTTTAAAACTAGAGATTGTTCACGAGTTCTTAATGTTTTCCTTTTAGGCCTAAAATTCTAGTTGCTGTATTTAACATTACGGCTGATAAATCCACTAATCCGAAAGTGTTGTTGCAAAAGATGGTAGACGTGCTGCGAAAGGGTGAATTACGTAATCACGAGGAACCAATAGCGGGAAGACTCACCATCGATGTGCGAGGATTTAAGTTTACGAACAGTAAAGGTATTCATGGACAAACTTCCCACAATTAAATTTTAGTATCGTAACTAGATTCACGTCTCAGAGCTCAGAACTTCGAATTTACATTATCTGGGTTCATTCCATAAAATTCATGTTCCAACCCCTGGTGAAACGTTAATTTTGATACAAAAATTTATTTTAGGATACAATTTGGTTTGTCCACCTGAATACAATTTTGATGTTCACTGGCCACTCGGTGTCTATGGTACCTTTGTAAGCATACCTTGTCCAAGGGAAGCGAGTGGTAAGCTCTTGTTTGTTATCCTTTCTCGAAATATTACGATCAAATAGAAGTTAAGTTTAACTTGAATATATAAACGTTAGGGTTTCTTTGTGCTCCAAAGTTTAGCTATTGCACTAAAGTAAAGAAAGAAATTAAGCACATGTGTTCTTGTAGGATTGACAACTCGGCAGTGCAGTGGAACCGAGACAAAGCAAGCGTCGTGGACGATACCTGATTTTAGTGACTGTGTAACATACAAGTACGAATCTCTTCTTCGTGAGGTAGGCCATTACTACAAATATCTTCACAACTACGACTCTAACTCTGCTTCAAAGACCGGGGCTTAAACTTGAATTTTTAACATGAATGCCGAGTTCTGGGGTTGATAATTCTGTGAGAACAGTCCGATTTTTTTGAGAAAGCACAAACTATGGGAAAAGGGGAAATTATATAACAGTTTAGCATATGTTTTTTTCTTTTAAAGGTCCAATTGCTTACGTCATCAGGAGTCAACACGCCAGATGTGACTTCTGCGTCTATTATCGACCGTCTATTGCAGCTGACCGTGGTGGATACCTATGGTTCAAAACCTCCCAAAGAATTTCAATTGATCAATGACCTGCAGGATGCTGAACCTGAACCACATAAAGCAGCTAAGCCATCCGAGGAGGAGGAGCAACTTCATTATTTCAAATCAGGCTCAACGAAGGAGAGTCTATCTCCTGATAAATTGAAAGCGTATTTACGTCAGATGGGTTTATCTGCTTTGCTTGGAAAAACAAACCAGCCAGACTTGCTATCCTTGTACAAATCTATTGCATCGAAAGCAAATTTAGTTGAATCATCAAGACCAAAAACTTCAAAAGGTTTCAGTAGCGTACGATATCCAAATCCAAAATTCGACTCTGACAAGGTCAATGAAGATATACCTTCGCAGAAGGAGGGTTCACATTTTCGAGTGACGTCACAAGCTCTTCCCAAACCAATCTCCGTTGAGTATGATAGAATTACCGACAGTAACAACAAAAACCCAATGGACTCTGTCAAACAAAGCACTCATGTCTTTTGGAGTCAACCAAAGCCTATAGGAGACCTAGGGGCTCAATCTCCAAACAGAGTAGAAAGTGATCCTTCCCATCATGCAACATCAGCGTGGGGAGAAATATCTCCCGTCCAGGGCGTACAGCCATATAAAGTGGCACAGGTTTCGCAACAATTTTCGAATTTACCTCCAGATTCCAAAAAAATAGAAATGAAAGAAATTCCGAGTGTGTCAGAACAGCCGGCAAATATAGCGAGTGTAAAATATGAGCCGAATGGCGACGAAACGGTTCAGCAACAAGAATCACACTTTCACAGTAATAACATTGACAAAAACGTGCATACATATGTTGGCCTTTCACAGGATAAAAATGGCGCCAAGACAGAGTCCTATGTTTTGTCGGAAAAACAAGCGTCACAGCCGCTAGACCACAAAGATATAGCACCTTTCTACGCAGATGATCAGTTAGAGCCAAATGGTGTGCCTATATACGAAAGTAGACGGGACCGGACAAGTCGTCCAAACAAGGCTGAGATGTTAAAAAGTGCTAAACAACAATTAAAAAGTATCAGACGTAAACGTTTCGGAGATAAAATGGGTGAACTTTTACATGACCACACATATGATTCTGATGATTTCGAGAGTCTGTTTCACGAAGCTAATCGAGTTACACATCCAAACAACGACAATGATTGGTTCTCTGTAAATAAAAGAACGGGCGGCGCGAGTAAAAGGCAAAGTCATGTGAAAGCGGCAAGGAAAAGACGTTCCATTGAAACTGATGACGATTTTGAACATTTGTTTGAAAGTGGTATGTTTGACAGAAAGGGTAAAAGGGAGGTTAATAAACAAGGCGATCCCATTACCAGTTTGTTACAGTTGGAATCAGAAATTTCTGCAGAGAATACAAGTTTAACGGTTTCTAAGAGAAGTTTAGGGGAAGAAGACAAGTTGAAAGAAAATTCAAGCAAACAAAGGAGATCAGAACCTTTCACACAACTTTATGGACAAGCCACATTGACTGAAATTCCTGATGTAAAACATCACCATTTTGTTATGAGCGGTATCGGAAGAAGTAAAACACCGACAATGTCGGATTTTATTTCTGACGATACTCCAGCTAACTTTTTCGTTGACAAAATCAAAGATCCCAACGTTCGCAAACAAACCGCCTTAGTTGTAAAAAACAAGAAATTTTTAAGAACATCCAAACCAACAGCTAATATAAAAGCGTACAAACCAGTGATGTATCACAAAGTCGTAGAAAAGCCGACGATCGTTGACGTTCCCACTGGACATGTCGTAAAAAGCGGAAATTTAAAAGTTACCAATATTGAATTTGAAGAGACTCCAAAAGACTTAAATCTGGATGCTGCTTCTAAAGACAATCCCGCGGAGACTAAACATATTGTGCATATAAAAGTCAATTCCACGGCAGAAACACAACATAATGTAAACTCTAACGTCAAAACTAATGTTCAAACAAACGTCTTAATAAAGTGTAACGGCGACGAAAACGAATGTAAGCCAAAAAGCACACCAGAAATTCCAGACTCAAATAACGACTCTCTGCTTTCAAAACAAGGTTCTAAAGTGATAGGCGAGGCGCAGATACCTCAAGCTGGCACAAGCGATGAAGTAGGAACATCTAGTGCTCCACCTATTACGCCAACTACCACAACGACAACAACAACAACAACTACGACAACCATGGCAACGACGTTGGCAACTACAACTTCGACATCGTCACCACCACCAACAACACCATTAACAACAACAACTACAGAAACAACAAAAGCTGCGGCAGTGACTACAGCAAATGTACCGGCAACAACAAAACCGATGGCTCCTACAATCGATCCGGATTATCAAGATGTTGATGACGAAACAGAGTCTGAGGGAACTCCTAAAGAAGAGAAAAAACCGACAGAGAAGCCGCAAGAAGTGAACAATGAAGCAAAAGATAAAAAACCAAAACCAGAAATATCAATCACCGTCATCAACAAAACAGAAGCCGTCAAAATCGAAAGCGGTGCTCCAGTGGATAAAAAACCAGAAGATAAGAAACCGGTCGAAGAGAAAAAACCGGAGGAAGTTAAACCGGTCGAGGAGAAAAAACCGGAGGACGTTAAACCGGTTGAGGAGAAAAAACCGGAGGAAGTTAAACCGATTGAAGTAAAGAAGCCAGAGGAGCCAAAGAAGCCAGCAGAGGAGAAAAAACCGGAAGAAGAAAAGAAACCTACCTTAGAAGAAGAGAAAGAAAAAGAACACCCACCAAAAGAAGGCGATGACCTTATTTTCACCTATGAGGAGGAGAATAGCAAACAACGCGCTCCGATGTTCGGTGGAGACATCATGATAAGTTTGGATATTACAGATGAGTTGTTAAAAGATGCGAAAAACAAAAAGAACGGCCCGACCATACAAGAAGTAGAGGTAAATGAAATCAAAAGCAACTTCGTTTTCAGGGCATTTTGCCTTTTTTGATTAAATTGATAACCACTCCGTAATATCAGCTTAGGGGCCAAGGGACCCTGGGGATTGCGAGATCACTGTTTCACTATTCAATTTACTTATTCAAGGTCGCCGATGTGGTCGCCTAACTGCTTAATAACTTTTATAAAAACTTTTTGCAATTTCAATTTCTGCGCACTAAAGAAATTTTCGTTTTTCAGGAGTTCCTACAAGCATCTAGCGCTGTTCTTGATGAAGCTAATGAGATGGAATGGAAACATTCAATTCGAGTAAGTAAAAGGGCAACTTATCCGAGTAAATCTATAGGTCATAAAAAAATTAAGTCCACAAGGTTTTGACATTTTTATTGATTTTAATTTTAGTCATTCATACGTTTCGTCTATTTTTATATTTATTTTTTATCCTACCTACGCCATAACTATTCGTGGAGGCAAATCATTATTCTCGAAAAACATCTTTCCCAGGGCTTTTCTACTCTTACGAGCAACTTCTAAGCAACAGCCCACTCTGACATATAAAACAAAGAAAAAATGGCAAATCTGTATTCTCGTTCCCAGAGCTCTTTGAGAAAAAGTTCCAGTTCACGTCAAAGAGCTCTGTGGTTGAGGTTGGCAAAAGCGAAGATTTTAAAGACAGCAATAGTTTCCAAGACATTTCTTCTTCTAAAGGTGTAATTTCTATAAAAACACGTGATTAAAACCATAGCTTGATTTTGATTGGCGCACTAGTCAACTTGGGAACAAGTGAATTTGGTACTTTTAAGTAAGTAGACAACCAACAACTCAGAAACCTTCGAAGAATAATTCAAGAGAATTATTATTAATTAACGCCGAACCTCAAATTTTTTGTTGCTTATAAAAAGGCGTATATGACATGAATAGTTCAAACAATATCTGAATCACATATTATAAGAGACTAGTCGTTTACCCGTGGAAAAATCCACGGGGTCGCCCGTCCTTTAAATTTACCCGTGGCAACAAAGGGGATAAGAATATATCGCATTTGATATTCGTGTTTCCGTAGCACGATTTTCTAACTCAGCGGGGGGTCGCGCAGAGACAGACAGACGACGGCTATTATTATAATATAGATATCTCATTAACTCTTGGTATATTTTAGCATTTGCAGCAGTTACGAAACGAAAATGACGGCCCCGACAGCAAAGTAAACGAAGATAGCGATGATTGGAGAGTGATTCACAAACAAAAAGTATGTCTATATTACTTCTTCATTTCTTTGTTTCACGAAAATTTAATAAGCAATAATAAGCAGCAAAGCAATCTATTCTGTAAAACACAGAGCGGTGAAGCTTTTTTTTTGTGTACATCACAGAGCGGTGAAGCTTTTTTCCGGTAAAACACGGAGCGCCGAAGATTTCTATCGTGTAAAACACGGAGCGGCGAAAATTTCTATCGTATAAAACACGGAGCGGCGAAGATTTCTATCGTATAAAACACGGAGTGACGAAGATTTTTATCGTATAAAACACGGAGTGACGAAGATTTCTATCGTATAAAACACGGAGCGGCAAAGATTTCTATTGTGTAAAATATGAAGCGACGAAGATTTCTATTGTATAAAACACGGAGCGGCGAAGATTTCTATCGTGTAAAATACGGAGCGGCGAAGATTTCTATCGTATAAAACACGGAGCGACGAAGATTTCTATCGTACAAAACACGGAGCGGCAAAGATTTCTGTCGTGTAAAATATGAAGCGGCGAAGATTTCTATTGTATAAAACACGGAGCGGCGAAGATTTCTATCGTGTAAAAAATAGAGCGGCGAAGATTTTTATCGTGTAAAACACGAAGCACTGAAGATTTTTTTCGCGCAAAACACAGACTGACAAAAACCTCTCTGTTTTAAAACCCGGAGAGTTTTCTCAGAAAATCCAACACATTTAGGGAATCAGCAAAAAAGCGGTCGGAATTTTTGAAGGGTTCTTAAAGTCACTTTTTACTTGTAAATATTCCGTGTTCAGAATCTCCAGTAGTTGTTATTTATCCGGTTCACTGAGTATTCAAAAGGCTCTTATTAGCTGGAAGGTGGAATATGTATTCTAAATTTTTCAGGCAAGACACCCCGAAAATTCTCCGCTAATACCTATCGGATAATATGAGTTGGAAAAAATTAAGAAAACGAAATGTATTGAGATGTGATAACATCTTTTATTTACACAAATATATTTATTTACTTGCAGAGTATGCAGAAACATGACCTGTTGATGAGTTACATATCCGCTATTGAGATGTACGGCAACACAATCGCAAAATTGTTCACAAGATACAACGCAAAATTCCAACAGACCATGATCACCAAGAATATTAGTAAGGCTTAACGTCTCTCTGTGTGGTAAATGGACCTACATAGTGGGCGAACACGTTTATTTAATAGCGTGGACAGGTGTCAAATCTTCAATTTAAAAAGCTGGAGATTAGAAAGCAACTCTTCTTTATTTTCAAGCGAAAACGTCCACTTTTCTTTTTATGTCACTTTCTAAGCATTAATGGTTTGGTGTTTACTGAGAACATAAAATAAAGCAAGCCCGTATAAAGCAGAATTGTTATTCAAGGGTTGGGAAAGGGGAAGTGTGCGGTGTGCTACAGAATGTGACTAGCAACTTTTCAGCGCTGTCTGCCTAAGCGCGTGCAAAAGCGACTTTGCAGACTGCTGCAGCGCATTGAATGTTTGACACTTTTATCCATATTTAAAAAATGAGGAAAAAACTGCCTTCGACTCAATATTTTGTCTAAGATTGTAGATTTGAAAACGATGTAATTTATTGCTCTGTCGTGGGGTAGTTAACCAAACGAAAATGCCGCATTTTCTGTGAACTGACGTAGGGGTTTCTGATTATCCATGATGACTGTCAAATTTATAGCCAAGTATGTTAGTGTTTGAGTAATGCTACGGTGTAAATGCCGTGACCAAATTCTCTTAATTGTAATCTCACGAGAATTCTTATGTCAGTTTCATAAACTATATAAAGAAAATTTCGAAACTTTCTTCCCTTGTTTAGTGTTGATAGCATCATTTTTTCTTTTCTTACTAGTGATGCAAGTTCGGATTATTTTGGTTGAACAATTACTTGAAAAGAAAAATGGAGAGGTTTCATTTCCTGATTATAAAAACGATCCTAGACTATCCAGTTGGAAGTGTGGAATTGAAAGAATTTCTCTGCCGTCGTCAATTCCGAGTACAAAATTTGGTAACGGTCTCACTTACTACCACTTAACGTTTTCCGACGCTTTTAAAATCTCATGTTTACGTTAAAACAGAATGGGTTGTTTAACTAATTATAGTTTTGGGTAACAAAGTCAAATATTATTCCATATTTTTCTTATTTTTTTATTTCAACTAACAATGACGAAAATTGCCATACGTCAACAACGTCAAAGCAGTAATTTGTCGAGTTTTGAAATTTGAAGTTGTTGTGTTCCGTTTTTAACAAACATCGGCACGGTAAACAAAAAACACGCTGAACATATTATAGATATATATTTCCGTATCCACTTCAAATCGGATCAGGAATAAAAATCATGCTATCTAAGCATTCGAAATATGTGAGCCTTTTTTTTATTAGTTTTATTTTAAGGTCTTCCATTCCTGTCTGCAGAAAAAAATTTGATCTCTTGCTTCACCTAGCCCGATTTCTCCTTCAGGACGGAACTGCAATTTTCGAAAAAACGAAAACACCTATAAGCGAATCAGGTTTTGGAAATTTCTAGTTCCGTTTTAAAGCAGATACCAGGCTAGGTGAAGCAAGAGTTTATGCTAAAACAGTAATATAATGTTACATTTTATAATTTAGAACCCATGAAAACGATTCATGTGACTTTCTTAAGATTTCGTACAGCTGCTGTGATACAGAGGTTTCACAAAGAAGACGAGTAAGTTTTTGGTGCTTCTTTTTCGTAAAAGACCTGGAAACGAATTGCGATGTCACGAATAGCACTCTATTGCAAAGAATGTGATAACAACTTTGTTTTCATTTTCTATTTAGCAATGAAGAGGAAATAGTAGATGACAACCCAGTAGTGGTCGGATCGCAACTTTTATCAATGAATGTTGTTCCTCATCTTGGAGACGAAATGAAGCTCCCTGTCTCTATCACCTTCGCCAATGACGATGTGAGAAGCAACTAGTTAAAACAGAGTCATAAGTAAACCTCGTCCCCAGGGATATTCTACGCTTATGTCATCATCCGACGGAACGGCTTGTATTAGTAATATTACTGAGCTGTCCCATCAGAAGATGTCACAGGCGGAGACCTGGAAACAAGGTTGAATCATAAGTAAGATAAATACATTAAATGGATGTAAATAAATTTATTTTCCAATGTTTAGTTGTCGCAGAAGAATTTACCACATCAATGTTCTTTCTGGAATCGAACAGAGTAAGTAATGGCGACATTGATTTTAATCAACTCGTCTCCAAGTCATCTTGCATTTTCCTGACATCCGAAACGGCGATACGAACATGTTTGCCGCCCCTGTGTCGAAAAGATACAATATACCCTGGGGTCGAAGTTGTGGTTTTGATCTGCGGATTTTGTTACCAAATATGTGTAAAACAATTCTTTTAAATTTACTTTACACTGTGTGATCATGAACATTGGAAATGTGCAAACATAATTATATTTTAACTAGTCATCAACCCGTGGAAAAAGTTACGGGGTTGCCGTCCTTTATATATCGCATTTCTTGTTTTCGCAACAGACAGAAAAATAGACAGATGACGGCTAATAATATAGAGATACAAAATAATACTTTGATTTAAATTTTTAAGGGAATCATGGCAAGACCATGGCTGCAAGAAGATATTTTCAAACGCTTCTATAACCACCTGTGAATGTACGCATCTAACAACCTTCGGCGTCTTGGTTGATACTTCCGGAAAGGTATAAAACGTGTTCCATTCACCCTGTATTTATGATTTCGTTTTGAAAAAATGAGTTCTGAATTCAATTCTTATGTTTGTAGGCTGTCGTGGAGCCGCCTGCGGTTGTTGATAAGAAACCCACTGCTGATGGCGAAAGCGTTAAGGGTGGGGTTGTTATCAAGGGTGGGAATGAAAAAACTGAGGAGCAGACTAGTAAGGGCGGCAGTAGCGGTATTGAAGTTAATAAAGAACCTAAGGAAGAAAAGCCAAAAGCGGAAGAAAAACCGAAGAAGGAGGAGAAACCAAAAGAAGAAGAGAAGAAACCTGATACAACCACGACCACAACAACAACCACGACAACCTCTACAACTACCACTACCACGGAAGCACCACCACCACCGGGACCAAGCAAAGCACCTGGTAAAAGCAAGCAAGAAAGCAAAAAGAAAGATCGCAAATGGTTATGGATTCTACTCTTGTTGTTGCTGTTGTTGTTGTTACTGTTGCTATGTTGCTGCTGCATTTGTTGTTTGTGTTGCAGAAGAAAAAGGTGAGTCATTTTCACACGCACTGAGATACGATATTTTAAAGTATTATTATTATTATCCCTAATACTTATACAGCCACTTCAGTGTTGGAAACTGTTAGCAATGTGGGTCCTGTGTTTTGAACGTAGATTGCATACATTAGGTATACACCGGCATTGGTTACCCATTTTCTTTTAAATGATATGGGTTAACCCGTAACTCTAGTAAAGGCACTTGGTAAACATGCCCGCGCTGTAGATCGAACCGCGAGCCTTGTGATTACGAATCGAACTCTATAACACAAGGCCATGCGCCACACCTTTTCGGTGAAGGTTAACGAGACAATGATGCAACTACGTGGTATATGTTAATCTTATTTTTTTCTCTATTGTTTTAGGAAAAAAGAAGAAGATGATCACAGAGGTAGAATGTTTGTTTGTTTACGTTTATATTTTTTTTTTACTTGTGATTTTATATCCCCTTATAACACACAACTGCAGTGAATTGCACAGCTAGTCTACCATTTTTATACAACTGACATTTAAACATTGCGCAGCAAATAACAAGTATCAACAAAGTAGACACAATCGAAAAACGATGTCATGATTGAACATGTGCCAACACCTCTCGACTACCGTCGAGGTTTTGTAGAACGGCAGCATGGTCCGATTAAATCATACATCCAGACGGACCCAAAATTAGTGTTTTCATCGGACGTGCTTCTTGATAACACTAAAATGTCTAAACAAACTAATTTTAACAAAAAGACAATAGGTCATAAATAAAGGTCATTGTGGCAAACAAGTTTATGTCTTTGTTGACGGAGACGATTTTTTGTTGAACAATTTCTATTAAACGTGACAATTATATTTGGACGTAAATATTTCACGAGGTCAAAGGTCGTAATTATGTTAATTATTGATTTACATAACCTGGAATTCATTCAGCAATCAACCTCGTTCCCAGGGGGCGTTGTTACTTTTTATGTCTGGACGGAGAGACCACACCGATATAGAAAAGAGACAATAGGCGTTGGGAACGAGGTTATACGACAATGTCAATAGAACAGAATACACAAAATTAAAAATTTACATTGGATCCGACAAACGGAGAGTTGACGGCGACAGAGCTGACGATAACTTTTTTATATTATTCGTATTGTAATTGAGTTGTGTTGTACTTTTTAAGGTAAAATTCCAAATCCTAGTTGTGAAGAAAAAGGGAATATGCCAGAAGTCCTTTTACAAAACTTACTTGGTCATACACTAAAACTACATAACGTGGATTCTACATATGATGTGTCAAGAGGTGCAGGAGTTAAAGAATGGCTTGGTCTAGTTGTGCCTTTTTAGAGGAGATGCTTTCTCTTAAACCCACGCACATGAAAACAAGATATATACACACTAGACTCGCAACCTCGTCGCCCGTGCTCTTTTTTTAACTTTTTGACATTGGGAAGAACGCAATCCCAAAATCATGAAGTGAAAAAAGAGCACTGGAGACGAGTTAGAAACCACATGCACTAACTACAAAAATCCAACCACAAGAAATAGAAAGCGCAGCACAAACATATGCTAAAAAAACAACAACATAAAAATACAGAACAATCAAACAATGTAAATATCAAAGGAAAAACTAAAAGAAACAATCCCGCAAATGCCTAGCACTGGTACTTGACGTAAACTAGCACGTATATGCTGAATATAAATAAACTTCAGATAAAAGGGACTATTTTATATGAATTTTTGTTGTTGTTTAAAAAATCAGGCTAGAAACTTAAAACTACATTGTTTTTGTTAGTAAAGAAAGCAACCACAACAACAACAACAACAACAACAACCAAACAAAATAAAAAAAATAATAATCATCATAAAAAAAAGGGGGAAAAGTCAAAGAGCTGTCGCTTTATGAGAAAAATAATATAAAAATAATTTTCTTGTAATTAGATATACTGAACGAAACATCATCAGCTCCTGAAACAGATCCTACAAGTGATAACTTGGTTGATAAAAGCAAAATTAATCAGGTCAGTAAAAGAACAAGATCAAACTTTCATTGTAAACTTCTTTGAAGGGTATAAATAAAAGTAATACCTTTACGCCAAGAAGGTGTGAGTAGTCCTGGAGTCAGGGCTGAGTTTGATGACTTGGTTTTAATATAATATTAATTTCTAGGATCCACAACGCGGTCCAGTAACACCTGGAACAACATCTTCCTCCTCATCAAGATCGGTAACCACTCTACTTTTCTTTTTCTTTGGTATTATCATCCACTTTGTCTGATATACAAAATGATTCCGTTTTTAGAGTTCTCCAGAACCTGGAAATAGTCCTGGATGGAGAAAATTGATGAGCAATGCTCAACACCCAAAGAATATGTTACTGAGAGAAAAAGCTTTGCTCTTCAAAGACTACGTTCAACCTTACCATTTCCTCACAAAAGAAAAAGAAAGACCAGATACAAGTGCTGAATCTATTTACGGATCCACAGTTACTTCATACCCGAATACTTCCGAACCAAGTACTCAGACAACACCAAGACGAATGCGGTCGTATCAACCGCGTCCGAAACGAGAAAAATCCCCGATCCCAAAGAGTATGTATAATGATAAAAATAGAACTCCAGAAAAATCGGATTCTTCGGAATCTTCTCCAGAGTCTACCCGACGCGAACCTTATCGTCTGCGGAGAAGACCTCCAAATTCGGATGACGACAGTCCGATAAGTGACAGGCGAAATGACAGGATAATGCCGGCAAATTTGAACGAAGCTACCTCAATGGAGTGGGATCCTTACCTAGAAAATAAACAAAAATCTGGTAATAGACGAAACAAAGCAAATGCTAGAAGAAGAAGAAATATTTCCCCGATATCAGAAGAAGATGAAGACAATAACAAACCCACTACAAGTATAGATGCTCAAAATGGCTCTGACATAATAGACAGTGCATCTTCAGAGGGCTCGTCTTACACTGAAAGTGCGCCCAACTCAGAGAGAACGATAACTTCTGGCGATATACGTAGCCCTAATACTACTCGTGGGCAAACAACAACAGACTTTAACTCGACTACTCAAACATCAGGTAAAACTGGTACAACGAGGTCACCTACTTCGTCCACGGAAGACTCGTCACGTGATCCAAGATATACAAACAATAGGTGATTTTTTATAGAAAAATCTAGGCCTAAAAATATATTTTAATTGCAAAACTTTCTAATAAACTTCTTTCCTCATTGCTGGAAATCAGAAAAAAAACTCCAGGCTAATTTAAAAAAAACAAAATTTGGGTGCGTCGGTTTAAGAAATATTTTAATATCTAATTCTTTGGTTTGAGTTCTACTTTTGATATTAATTGTATTATATTTTTGTAGTTGACAATTGTACAGTGTAGATTTTGCTATGACGACTAAATGAGAGAATTTATTGACTTGTCGAGCTTTCATTTTCGATCACACTATTTTTAAACCAATACTTAATTAACGTATCTTCGATATATTTTCCTTAAAAAGTCCAAAAAAAAAATGATGACCCTTACCTGGCTGTTGAACAGCCTACTAGAAAACCTTCAAATAGGACTAGTTGACAATATTCGATTGCTCGATCTTCCATCAAATGAAAGGACACTAGTGTGGTCAAGAGAACAAAAAAACTAGATGTACAGTTTATATACTGAAGAATTACAATGTGGTGCTTATTGACAGACGGTCACTATGTCCACAAAACAAAGATATGTGCAATATTCTTTAACTGATTGGTTGCTGAGTACGGTTCAACTTCGTCCCAGGGCCAGGGCATCTTGTATCTTTTCTGATATCAATATAAAAAACACAACAGGCACTGAGAACGAAGTTGCAATGGTTGAGAATCATAGAGATTCCAAAATCTGAATTCTTAAAATCACAAAGTCAAAGGTTCAGTCTTCCTTTTGGCACAGATGGAAATTTGTTCATTATGGGTGGTACCTAGCCCTAACACATACAACATAGACTATTTGAATTTGGAGATTTCAAATTTAATTATGCTGCATACATTGTCTTGTAGTATCTAAGGAATAGCGATTTTTTTAATTTTTTGTGTAATTTTAGAACTTTTAATTGGCACACATTCAAATTTTCCGCACATATATATATTATGGAGGTGAAATAATTACTTTAACCGCGAAACTCCTCAAATCTCCCCAATTCCAGTTCTACAATTAACTATATGAAAATTTTTAACTCATGACTTAACCTTGAAAATCTCCTCCAATCTTCTCAATCTCTGTGGAAAAATATAAAAATCTCTAATACTCTCAATCTCTGTGGAAAAATATAATGATTAACCTCGTCCCCAGAGTTCTTCTACGCCTGGTTGTGTCTGCCAGAACGGATGGAACGGGCGTAGAAAAGTCCTTGGACAAGCTTGTGCAATGATGACACACTGCTATATACAGAGTAAACACAAAGATTGTAGGGTCAGCACACGCTTTCTTTATCAGAATCGTACTTCTTATCTCGTGATTTTCAGAAAACCAACGTTTTTATCCACAAAATCGATTAATTATTTTATTTAAAACTGCTAATAAAATCCTTTGAAAAAATAAAATAAAAATTAAATTTTTTTAAAAAATTTAGAAATAGTTATTATCCAGCAAGGAAAGAAAAAAAAAATTTATACTGCTGGATTACGTATGGATTTTTTTTATTTATTTTTTTTTCTATCATTATTTTCTTTTGTGAAATATATTTTGTGATACTAATTTTATGCTTAGTTCGCACGAAACAGACAATAGTTTAAATTTTCAATCATTAGTGTTTTGGATAAACAAATGATGAGAAAATAGGAAGAATTTCAAAGAAAATTGACAAAAAAAATTGCCCGTGGAGAAACTAAAGCGTCAAAGAAATATTTGCAATTCTATTCAAAAATTTGCAATGTTGGGTTGACCATGGAAAAGTCCATGTGGGCGACAAGTTGCATTCAGAGTTAAAAAGATTAATTTGTTTCAATTATGACGTATCGCAACAACTTAATTAAGTCTAATTAGTAGTTTCGTGTCGGTGAATGACACATTTAAAATATTGGTACATGACAGCCTACAAGATTTGCAACATAACACATGTGTTAAAAAGATTGACACTTCAACCAACTGAAATCTATGTGACAACAAAATAGTGAGCACACAAGCACAAATTATATATCTGACAATTAAATTGTCGATTCATGTATGCAACGCATGAAAAATGCAGTTAAATTTATACATAATGGCAGACAGCTAAATTTAAAAAATGGAGGACAGCGTGTCCATATATGGCAAACATCTCTACATTCTGGACAGTTTTTTTTAATTCTGTGATTGAATGAGCGATAGCCAAATCTTTTTTCCGCATACAGATGACACCTGTGCATAGTAAGAGATTGTTTATTCCCCATGTGTGTGTGCACTGTGCATTGTAAAGCAGTATTTTGGTTAAGCACTTATCCTGTCAAACAAAGTACTAGATAACTAAACCAGATAATGAGAATGCAACCTAAATGAATAATGATCTTTTAGAAGATCAATACATTTCAATCAATTATAATTATAAACGATCTCTATTACATGTCTGGATATAAACCCCGCCCTGAAGGTTCTAAGAGGGCGTTTCGAAACTCTTCATGTCTCGCACATGTTGGTAACCCGTACTTGTCAAATATTGCATCCTTGTAAGAAATACATAACAACTAAATTATTGTTAAATTTGTAAGTAAACTAATACTTTGATAACAGTTTAATTTAAATCTTATAGCCTATATGCCCAACTTCTTTTTCAACGGCTTTTTTTTGCTTGCTGATACTGGAAAGAGGCTTGGGCACAACATTGTTTTTTTATCGCACGGAACTATTAAGAAGCAAACAACAGGAAATTTATTTCATAACGGTCTTTCTCCAAGAAAACGTCTTTTAGCAAGTTTCATCTAATATATATTTTTAATAAGCTGTTGGTAAGATAATTAGCGCTTTAAAAAAACCACAAAACATAAAAATATTTGTTGCTCATGTTCATTGAAAAGTTTATTTTTATGCATTCGGAATTAAAATAGTTCTAAATATGTGTTTGCTTGTTAAACTCTACCCAAGGATGAAAACACCTATTTTGTTCTTGATAAAAAATGAAAATTATGAAGTATGGAATATTTAAGAAATAAAGTTTAAAAAAAAATGTAGGGAATCGGTGACAAATATATCTGTGAGAAATATAGGGGGAGTGAGAAACTGTAGCAAATGGTGGATTATGATAAATTGATAATTGGAGCCACGGGGAAAAATTAAGGAACAATTACGAATGTGTCATTCTCACAAGCTGTTTTCCCGCTGGTTAGGAAATCACCGAAGACTTTTATTTCCACGTAGGGAATCGTGAAAATTATCTCAAGAATTCAAAGAATGTGCAAAAGCAACAGTGTCGCAAATTGTCACAATAAAAGTCATCGTGTACAACATAGGGAAAACTCACTGTTTCAGACAACAGGGCAAACCCCACAAAGAACAAAAACTTATTTGCTTTTTTAATTTGTAAAAACTCCTCTGTCAGCTGCGCCGCTTATTTATATCCACCTAAAATAACTGTTATTTTGATTGGTTAAAAGTCACGTGACTTATTAATTTTGTATATTCAACAGAATAGTGCAATTCAAATATGACTTCAATGGCAGAAATTTGTAAGATGTTTCGCAATCTAAGCACATTTGTCGTGTGACCAGAATAGATCTAAACAAGTAGCTATATAACGGTTATTGAGCGAGTTGAACATTAAATTCAGACACGAGCTGATATAAACTTATGAAAAAAAGTTTATAAACTTTGATGATAAATTTCAAAACAATAAAAAGAAAGCTAACACAATAACAAAGATTATTATCAGTTGAGTAGAGTTTTTATCGTTATTACTGAAATTTTATATGGAGAACATCTGCGCACACAGACACTTAAAAACACACAAAAGAGAGAAGTCTGAAAGAATATAACGTGAGAGTCGCGCGTGGCAGACGAAAACTATACAGAGAAATTCAATTTATATACAGTTAAATTTGTCAGAATATGTCTACTGAACAAATTCATCGAAGAAAGTTGGTTATAGTTGGAGATGGCGCTTGTGGTAAAACAAGTTTGTTGTATGTGTTCACGAAAGATGAAATGCCAACTGACTACGTTCCTACAATATTTGATAACTACGTGGCAGATATGGAAATAGAAAACAAACAGGTAAAATATATATATTCATCTTTCGTTTAAAAGCCATCATCTTTAGTTGTATAATTATATCTTTAAAATTCGAGTTTTATTTAAAAAGTTTGAAATAACTGTCAGTATCTCTACAACAAAACGACGCGCGAAAAATAGGAAATAACAAACAAAATGGCGGATATATGACTGCCATAAAAACACATTTCGCAGTTTCGTTAATTTTTTTGTCTTAATAAGGGAACATATTGAAGCGTGATAACAAGAAAATTTTAAACCTCGTTGAAACTCGAACCGCATGTGAACTAAGAACCACAAAAAAATGAGGCGAACAACGGTGTTAAGCATGCGCTTAAAATGACATCACCGACAAAAAATTAAATCATTTTTTATCACAAAAAAAATCGGAGACTACTAAGTAATTAAAATATTAAAAAAAACAAAAAAGTTTTAAATGCATGCGTAGGAATGGTGTTGTTATGACGCATCGAGCTTAGCCAAACTTCCTACACAACGAACTAAGACTTTATAAAATAATGTTCCTTTCCTTAAAAAGACATTTTATTCACCATAAGTTTATTTCAAATTTTCATCTTTTTTTATAAATTAAAGAAAATAATATATTGATACTCCTCACACTTATGGATATGAATAATTATTTTGATCATCCCTTTTCACCCCTCGTCCTTTCTCAGACAAAAAAATAATAAAAAAAAATAATCAATTACTTGTTATGTCCAGCGTCAATGTACTTAACATACAACAGTTATACCATTATACGAAATACGCTAAGGGTAGTAAAATATCCTCTATTTTTTGCAGGTTGAACTTGCACTGTTTGATACTGCCGGCCAAGAAGAATACGACCAACTGAGAATTCTAATGTATCCGGACGCTGACGTGGTTGTCATCTGCTATAGTATTGACAGTCCGGATAGTTTGTCGAATACCGTTGAAAAATGGGCACCGGAAATTAAACATTTTTGTCCGGGAGTGCCTATTGTGTTGTGTGGAAATAAAAAGGACTTGAGACACAACGAAGACACGAAGCGTGAGTTAGAAGCAACAAAACAGAAGCCAGTCTCGATTGAAGAAGGTGAAGAAGTAGCCAGTAAAATCGAGGCTAGTGCTTTTCTAGAATGTTCTGCTTTGACGAAAGCTGGTGTTATGACCCTGTTTGAAACTGCGGCCATCAGCGCTTTAAAGAAAAAATCGAAGAAAAATGGACGCAGATGTAAATGTAATATTTTATAGTTCGTACTAATTGTAGTGAGGAAAAAATACTGGAAGCTGAGAGCTGAAGAAGTCAAAAAAAAAAAAAAAGATTTTTAAAGAACGAAAAACATAAAGAGAAAATCCGGACATGCTGTGGACCTAACATGTCGAAATCACTACATCATCAATAACACAGATATAATTGGACAAATTCGTGATTAATTTACACAAAGTCAGTGTGTTTGCAATTAGATTACGATCAAAAATATTATTGCTCAGTTTATTTAAAAATTTTCCCATACCGTGTTTTAACTGCCTTGCCAACGTAATGCGAGCACACCGACTGGATTTCCAACTTCGTCTCCATGACTAATTTTAGGACGAGAGGCATAAAATCAAGGAATATTTACATTTATTTACAGTAAGTTCAAATGGAATTTATAAAATTATTTTTAGATATATTGTATATAAATAACCGTGGTATTTTTTTATACCTATACAGATAATTTATTTTCGTGTATACTTATTTAATAATTGCTAAAAATAGAAAATTCAAATAGCATTTCAAAATATGAAGTTATCCCTTCTTAAGTCTACCATTTTGTTGCTATGCAACGACCACTGTGTTGTACAAATCATCATTATCCTGTCAAGTATGAAGAGCTTTTCGATTAAAATCTTAAAACATTATGGCAGTAACTAGTAGCTACGCCATGTTGCAGCTTGGTGCAAGTTTATTTTGTTTTTGTTTTAACTTTTGTTGCTTAGAAACAGTGCACACTGCTACGCAGAACGCCCTAGTTGTGAAACATGTTTACTATAAGATGTTTATAGCCGTACTGGTATTATTTATGTAGTCATGGATACAGATACCCGACAAAGCATTCATTTAGACGTGTCGTTGTATCCTCTTATTTTTTTGACCATATTTTATCATTTGAGAGATCCTCTTTCCGAATATTTAATGAAATATTGTTACCCAATCTCTTTCCCATTGCTTTTTTAAAGAGGTTCAATGTTTGTGTTGTCATTTTTTTTAAAAAAAAAAGTTGTGGAATATTAATTTTTAAGTCACGAGATAATAGGTTGGTGACGAAGCTAGCTTTCGAAGTTCCTTTTTATACGGCGTAAGGGATGGTAAAATGTCACACTACGCCATATCACGATAAAACACAAATATACATCCATCGTCATACAAAAGGACCACGTGAGTACGTGACAAACAGACTCTGTTACCACATCAAAACTCTCCAATCACATTCCGAAATATTATTGCTATAGAGCCTGACTCCGATTGTTGCTTATCAAATTCGGATAGCTAAACACAGCAGAACAGAGCATTTTAAATCTTATGTTCGAGTTTTGCCGAAAAAAGTATGGCTTAAATTCAACTAAATTTACTTCTGTGTTCATCCTCGTCCCCAGGATCTCTTGGCCCCTGAGTCGTTTTTACATAGCAGATAAATCAGGGCATTTTGCGTCCAACGAAGTTGTTCTGAGTTGAAATCTTTTCCTGGCGTACAGAGAACTATAGGTAACACGTAACCATGTTACAAAATCAACCGCATATAATGTGGGAGTTTGACAACAGACATGTTGATGTTATTAAAACAACGGGAAGATTGTGTAGATTACTGCACGCTGTTGTGTGTATAAGTTAGACACCAGACCCCAGTTAGTTGAATTACGTGCTTGAAAACGAACGACATAACACACGCTTGGTTCCGAAATAGTAAAAAATGTGTATAAAAAAATGCGTAAAAAAAGGTGTATAAAAAAGATCGGAAACCACCCTACGGCAAACAGGGAAATGTTATATGAAAACAAAATACTTAACAATTAGAGACATGCTATCAAGCGTTCGCTTCTAATCGGAACGTCATGGCTCTAAATGTTATCAGTTACAACAAGTGCATAAAGAGTCTGGACAAGAGGCTTGTGCAGATTTAGTGCTTCCTTTGCAGGTCTCCCAACATGAAGTAATGTAGTATCAAAATAAATCAACTTCGGCTCCAGGAATTTTTACCTTAATAGTGTGCTCCATGATAACGGTTCTAGATAAGGCGCCTTCATCATCTTTATTATGCATTATTAAGAAAGAGTATATCGTTTTGATCAATCTTATAGTGAGCTATTTTACGGAACAATAATGTTCATAGTCGACTAGCTACCGAAAAACTTTCTTTTGAGCTATTTTACAGAACAATATTATTTGCACTCGGAGAGCAGCTACCGGAAAACTTTCTTGTGAGCTATTTTACAGAACAATAATATTCGCACTCGGAGAGTAGCTACCGGAAAACTTTCTTGTGAGCTATTTTACAGAACAATAATATTCGCACTCGGCGAGTAGATACCACACTTTGACAAAGCTTTTTACACTAACGGTAAATGCAGTGAAATGGAGACAAGTCTAAGCACCCTGTGCTTTACTGACTAATTTCGCAATTCCAAAACGTATGAAGTATAACCTTTGAGTACACGCATCTTATTAAGTATAGTGTTTTTCGTTTCCACATGTCCGATGAAAATGCATGTTTTACAAGACTTATTACTACAACCCAAAACTTCTTTGGGATTAAAATTGTAAAATTTTAAGTCTTAAAATATTTTAAAAATATCATACGTTTTAACAGTTTAATTTTCTGCCACCGCAGGACGGGTTGTCTTGGATACCACTTTGGAAAGGCTAGGTCTTAAATCTAATGACTTTTGTAAACTCCAGATCGGTTATTCTACAATATCAAGTGGATTGCTACGCCAATGCGACACCTCACAACCCAGCGAAACTTTTAAATTAATTTTTCTCCATAATACAAGACTTTTGAGGACAGAAAGGGTTAAACCGACGATTCTCTACATAAAACATCAACATCGTCACCATTTCTGTTTCTTCGAAACAAAATAAAAAAAGGAAAAAATTGGAAACTGGTCAGTAAATTGTAGTTATTTGAATCACATCATTCAACATGTCTGTCGTTGCTAGAGCTCGACAAATATTGAGGATTTTAGCTATAGATAACTATCATAGCAGATCTAAAAGCAGGTTTTCCATTTTGTGTAATAGATAAATGGAGGATATTACTGAAGTAAAGTTGTAAATGAAAAGGCCGCAGACCACGTACCAATGTTTGGTTTGCCGAGGATTTAAAAGACTTAAAAAAAATACGAAGTTACCAATTGTTTTAAAAAAAATGTTTAAAGAAAAAAAGTGCGCAGTGCAGTGCTATTTAAAAAAACGATCACTTTTGTTTACCATAATGACCCTTCTGGGCCATCGTAGGCCGGAGAATTACAACACTTGGTTTGCTTTCATGCAACGATAATCACAGTTTTCAGACATCTGTACCTATAGCAACACTGACAAACAAATGACATTTTATTTACCGACCAGGATTTCCAAAACATTGCCCTAAAAACACCAGCACGTATTTTAGCGCATGCGCACTGGGACAAAATTAAATTCCTGTTATTTGATTAAAACTTGTTTGTGTTAGGATGTATAAACAAAAAGCAGACTTCGAATACACTGACGCAAAAAGAGCTAACACAAAACGACACTACAGTAATCCACTATTGTAGTACTTTTTCGCGAATACAAGAGTGAGCCTGTATGAACGACATAAGAGGGTTGAAATCAATCAACAACAGAATTCAAAACAGTTGTAATTTGCATATTTATCTTTTTCAGTGTTTACTAAATTCTGCAATATACACTTTATTAATCTCCTCATCAGATGAAATTTTGTTAGGAGAAAATACTCTTTTTTGTAATTTATCGCGAAGAGACTTTCTCGTATCGAAGAACGGTTCCAACTGTGGGGTTCGGTAATCAACGGGCCGTGGATCATTTCGTGTGATCTTACTCGCGGTAGCAGACGGGCCATTTTCGACCATGTCGTCGCTGTATTTTTTTTCGATGAATAGGTTAATAAATTGTCGAAATTTTTGTAGAAGTAATTTATCGTGAGAATATTCAGAAATATTCATATTCAGAGATAAATAAGACAACTCATAATCCCTTTTGTTGGCCACGATTTTCGACGCATCATTCTGTTTGCCTCGTTGGTCTAAATACATGATGTATATATGCCCATTCATATACCGTAAAAGCTTGCCGGTCAACCTCAATCCCGGCGCTTTCTTTCTTTTTATGATATAAGGGACGGGGTCGAGGTTGCTTGTTGGTCGTTTAAAATTTCCAAGTTTTCACCGCACATTTGTACAACCATTTAATTTTGACTACTCCATGCGTCTTGGGGTTGAGGTTGTATTCAATCAGATATTTTTTACCCATGTTTTATTTACGCGGCCACCTTTGGGGTATTTAACTATGCAATCATCGCTCAACCTTGTTGACAAAAGCAACCCTTTTTTTGCCTTTACCTTTCGCTTTATATAGACGAATTCTCTTGTTTACATTTATAGCAGTAATCTCTTTCAGTTTTTTCATTGCGTGACAGGATCAGTCCATTTTGTCACACAAAGGCATTCTTAGGAATTCAAATAAATCAGAAGGCATCAATCTACACTTACTTATAGTTTATAATCTTAACGAAATTTCGTCAGAAAGTAGGTCAGAAAAACTAAAGTCTATCATTCCTTGTAACTTAACATAAACGTTAACATTTTCGGTTTAAACGAGATTTCACTCACGCTGTTCATTATATCTTCTTGCGTTCATACATTTTACTCCGTGTGACATAAAAATAAATATTGCAACCAAATACAGTGATGTACATTTCATCGCTACTTTTTTGTTTACCACAACAAGACACAGCTCAACAACACATGAAAATTTGGGTGCGTAGCGCTTTAACAGTTCAATCAATATTTCTCACCTCAAGGGAGCTCAGTTAAGTGATTTAGTTTCTCTTGAGGGCACGGTCTCATGAGTTTTACTTCGAAATCGCATTTAGTTGTAAGAGCGCTGGTTATTAATTCAATCTCATGTAAAATATACATTCACTAAAGGGACTACAAAACGGCCGTTGGTTTAGCTACAACTTTTTAGTGGCTTACACGAAAGTCGCGCGTAAGGCGGGGGAGAATGTTTATGAGCGCTGAGGACAAAAATAGCGTTTTGAATCGATTTATATATCACACACCAGAGAATAGCTCAAAATAACAGAAAAGTTCCCTATATTTTTATATTTGATTAATAATACTTGCATTTTGTCTACCTCTGTGCAATTCAATAGTTCTGCTACAGACACAAATATTTACTAAATTTGTTGTGACACACAAACTCCTGTATTATATATTCAGCAACGACTAACAACAAGACTGGGTAAATCCGCTAACGGCTGGTCTCTTTTATTTACACCCGTATTTTGTTTAAAATTGTAGCCGAATCACTACTTTGTCCTACGTATGGAATGTGTACGACCTACGATAATCTGCAGACCGGAATAGTACGACGGCCTAACGCTTGGATTTCTTTACGTTTACTGACTAGTCTCTATAAATAATACACGCGCTTCATTAAGATGAACTTACTTACATTAAATAAATTATCATAAACAATCATTGGACGGCATGACATTGTGTGTTTCCTTAAGCATATTTTATTAGAAAAATACACAAAAGCATATTTTTGTTAGAATCTAAGGATAGCCTAATTTTAATTTAATAATGAACGTCTGTTCTTTAAAATAAATATTTAATAATTTTAATCTATATCAGTAACACCACTCGCTATTGGGCAGTACCCCTCTTCGAATAAGCGCTCGCTCTAGTATCTCAAAAACTACAACCTCGTCCCCAGAGCATTTTGGCTTTGTAATGAGTTTTATAGCAGCAAAATATTGACCGCTCCGTAATAACAGCTCAGAGGCCAAGCTTTAGAATAAGAATAGAATTGATGTCTTTTAGTGTTTATGTGGTTGAGAGGTTGCTTTGGTCGGGCAACCTCCGAAGCTTGTTTGAGGGTTTTCGTTGTGCTTCTTGAAAATAGAACCACTGGAAACTGAAGAGGTTATCCTGTGTTGTGATTGAGAAAGGCAAATGAAACCTTTATTTATTAACTTTATTTAATAATTATTTATTATTAAGTAATTCGCTCAATATATAAAAGCAACCAAGCTATTTTTTGTTAAATTAAAAGTTCCTTTTTAATATTTTCATAAAACTAAATAAAAATTTAGAAAAAGAATTTCAGAAACTTTTGCCGCCAAAAAATGTCATGTTGTTGTTGTATTTTTACGGTTTCTTGAAAATGTTGTTGCGGTATTTTTACGGTTTCTCGAAAATGTTGTTACGGTGCAAGTGTTCGCTATTATTCCAACTCACTGGTCGAGTAATTTTTATTGAATATTTAGGTGTTCCTTTAATGACCTCACTGTGTTCAGTGTAAGCTCTACGCTTTACAACATTGGGCACTGACTGTGTTTTCTTTCCCATGCTTTTGTGTAAGAATGACCCACGTTGAATCATAGCCACATGAGTAACTGTTGCATCATTCCTGAAATTCTTTGTGTATATCTCAATGCAGGTTATTAATAAAAGGAACGCCAAAATGATCAAAAGGAAATAGTTTGATGAAATATACGGACCAAAACTGACAATAATCGTGGCGGTGCTAACAGCAGATGCAATGGATTTTGCTAAAACGTCATGCTCGTTTCTCATCTCTCTAAATTATAAAAAATATTTTGACTCCACAAATTAAATACCGAGCAGTTATAAGATAAATCAACCTCGAACCCAGGTTATGAGCTTGTTTTTATATGAAGATGATACTCGAAAAAAGATCTTGGGATCGGGGTTGTTACATAATGGGTAGAACAGGCAGTAGTCTGATTTTAATAAAGGGGTTATCTACTAACCCAAACTTTGTCGGTAAAAATTTTCGTCAGCCATAACTCTCGTCAACTATTAAAAATTTTGTCACAAGGTACCGATAATAGTTTTGATAATATTTTTACAAATGCAGATTCTCTGTTAACACCTGCCTCAACTTCGCCCTTAGTACTTGTTAGCCCTGGGGACGAGGTTGCAACTACCTGACTGCAAGGCCTTTTGTTATTCACTAAAAAAGGTTTTTCATTGCTGAGATGATACCGTTTAATGTATTGAACATCTAGATCTAATGTCTTAGTAAAGTTTTGAATTATATTGGTATACTCACTAAAATCTCGACTTTTTGATTCTTTACCAAAGATAAGAAACACGAATTCCACGTTTATATAGTGTAGAATGAGAAATTTTATGTTAACAACATTAGGTAACATATCTATTAAAAGTTTTTCTATTTAGAAAAAAAAATAGAAAATTAGTTATTAAATTGCTAGGTTATTTATTGATAAAAGCAAGGTTTCCCTTATCTTACTGTGGAAGAAAACAAATAAATAAATAGAGAAGATCAGTCACCTGAAATTGAAAATCAGCACTCGTTAACTGTTTATGGTATTTCTTACGTGTATAGGCGCCTCGCAATCTAAGCCTGTATATGTAGATATGACGATAAAATAAACCCCTCTTTTTCTTTTCAACTTATTTCCTCTTACACGAAGTAGTTTTTCAGCAACTTATCTTAACACCACTGCAAACAAATTTTCAAAAGATCTTCACACGATAATCTCTCTGATCGTCAAATAACTGTGCAGATCTACTCAGCTACTAAGATACAAAGATAGTAAAAAATGTTTTATTTGACGCTTGTTGTTGACTTTAGTTTTAAAGTTTTAGGCATGAATCTCTACAAGTTTTGTCCAAGCACACTTTATTTAATGGGAATCGAGTTACGCCTTGCTGCATTACGTCATACTTACTTTTTGCGCATGCGCGTATATTGTTTCTCTCTGTGCATCTTGATGTTGGCTAGTTTTAGTTCTACACATCTGTTTGTATGGGACAGGTGTATCACGTCATATTTATTTTTGCACATGCGCAGATTTATGTATTCTGTGCGCGCATGTCATTGTTGGTTAGTCTTATGTTCTACACATTTGTTTGTATGGGGCGCTAAAATATAAAATATAAAAATATAAATTGTCAAAGTATTTTTTTTACACATCATGGAAGTTTCCAGTGAAAATTGAGACAAATAATGCCAGGTCTTTTCAAAGATCTTCGTAATGCTTAGATACAAAAATATGAAAAGTACTGTCAACAAGGCGACTGCGTGTCCGCATAAAAGCAGTACCAACCAACGGTGTTAAATATTAGGAATATTGCCTAATACGACTACGACAAAAGACTTTATTTTTTTATCTGTGTAATCCTGTGATCTTTTGTACAGCAAAGATCAGGCACTAAAAAGGTCCATTTTCGACCTTATTCAATTGATAAGAGAAACAACAAAAAAATTAAAATTGCATCCCGCCAACTAAAAAACATTTGGTCACGCCCCAGCTATTCCTGTACTTTAGGATTGGAGTTGAGACATTTTATCCCTATAAAACCAAAAAAATCCATACAAAATAGGGTTAACTTATTTACAATCCCGCCTCTCTAATTTACCATTGGAATACACCTCTGCATAAGCACGACAACTATTACGAAGCCGCCATGCAAAATATCATAGGATTAGAAGAGCCCTGGGGACAAGGTTGGCTTGAAACATATGTGTTGTTTACACCCTCAACGTGATTACACCTAAGAAATTGCTGTGAGAGGGCTAGTCTTCGAGCGTAGTAATTATTCAAGTAGTACGATGTATTCATTTTTAAACCTTAGAACGTTAAAAATAGTTTTTAACCATAGTATAAAACTAGAAATGAAGTTGCAGATCAACCTCATCCATAGGGCTTGGTGGTTGACCAAGTATATTTTGGCTATTGTGCACACTTCGAAATGACATCTTTCATTTATTTATTTTAGTTATAGGCAAAGTACTTCTTTAGGCTGAAAATGGAAAATTATAGAAAATCTGTTCATATTGTTTTCCATTTTATCAACCTCGTCCCAGGGCTTTTAGTTTTTTTTAAATTAAGACGTCCTAACTTTAAAAAGAACTAAAAAGCCCCGGAGACCAGGTTGTTATTTTATAAAAAAAAATTTAAACTTTTTATTGCATTTGATTGAATGCTTTGTCAGTTCTTATTTCATTCAATTATTTAGCGAAAACAGTTGTCAATACACGCTACATGCACAACGCTGATTAGAAATTAAGAACATTGACCAACTATAAACCTACGGTTGGGGAGGTCATTAACTTTAGAGTTTGAATAGCGGTTCAGCCAATTTGGAGCATAGTTTTAAGAAACTTAAAGGCCTTCCTGGTCACTGTATTCAGTCGTCTCTCCAAGAGAATAAGAAAATCAAATGTTCTTCCGAAATTGTGCACATTATCTGAGCGTGTGTTCCAAAATCGTTGACCTCGTACCCAGGAATTCTTAGATAGATATTTTTTTGTAAAAAATATAAATTTCTTAGTAGAATGCGACGAAAAAGGAAATTTTTACCAACATTTCGTTACCGGTTTAATTACAATTCCCCGTTCTCGTAAAGACAGAAAAGAGATGTGGTTAGAAATTTGTCCATTCAAGATGAAATACTAGCAATTTTATAAAGTTTGTGTTCCACAGTCAGCAAACGACGTGTTGTAATAATAAAATGTGGTTAATTTATTTTCAATGTCAGCATGTTCCCCATACCCTGGATGTTCCCCTATGATAATAAATAATACATATATGTATTTTTTTCATTATAGGGGAACATCCAAGATAATAGTTATCACGGTATAATAAGAATTAGAAATGAGATTAGATAAAATCTCAAACGTTTTGGATACTTCAGAGTTCAGAAACGAAGAATAATACTAAGAGTGAAATTAGTTTAATATGCGTTTTTTGCTCATTGTGTCATGAGAAATTCTTTATTCTTGATAAATTTGGACAAAACATGTTTATTGCTACTATAATTATTATTCCTGGTATATTTTCTATGTTTTTGGTAGGGGTCCTAGTGTATTTAAAGCTCCCATTCGAGCTACGAAACCATGGGAGCATAACAATCGCTCAACTAGACAACAGCCTAAGATATCAATCCTATTCTCATGCTAAACGCTAAAAAGAAAGGATCTATTCACATTTTTATAGTTTCTGGCATGACTTTGCCGGGGGTTGACTTTCTGCATTGAAAGCGAACGCTCTACCGCGAGGCAACCAGTCATTACAAAAAAAAACTTCAAACCCAGGAGCTTTTGTCTCTTTTTGTATATTTGTATATATACATTCGTACGATCTATCAATAAGTGCCGCACCAGTAAGGGACAAAAAGCCCTGGGAACTAGGTTGTCTTAAAAACCAAAATTCAGCCATCTGTTACTTCTCCTATCATTTCCCCAACCTCGTTTCGAGTTTTTTGCGTAGTAGATTGAGCTACTATGCCAGCTTCAAGTCTTGTCGTGCGAATCAAGATTTATTGTTTCTGAAAAGTCGATAGCCTTAGCAAAGTGTTCAATTACTTTAAGCGTTGAAAATGTGTTTATAACTTATTTTACATAGAATATCGAGGAAGGAGACAGACAGAATTTTAAGTGTGGGGCGATTGTCTCACTTCATCAAAGTCGTTCTGATTTTACTGTGTTATATATATTTTATAAATTACCAAGCTTGGTAATAACGATTTAGCTAGGTACAGACTTTATTTATTGTCACGCCTTTCGAAAACTTCGTCTCCAGGACTTTTGTCGACTCAAATCGCCTAAACTACTAAAAACAATCCTAAGTTTCGTTTTCGGCCACAGGCAATAATTAGCCATTTAAAATATCGTCTTTGATATTTCTAATAACGTCCAACACGCATGCGCGAGCATTTAAAAGAAATCAAAGTGGTCCACGTTATTTTCTCTTTTGTTTAAACAACGTTTTGATTGTTTTTCAAAGTTATTCGCTTCTGTTTAAACCGACGCACTTTACAAGCTTCAACAGTATGAAGTCGTTAATATTTAATCAACAGAAGACGGGTGCCAAATAGAAGAGTTGAAGTATACTCGCCCAAAAATTTCGAGAAAAACTTTAAAAAACTTGATTTAATTACTCGTTGAATACGCCGCTTCCTTCCATGCATTTTTTAACAATCCTCCTAACAAAATTCAGAGAGCTATCGTCTATATCAATATCATGTTTTTGAAATAAACACTAATTTGGAAGACAAGGCTTAAAAAATTGGCCTGGTTTCTATTAAGCATTACCTTCTTATGAGTACATTTTATTATAAGAATATCTAAGTTACTTTTCAGGTTGGATGTATACTTGTTTCTATCTTTTTCCAGCCTCAAATATTCTTTTTTTGTGTTCTTTTAAAATTTATGGAAGGAATTCAGGCTAAGTATGTTCTTAATATTTTTTTTATTTAAATAAGTATAATATTTCCAGTTTTACCGTTTTCGGCACACTCCGGTTCACCGGTGCTGCACACTCCACCCCCCTATAACATAAGAACTTCTGGAGAATTTTTTTTTACCTTTATTAATAGAACGTTGAGTCTGCGATTTTGCCAAAAATTAAGAACGTATTTAACCTAAATTTTTTTCCACAGAATAAGAACAAAATTGGCTTCCAACATTTTCTTTTTCTTTGTACTCTAATACATATATTTTTTTTCAAAAGGATAACTTTAACGCCATTTATATATCCTAACTCCACACAATCCAAAAATCGTAGCATATATTTTCTTTCTTTTTGGTACATCTAATCTCGCAACTTTTTCGGAAAAACAGAAATAAAATAAATCAAGGCTAAAAAAAAGTGTAAACAACCATCCAGCCTTACTGACATTTAGACGTTTCTAAAATAAAAAGGTGTATTAAATGAACAGCAAATCCTATTGGAGTTTCAGGGCAAGGACCTAGTTAATTCCAAAGAAGTGCTTAAAACCAACCTCCTTCCCAAGCCTTTCTATCGCTTGTGACAGTAAGGCTAAAAATAGACAAGAAGCCCCAGGGTAATTACATTTACTTCGGGCAATTTTTTTTAGCTCATAGAAAAACACAAATTTTATGATTTATGGGAAAATGCTAACTGAATCTTTAAAAAAAATTAAGGAATTAAAGCCCGGGCGCTTATTAATTTTTTAGGAAATTTAAAATTCGGGAAGGGGCGGGCGCTTTAATTCATTTTATTCACGTGGGTGGTTAAAATTCGAATAAAAAACAAAATCGAGGCTACTTGTTAACGAGGTTTCTTTCTTGTTCCTTCTGAATAAAGTTCTATTTTCTTTAAAACAAAAACAAATCATATTTAGCACGTCCGCATAACAACTTCGTGTCTAGCTCCCAGTTAATGTTAATTTAAAAACCGCTGACCCAATAAGGTCGTTGTCATGGGAATTATGATTGACATAAGTCACTTATGACACGTAATTTAATAACATACAATTCCAGAAGCCGAATACTTTTACAAAACCCAACACATGAGTTTTTCGAATTCCGTAAAACTGTTGAAATCAAGGCTGGAATATTATAACCTGACTACCTGTGTATGAACGGAATAAAATTTAAAAGTTTTTTTTTTCCTGCGCAAGCTAAAAACATTTTTAATGTTTTTTTGGAGTATATAAGAAATAAATAGATTCTTTGCAACAACCACCCTTTGCACTGATGGCAAATCAAAGGTGTAATATGTACATCAGTTCAACGTTCAACTCGAACAAATCGTAGGACAGACAAAATAAAAAATCGCAAAAACGTAATCCTGAGTTCATAGCTAGTGTGAAAACTTTAGTTTGTTTTTAAATATCTATGTCCATCACACAATGTAAGTCTGAAGTTCAAGAACTAGAGGCAAAGTTATATTAAAAAAGTTTTTTTGAAAATTCCGTTTTATTCGCAAAGTGTAATTTTTCAGATTAGCAAAACGTTTGCAGCATGGAACCTGTTTGCCAATCTTTTTTCTCGCTCTGTTTATCTACTCAAAGAATATTTTTAAAACTCGTAATAAATAAAAAAAATAGTTTTGAAGATATTTTATTTTGTCTAAATAAATAAGGTTGGGACATTTTACAAAATGACGTCTGCTTAAAATTACCAAGGAATTTTTTATAAACAGCTTCGACTCTAACAAGCTTCTGCTTTTATGTCTGTTGTTTCTTGTTCATGATCGACACAATAAATTTATTGAATCTCCTCTTGTGACGACGAGAACTGAGTTAAAGAGAGGCTAGACCAGAGTATAGGAAGGCTAACCAAAATTGCTTAAAGTACCCAGGAGAAACAAAATGGCTTCTACAAGTACGTCTTCATCTACACAAGAAAATACAACATCAGAAAGTTCAGAAAACATTCAAAATCAGACTCCAAGCGAAGCAAGTACCAGAGCTGCAGGCTCGAAAAGAGGACGAAACCAGCCCAGCAAAATTGCGGTGAAGAAAAAAACAAGTTCGGCTGTCAAAAGGTTGGTATAATCCTTTTTTCCCCTCTTTAAATCTTTAAACAAAGAAACTCTTATTTTTCTCAGAGAACTTTATTTAGCATAGACCCAAAGGGCGTGTGCCTGAATTTTTACCAATCTTGTAACAGCTTTGAACGTTTAAAATATGGTCTCCCGTGGTATGATTTAAAGAGGTGTGCTGTCTAACTTCTGATTCTTTTGGGTTGTGGTAAAAAATTCTTCAGTGGGGGTTAAACAGGAACATGTGTACAACCGCTTTCGTGAAAGCGCCCCTAAATACATTTCGAAAAATGTATATTGAGAATAAAATATCCAGCCAACTTTTATTATTTTGAGGTGCTACTAGTGAGAATTAATTTTATTCGAAGTTGGTACGCGAGTCACTTTTTCTCTTCCTGGTTCACTGGTTATAATTTCTCTTAAAAGTGAAAGGTTAAAACCGATATTAGCGTTTTACAGATGGTGCAATTTTTGTTTGTGTACAAGCTTGAGAAAACGAAAATACTCATGTTTTTTATTTTTTTGATTTTATTCATACGACACCCCTAATTTTAATTTTCTACTACTTCTTCCTCCCAGCCGTTGTTTATTGTACTGCGTGCGTTAAAAAAATACAACAAAATTACTCGGGGGTTTGTTTTGTTGACATTATATTTTAAAAAAGTCTAAAAAAGCACAAGGCTTGTAGTTTTTAATAAAATTTTGTTGGCTGGTAAAATCGCTTCAAAGTTTTTTTTGTTTCTTCCTTTCTTAAAAATTTCAAAATGGTTTCTGAAAAATATTTCAGCGATAGGTCAGTGTAAATACAGCCTTAAAACAAACCCTGTGAAGCTAAAAAAATCGTCCCAGCTGCCCTGTTCTTTTTCTGGTCAATAATAGTTCGAAAAAGACCTGGTTTTTACTTGCTATTAACTGTTTCAGCGTTACTGTGTGATTCTTTAAATCTCTGCTTAGAAAAGGCAAAAAGTTATGTCCAAAAGAAATTATTTTTGATGAGCCAAAGTGCTACTTCTCTGGAGTTAAATATTCATTGTGTTTCGGTCATTTATGAATTCCTAACTATCATGTATTTGATAAAAAAGTTCTTCTCCGTGTCGTCCGTAGAGATTACAAATTACGTTATTATGTGCGATGACGTATTTAATGATTTGTCATTAATAACAGCGCGAGGTTGTTAGCTATATTGTTAGAACCCATTCAAGTCAAATAATTTTTACAAATAGTTTTAGCCCGATTATAAATAATTTAATTTGTATATAAATTTCCATATGTGCTTTAGTTTTCACACGCAAATAATATGTCAAGTGTAACCAACACCGTTTGGCTATCACACCCGACGCTGTTGTAACAACGTCGAAGAGTTTCCGTTAAAAGGATACTCTCCATCGTCGTGCGTAAAATTGAAGAAGTGTTGTGTGTTTTTAATCTCCTGTAAATCGAGTGTTAAAACAGATGCGCACTCATGAACTCAAATTTTAAATTATAGCATCCCTGATTAGATGCCCGTGTAAGCACAGCCTTACAGAGTAAACATCTTTTTAAGGTCTGTTTATACGGGAAACTAATCTTTGTATTAAAGTTTTTATTCTACGCTGTCCTAAAGTTTCCTTCTAAAAAATTATTTTAGAAAGTTTAGATTTTACCCAGCACTGAAGCGAATTTCGATACACACGTATTTTTCGAAACCATCTTCACTAACATCTGAAAAAATTCTAATCAACTTTAGTACAAGAAATATTGGACGCAAGCAACAAATTATTTTTGAAATGCGGTTTTGAAAATACATTATCAAGCTTACATTATTTTAACACCATTTAATTTCTTTTTGTGTTTTATAATAGTTCCTACTGATTTCGAGCCGAGTAATTATTTAGTATGGGTCAAACAATTTTGGGTGAACACTGGTAATTTTTGGCAGGGATTTTAATAATCTCGGAAATTGTTTCACTTTCGGCTAAGCAACCTTTAAGCAACTTTTCTATCAATTTTCAATCTCAGAGTTTGAACTCAAGTAGCACGCGGTAAATTAAGTTGCTTACATAAAAGGCATACTGACGGCGGTATAAGAAACAGAAGAGTTACTAAAGGTCGTTGTTTGAGCTGAAGAAGCGGGCGTTGAAGGGCGTTGTTTAAACGTTACATTGGCCAGTTTTGGAGAATATTTTGATATGGGTGAGCAACCTTATGGCTTGTCGTGAAAACTACTTTCACAGAACATAACAATGCACTCTCTCAGTTCTACAAAATCCAAAAAGGGATGAGTAGCTAATTTAACAAGCGTAGAGGCTAAGAATTTTTTTAAAACTAAGAACATTAAAAATGTATTTAGCCTAAATTTATTTATAGTTTAAGAACAAGATAATGTGAGTATAGAATTACTAAAAAACATTTTTTCGTATTTTTCTTTTCTTTTTACAAACATACATGTCACATACAGAATTTTCAACAAATTTATTTCTTCCAATCTTAAAAAACTGGTCGTTAGCCCGTGGAAAATCCACGGGTTCGCCCGTCCTTTTTATACCGCATTGCGTGCTTCTCGCTATTGCGCAGCTAAGCTACCATTTTGCGTGACAAACAGACAGACAGACGTATACGAGTATTATAGTATAGAATATTTAGCGTCATTCATCTTGGCACTCTATATCCAAGGATCTGTCTCCCTAACTATAAAGCACTTCTCCCTGTCTTCACTATTTTGGCCCCTCGCAATTTTTTTTAAAGAAAACAAATAAATACATTTCGAGACTGAAAAAGTATAAAAAATAAACAAATCAAGCCATGGCTGACATATAGACGTAAAAAAATACTTTCTTTTAAATAAATATTAACCAGTCCAAAAATTAAATAATTATAAAATAATAAAAAATCTATTTAAAAAAATAAAAATAATAAAACTCTGCTCCCTGGTTTTTATTTTGGTATCACCCATTCAATCAAAAACCCAGCAAGCTTGAAATTAAAATGACCATTTCTACCCCTCTGATAAAATCTCTGCGTTTTTCAAGCGTCCGGAGTTTGCAGGTCTTGTCCAAGTGTTTCCCACAAATTGTGAAAGTTTTCATTTTTCACCGCAGTATCAACAATACATCAATTTCCACTTCACGACATCACGAAAGAGACTTGCGACTTCTTCAAGAATGATTTGGTTTAGAACAATGGGACTCGTTGATATTCCTCAGCTGCGCACTTTGGTGCATTTTCATCACTACATCACCAAAGACCTGAGAATTGTCTGAAAGTTGTCACCCTGATAATTAAAGCCTCCAATTTTTTTTTGGTCAAATTAGCTAGAAATTAGAAGCTAAGCCTATGCCTAACTCCCAGTGATATTAATTTCACCAACCTCGTCCCCAGAGCCTTTTTGTCTCTTTTTGTTTCAGGACGTCGTCCCGATATATAAAAGAGAAAAAGACAGGCGCTGGGAACGAGGCTGTAACTTCCCAACCTCGTTTAAGCTATGCTTTGTTTCGTCTGTACAGTAAAATCTTATTTTTTCAAGCTAAACTCGTTAGATATTTTTAAATTACTTATGAATACAATGGCATACTCAAGTTTCGTCAATATATTACGTAATTTGTACTTTTGAACAATTCTACTTAAAAGTGGTTTACCATCGAGCATGCAGTACGGGATCATATTTTTTTTTTACATGCCCCATACAGATGTCTAGTTTTATATATTTTCTTTATTTTAGGCATTTTTTCTTTTGCTCTTGTACTATACAATTATTTTTTCTGCATCAACATCTAAAACATCTAAAAAAAAGTTCTGAGCAACTTCAAACAATATTCGACACGAAGCGACAAATTATTTTTATTCTACGTTATCCTAAAGTTTCCTTTTAAAAATTATTTTAGAAAGTTTAGATTTTACCAAGTGCTGAAGCGAATTTTGATACACACGTATTTTTTAAAACCATCTTCAGTAACATCTGAAAAAATTCAAGTAACTCCAGTACAAGAAATATTGGACGCAAGCAACAAATTATTTTTGGAATGCGGTTTTAAAAATACATTAACAAGCTTCCATTATTTTAACACCATGTAACTTATTTTTGTGTTCTCTAAGATAATTTTTTTATACTTTTTTTTCGAAACAAGCCCACTTTTCTTGATTTTAAACTCAAGAACTATTTAGTCTGTGGGAAAAGGTATATATTTCAACCCTAAGAAGTTTATTTAACAACTTAAGTACCAGGTCAAAACTTAAAAAGTAGCTATATGCAGCTTTTGCAAAATCACAAATATGCACTTTCCGGGTTTTTTTCAAGAAACGTAAAATTTCAGCTTTGCTATTGTTCTTAATTTGTTGTTATTTTTTCAGCCTCTTAGCCTTGTTGCTTTTATAAAATTGTTTGAGTAAATGAGTCATTTGATTACAAATTCGGGTAGGCGAGTCACCTGATTACATTAACGACCCTTGGCGTGTCACGTTGCGGTAGAATGCAAACAAAACTACCCAGTGTGCATTGCAAGAATTAAAAAACTTCTTAAGCAACTAGTGACACTGAAGTTTTTTATATTTCAAAATGGCGTAAGCGCTACTTCTGCTGCATTTTGTTTGAGAATTATCAGCTAAGCTTGCTACTTTAACAGTAATTTTAAAGCTGCTTTTAACGAGATTCTTCACGTTTGTTTTGATGGAATGCAACAAAAACAAAATGAGAAATATTTATAGGCATCGTTCGAGCTAAAGACCGATTTTAATCTGCCATGTTTTTTTTGTTTTGAATGATAAACAACGTGTTGCCATATTGCTAAATAAACAGAGAACTTTTTAGCTTCAAATTTGTTTTGTTTTTTTTGAAAATAAAGACTAAATATACGGATGACGATTAAGATTTTACATGTTTGGACGAAATAGATGAAGTTAAAGTTATCTGATTGTAAAAACATGAACGTATCCTAATAAAAATAACAAGAACTGTTTCAGAAATAACTCTTAATTAGTTAATTAGGCTATAAAGCTTTAGAGAAATCCAGGCTGAGGTCATAACCAGAAGTTCTTAGAAACTAAACTTTTATTAACAAAAATAAACGTCCATTTGGAAAAGAAACGAATGTTTTGACACTTGACTTAGTTTACACATGGTTTTGTCCAATTCGTAACTCTATTTTTTGTTGTTGTTTAAATGTGAGGGACGAAAGTCTAAGCTGATTATGTATGCGCAATATTTGTATAATTTTTGTTCGATTTTTATTCGGACAAGTAGTACACAGTAACCGCACTTTTTAAAAGAGAAACCCTTTTGCAAGAAACTAGAGGCAAAAGCTTCCAAAAAAAATGTCAGTAATGGATTTTTTAAGGCTTCAATAAATTACTAAAAATAACTTTTTATAAACTCTTGTACATAAGCTTGTGTGTTTAACTAACGTACAGAGACAAATCAATGTTCATTTGATTCGATGTATATATATGTATAAGTTTTAAAAACCAAATAAGAAACTTCCAGTATTAAAATTGCTAGAAAACTAAGAAACTTCCAGTACTAAAATTGCTAGAAAACTAAGAAACTTCCAGTACTAAAATTGCTAGAAAACTAAGAAACTTCCAGTACTAAAATTGCTAGAAAACTAAGAAACTTCCAGTACTAAAATTGCTAGAAAACTAAGAAACTTTCAGTACTAAAACCTTTCACTGGATTCTTAAAATACGCGGAACTGTGGTAAACTTCTGAATCCAATATAACCGGATGTCATCTTTTAAACAATATTTTAAGTAGGTCTCCCGCAGAGGGCGAACTGGAAACAAATTGGAATTAATATTTTAATAACTTCCTTTGTCTCTAGCTAACGTTTATTTTCCGCCCACTCGATAATGTCAGATCTTTTCTACGGAAGGGACAGCGTAAACAAAAATATTTTAAAACAGTTAGCAAGGTTTCGGTTCATAAGTAAAAAATATTAAAAGCCTTATTTCGTGATGAAATTATGAGTCAGTTTGTTATATTCTTTAACCTGTGGTAAGATTCTTGGGTTCGCCCCTTGCACATATTTTGATCTTCAAAAAAATAGTGGTACCATTTCGAGTAGAGTTCTCCATAATGATATCTGTTTTCCGTCTGAGTGTTGGGCGAGGAAAATGTTGTGGTATGGAAACATGAAATGCGATATGCAAAGGACGGACGAACCTTTGCATTTATTCAAGGCTACTGACTAGTATATAATACTACGCTGTGACTGAAGATACCGAACCAGTTCAAAATTCAGCGTTCCATAGGAGATGTTTTTTTCTGCAAAAAAATTCAGAGAAGCCAAATAATAAGTCTAATTTGTTAATCAGCTATTTAAATTTAACAATGTTACGTAATTTACGTTAAGGGTTGGTTTCCATTATGATGAATGCGTACACGCATCAAAGCAATTCAGAGAAATAAAACTTCTTTTTCTGTCTGTATACAAAACCATAATGGTAGTGAAAGTCGCGATTATGCAAAATATATGTTATATTAAAGACGGGGGTATATTTTATGTTGACTTTCGATTATTAAGGATCTTTCCTTTGCCTTATCGCTAATACACTTGTTTTTTATAAGGGCAATGAGGCTGGAAATGGATGAAAAATAAGAACTAAAAATACCGATTTTCTCTTTTTTTTGTAAAACTTGCACGTGGTCACAAAATTTGTAGCACTGTAAAAAAGATGCTCAAAATATGGAGAACAAAATAAGAATTTCCAATTCGTGAGACGCATATCATGTTGGAATAAATAAACTCCAACGAGATAAACTTTTGACTATTTTCAACAATAAACTTCAGGATCGCTATTTTAAAATATATTTTTTTATACTTCACCGAAAATTGCACAAATGCATCCCAAAATTCGCTAATTCCTTATAAGGCGAGGAAAGAATCCATTTCCGAAATCATATATCGATATCAGAGTTTGACATACAAACTTGGCAATTGAACAGTTAAAATCTTGTACGTCGTTACAAGGCGTTAGTGTTCATATTGGTTTCTGAGTTTTTAAATCTGTAATCAACGACTTTTTTAATTGACGTCTGTGTAATGGCGACTTCTTAATAACAACAACTTTTATTTACCAACTTCTTTGTAATGACCACACCTTATTTAGGAGAGTTTGACCATGAATGCTTTTTTGTAAGATCAATTTCAGACTCGAATTTTGCCGAAAAGTAAGAATAAAATAAGACCAGCTTCAATCGTTAATTATTCACCAGTCTTAAATCATTGTTTTTAAATTTTTTAACAACCGGAGTTTGATTTTTTTAAAAAAAATATAAGAACAACCTAGGATGTAGATTCTTTCGTTATGACATCCATTTTTCATGTAAACGCATAAATTGTTGGGAAAGATGTGGAAAAAAATTAATTAAATAAAAACAGGCCGCATTCAGAAGTTGTGTTCTTACTACGAAGAACAAAACAGGCTGAAAAAGGCCGGGGAAATATAAACAGCGATTCCCAGACCAGTTTGTACTAGTTCTTATAAAAACACATGGTTGACGTGAATTTTGATGAGCAAATTACTACGCAGGACAAAATTGTCAGCCGAAGTTATTGTTCTGTAAGACACTAATCACTGGTATCACTAGCGCAATTTATAGGGTGCCATTGAAGAGAAGTTCTGTGATTGAAATTCAGGTTGTATTTGATCATCCTTTTGATATGAATGATTTCTTTTCGCAGGATACAAAGAGAATTGACAGACATCACATTGGACCCCCCACCGAACTGCAGGTAAGAATATTGAAAAAAAAAATGTTTGTTTGGAGAGAAAAAATGTACACAAACTTTATATAGCTGCTCGTTTTTTAACAAAACAGTTATGTTAACTAAAAAATTAAAGAAATTTGTCTTCGTCAGATTTCTTGATCATATTAAATCTTTCTCAGATGACCTTTCCTTTCAACATAATTACTAATCTGATGCTCCTGCTTCGAGCTATGTTTGTTAGCTCCTGCTTCGAGCTATGTTTGTTAGCTCCTGCTTCGAGCTATGTTTGTTAGCTCCTGCTTCGAGCTATGTTTGTTAGCTCTTCCTTCACTGGAATCTCAAAATGTTAATTTGAAGTGGATAACATGAAAAAAATTTCATTGAAAGTTTAAAACCTTTTTTTTTTAAATCCGTTTAATTTCATATAAGAACTTATTTTAAAAAAATTTAAGGCTAGGATTTTGCTAAAACTTAGAAACATATTAAGAGCATACTCGGTCTAAATTCCCACACAGATTAAGAACAAAATAATATGAGTCTGGCGCCATTTTGTATTAAATACATGCATGTTGTAGAGAGACACAAAAAAAAAACAATTGAGACTACAACATGTCCAGTATCGACTGAAATTTAGACGGTCTTATAAAAAAGCGCATTGTTTAAATTATAAAGCTCAGTATAAAAACGTTACTGCTGGTCGATAATACAGGGTAAATCTCTTTGTATATTTAGTGCTGGACCAAAAGGTGATAATGTTTACGACTGGGTTGGAACCATTCTTGGCCCACCTGGAACAGTGTATCAGGGTGGAGTGTTTTTCTTGGAAATAACTTTTCCAGCTGAATACCCGTTTAAACCACCAAAAATAATTTTCCGAACTCGTATTTATCATTGCAATATTAATTCGCAGGTGAGTCAATGCAGGTCTTTTCATACTCTTATATCCCGCTAGCCTGTAAATTTTTGTTTTTAGCTATATACAGGTTAAGAATTTTGTGAAATTGACGTGAATTTATCTTCCAAGTTTTTTATCAATCGATTTTTATTGCAACAGTTTATACACTGTAAACAGTAAAGAAAAAATGACTTTTTTGCTGAAGGTTAGCGACAGACGTCATTGTATCTTATTTTCAGGGTCATATTTGCTTGGACATTTTGAAAGACAACTGGAGTCCGGCATTTACAGTTTCGAAGGTTCTTTTATCTTTGATAGCATTGCTGACTGATTGCAACCCAGGTAATTATATCCGTTATATATTTTTTTTATATAACCGGGAAATCGGAATAGTTTAAGGTGAAAAAAATTAAACTGCGTCGTAAACGAATTTTCTTGCGGTCAGAATATTTACCGCGCTTTTTGATTGGTTACTACTATTGGTTAATTTTAATTCTGGGTTGGCTCTGAGAATTTATTTTGTGTTTATTGCTGGATTTGAATGTAGGGATTTACTGACATTTTGTTGGGAGAAACTATATTATGAAATCCTTGACGAAAGCTTAGTTAACTAGGCTAGTTAGAGCTTGGAGGTCAGAAGTATTGTCGTCAGCCTTGGATATTTTAACCCGTAGCTCAACTAAAGTTCATTATTCTTGTACACCAACGCATAAGGAAAACAAGCTCACATCGATTTAGTATCACTCGAGCCGATTGTGGTTGCGGTAATGTTTTGAAGAAAATACAAAATAATGTCACTTCGGGTCGTAAATATCGAGTTCCATTTTTTATTGTTTAATTTAGCTGACCCCCTGGTGGGAAACATAGCGCATCAATTTCTCACGAATAGAGAAGAGCATGACTCAATAGCACGCGAGTGGACTCGACGATATGCGACCTAGACGTCGAAGCAACTCGATTGTACATAGCTACACGTCAACTGAAGACGCCATAATGTTATTATACCAAGTTGGCCTAAACCTATGCAACGTTCAGTCCGGTCAAAGTTCACGAAAATGGTGGACAACGAAATATGATAAACTGAAGTTGTGTAATAATAACTTGTTTCCTTTTGAAGTTAATCTGTTTCTGTTTTGAATCAGAAGTAAATCCGATTGGTTGATATGGAGTAAGTAAGAGCTGGTTGGTTAATACGGAGTAGGGAAAAGAGAAGCCTTGCTACCACGGTTATCTCTAGCATTTTATGGTAGTTTCGAATCAAAAAATGGGGTTAAAAAAGCATATCAGTAAAATAATTTTGGTTAACCATACCTGGTTTAAATCTCGTTAGTTTTGCTATGTCAATAAGTGTGGTTTTGGAACTTTGTGCCCATATTTCTTACGGAAGTAAGGTTAGATAGCTATTGTAAATATTTTTGTAGGAATTTATTAAAGTAAAAAAATTAAGAGTGAAAAAGTATTTCGTGTTTATAAAAAAGAATTTGTTTTTGTTAAGATGGCTCGTTTGTTTGGAAACCATTCTCCTCAACTCTTGTCCTTTTTGTTGTTGACTCTTTATATTGTATATTCATGGCACTTACTGAGTTTTTATAAATTCCATGAGACACCAGTTTGTAAAATTTGTTAGGTGCCATACCTTCCTGAGCACTAGATATTGACTATTAATTCGAAACTACCCCCTTAAATTTTTTTAAGTTCTTATGATAGGTAAAATGTAATACCTTCCGTTGGGATGATAATACCTGATTTCGGAATAAGGATACCATCTTTAATTTTTTATCGCGGTGGGGCAAGTTACACTTTATTTAAACCTTCCGTTTTCGGTAGGGAAGCATACAAAAAGTGCAAAAAGGAGGCTATTCTGAGAAATTCATCACCTATTCTGGCACTTTCTTATTAACATTTGGGCACTAGTAATAAATTCTGGACCCTTGAACCGCGTCTTATGTTATAATTTGTGAATTTCGAAATCGGTTTCGATTTGGTATGTTTGAGAACTTCATATAATTTTGCTACAACAAGACTTGAGAGCCTTAAAATTTGATGGTGAGATAGCATATATATTCTAGCATTTTTTGTAGGCTTCGTCACTGAGAACAGAGGTTCAGCTTGCCTGCCCCAACGCGATGAAAACAAAAGATGTAGGTGTTACAACAATACCTTGATTTTATCTAGAGAGATCCTTATACAAAATAAAAAAGTCCGATTTTCCGGGTTTTTCGGATTGGACAGGGTGAAGAACATCAAAACTTCTGTGAAGAAGGGCTTTTTATTGAAAATTTGAATTTAATTTTGAACTTAATTTCGTTATCAATAATGTTCTTTTGTTATTTCGTTTTTAAAACAATTTCGGTTAACAATGATTTCGGTTTTGCAATAATTAGTTTTTAATAATATTATCGTTTTTAAAATTAATAGCACAACACGAGGCTTTCAAAAAGTTTTGTCAAATAAGTTCCGTGTCACTCCGGATAACAATATTATACCTGAAAAAACAGAATAGTTATAACATCCACGATTGACGAGAAATATCTCGGACGTCTTTTTGTATCTCGGATAAAACCTGTTCAAATTCGGGACTCGACGTGACATTTAGCACAAGACTTGATAGACCCGTGTCTTCTAATAAACTTGATTCTTCAGCTATTTTGTCTTGTTTATTCATGTGCATACTATTCCATTTTTGTAAGTACTTTGTGGCTAGAAATGTTTTTTGGGAGTTTATTTTTGGTAAAGTCGGTGCGTGCGATATTGTTTTCGAGCGAGTTCTACCATATTGGATTGGTCTATTTTTATCGGTGAAGCTCGTGTAGCGTGTTCCGTCCCCTGTTAAACTTTGTATAGTAAGCGACGGTAAATGTATTGAATTTTGGGTCATACTTCTTGATCTTCTAGCGTATGATTGAGTTATTACTTCTCTGGATGCTGAAACATCTTTTGGATTAATAAAGTTTGGTTCACACTTAACAGAATCAATTGAATGTCGAGTTGACGTATCGGGTGTTACAAAATACTGATCACATGAACGGCGCTTACGGAATTTGGGTAAACTTCGTGCGTCTGTGGCACAATCTTTCGAATTAATACTATTCATGCATGCAGGAAGATTCATTCTGTAATCTGAAAATTTTATGCTGGTGGGGCGACGAATATATCTTAGTTCTCCACATCCGGTTTCCGTCATGCTGGCCAAAACATAACAAATCTAAAGTAACAGGAGAAAATAAAATCTATTTTAATTGCGACGGGCTGACAGCTCGGATATGTAAGTCTGTAAGTCTAAACATAAAAACATATTTTTGTTTCTCAAAGTGTTTAAAACAAATACGGCAAAGTACAACTCGGGTTTTTTTTTAACCTAGGGCTTCTTACATACAGACATTTTCCACCAAATAGCCTCCGTGAAAGTTAAGCATAAAGTTAAATGTTTTGGAAACGAGGTTGTGAAAACAACTCCAATCACCAAGAAGGCTGTTTGTATGAGTTATGAACCATGCAGCATACCAAATACCTCCGAAATCTTAAACAACCAAATAGCACGCTTAGGTCTCGCTTAGTCAAAACTATATTGAAAATTCTGCCCCCCCCCCCTCCCTCCCCTGTTTTTTTAATAACCCTTTTTGGCATGCTGCATGGTTATTATACTTACTGAACTTTAGTATTTATCTATTAGGCGCCTGTATGCCAAATATGTAGGTTCCACATTCCAGATTTTTAGATATTGGCTATTATTCGAAAATACCTAAAAATATCAATGAAATCTTATAATCCGGAAATTATAATAACTTTCTTTGGGACTATTCTTAGGACTTGAGCTTCAGGACAACTTTGTTTCGTCAAGGAAAATCTTTCTAAAAAATTTTGGACACGTGATTAATCCGAATACCTGATTTTTTCGGATTTTGCATGAAAATCTGGTAAAAACGGATTTCAGGCAATTTTTGGCCTTTATTCATTTATGCCAAGTAAACACCAGAAATGTTAAATATTTGGCTGTCAGAAACTTTACACAGAATGCAAAAATTTTGCTATAGAACGTAATTTTAACAGGTAGTGGTATAATAGACAAATTTCAACTTCCGATGACGTCACAAAAGCATTAAGCAAAAATTTATTACTGCCATTTTGTTCCTTTTAATGACGTACTATAACCCTGATCATGATATTTTCGAAATACCCGAACCGAATAGGGCTGAAAATGGAGAAAAAAAAGAAGAAAAAATAGTTCATACACAGCCCTCAACGCGCCCACACCATATTATTTTTTGCCCACGCGCCTTTTTTTTTGACATACTGAAAATTTAACATAATAGACTTGTTTATAAAGGATCATTTTACGGGAAGTGTGTTGTTATTTATTTGTTGTAATTGGTGTTGGAAGAAATGTCTTACGTACTAATTAACCCAGCACGAAGGAAATTTCAGAA
Organism: Hydractinia symbiolongicarpus; assembly: GCF_029227915.1. Lineage (NCBI taxonomy): Eukaryota > Metazoa > Cnidaria > Hydrozoa > Anthoathecata > Hydractiniidae > Hydractinia > Hydractinia symbiolongicarpus. The sequence continues at coordinate 21,427,255 of NC_079878.1, read as the reverse complement.
TATTTTAAAAACTGCACTCCTTTTTATGCATCTTTTATTTCGATACCGCTATTCTGTACATAATGGCTGCCAAGTTTGTGCCGAAAGGCGCAAGAAGTAGCAAAGGAGGAAATATATACGACATATACGATGGCCCGCATCTGAGAGCTGAGCATATTGCAATAGCCAGGAGACCTAACATATTTTTTTTTTACCACTAGGGAATCGAAATAGTTAAGGTGGGGGAAATTACGCTTGGTCTCAAACAGTTTTTCTGCGGTCAGAATACTGCCCGCGCTTGTTGATTGGTTAATTCTATTGTTCTTTGCTTATGTGATCAATATCTGAAAGGCCTTTGTTTTGAGCTCGAATGACCTCACTCACCCGAACAAATATAATTAATTCTTGTATTATTTAAGAGAGTATCACGTGACCACGCTGACTTTGTGTACATTGGTTGGACGTAATTTAGGGTTTGGTGTGAGGTGGATTTGAATTTTAGGGATTTGCTTTGACAATTTTTTGCGTCTAATTATTGCAAGGATTCTCTTACACAACACAATCATTTTCATGTCTTGCCATAGCGATTAATTAAATTTTGTTTCATGCAGTACATCCTTAAGAACATTATGCATAATTTGCGATGTGAAAGAATTTGTTTATAACAATTGCTTTTTGCGCTTTTTATGCTTACGGTTATAGCACCCTAGAATTGGCAGCCATTTTTAATCTCACTGCAAGATTGCATAGCTCCAATTCTTGTGTCCTAAAGCCAATTGTATTAAGGACCTAATAAATTACCCTACAATATTATAAAGATTATTACACATAATTCAATACAACCATGCTCATTGTAAAAAGTGTTTCTACATTGTTTTTCAATGCTATACAACACGCTGATCACCCTTATCAAACTTTAAACTATCCGCTAAACTACTAATTATTACGTGTGTGAAATCTTGTGATATATCGAGAGGTTGATGATACACCCAACCTCGTCCCCAGGGATATTCTACGGCTATGATACTCTAACGGAATGGTCTTATTACGGAGCCGCACCATAAGAATATCACAGCCGTAGAAAAGTCCTAGGGACGAGGTTGATGATATACCATAATTTAAAACAAACACAAGGACCGGCAAATTGAAAACCTAGTCATACACTTTTAGAAGGAGTGTAGGTAAAGAAGCCTTGTCATATGATTAGGCATTCTTGGCCCCAGAGCTCCTGGGGAAGAAAATGATGGTTAGGCCTTTATGTTTGACCGTTATTTGGCTACGATTTGTACACAATACATCAACCTCGTTCCTAGGATCTCTTGCCTTTTTTATATTCCGTGCAATGAAGAACGCAACTTTTTTCTAACATGTATGCATTTATAACTGTTTTAAAATGCTACTTATATTTCTATGCTGCAGAATTATTGGAGAATGTTAATAGGGTACAATCTCGTTGAAAGTTACAACAATTCCGCATGCTGGATTATTGAACCCATTTTCAAACCATACCAAATAGACAGGTTTACTGGCAGGAATAGTATAGATGGGGAATAATAAAGTAAATGCAGGTATAGTTACATGTCAAATATAGCATTTTTGAGTATGAAAAGGATACCTGTCTCTCTTCCCTGCTTTCGCTATTATCCTATTTTTTGAGCTTTTGCATTAAAAATATCAAAAAGGAAAAAATGATGTTTTTAGTTCACACCTGACTAAATTATGTAGCTTGATCACATTTTGTGTTCGGAAGTTTAATTTTAATGGTGCGGTTCAGAAAAAACCTAGCAACGATAGAAAATCGTATTATAAAAACAAATAGAAGCTGCGTCAGAGAAAACATGGTCAATAATTTTTTTTTTTGAAACGCTGTTACTCATAAAGTAAACCACGGTTAACAGTGATAAATTACACCGTTTCTAGGGTTTGAAATTTTGCCAAAAATAACACATTGTTTGTTTATTTAGTGAAAATTTTTTAGCCTTTTTAAAGTAAACAACTTAGCTAAAAAATAAGTCCAGAGCTACTGTTTTTTTTTTGCCACACCTTCACAATATTCGCCAGCTTAAAAAATTGATGAAATTGTAATTTGGTTACATGCACAGTTTACCCAAAAACCATTCTTTTCCTCATTAACAACTCAGCACAACCAACACCACTGTTTTTCGCATAAGTAGCATATGTATATTTTAGGTCGCATTGTATTTTCGTTTTTTCACTGTAAACTCTCTAGGTTCCAGCACTTTTATCACAACTTCTACACTTCAGGAGTGACCCGTTTAAGGAAAATGAGCTTCAAAATTTCCCAAGAAAATATACGATATTTTACCATCTACCATAAATCTTCAAATAGCCTCGCCGTCAATATCGCATGATTTCTGTTTCTTACCTTGAAATGGCTGTTAGACATTCAAAGGGATGTCCAAAAGCGGGAATTGACTTTAAACCTTAAAGGGTCGTAGCCTAAAGACGCAGCGGTACCATACCTCCAAAAATCGTTTTCGTCGATCATATTTGATATGGGACGAACTTGTGCAGAGAATGCGTTTTTATCTAATCCCAGGAGGCTAAAATCATAGAATCCTTCACCTACCACAATTGCCCGACTATACAGCTGCCACAGGTCTCCACAAGGTTAAGTTAACCGTCAACAGGATATTCCTGAGAACTTCAAAACAGGTTGTAGAGACAAGGGTCACAGAAGAAAAGCATAAAATTTCCGCTCAGACAAAGAGAAAAATTGAAATATGAAAGTCAAAAATTGTGCTATTACAAAAATATTGGCAACTCACTACACAACTAAAAGTTAAATTAATTAGCTCAACCTCGTTTCCAGGGCTTATGTTTTTTTGGAATTGAGGAATTGAGGTCAATAAGTGATAGCGGCCCTAACATCATGCAAAAAACTTGGAGACGAGTTTTGGAAAAAGCTTCAGCCTCATTTCCAGGGTTCTAATTATCATTATCTATGGTAAAATTTCAACAAGCTTTACAACACTTGAATTTACTAATACTTAAAAAAACGAGAAAGAAAACCTGGTGACTTTTTTGAGACGGATTTTAATTCTTAGTGCTAAATAGAATCCTAGGTGCGATGTTAAAAAAAAGAAACAAAAAAAAAAAAAGAAAAGAAAAGAAAAAAACGAGTATAACTGAATATTTATGTGAGAATTTACCTTTTTATATATATTAGCCTTGGGAATCAATCCAGCTGATACAGTTTCGAAGTTATTCACTGTATGTTAAAAAATCTTCTGTGTGCGTAAATGAAAAAAAATTGTTTTTAATTTTCATTATTTAATTAACAAATAGATATACATCAATCAATTATCTCATGTTACATAAACATAAACATGTCCATTCAATGTTAAACATGTGTTCACACTGTACAAAATGCAACCACGTTTTTGATCTAAGGTACGCCCTATCGGCTGTGACAATCAGGTAACAATTCTTGGTCACTGAAGATAAAGGGTTTAATATGCATAAAATATTTTTTTTTTAATTTAAATTCTTTTTCTTTTCTGTTGGTAAAATTCATAAAAGGTAAACCATGCCTTAAATATTGGAGATTATTTTTTAATTTATCGTATTACTTGGCATGTTTTACGTCATATAAATGATGAGTCAGAATCGTGCTGACAATCTCTTTTCCAGGATCATGTATCATTTTCATGGGACGACGAGACGAGTCGTTATAACATAATGTTTCAACCTCCACAATAGTGGATAAAATTAACAAAGCGCGTACCGTATTTCTACTAATAAGACACCCCAACCTGGACTCCGGGCTCTTGTCTCTCTTTTATTAGGGGACGCCGTCCCTTATATCAAAAGAGAAAAAAAAGCTTACCCCACTTCTAAATGTAACCCCCTCATAATGATCTGTCTAATAAAACAACCCCTCAAATACTAGGTCTTTTCAATTTTAGACCCCTATCAAGATTAGGCCAAATTAGTAGTAGAACCGTCTTATATTAGAAATATAATAAAAATATAATTTAACTTAAGTGAAAGAGCTATTCTGCCTACAATACGATAAATTACAGAATTGTTGGCCCAATAAAATAAAGTCTTTTTCAATTCTTAATTCTACTATGAGAAACGCTCTTTAATTTTTTTCATTCTGCATAATTCTCATAACTTGGCGTTCTTGGTTGCCAATATGCAGACACAGGTCAACAAGTCCCATTTCTTGATGGATTTTATTATTTTGGGAAAGTCTATCAAAGCAATTTATTGTAGATTGCTTTAAATACTGTGCACTGACACTACCGGATGATGGCACATATATGATAAAATCCACTGCTTTAAGCTCGGCCAACCATACGAGCAGGGTACAGCGAAACTCAAGGAGCACCTAGAAATTCTAGAGGAAATTAACCTTGGCAATCCTTTTCGATCACTGATAACGTGGGCGCCCCAAACTTTGCGCCAGAAGAACTGAAAATTAACGTGGATTCGTAAATTGACTCAGACATCGATGTTGAGTAAAAAAATTTATATAGAATGAAAGCAAAAGAAAAAGAGTTTTATTTAATTTAAGAAATGGAATGTCATTTTCCCTCTTAAACCTTATCTTAGGAATATTAGAAAACCTCTTATACTAGCCTCCTCCTCTCAGAGGTGTTTTCAAGTAAGAGAAACAAGACATGTGCATCTAATGACCATCGTAGTAAACCACTACCTTGTGATCGAAGAAAGCACGAAATACTCGAAGCACGTGCGACGGGAGAGCTAACAACCAGTTTTTTACATGCACATTTTGTATTTTATAAGCAACCAAAATGAATAACTAGTACAAATTTTCTTAATTTCTGAGGTCATTTCACCAAAGGTTTCTTAGCAAGTTTCTTAAGAGAGATATCTATATTATAATACCCGTATACGTTTGTCCGTCCGCCTGCCTGCCACGCAAAATGGTAGCTTAGCTGTACAAGTAGTGAGACGCACGCAATATGCGGTATAACAAAGACGGGCGAACCCGTGGATTTTTCCACGGGCTAACGATTTTTAATCAAAATCATGATCTTGACGCAACAAAGAGACTTTCATCAACATGTAAATCAAGAAAAGATGAAATAATGCTTTACTCGCCTTTTATATCATCTAAAATGTTCCTTTTAAATTATTATTTTTTAGAAATGTCTTCAGATAACCTACTCGATATTCGCCCAATTTCTTGTTATACCAGGCAATATTAACCTGAATGCCATTCGAATGCGTGAAAAAGGTTTCTTACTTAAAAATTTCTAAATATTAACCTGAATGTCATTCGAATGCGTGAAAAAGGTTTCTTACTTAAAAATTACGTAAAAGTTTCTTATTATTTTGGAAGTCAGTTTCTTTCGTTTCGTATTTTGTATGTTTAAAACAGAATCGCTAGATAATAATAGCGATGCTCGGAATATATAGAGCGCAATAATTGGATGAACAATTATTGCGCTCCATATATTCCTATTCTGTACCTATTCTATATATTCCTCTATATATTTCTGCGATTTTTTTACAGGCTTCCGACTAGTACAATGAAATTACTTAAATAAATCGCATATTCAGCATATTGCTATGGTGATAAACCGTAACATTCGAAAAGAGACACCTGTAGACCCACTGAGTTCGAATACATAGTCTTATTTATTTTCTTATTCAGCATAATGCAAAAACATGCCTAAAATGAGACGTTCGAATGCATCAGAAAAAGTCGAATTCCTCTCCAGGCTTGTACGGTAAAAATCCGGCTTAATAAAAGAAAAGTCTCGGGACGAGGGAGGCGGTAAACACTTCTGTTTAACGCGCACATGTCGCATGGGTAAGGTATGGTTGAACTCACCGAAATTTTTGGTGAATGCTCCTTTCCTGATGAAGATGGAGAAGGAAACGTTTTATGAAGATACTCATAATGTTTTACACAAATTTCAAAAAGAAGAACTTTTATGCGATGTGACATTAAAAGGATATGACGACGAAGAAAGGTTTCCTGCTCATAGGGTTGTATTAGCTGCTAAAAGTTCCTTCTTTAAGGCTATGTTTACATCAGACATGAAAGAAAATCAAAGCAGCGAAGTGTTCCTAGAAAGCATTGATGTGAATGTATTGAGAAAGATTATACAATATTGTTATACCGGAGAGATCACCCTCTCCCCCTGCGATGTCGAAGCAATACTTGCGGCAGCTCACATGCTCGGAATTTACCCGATACAAAAAGAATGTTTCGTTTTTCTTCGTAACAATATCGATACTAGTAACAGTTATGGTGTAGCTTATTTAGCAGACAAATATGGATGTGATGAATTGAGAAAAATAGCAGAAGATTACAGGTTGCGAAACTTTCGTGTCATTATGACTTCTCCCGACTTTCAGCAGTTATCATTTGATCATTTAGTAGGCTTGATATCACACAATAACTTAAATGTCCTCTGCGAGGGAGAGGTGTACGAGGCCGTGTTGAAGTGGGTAAAACACGATCCGAAAACGAGAAAAGAATTCCTAAAAGACTTACTATCCCATATACGATTTCCCATGCTAACCAGAAAATTCTTGATTGATAATGTTACAAAGGAGGAGTTGATTATAACCGATTCAGGTTGCCGAGAATATCTATACAACGCACTGGATTATCATCTAGTGCCAGAAAGAAGATCAGTAACAAACCACGTGTGCTGTGCACCCAGGGCCAGCTTTTCAAGTGCTATATATGTAATAGGTGGAGAAAGTATGTTGCATTTTTATAAAAATGTCTACGACAACCAACCTCGTCCCCAGGGATTTTCTACGCTTATAATATTGTCCGTCTCGTCAGAATATCATAGGCGTAGAAAAGCCTTGGGGAAAAGGTTGTCACAACGTATCATTACAGATTCCATACGAATTTTCTTGTAAGTTTTGCACGATTTTCTTATATCCTTTTAGTCTCAAAAAACTCGCAGTAACTCCTATTTCATTTGAACATTTACTTACACGTCACTTAAAATCAAATTTTATTGTTAAAATATGACGGCAATAATATATGGAGATGGAGACAGTGTCATAGCATCGTTTGAACAAGCAAAAGGCGATTGTTTAATAGCGTCCTTTGAAAAACGAATAGGCGGGCACTCACGGACATATTTACGAAGCTGGGGGTGACCTTTAAACTTCCCTATAAAAATTGGCACCAGCCTCGTTATATCCTATTGAAATCGATCTTGGAGTATTCAGTTTCTGTTTTTGAAGAAACATCCTAATATTAAAAATGCTACAGACCCAAAAAGCAAGGTTGCATTGGCCAAAGCTTTGTCCTTAATCTTCGTCATGGCCTAATCTTTAGACGCTAGTGTATTTTTGCTGCAGTACAGTAAATAAATTTTTTGTGTTAGTCAGCCATAATTATAACTAAAATCTTTTGGTTATTTTCTGTTTGTCACGGGAATTAAAAATAGATATGATAAAATTAACCTTGGTTTTACAACATCACCTTTAGATCGAACTGGTTCACTGGATACAGTTGAAATGCTCGAGTTGACGACGAAAGCATGGCATGAATGTGCACCACTGAATATGTCAAGAAAATATCCAGCAGTTGTTCTTCTAAACGGTTCCATATTTTGCATAGGTGGCATTGGCAGTGGCGGTCATGACTTAATGTGCGTTGAACAATATGAACAAGCGCAGGACAAATGGTCATCCGTGGCATCGTTAACAACTTGCAAAGGTAAAAAAATATTCTTGGAGTAGTTGAATAAAAGGTTTCATAAGTACTGAGTTTTAATGATCTTAAAGTATGTCGTTTTGTTTTGGTGAAAATACTTACAAGCATTTGCCTTTTAATATCAAAAAACCTTTTCTTAATCCAACGTCCACAGAACTTGATACGCCTATAAATAGAGCTGTTTCGTAAGAATATAGACCTAGAAGAGCTCTGAGGACAAGGTGCCATTAATCTTAATTTTTTTTATGGCCTTATAATTTTTCAAGTTTTTAGAAAGTTTTAAAACTGAATACAAAAATGCATTTGCTGAAAAAGTTCATTTAAAGAAAAGATATTAAAAACGACTTTTACATTTTAGGGGCGCTATCTGCTGTGGTGTTAGATGGGTGGTTGTACGCCATTGGCGGTTCTTGTGGTGGTTCATCTTTAAAATGTGTTGAACGATACGATCCAGTGAAGGATGAGTGGTCGGCCGTTCAACAGATGAAATTTCCCAGAAGTCATTTCGGTGGCGGCGTATTAAACAACAAAATCTATGCCATCGGTGGCTATTGCAGCATTGGTGATGTTGCGCATTGCGAGATATATGATCCACTGACAAACAAATGGCAGGATTTAGCAGATTTGAATAAATCTCGCATGGATCACGGTGTTATAGTATGCGGAGAGAAAATATTCGTCGTTGGAGGCCACAACAGTGGTGGAATTTTAGATTGTATTGAAAAATACAACAAAGCACTGAACATGTGGTTGATTATAAAACACACTCTAGACCCGAGAACTGGCGCTAGCGTTTTATTGGCTAATAACGAACAAGAGGATCATTGGCTATATATCATTGGTGGAATAGGGGCAAGTCATTGTTACCATAACAGTGTAAAGAAGGTTAACTTGAAGTCTATTGACTATTCTATAACATGTGGTAAGCCAATGAATGAACCAAGGGCGTATGGTGCTGCAATAGCTTTCTGAGAAAAATAGTTAAATTGTTGAATTCAATCGATGGCAGTTTCACCGGCTACCGAAATCGAAATTGACATTCAATTAACAGGACGAATAATTAGTTATTTTAAACTCAATTTATCCAATAACTATTTACAACAATTCAATGTACATTATAACAAGTCTTTATAAATAATTCAAATTAATTCTTTCATTTTCGGTCATTTCTAATACTCTAATACTAACGCCATATCCGCCCTAGTCTCTTCATTGGCGTCAATAATAAACTATAAAAAAGAAAAAAAAAAACTTTTTCAGTTTAGTTTCGCAAAGTTCTCATCGAGTAATTTAGAAGGGTTAATTGAAGCTAATAAATGTAAATTTCCTCACAGCAAAATGACGAGCAAATATGATCATATTGAAGTACAACTATATGAATGTATCACAACATATGATCGCACGTAGTGTAGTGGGTTCGTCTGCGGCTCCCAGTTCTGGGGACCGCGGATCGATTCCCGCTCACTTACAGGCAGTATGCTAGTGATGAACAAAGTAGTACTTCCTCAATACACAATCAGTATGTTAGTGATGCATAAAGTAGTTCAACTTCAGAAACAGAAATTACTGGAAATGACAGAGCAAAACTTACTCGAGAAAACTCATGACAAAACAAAACTTACTCAAAAAAACTCATGACGTAACCTTTTTGATCAGCTAAACAAACAAACAAAAAAATTCAAAATACGGTTTGTACACTCTTAAAATGAAAACAAAACTGAAAACCCAGGATTTCTTTTTTCAAAATAAAATTGCACGACATTTGCTTAAATACTTTTTTATGTTTAAAACATGTTTTTAATAGTATGCTTAGTGTTTAGCCCTTACTGCTCACTTTTGTGGATTTAGAAGATTTCGCAGACGTAAAAAAAACATTTGAAGATTTTTTTACTCAGGAGAATTAACCCTATTCGGTTGCGCGCCGGGAGGGGGAGGGGGTAGATTTTAAATAGAATGTTAAAATTTGCTCTACAACTTAAGTAATTGAATTTTAGGCAGATAGTTTGAACAAATTTTAGGTTTTTGATGACGTCATAGAAAATGTGCTGACGCAAGCAAACATTTATTGCTTGCGTCAGCACATTTTGTGACGTACTATAGATGTGCATAGTTTGATTCAAGAACTTTTGAACAAGCCTATGAAAAGTTATTAAAGGGGCCGGTCATAATATGTTCGGAAAACCCCGGACCGAATAAGGCTAAGGATAATTTTTTTAAGAAGTTTAAGGAGGTTTCAAGGAGTGGGAATCCACAAAACAAATAACACAAAATAATGACTTCGTAATTAATGTGCTGATTATTTATGTATGTCTAAAAATGTTATAAAGCATCAAAACAAAACCAGTGTAGCTAGCATTATTCTACTGCTTGGTACTTTCCAAGAAACGAAAAAAAACACCATCTTACCTCTTGCTTTTTCGTCATTACTCGAGCTACCATGTTCCATGAAGGAATCTGAATCGTTCTGCAAAATAAACAAATTTAAGGGTTGCTACAAACATTTGAGAGAAGCCGATAAAGGAGGGGCGGAGGGGCATAAAGCACTCGCGGCCCATAAAACCGGAACTAGTAATGCTTGGCATAATGGTAGAGTCTTAATACAAACTGATTGCAGATGGAGAATTTAATGACGCCATTGGAAAATTTAGAAATAAATTTAAATTTCTTAAACCTCACTGAAGATCCAGCCTTAATTCTTAGTTCAAAAAAATTTTGGTAATTACGACATTGAGATCAAACATTTGATAGTCTGCAACTAATTTGACGTTAACACATAACGACCGTTATTCCGTCCTTTTTCGAACAACTGTCGTTCCGTCATATTTCGTGTCGAACGTGTGTTTTAATTAAACGATTTGATAGATTTTTCTCTTAATTTAATTTTCCTTGATCTGCTGCCACACATGACATAATGTTGCAGGCAGGTAGCTTGGTAATGGAGCTATTTGTGAAGCATCACTTTGCGTAAGCAGATTTTGTTTCTTACTTAGACTACAGGTTGTTCTTATAAAGGAGTTTTTGCGGAACTTAACTTTTATTTTATAATTTTTCTTTGGCTGATCATTAAAAAATGCAATTTTTCTCAAATTAGTTTTGTATTTTCTTCACAACAATTTTCAATCGTGACTGGGTTGCCACTTTATTTGAGAAGATTTGAAGACTTTTGATTAGAATTTTCATGCTTTTTAAGGAAGACGACGGTATTTTTCTTTGAAAAAAAAAAAAAGAACATTTTCATATTTTCCAAAAAATCTAGAATAATTGAAAATATTCTAAGGTAACGAGGCTACGAGTGAACAAATTATTTCTATAACCATGTAGCATTTCTATAACCATGTAGCATTTCCATGTATTTTGAAAATAAAAGGATGTGACCACTATATTTTTGTAAAAGAAAATTAAGGAGAAAATTGAGAAGAAAGTTGTTGAAAAACCTACAATAGAAAATCTACTTTTTCAAAATTAAGGATAATGGAGGAGTTTTGAGGAGGGGTGGCAACCCTGGGTGAAAAGATGTTCCGCTGAAATGTTTTATTTGGGCCTCTCACTCGCGAGAACTTCTTCCCTGAAGGCATAAAACATATGTAAATTTCCTAAAAAACAACAAACAAACGAAGCATAACGATGGATACTTACAGAACTGTCCGACATCTTCCTCTTTCTACTCTTCATGTCACCCTGTGAATACACTCTCTAAATAAAGACATGACGTCAATAGAACGTTTAGTCTACTTTGCTTCGTCCACAAAGGAACTATGCACGAAAAAAGTCTTTATTTCTAATCGCTAGACAACAAAACTACCTCCTCAATAATACCTAAAAACGTAATTCAGGACATACTGTCGCAGCTTTCGTTACTTGCAAAACAAATTTTCGCAGAAACCCGGTTAGGATTTCATAAACTAAGAAATCACTCTCCTCCTCATGTTCTATTTAGCATCCGCAACAACTAAACTACATACCTTGTGTGCTTTCTGCTCAGGAGATACGCTCGTTAATTCTGCTAATAAAATCAAGTTGGACTAACAAAAATACTGTACTGGCTTATACATAGTAAACTAACATGGAAATCCCAAGCTCAGGCTAAATAATTCTCGATTTAATTGTGCCACTAATCGCTCTGCACTGCACTCTCGCTACAACGCTCCGTTCTCTTTCAGTTAACTGTTTTAATCGGCTAAGCACCAATGAGAGAGAATTCAGGTGCTATTTAAAACGAACGGTAAAAAATCATCGGAGAAAATTTCCGTCGTCGTCGGCAGCAAATTACCTTGCCACTAATCTCAGTGAAGATTTTCCAAAATAAATGATTTTTTGCGACCAACTTAATCCCTGACAAATTTTCCGCTGATTTATTCCCTTTATAAGGTAACACAAACTTAACACAAACTTAACACAAACCCAAAATTAGACTAATAATTCTCACTGAAATTTTTAAGCTGACTTAATTCCTACATTATAACTAGAATTTTAAACTTTTTACTTACAATGCAACTTCTGCTCTTCATCTGAGAGCACAAAGTCAATTTTATCTTTAGCCAAGCGTTCGATGTAAAAAAGAAACAAACACGGTGAAGTGCTCAGTTGTTCGTTGTATTTTGAGAACTGCAACTTCGAAGCATTGGCCCATTCTTTTTTATCTTGTATCAAAACGTTGTGTCAAGAAAAATAGAGACAAAAGTAATGACAGTCTCCTGCTTGTAGATGGAAAAATATCTCTTGTACATTTCTCTTAAGTCTAACGAGGATCAGTTAAATTCTGTGGGAAAAACAAAACAAAAATCCAGTCTAGTGGTGTCATTCAGCCTGAGAATCGGACCTACGCCCTCAGTGACTGTCTAGTTATGCTGTTCATATGGATATCTTAAATCTCTAGTAAAATAAAAGATATATAAAAAGAAAGAACGGGCACAGCACTGAACACATGAATCAGAAAGAGACCTTCGACACTACAATAATGAAAGGATACAAGGGTACACAACGAGGTCGTCTGTTCGTATTGGATCGATATTATTTTCGTTCTGTAAAACATATTTTATCACTCTCTGAAAAATCAACAAAAAATCAACATGGTGATAGCAGGAAATCAACAAGGATAATAATATTTACGGTCAGGTCAAGCATGATTCACAAATGCTTTGTAATGGTCGAAGTGCGATGTCACCGATTTTGTTGATGCTTTTGTTGTTGTTGTAAGCACTTTAACGGGCTCAGGGTAAGTTCAATCACTGTTGTAAAATCGTACTTACCATATTATTTATCTATTTATTTCAAATACAAACTGCAATAGAAACCAACAAGACTTGAAATACGCACATGTTTTTGTCAAAAAACAATACATTTTTTTACTTTAGTCTCAGTTGCTCAGGGCTAAGTTACCAAGCGTAAGAACCTAGCTTGACACTTTAATATTCTGATATCATTAAAAAAAGATTTAATATGTCTTGTTGTTTCACTATAAGGTTTTAACATTTGTTGGCAGTTGTTTATTAGTTGCTTAAGTTTTCTCAGCCTCTGCTCTTAGTTCTTAACAAATTAAAAACTTGTGAAAAAAGAACATGTGTTCCTACCTCAATATCATACTGTACTTTCGCTTGCTTCCAAAAGCCATTACTACGGTAAAAAGAAGAGAAACATGTGTTATTGAAATGATTGAATTGCCATGAGAACTAACATTCTTTTCTTTTGTTTACCAGTGAATTTAGATCTACTTAGTCTGTCTGTGTTGGTTCTTGACGTACCTTGAATGATTGATTTCGGTCAAACCCTTATAGACAAACCCTAAGAAGAGTCCTCTTTTCAGCTTGTGTGAAACACCTATGTGATTTATATTGAAAAATCACCTAATCTCTTGTCCAAATAAAAACGCCCTGGGTGTACGTTTCTGAGAAATTTATTGTGACAAAAATAAGTCACTTACTCAAACTTTTTCTTTTCACTTAGTTCGTGTTCATTTCGATATCTCAACTTCACTTTGTACACAGTATTTCCCATTGTTACCAACCTCACATCTGGCTTAGGTAGTTTGAAATCAGCAAGAGTACAACTCATTTTGTGTATGCTTGTCAAGCTTGCAGATATAAAAATACATTATTCAGTACCCTACCACATATTAAAAACCAAATACCCTATTTATGGCGATCCTAACGGCCACGTAGAAAGAAAAAAAAGAAACAATACTAAAAAACATCAAGGAAAAAATATTTTGCATGTATTTTTATTGTTTTAATGAAGAAGATTGGTAGTCTAAAACTGCCCCAATTTTTCTGTTTTAACAATTCTTTACATGCTTATAACATATTCGGAAAATTTGAGGGGATATATAGTTTTAAAGTGGAATAAGAAATTGGGCAAAAAAGTGTAGCGTAACAAGGACTAGTTACATCACCATACTGACGATAGCAGTACAGAACAGAATGTTTTGCAGTGAGCAGAATAAACCAATCAGTTCAGATTGGTAAAATTCTACTAAAAATGTAACATATAGGAAATACGAAAGTGCTTATGAAATCTTAAAACCACTTTTAATGTCAACACAGTTGCTCAAATAATACGTTTGTATGAAAAAAATAAGCAAAAGAATTCAGACGAATCGCAATCACAAACAGAACTTAAGAGCAGGTGAAATAATTTGTCTGTTCAATATTCATATTATTGTAGAAAGTTTATCATTTCTTAAACATGATACTTTAGTAGGCAATGTTTCGGGAGATCAGATAATGGGAGAAGGATCTCCTGACACATCGGCTACCAAACTATTATGTTCAAGAAATGATAAACTTTCTACAATAATATGAAATAAATTTACTTCCTGAAAATTGTCAAGTTAACAGAAACAAACAAACTCAGCAAATAAAACGAAACAACATGTATAACACAATTGAAACTAAACCTTAAAAGAAAGTCGACATAATGATTTTGTATAAACTTTACAGATGTTTAAGAAATTATATCATGGAAGAACAGATAACATACAAAGTAAACAGTTCTTCAACCCATGGAAATATTTATCTCAATCATGTGAAGTACTCTCATTAATGCTAGAGCAAGCCAACTTTGAATCGTCATCCATTTTTGAATCGTCTAGATCATCATCCTCAGCTGTCATGTCGAATACACGAACACGTCGGCCACTTAGTGAAACAATGCATGAGACTTCTCGCGAGTAACCGTTCACTATGATAGACTTTCCACGGAAAGCTTCCATTATACGTTGTTCAGCAAACATACTTGAAATATCAGTAGTAGAATCCACACCTTCATCAAGTATACCTTTTATCATGTTAGGTACGGTTGCTGCGAATGGTACTGTCAAAATATCTTGAAGCGGCAACTGACCAAATATGGTAACAACACGATCATCTGATTTATCTTCCTCTTCAAACAATAAAGTCATGATATCATCGTTGTAAAATTTAACATCACGTACGGTATATTGGTATCTTTCAATTTCAGTGGATGTGTTAAAACTACTTTCTTTTGTGAGTGAAACGAACAAAGAAGCTACATTAATTCTACCTTCATTAGATATATCAAAAAGAAACATTTTATCTGTGTCACATGAACATGGTAACACAGTAAGCAACATACTTGATTTCCTGTCTTTAAATGAAAACTTTGAGCAACAGCTTTCATTATGATTATCAGCTTGCATGAATAAATTGCATGATAAAGACACACTTAATGATTCGGAAAGTGCGTTGTTGACTGATTCAAATATAGCATTAATTTCATTTTTAAAGCATGAAAACAATTCTGCTAAAGTTAAAGTATAATCAGGTGTTATAATCAGAGAACTATTCTTGAGGGACTCACTATTTTGGACAAAATTATACCAGTCGCTGTCATAGTTTCTACTTTTCACTAGCTTTCCACTTTCGAAATACTGGCTCACTCTCTCCAAATCGTAACCAGTACCCATGCTCTCATCAACTTTCACCAATCGATGCTCCAGGAAATCCAACATGATGTCGTAATCTTGGTTTGATAGCTGTTTATAAGTAGCATGTGTACTCTCACTGCTTTCTTGAATGACGAGGTTTGCCAACCAGTTGAAGAAAATTTTAAAGTTGTTCATATCATCAGATATAACCATCAAAAACTCATGTGTTTTCATAATAAACTGAGTCAGGTAAATGAGACATTGCTGAACGGTAGTTGCTGACAATCCTAATATTCCAAACTTCTCAAACCATTTTGACATACCTTGGAGCTCTGTTAAGTGGAACAACAAGTGTTGAGTCAAAAGTTCCAATTCATCTTTTATGTTGTTATGTAAACTGGAATAACCTGATTGAACACTTTGAGCAATTTGTTTTAACCCTTTCGTTGTTAAATGCTGTGTTAGAAACGTTTGTAGTTCAGGGCTAGCAATCCCAGTTGCATATGCAATGGTAAATTCGGTAGCAACATTGCTTCCATTAGGGGACACTAAATTGTCCAATTTCTCCAGCTTAGAGTTAATTTTCATTCGGATGTCTTCAGATGCGTCACGCATTTGTTTCAACAGATTTTCACAGAGATATATAAGATTCATAACCTTTGTGAACATCACTGAAAACTTCAATAATTCTGCTCCTCTTACACCTAAAAGCTGTGATTCAAAACAATATAAATAAATATATTCTGCAGAGTTGTCCGAACTATCAAGCACACCTTTCAAAATAATCGAGACATTGCCAGTTTCCAAAGATAAATTACTCGTGACAACAGACATACTTTTGTACGGTAACGGATATTTCTCAGATGTTAATTTTAACAACAAAAATGTTCCATTAACATACAAGTGCAAACCACCATCTGCATTTCCAATACTCAAAACAGAATATTGTTTATCACACGTTAGTATTTCAAACTTTTGAAACTTGTTCTTTAAATCTTCTTTGTCGATATCAGGAAGAAATTCATCACTGCAGTCCTTATAAACCATGCTTAATCCATCCTTTTTTTGGACACTCCACTGTAGAGATGTTATTTTAGATTCACAGTTAATGGTATAAATGACTGTTGCCTTTTCAATCTCAATTAACAACACACAACCACTTTCGTAACCAACTGCCAAAATTTTACCGTTATATTTCCAAGCCAAACATGTTGCATGGGAATCTTTTGAAGGTATAACCCATACCTTTTGCCAATACAACCGATGCAGACGTACTTCACCATTGCTTGTTATAACAGCTATCAAGTCTCTTAAAGGACTCCATTCCGCCATAACAATACGGCTAGCACAAGGTTTATCACATACTTGTCGAAACGCATTCTTGTTACATGTCATTATGAAGAAAAGCACCTAAACCCATGTAAAAAAAATGCAGAATTTGTTATAATAATAATCCTAGTGTTATTTCTTTCATTGCTGTATTTGACTCTACTGATTTTACCATATTTAAATGTAGATTAGCTATTTTATTTACAACATCCCCAGCTATTATATAGACATACTTTGCTCAAAAACTTCAACAAGCATAGCGCCTCAATTAAGCAGATAACATTTTATGCAGGTATCTATGTCACTAAAGCCTAGCTGCATTTAAAAGTTTGTTTATCATAATTCTGACCATTATTACAAAAATTTTTTGACTTTTCTTTTTTTACTTTTCCTCCGTGGAAAACATGAAAGAAATTTAATATTGCATTAACCAATCTACATTCCTTCAATAATTTGTTGTTTGCTGTAGTTCAAAAAACAAGATATGGTCACTTGGCAAACTAAAACATTTTTGGCTAGACTTTTAAACACGAAAAACAAAGTTTCAAATATTTAAATATTTAACAGGTCAGGACAAGGTTTATGCCTTAATTATTTTCCCCTGCTATTTTTTAGGATCAACTGCACCCAAGGGAGAATTAACATCAAAATACAACTTTGGCAAACAACTAACCAATATTTTAGAAATAGCCCAAAATTGTGTATCACAGTTTGCAAATCGAAATGCCGTCTTTGTGAATTATTCAACAAAGAAAACATTAGAATTGCAAATTCCAGGTTTTCTTCTCTCCAGTAAGCAATTTTGTGCGAACCGAATTTACATTTCTAATTCGAACTCTTTGTTATAAATCTGTTAAATAAATTTTGTGTTTGTAAAACTTAGGATATCTAATTTATTTATATTTTGTATTTGATGTATTTGAAATATTGTGAGATGACTTACTTACTTATGGTTTACACGGAGCAATACAAGTTACAGTTATTAAGAAATAATAAGTAAATTATTTTTAACAACCCGCACAACACTGTCTTGGAAAGAAACAAGACATTATTTGCTTATAATTTTAACAAAAACAAAAATATTAAGCTGAAATAGGAACAGTTAAAAAATTATTTCAATTATTTCAAAGCATCTTAAATTTGACATTTGACATTTTATTCTATATTCCTTTCCTCAACAAGAAGGGTAAAGCTCTTAGCAGGCCCAGGAAAAGCTTGATTTAAATTAGAAAGAAATACAACAAAAATAAATCGACATTAATTACAACATGAACTCTTACTACAAAACTTGATATATATCAATACATCATATATATATATATAATATGTATATATATTTCAAAATGGTTCTGATGTGCTTTCATAAATTTAGTCTTTGCCAGCAAGGACACAAAGAATATATATACTATTCTTTCATGTTTTGTGTATAAAAAAACATTTACCCAAAAGACGTGCCTTTCTAATTCATGTCAGCACTCTAAAGTTTTCTCTCATTTTCTCACTAAATTTACTGGTAAATCATTTTCTTGGAATGTGATATCACAAAACAAATCACACACGAAAGACAAGTTTGCTGACATTAAGCAAGTAAATCGTTAAATAAATTGAAATTAGAAAGGCTGTATTTATATGCATATGATTGAATCATAATGAGAACTTTAGAACTAGTCAGAATAACAAAGATGAAACTGCAAAGACACCACTGGTAAAAAGATGACTTTAGATATGCTTTCTTAAGATTAATGGACAAATTTCAATATCTTTAAAAAAATTAATGTATGGATTCAAAATAAACAGAACATAGCAAATTAAATATCAGTGTAATCAAATTACAAGTTACTAAAGTCAAGATATCTACACAGCCTTGAAATGTTCCTCCAAATCTGTAGTGTGTTTCTTTTAAAAATCACACTTCATAGAGAACACATTATACAGCCAAACTTGTATAAAGCAATAGTGAAAGTTAAATGTTTTTTAAGTGTTACTTTTTAAAAAAAAGAAAGAAAAAGGCAGTCAGGGAACTGATCCAGGTTAATTTAGACATTGGTATATCAATTTTGTCAACATTAAATTTTAGCACCCAAAATAGAGAGAAATTTAAAATAAAATGAGAAATTTCTTGTTTCTTTGGAATTTTTAAGGATTTTACTGATCATAAATTATAAAAAATGTCCCAATGTCCAAAATAATTCCCTAGATTGGCCTCGGACATTGGGAAATTCTAATTAGAGGAAGTCAAAATAGAATTATATTCAATATTGAAAATTTTGGTGAATAGTGTTTCAGGGTGACTGTATTTATTAGCAATATTGAACTTCAATATTGACATAAAGACAATTTAAAGTAAAAATAAAAAAAAATAAAAAAAATTGAAAACAACTAAGACCATAGCTTCACAGTTTGATCCCAACTCCCTGTGGCCAAACAGGAACCATCAGGAGAAAGTTTTAGACAGTTTACTTTGTTCTCATGGGAATACATGGAACCACAATGTGCACTCTTTAGTGTGTCCCATACATGAAATGAATGATCACTGTAGCCAACAAATAACAACCTTCCGTTTAATGAAAAATCCAGGGAACATGCTGGAAAAAGTACACTGTTTCTTTTATATATAGCAATCTCTACGTCCATTCGTAAATCAAAAAGTCTACAAGTCATGTCGTCAGAAACAGAAGCTAGTGCCTCTCCGTTAGGGAAAAACCTAACCTGGTTAACTTCATCTGTATGAGTTAAAAATGATTGCACACAGTTACCTGTGCGCATATCCCATAATCCTAATTGTTTATCTGCAGAACCACTAAGAAAGCAATATCCTGTCGACTTTTGAAAATCAAGACTTCTGACATCTGAGGAATGGCCCTTAAATTCTCTGATCATTTGTGCAGATTCAACATCCCACAGAGCACATGTTGAGTCACTGCTGGCAGTGAGTATCTGATGATCTGAAGTTGTGAACGAACAATCAAGAACGTAACTTTGGTGTTGTGCAACATGCAGACTTTCAATGGTTGTCTGCTTACCTCTGGGAAGTTTATACAAGTCACATTTACTATCTAAACCACCAGCTGCTACAAAATTTTGACTTGGCGAATATGAGACTGCAAAAACCCATGTACAAGGGGTCTGTATTATTTGAACTCTTTCCTTTGCCATAGTATCCCAAATACACAAATGACCACTTTGTAAACTTGTGACTAAGTGTTTTGAGTCGAAGCACCAATCTACAGATAAAACTTTTGACTCTTCATCTAAACTTTTCTTATTTTTTAGAAGAATCTGTGGCACAGATGTTATATGTCCAGTTAAATGAGCTAAATTTCCAGAATCTTTTCTTCCCGGTTGCAAAGTGAGTCTCTCCATGCTACGACTCACCTGTGACATATACCCAGGTGAAAGGGAAGATAAATTGGGTACTGAGTAGTTAGTGTGAATAGGTGGCGGAGAAGGGTGTGCCTTTCCAACAAATAAAGATCTGGTACTATTTGCTGGAGAGCTAGCTGACCCATTTTGTTCCCGTAAAGTTTGTGATTTCAGCTTAACTGAAGGCGATGATTCCAACTCTCGTACAACTATGGCATCAGATGGTAAATCCATGTTTATGTACTAAAAATTATATAAAAAAAACATGCATAGAATTGGCAATAACAGCAGGTATAGGGTAATACATCATTTACATATTTTGAAAACCTATAAATATAACCTATAAATCTATCAAACAATATTTTATCTTTTTTAAGCTTCTTACAATTGCACAAAAGGGTAGAAAAACAAATTCTTTTACAAACACATACTATTGGTACTGTTAAAAATATTATTTTTTACAGTACCTAAATTGTCTAAAAATAAGACTTAATAAGACTATCTGCTGCCAGAAAATCTTTGATATATTTTTAATTATTATATATATACTGCTTTTTTAAATCAAAACACAACAATTTTAACAATCTTGATCAATAAAAATAATGCAAGACATCTAATATGTATGCATACAACAATTTGACTTCAGAATGCAAATAAGAATGTTTACAAGAATGTTGAGATATAGAAATATGTACAATAGATTGTAAGAATAAACAAGCAGTTTCTTTTCACATATAAATATCTGCAAGTTTGTTATGACATCAAAATTTTTAAAAAATTGCTAAACTCTGATGACGAGTTAAATTTATTAGGTCATGAATTAATAAAAACTATTTTACAAGCCCTATACAAAGTGTCAAGTATCTCAGACACACTAAAAATAATAAAAAATATACTCTGTGGAGGAGAGTCTGTAATAGAATGTTCAATTTTAAGGCCATCTCCACAAGCATTAAGGTGTCATTAGGTGAATAAACTACTAGCTAGCCCAAGGGATATGTTTAAAAAACAGGGCAGGATATAAATTTTTAAAATATGCCAAATGTCTTGACATTCTTTAAATTTATGATATGATTAATTTAAGAGTTGTAAAGTAATTTGGGATTTGGGATTTTAATCTTTTTGAGTTTTTTGTCTAATGTCCATCTCTCAAATGGTGTGTGTTAATTTATTTTCACCCTTAAATATTTGATAAAGCAAGCAGATGAACCTGAATGCTAAAAAAGGATACAGTAAATATGCTTTTAAACATTACATCAACATTGTTTCTAATTGACAAGTAAAATTGTCAAGAAAAGCAGGGAGTTGTCACAAAGGTTTGACAAATTACTTTTCCCCATGTTTGTTTGTTGACAGTTACATATAGTACACATTTTAAGGTCGAGAACCAGGATGCTAGAATAAAAAAAAAATAACAATGTATAACATTTTTTCTATTTTAAATAAAAACATTCCTATATATTTTTCTGGAATTAAATAAAACTCAAAAGATGAAACTGCAACAAATTAATTGTAAAAAAGAAAGTTATTTAAAATTATATTATGAACGTTGTGGAGAAGTATTTTCTTGTGATATGTAAAATATGTAGCGTACATTAAAATAAGCTATTTTAATAATGTAGATATTAACCCATGATGTATGTTTTTAAACCAAGCAATGTAGGTGCATACCTATAGTGATTTTTTAATCCCTGGGTCGGTGCAGCATAAAACAGGAATGAACCTGAATAATCTAATAAAACTGTTTAATCTAAACAGCCACCTATAAGAAACTGTTCTTCAAAACATTAAAAAGGGTTTGTTTTGTTCTGTTTTTGTAAATTTAATATTACGGCAGTATAAGGTGTAAAGCTGAAATTAAAAATTGCCTATAAAAACCTGTATATACCACTAGAAATGTTTTCATGCTTTTAAACATATTTGTATGCTTATACGTTTTGTGTTTTTTTCATAGAACATCTAAAGAACAGCTAAATCAACACAGCTGTTATTCGAAAGGTTTTAGATTTGATTTCACCACCCTGCTTCACATGATTTATTTTGGTGATGGACCTTGGTAGTGAACCAAATCTGGCCCAGCCCTTGCACGTTGATTTTTTAAAATGCTCCTAAGACTTCAAATCCGCACCTGTTGTGATTTACTAAAGAAGGCATTACCACTAAATCAACAGGGCTAGAATTTTAAAAAGGTTTTAAGGGGAATTAAATTATGGGGAAAATGGGGGAAAAATTCAGAATAAGCCATGATAAATCCTTTATAGGCAAATTATTTAGACATGCTGTCTTTATAGTACACACCATATAACAGCTGCATAAATATGAACAGTCATATTGAAAGGTAACTAATCTGGCTTTCCAAGAGTGAAAGAATGCTCCAAAAATTCACACAACGAAAAAACACACTGTTTATGATGAAGTGTATAAACTTCAAAACTCTAAGCAAATAAACAATCAACACTACGTGGAACTAAAAGAAATGTGATTTATAAAAAAGTGTTATATATATGTTTTATTTATAACAGATCCCTGATAAAAGGTTAATACTATCAAACAAACTTTTAAAAAAGCTATCCTGCTTTCTTGATTTCAGTTAAAAAATAGCATAAATTATTACATTTTACAATGAAACTTTACACTAATGAAAATGACTGCAAATATCACTTCCCAAACTTACTGGAAAAGGAGAAATTATATAATAATTTTGACACTATAATTAAAACCATAGCAAATTAACTCGTGTATCTAGATATTTTACACCTTAAAAAATTGCACATTCAATTTTTAAATGAAGTATCAATGTCATATTATTATTTTAACAAACAGAATTTCATATGTTTTGAAATAATGATAATTTACTTGACTGGTTATATTTTAAATTTTTTGTTGTAACGGCGACTGCCAGGTATAAAATTTTTATTTTAAGTGCTGCATGTCTGATGAGTGACTCAAGTTTAGTAATAATGCCAGTCATCACACCCCTAACATTTTTTCTAACATACAATTTTTTTCTGTGTGGATAAATCAATAAAAAAAGATATTAATATATATTCATATTATTATATTATTACTTTGAAACAGCATACCAAATTCTATCTGAGCCATAGAGAATGACAAGACTGTGACTCTAATTTGATAAATATAATATTGCCACCCATAATTTTCATTAATATCACTATCCATGGAACACATTGTTTTGGTTTTGTGTTAGAGCAATGGACACACATAATAATATAAACTAAAAGTGCCTTTTTGATTTCATGTTTCTAAAAAGTCTGGGAACTTTATTATAGCCATTTTTCCCTATATATTGTCTTTTTTACCATACAACACCTACAACACCTTACACCTACAAACTTTAGTAAACATTTGAAAGTCATCATTGATCTAAAAACAGTATGGTAAACTCACACTTCTCATGGGACTTTGGAGGATGTATAATTTTTATAATAGACATGTTTTTTTTGTTATACCTTGCTACAGAAAACACATCCCTCGTTATGCTGATTTTTAATGTTGCACAAAGTAATGGAAGTACTTCTAGTGACAAATTGAAGAAAAAATTGTTGTATATTTTTTTAAAAATTTACAAATATTGGGCAACAAACATTTAGGTGAGAGCGCTCGCAATTTATGTCAAGGCCTGAAAAAGCAAAGAAAGATGGAATGAAAAACATAAATTTATATATAGATATATAGATGAGTTGCAGATTGACGCGATGTTTTGATTTTGCATTGAGAATAATGGACATGCGCAAGCATACGCACAGGCAAAATACATAAACAACAGACCACAATGATTGAAGATATTAGGTGAACAAAAAAGACTGACACCACAATTGATAAAGTCTGCTGTTAAATAGAGAAGATAATAGTTTTACTACAGTACTGCAAAAAGGTTTGTTAACATCGTGGTTCGTGTTTATTTCATGTTACGCACAAACCACCGTGGACTACACAAACATTACACCATGGTGTCCATGATAGATGACTTCTATTGTAAAACAACAAAGACCGTATTAGTTCATCAATTAAATCAAAAACCAATTACAAAAAAATACATTAACACTTGCTGTTTTAATTCGTTGTCATAAAGCTTATTCAGAAACCATTTTTTATTTGACACAAAAAATGTTGCTGAAAATGGAAACTGTTTCTCAACAGGGAAACTGTTTCTGTTCTACCGGATTATGAACGCTGCCCGGATTATATACGGCAGCTTGCCCTGTTTATAAACAGGGCAGAAAATCAGGCAATATTATCAGGACAGGCTGGCTTATGTACGACAGTAAAAAAATATTTGGCACTTATAAAACGTACATAAGCGGGGCAGGCTGGCATATTTGCGACAGTCTAATAATAATTGAGACTTAGAGAACGAACAAAATCAAGGCAGGCCGGCTTATGTGCGACACTTTTACGTTATCGCGGCCAACTGGCTTTTATATCATTTGTGACAATGCCAGTTCATAATCTGGTGGTCACCCACGGCATAATTAGGGCAAAAAAACATATTCGGGCTATTGGTACATAATTGGGCTGTCTGTTTATAAACAGGCCTTTTTCGCAATCTGGGCAGAACATTTCCAAATCTGTAAGCTACGTTTATCCTGAACTGTGTTTGTTCCAACAACAATATATTTTAGCTACCTAGCTAGCTAATTGTATTTAGCTTGGTAGCTAGCTAAGTTGAAATAATGGTATTTGTATTTAGAAATTAGAAGTTAGAATATTTAGAAAACACAATACATGCAACGATAACAATTACTTTAGAATAGTTGAGTCGAGAAACAAGTTCTTGTTGTGCTACAACACCACTATGGCTGCCATTATGGCTGAACACATCCATCACGGTTGACTCGTGAAGCTTAGGCTGGAACGGTGGCTCTTCCTTGACTTCAGCAATTTCACGCACTGATTTTTTGATTTTTTAAAAGCGTGGATCTTAAAAATACCTTCCCTTACATAATCATCATCAAAGGCAGCTATAAAGATTCTTATTCGAAAAAAAGTTTTTGTCGTCCAGTGGTGACACATGGCAACCAAGAATTTGCTAGTTCCTGCAAGAAA
Organism: Hydractinia symbiolongicarpus; assembly: GCF_029227915.1. Classification (NCBI taxonomy): domain Eukaryota; kingdom Metazoa; phylum Cnidaria; class Hydrozoa; order Anthoathecata; family Hydractiniidae; genus Hydractinia; species Hydractinia symbiolongicarpus. The sequence goes on along the minus strand of NC_079878.1, from coordinate 21,401,948 downwards.
AACAGAATTTTAAAAAATAAAAGAAACTAATAAACTTATATGGTGTCAGAAATAAAGCTCCTGTGAATGCAGACTTCGATTATGGTTGGCCGGAAAATAAACTTGGTAAATCGTTATTGGAACTATAGTATTTAATATTTTAGTGCAAAAGCCAACTTTTCAACAATACCGAAAGATCTTGACAAAAACATTGTCAAAAAGTTATCAGGGAAAATTTCCATTGAAAAGTGTGTTTTGATTTTTCGTCTATATCATATATATAGTTGAACCTAATTAGCAAGGGTCTATTTAGTGGTTTTCTTAAACAATGAGTAGGGATATGATATCTATAAATACGATTATAATTAGCTAGCTGGCTTAAAGTAAAAAAATAAGGTATGGCTGAAAGAATGATTAATCTTCCCGATGATGTATGGGATAAACTTCGAGATCTTCAACAAGAGCTGGATGAAGGTTATTATTTTTTATCTGTATTTTATATATATAATCCAATTTTCATATTTGCTATATCTCTTAGCTGCTACCCACACTGTAAAATCCAACAATAATAATGTACAGCTATATAGCTAGCTAGCTGCTATAATAGCTTAGATAGATGTGCATATTTTACATGGCTAGCCTCACAAATATCGAGGGATATACCCTGTCTATTATTTCCAGGAGGGGCCATGGCGTAGATGGAGAGTCCTAGAGTATTTAATGCTCATTTTGAGCTACGCAGACCCAATTAGAGCCCGCGCTCTACTAGACAACTCCCGGCAACATCCAACGGCCCACACAGTGTGCCATCTTCCCAATTTCCCTCACATGGCTTGGGTTAACCCGGGGCTATGGTAACATTTACTCGCCCATGTTGAATCGCTGTCAAGAAGAATCGAACCCCGGTCTTCCGCACAGAGTATGAGAGCTATAACCACTAATCTACGGCGCTTGCAAGTGTTTTTTGCTTTACCAGTTGGGGTAGATAGCTCAACAAGTGTAAAGTGAAGAGAAGTCACATGTTTGTTTCCTATTATTACAATTTTTTAAAACCATGCATCAAATTTATATATTATTCATTATTCTTTATTCTTTGGCCTCCAGAGTGTGGAAAGAACCATAAAGTTGTCTAAAGACTTGATGGTCATTTCCGACCAGCCACGTAATATATATTATTATTATTTATGTCACACATTCTCCTGTACCAGAATTCTACGTAGTACCACTTTTGGTTGAGGGAAAACACGAATGTTCCATGGTCAAACTCTCACGGAACATGCTTTGTATAAACAGGAATTACAAGTAACTGGAATTAAAGTAAAGCTAAATTAGCAAAAACTCATTTAAAAGTACCTAATATGTCATGTTTGAAGTTAGCTATAAAACAAAGATCTCATGAAAAATTTACCCGCTCTGTATGAAAAGTTGACGTTATTGGCATGTTTTTCCCTTAAATCATTATGTCATGTTGTCTCTGTTGCTTTATTAGTCTGTTGATGTATTCACTTGTTGGCTATATTGACTCCATATAGATGTGTTTGCCATGTTGTGTAATGGTTGTATTATTGGCTTGTTTGGTTACATGTGCGAAGATTCCAAAGGTCCTGCATATAATTCTGACGAAAAACATAATCACAGACATTATTTCAACTGTGCGTCTTTGCTTAGGACTCAGCAGACTCATCAGTATAGCAACATGACATTGTAACAGAAACTGATTTCTATGGCCATGTTATAAAATTTCCACAGTAATATGAATACTGAACAGACAAACCGAAATAATATCTTAAATAACCTGACTTGACTTTGGAATGTTTATAAAATAGAGCATGTCTTCAGGCTGGGCATTATCTATACAGTTTAAACAGTTCAACACTGCCCTCCGGTCCAAATCAGTCTTAAGATTGGGCAAAATAGTTCTATATTTTGCTGACTAATATGTGAGTATTTAAATTATTATAATATGGTGCTGTAATCTGCCTTTTTTAACATTTAAAGCAGGGGTGGCATTTGCGTGTCTAAAAACATTTTCTTTGGAAATTAATAGAAGTCATAAATATTGTGGGTTAGTCATAGGAAAACATTATTGGGATTTGAATTAGCAGGTCACAATTCGCAATTTGTGAATCGAAATACCATGTTTGCAAATCATAATGCCATCTTTGGGAATCATTCAACAAAAAATCTTAAAATGGCAAGACCGCTTGCTGCTGCAGGCAGAAAATTCATTACAATCCTAATTCCAATCCTAATTATTGTCCTATTAACAACTTGCACTAAATGAAATCGAATGGATGAGCTGCGAGGTTCTACATTTTTTGAGATTTAACTCTAATTGTCAAACTCAGGGATTTATCTCTATTATTAGTAAGAATTACAAAGATTTGTTCAGAAATTAGGATGAATAGTTTTTCAAGTAATAAAGTAAAAGATGTCTTCTGTTTTTAATTTATTTATAGTGAACGTTTTTTAAAAAACAAATGTAAAATATGAATATAGGTCAGATTTCTTTTAAGGAAAATTAATTTTATTACTTCATTGATAATTTTAATTTTTGATTTTTAAGTAAGTTAAATGTCATATATTTTCACAGCTATAAAAAGGGGAGGGGATACTACAAATTAAAAATTGCAATTGTCATTTTGTATGCTAAAATATAGGCCTTATGGAAAAGAAGAGACATATAGAGGCACAGTTTTGTATACCCAATAAAGCATAGGCCTGCAAGTTTTTTTTTTCTTTTTAATGTTGTTTTTAGAAAAATTTTAGAGTGTAATAAATACTGCTTAATAAAACAATGTATTTTGGATAATGTCTTTACTTAACTGTAGAATTTAGTGCTTGGATAACATTTACAAACACAATGCTAAAATATATATACCTTGCAGATTGCATATTTCAAAGTTAAAAACATTTTTTAACATTAGTAAATACCCTGATATTGTGTTATAACTTTATAAAAAGAATATCGATTCAACTTTAGGATGTAAAATAGTATAAAATCCTGCAACAAATGTTAATTTTTACATGATATGCTAAATTTTAATTAATTCTTTTAATTTATCATGTTTTAACTTTTGACATGTGACTCTTGGTATTTGTTTTTTTTTTCATGTCTTTATCTTCAAAAACAATGCCAGTTTGAGGACAATATGGTTTTATATTTTAAGTATATACTTGCTTATGCAAATCAATTTTGGACTCTTTTCTGTTATTTTTTCCTTTGCATTTGAATTGAACAAGTTTATATAATTAGTCACCTAAGTTTGTTTATGTTTTTAAACTTTCATGCTTGGATTACTTTAATCAAATCTTAAATAAATAATCTTATGGGACAGTTATGTTTTAATATCAATTTTTACATTGTCTTTTTAATTGAGTTAGTGAGTAGATCACATCAATAATCCCTGTATGTTTAAGTTTAGGATAATATCTCATATAGTATTATATTTAAGGCAAGGCTGTTTGCAGGTGGGCAAAAATTGACTGCACATTGGGATAATTTTTTTGCTAGTTTTGTGGAGAAAATTAATAAAATTTCAGTATAAACTGTCTTAATTATACATTAAATACAAAAGTTTGGTATTTTATGGCCATTTTTATATAGAACTGACAAGAAGCAAAATATTTTGATTTGAGGATATCCTAAGTTTGGTGTTGCAGCTATTTCAACATGTATAGATTGTGTCCATGAGACCATACACACTATGTTCTATATTCGCAACTTTAAAGTTTAGAATATAAAAGTAATTCTTGCTCAATTTTCAAAACTGCAGTCAATTCAATAAGTAATCTATCTATTTAGGTGATATTACGAAAAAGGGTTATGAGAAGAAACGTGCAAAACTTCTTGAAGCGTATATAAACAAAGGTAAATTAATTTTTTATTGAACTGCTGTACAAACTGTAAAATATTTCACGACCATAGTTAATTACTTCTCTTTGTTGTTTGAAAGTTATTCATAGACAGTAAGGATATTGTTATGTCGATAGGAATGATAGGAGAAAAATATAGTCAGTTGGTGTAACATAGTTGAAGAGACAAAACATGTTTAGATACAAGATATTGGTAAGAATACAGTAAAAATGACTCAAAAGCCTATTTGGACAGATTCTATGATATATTTCCTTTGATTTACAAGTTTCATAATCAATTTATTTCCCTGTCTTTTATGCATGGGACAGAGTAAGTATTCTATTGCTCATTCATTCCATCAGAGGTGTGTAATAAAATAATCATGTGTTTCATTAGGCCTGCTTCCCACCAATGCATTTATTAATAAGGATATGTTTATTTTAAAGGTTTTAAAGTTAAAATTATATGTGAGAGTGCTAAAAATAAACATATGTTTATTGCATACATTTATTGTCAAAACGTTTTGATATTAAAATCATGCGTTTAACATGAGTTTTTTCAGCATGAAAGAAATCCTTTGTTTTTACCACCAATGGTCAAAGTAAGAGTGGCTTTCATGAGAGTATGCATGAGTAAGTGAAAGAGCGACTGACAAAAAACGAAAATAATGAGATTTAATTAAATCTAAAATAGGAATAGTAGCAAAGTAAGCTCTGTCTGAGCTGGTGAAACTTTACCCCTGTCTCTGATAAAGCTAACAACGGATATAAGGAAAAAGACAGAAAGAGAAATCTTGGAAAGAGATATATAAAAAACTAGGGTATGAACAAGGTTTAGTGTTTATTTAAAAATTTAGTCATGGTTATTTAAAATTTAGTTATAACATTAAAGGAAACCCAAGGTACAAAATGATGTTGGACTTGTATTATAGAGCTTAACAAATTAGCTAACAAGTCTTTTTAAATTTTTTAAAAAGCTCTTTTCCTTCTCAAGATATTCAAATTTAAAGAATTTCAGCTTTAATTATGCTGCATGAATTATGATGTCATATTTCCGTAATAGCAAATTTGGACATTTTCTTTCATCAGTAAATTTAGACCTGTTAAGGGGTGTGCATTCAAACTTTATTAATGCATAGATATTATAAAGGTTAATTGATTAACACAATTTTTTTTACCAAAATGATACTCGCTTACTCGTCCCAGGCCTCTTATTTTTTTCCTGACGACTCAATAACTCGGGTTTAACTTTAAGGTAACTTATACTGACAGGTCACATACTTACAGTTCACAAATCTGAGCTTTCGTTCGAAAATTAGTTCAGTGTAAACGCATAATCTGACTGCCTAATTAATTAGATGAAAAAAAATCATCCATGATTTTAGTAAATAGCATTTGTTTAACAGTAAACAGGTTGGTGGAACTAGGCTTGAACATTTAGTTTTTCATAATTTTTTATAAAGACCAACAACTTGTCATTACATGGGGTTAAAATTTTTTATAAACACAATATTTTTTTTAACCCGAGACGGAATGAAACAGCATTTTAATTAAATACTTCCAGTATTTTCTACAATTATTTAATGTAACCACGAGTGGTTTTAAACTTTTTTTTAAAGATCCAGTTAAAATTACATATCAGAAAATTCTTTGCTTATATAGGTTAAAATTGTCTGTTGTTTAAGGTCAGTTCACACTAGGCGTCGAAGTGGAATTAATTACTATTTCTTGTATGTTAAAAAATCTAATGTATAACATCTGTTGACAATTACACATATTCATCATCTACTTACGTTGTGCAGAATAAAATGTAGAAGTAAAAAAACATAGATAAATTGTCAGTTTTTTTTTTCAGAATAAGCACTGTTTAGCCACCATAAAAACATGAAAATTATTCTTATTTTAAGATTTGCATCTAACAGGTGTTAATATGGCACTACAGGTAGTTTTGAACTAAGCTTTGCGGTGGTAGAACTTGCATTTTGTATGTTTCAAGTGATATTAATTTTGATTTGCATTCTGAAAATTTTTGCAATTGTTTTCAAGAAGATTTGACACGTGTGCAGTAAAAAGCACATGTCAAGTGTTTTAGATGTGCTACATTGGTCAGCGTCATATAAAAATTTTGCACTTTGCATTATGTTATCATCAGTACACCCTAATCCCTTTCCGTATGCTAAGCATATTTTTGCAGGAAAACTTTAGAAATTGCAAGGGTAGTGTAAAAGAGATTTTTATGGAATTTCTATTATTAGGATTAGGTCTGCAGATGAGAACGCAAACTTATTGTTGTGAATTATTTAAGCAGGGAAAAAATTGATGTTTTTAAACTGAAAAATAATAGAAAGTTAATAAAATAAATCATATGAGCCTGTACTTGAAAAAATATTTTGTTTCCAGTTCATGGTTAGAGGTTTTTATTTATATAATATACAAATCGGTCTTGAACACAAGCAAACTTGTTACTTCCCATTCGACTATGAGGAAGAAAAGATTCTGTCCTTGCAATTTTGGGAAGATTTTTTTCACAGTTCAGCTTTCGGGAACATAAATTCACATGGAAACGTTGTAAAGTATATTCTTTTACAAATAAATCTATTCAATAATGTTAGGGACACAAATCAATGTAGTTTTTTAGTAAGCCTAAGACGTGGAACGCCAATAAGCTATTTACAGTTGCTTTTGCTCCACAAGAAATAAAATTCATTAAATTGATATGTTCAAAACCTATGTGGTAAATATGTTTTTATATAGTGAATATATTTCTTATTCCTGCTGTTCTAAAATTATGATATTCACATCAACAAAAGTTACATTAGTATGATTCAGAAAAAAATATTTTATCATTGTATGCTGCACTAGTTGTGCTGGTAAAAAACTGAAAAATATTCTCTCTTTATTTTAATTTATAATCGGATAAAAAAGATGCATTGCTGAATTATCTTTTGAGTCTATAGAATCCCAACAATTGAGCATGCTTTAGAGACCACCTAATCCTGGTGAGCAATTGTACTTCACTCTGCTTTCATTTTCTGTCAAAAAGTATGTTTTCTCCATTTTTATTTAGAAAAGGGACCACAAATGTGAAATTGGGAATACTACTTGCTACTTCAAAAAGTCGTTAACATAGCATTGATTCAATACCTTTTCTAGCCTGAATTTGATCTATCAAATTAGCCAAAAAAGTTATTTGTGAGGTACAAGTTGTGAATTTTTTACTGTGACCCACAGACGGAATAAAATATTATTTTAGAAGCCCTGGTCAGAAGTTTTATTTTTATTTTAAAAAGATTTGGTGGAGAGATAAAACAGTTTAGAATGAATTTGTTTAGATATTTATAGTACTAATTGTAAAGAATTAGTGTCAGATTTGTGGTTTGATTTTGTTTCAAATATTTGTTATATTTGATTACAAGTTTTTTCCTTTTCCGCTGTTTTATCGCAGTTTTGTGTCTTGCAAGCAATGGTGCAACAACTGTATTATGCTTTTCCTTTACCACATAATTTCCTTTAGATATCCCCTCAACAGCATCCACAAAACCAAATGAACCTATCCCACCTGCCAATCCACCCTCCAAACCTCAGCCCAGCAAACCTCCACCCAAAAGTTCTGATATCAGAAAATCGTCTAGCACCAATTCACCAAAATACACACGCAAGTCATCAGCACCTTATCCTAGTTCTTCTCCACACAATTCGAGGAGGAGCTCTAGGGATTCTCCAAAGCCCTCAAGACACTCTAGCACACCACAAATTCCACAAGGTAGAGATATGATAGTGTACTCAATCCAAGCATATAATTTTGTTTATATACCTATATTAACCAAGACTTGTGATTGTATTTTCATGGGCTTTTTTAAAATAGGTGTTCGACAGGAAGCTATTAACCTTGCATTACAAAAACGAAAGGAGAAAGATGGAGACAGCATTCCTCTTCCAGCTCCTACAAAGCGACAATCATTCGTTACAAGGAGACAGACTGATCCCAATGTTAAAAGAAACTCAAGTTACAATGCTCATCCTCCAACCAATTTTAAAGGTAATGTGTGATAATAATTAATCAGTAAATTACAAGTACTTGTCCATATTAATAAAACATCAGATCACTAGGGCTTTTTTACATTTCAGTATTATTGCTTTTCCTTGCGATTGAAGATAGAATAAAGTCAAAGTTTTCACATTAAAATAACATCATTAACAATATAATTGATGGTTTGTTTAATTGTACTCTTGATGTTAAATTTAATTTAATGTGACATCTGTTTTGAATTATTTATCATTATGTAATTACCTGTAATAAGTTAAATGAGTTAAAAACAAAAGAGAATTTTGGAAAATATATCCAGTCGTTGACAAAGCAGTTTGGAACAAAATTGTGGTTTAATCTTTCGAATATAGTTTTTAATTTTGTAATATAAGTAGTGGAATAGAAGGGAAAAACTATTACAATAAGTTAATATTTTTTTTGGTTATGTTGCATATGTCTGATAAGATTCTTGTAGCAGACTGACATAGTTTACTTTGTGTGAAAGAGAGTTTAATATAACATCACTATATATAAATATGTGCAGGGAATTTGTTACAATAAATTACACAAATATTTTATACAATTGTAGTTAAGAAAATTTATAACAAAATGTTGTAGGTATTGTAGGTATGAAAGATTTTGATGGAATTATTGTAATTTTCAAAAAATAAAAAATAAATATATCAAGTTGAACTTGTGACAAAGTATGTTAGCTAAGTTAAGATGCAAATTAAATTTTAAGGCATGTAATTGAATTATAAAAAGGTAGATGTTTTTTTGAAGTATAGAGGGTTATGAACTACCCAAAACAGTTAGTGTGTTTAAAAACACAAAATTGCTTGTGTTTTAAAAAACAAGATAATGATGATGGAAAGTTTGTGCATTTATAAAATGTTTTTTTGGATGGTATTTACAATAGTTTTTCCTTTATATTTTCGTTTTTTTTTTTTTTTTAGACACACCTCCGAGTTCAATAGAAAGTTTAAATAATGTAGTGACGTCACCAATAACTGTTGATCCTCCTCTAACATCGAGCTCATCTGTTATTCGTATCACACATGACATGCCGATGAGAGATCCCCAAATTACTGTTGTTGATGGAGAAACACGTATTCAAGATTTTGCTCCTCCCGACCTAATGAGTGATATAATGATTCAAAACGAAATAAACTATCAAAAACAAAAACAAAGTGCAAAACAATCAGGGGTCCGACTGAAAGTACCTGAAGATCAGGGTAAGCATGGTTTAATGCCCCAAACATGTTAAGTTGCTTGTCAAAAAAGTTTAATTAGCAGTTCCTTCAGTTTTTCACTAACTAGTGTAAAACCTTTTTATGGATTTTGTTTTTAGGACCAAGCCGGGTTTCAACTAAAATTCAACAGCTTCTAAACACATTAAAGGTTAGCTGTTTGCTTCAATGTTTGATTACAAAAACGCCTGTTGATCTCATGGAGCCTTTAGGAGCCCATTGGTTCCTCACATGTGTCATAGTTGGCAGAGGGGTCAGAACTCACTATTTTTTTAAAAAAAACCTGTTATTAGGAACTCCATTCTTCTTATTTTAGAAGTAACCCCCCCTATTATTTTAAAGTCAAGCTATCATTATAACCCTAACTTCAAATTATTTTTAATAGGCAGAAACATAAATTTAGATAGATAATGGATACACAGGATAAACAATACAAGAAATGACCTTTTGTTGTTTCAACGCTGAATTAAATAATCTGTCTTTACTTGAAGCAGGTAAAAATCTAAAAAGCAATAACTTACTCTCAAATATAGCACACCCTTTTTATAACAACCTCCTATTTTGCTCAACGTCACCCTTCTTACTGGGAATTTTTCAACCCCGCCTTTGTAAGAGGTTGAGGAGGGTTTCAACTATGTGTGTTTAATGCAGGAAATGTTAATAAAGCTAGTGAGATTTAATGTTTGGAAATAATAAGGAAAATTTTTTACACATACGGTTCTTTATTGTTATGTCCCTCAAATATCTAGAAAGTAAAAGGCATAGAAAAACTGTTTCCTAATACCCTCTTATTTGCAGTACATTTATTAATAACTATTTTGCTTACCAGTCATAAGCCTGTTACTCCAAAATTATAAATGGTCACCTTTTACATCACACTAATGATTTACCAGTGTGTTCCTTTTTTTTCAAATAAATAAGTTAGGCTTTCTAAGTATCACCATCAAGGTTGTATGTTTTCCTTTTTTAGCGCCCCAAAAAGAAACCAATGGAGCAATTTTTTCAAGATATTGATGATGGTGTGGAAGGTATAACAATTTATTATTTAGAATTATAATCTTAAAATCCTAGGTCGAAATATTTACACAGTTATATGGAATTTATATTGGTATTGTTACTTTTCTTGCATAGTTACGTTGCCCGATCCAGGTGCACCAATGCCAGAGGGTGCGTCAAGTAAACCAGCTGTTGGTGAGCAACTGCTGGTATGGAAATATCTTGTCGTTTGTTGTAAAAGTAACTTTACTAAAAGTAGTTTTAAAAATCTGCAGAAGCTAACGCAATTTCCTTACTTGATATGTTTTTTGTTTAAAGATATCTGATCGTTTACCAAACTCCTTCTTGGATGCTGTCAGACGTTACGGCACATCTTCTAACAAAGCACCAGCTATTTCAGTTGTTGATCACCATGGAAAAATTGTTTACACTTTACTATATGGTTGGTTTGTTGTTGTTGCTTTCTTTTTCTTCTTTTAAAGGATTAAGGCCCCAAATCTGTTTTTTTTTTTAATAAACTCTTTACGTTTAACCTAAGATACCTACCAAATAGCTAATAAGGCTATTGGCAATCATTTTGACCCTTCGAAAGTAAAGAAATAAGTTAAGGTTTCTATACGTAAGTTTCAATTCCTAAGTTGACTTCAGACATCATGAAACAAGGCACACCCTTTTTTATTGTCATTTAACTGTGGAGAACTTGCATATAAAATATCTTCATTTTCGTACTGACTTAATTAAAAACTAATTCTTAAAAGATCTTTATGATCATCGAAATTAAAACACTTTATTTTAAGATGTAAAATAAAAACAAAACATGTTAGGTGTTCAATAATAACTAAAGTTAAAGGACCATGAATGTTATTCTGTGACAACCACCTTTACTAATGCACTTTTTCCAAGAGCTGGATATCTCGTGAATATTTTATATTTTTATATAATGATAGCCTTAATCTGTCTGTCTCTGCGCAAAATGGTACATACAGTAGCGAGACACACAAAATGCAGCACATAAAGGACAGGCGAACCTGTGGATTTATCATCAGGCCACAGACTAGTATTTTTATATTAATTCAACTTGCTTTTCATGTTGTTAAATTTTTATACAGGAAAGCTGCTTAGTCGTAGTTACCGTATTGCTTATGCTTTGTTACATAAAGTTGGGAGTCCAAAAGATGGAACTTCCATAATGTTAGAAGACAGGGTATGTTACATTCAAACAAAATAGTCATATCTTAAAACTTTACTAGATCCGGGTTTTTTGATAGGAATAATGTTTCTATATTGTATGATTATCTTGTATCTTTTTAGGTTGGCTTGATGTACAGTGCAGATGACATAGTTGGATTTGCATGTGCATTCTATGGTTGTTTATTTGCTGGTGTTGTGCCTGTGCCTATTTACCCGCCAATACAAAAAGATGTAAGTACGTTATAAATCCTTTGCAATGTATGGCATATTTAAAATGTATTCGTTGTTTCATTTTGGTAATATAAGGGTTTAATAAAGCAACGCTAGCCTGTTCAAACCAGTTAAGTTTTAAGAACATTAATGAAAACAAGGACTGCAATAATGAAGTCAATGCCTTGGATCATCAAAATTATGCAAACAAGAAAATTCTAATTTCCTAACTCAAATAAAATTCATATCTATGGAGCAATTGGAAATTGTTTGATGATATGAAATGTTAATTTTTTTTACGCTACAGGATGCAGGATTGCAGCAAATAGGCTTCTTATTAAACAGCTGTGGAGTGAGTTGGGTTTTAACATCAGAATCATGTTTAAAAAACTTACCAAAAGATGAAAATGGATCCAATGTTGCAAATTTCAAAGGATGGCCCAAAGTACATTGGTTTCACACTGAGAATTTAAATCGTCCCCCAAGAGACTGGCATCCCCCGCATTTGACAAAGGACAAAAGAATGGCAGCATATATAGAAGTAAATGCTGCTGTTTTTTACAACATTTTTCTTTATTTATTTGTCAGTATTGTGGACAATGTGGACATAAAAAAAGCATTTATAATTGTTTTTACTAACGTCGACATCATGTCCATTATATTATTTATTCTTTCAGCTGTTAACCTTTTATATTTATTTTTATTAATTTTGATGTATTTTAGCATACTGTTGCTAAAGACGGCAGTGCTCTGGGTGTAGTGGTGACCAGAGATTCCATGTTTATGCACACTGTTGCATTAACACAGTCATGTGGATACACAGAAGGTTTGGAACTAACTGCGTTTTTTTTTGAGTCTTGAGAGAAAGTATCTCTTCTTTATTAGAAATTTTAACACAAATTTTTCATTTTTTGTGGTGTGTATTTTTTAGGTGAAGTTATGATCAGTTTAGTTGATTTCAAAAAAGAGATTGGTCTTTGGCATTCTATCTTTGCAGTAAGTATATCTCTGTGTGTGTTAAATTTTTTACGTGCTTTAATGCTTAATATATCACCATCTAATTTTTGATTTTTGCAGTGTTTTTAAAAAAATTATTCTTTATTCTTCTTTAGAGTGTACTCAGTGGAGTTCATGTTGTGTTCGTCCCTCCTCTTGTTCAAGCTACTAGCTCCACAGTTTGGCTATCCCTTATCACAAGAATGAAAGGTAAGAACATTGCTCAATAAAAATTGAGATTCTAAAATTAAATTGTTCAGTAGTATCATGGTAAAGAGTTACTACAGGTGCAGAAAGTAGTACTTAGTGTCCTTTTTTAATATAAGAGGTAGCATGCCTGCTTCCATTGCATGTCCTGTTAATTCAATAGAATTTTCTTCGTTAGCCGCACCAATAATAGTTATACTAGGAAAATCATGAATGATACTGAATAGTAATAAGTATTATTGGTGATATTTTTTGTGCTTTAGCTACATGTTGTATCGTTGCTTCAAAAGACTTGCATTGGAGTCTACATTCTGGTCGCGAACCAAAAGACGTCAATTTACTTACTTTGCGAATGTTGTTACTAGCAGACAGAGCTAATCCTTGTATGTTTCATCAACATTTTCTCATTAACTTGTATTACACAATTGGCAAGATTCTGATTGCGTTTATTTTGTTGTGTTTTTAGGGTCACTTTCAGCCTGTGATTCATTTGTCAATGAGTTTGAAGGAAAAGGTTTACGAAAAGAAGTGGTATGCCCATGTGCTCACTCTTCATCAGGTCTTACCATTGCCATCAGAAGGTAAAATATTGCTTTAAATTAAATCCAGAATACTTTTAGGGGCAAAATTAATATACCTTGTATTTACCAAATTGTAAATATGTTATGTAATATTTCTCCGCTCTTTTTCAGACCAGGTAACCCTGGTTCAACAGCAACTGGACGAGGTGTACTTTCACTGACTGGGTTGAGTCATGGTGTTGTTCGTGTTGATAAGGAAGGCTCATTGACAGCTCTTACATTGCAAGATTGTGGAATGGTGGTTCCTGGAGGTATGTCCGGGTTTCATATTTCAATAAATGTCTGTTGCAGTTTCAAAATTTCTAGGCTTTATACATGATAATTTTATATAGCAAAAGTCGTCGTGGTAAAGTTAGAAGGTCAACCCGATCTATGCAAAGTAGATGAAGTTGGCGAACTCTGTGTCAATGCAAATTCAACTGGAATTTCATATTTTGGTTTAACAGGCAAAACAAATCATACATTTAAGGTGAAAATCTTTTCTTTTCTTTTTTCCCATGCTTCATGATGATTGTCGTGTTACTTTCAATATTTTAAATTTTTTGTAGATGCAACCTATTGATGAGGGTAGAGTTTTACCAGAAGTTTATGTAAGAAGCGGTTTGCTTGGATTTCTTGGACCTGGTGGTCTTGTGTTTGTAACCGGAACAACCGACGGTTTAATGGTAGTGCAAGGTCGAAAACACAACGCAGAAGATATTAAAGCCACCGTTCTTGCTGTGGATCCTATTAAATATGTTCACAGGGGGAGGATTGCCATTTTCTCCATCACAGTGCTAAGGGAGGAACGTATGGTGATCGTTGCTGAACAGAAAAGTAATTGCAGTGAGGAGGAGAGCTTTCAGTGGATGTCACATGTTCTCCCTGCTATTGATACTGTACACGCTGTAGGAGTTTATTGCTTATGTCTCGTTCCACCAAATGGTTTACCAAAGTGTAGCAATGGAAAAGTTTGTACTGAAGAGTCCAAACTAAAATTTTTGGAAGGATCTTTACATCCAGTGAATGTATTGATGTGTCCTCATACGACTGTTACAAACCTACCAAAACCAAGGACAAAACACCAAGGTATATAGTTGTGACGGATTGTTTATTCTTACTCCCTTTTGTATTCTTTGGTTGAATATCCAACGCCTTTTTTGCTGCTGTTCATGTGAAATACCTATGCATGTGACTTGTATTTCTTTTCTAATTATGCCTGTGTTTTTAAAGCTTTGGGAGTTGAGACGAACCATCTTCCAAGCTTTTGACGACGGACCCCTTTTTTCACAACCAATGAAAATGTCGAAAACGCTACCATCTTTAGCGTAATGGAAATTGAGTATATTGAGCGCCGATGGCCATAAATGAATGGAAAGCTATTTTTTAACTACCATACATCTCTTTATTTGTTTTTAGAACCAGGACCTGCCGCTGCTATTGTTGGAGGGCTTTTAAAAGGGAACAGGATGGCCGAGGCTTGGGGACGAGGTGTCGCTGATTTGGATGATAAAACAGACGTTTCCAAAAAGTACCAGTTTTTATCTGAAATATTAAAATGGAGGGCGCAAACAAGCTCTGAACAAAACTTATTTACGTTACTAAACAACAAGAATCACGTATCTGGCACTATGAACTGTTTACAGCTGCATAAGAAGGCTGAAAAATTCGCCATTATGGCAACAGAGCAAGGAAAGTTAAAATCAGGGGACCATGTTGCTTTGCTTTACCCGCCTGGGTTAGACTTGATTGCTGCAGTTTATGGTTGTTTATATGTTGGACTTATTCCAGTCCCAGTGCGTCCACCAAACCCAAATAACATAGGCACTACTCTCCCGACGGTTAAAATGATTATACACGTGAGTAAGTCTGTTGGTATGATGACAACAGCTGGTGTGATCAAGCTGATTAAAAGCAAGGAAGCTGCTGCAGTGGTCGATCATAAATCATGGCCAACGTTGGTCAACACGGATGACTTACCAAGAAAGAAAGTCAATTTGAATTATCGTGCGCCCACACCAGAAATGATCGCGTATTTAGATTTCAGTGTGTCTACTACTGGTATGTTAGCTGGTGTCAAGGTATGTATATTTTGTTTATAACAGCAGAACATATAAAGCTATGATAAAATTATTTTTTCAGCCTCCTTGTAAGTGTGGCTAAAATTTACAAGCACTCCATTGGTTTGTGTACTGTTAATTTTATTAGCCTACCAAGTATATAGTAAATGAATATTCCTTTAGATGTCACATGCAGCTATGACGTCACTCTGTCGAGCTCAAAAGTTGGCATGTGAGCTGTATCCTTCAAGAGAGGTTGCTATCTGTATGGATCCTTATTGTGGGTTGGGCTTTGTTTTGTGGTGTCTCAGCAGGTACAGTAATATATTGGTATTGTTGAAAATTTTTTGCAATAGTATAATAGTTTTTCCAAAGTACTGCACTTTTAAACTGCTCTTGTTTTAATTTTACAGTGTTTATTCTGGTCATCATACTATCTTGATTCCACCTGTTGAGCTGGAAACATCACCAAGTCTTTGGTTGCAAGCTATCAGCCAGTATAAAGGTATATTGTTGAAACACCCGTCAAAACTATTGATGCCTTTTGCTTTATTTTGCGCTTACATGATTTCGTGTATGCGTACAAGATAAATCGTTAGTGCGCGAAATTTAGTACATAAATTACGCTTGGAAAAATTTAATACGCGCAGAAATATTTTTCCATTTTTTAATTATTTGAATTTGGCTATGAACAAGATAATTCTACGGTTACACAGAAGAAACGCGTGTATATTTCGCGAAATTTCAATTTTTTCTCGTTATATGTAGTGACGTTCGTACTTGCGCGGAAAATTAATGCGTGCCAACCACTTTCATATCGCTATTGCGCGTAGATATATACTCGCAAAATTTTTTTTCGGTTCGAGAAAGTTAATACGCGTCCAAATTATTAGGAATAAGTGATAACATCAAATACTTGTTTTCACACTATTAATATATTTTATTGTAGTTCGTGATACTGTGTGTTCGTATCCAGTCATGGAATTATGTACAAAACATTTATCGCAACATATAAACACTTTAAAGGTACCTACACATTGTGTTTATTTATAATTCTTATTGAACAATCTCCTGGAGGTCGAAATGACAGAGACTTCTACGAGAAATTGAAAAACATTAGTGAACTATTATAAATATTGCTTTCCACGTACTTAAATTTTAACCGCAAATTTGGTTTTCCTAGAGGAACAGATTTTTTATGTCCTGCTTATGTGTTAATTTCCATAAGAAAATGTATTTCGGGGTTAATACTAGATTTACATCACGAGAGTTTGCCTAATAAAAGTTGAGAAATGTGCTTGTATGTTATTAACCAACGTTTTTTTTCTAGATGAAACACGTGTCTTTGTCGTCGTTAAGAACTTGCATCGTGGTGGCTGAAGAAAGACCACGAATTGGTTTGATTCAGAATTTCAGCGCCCTTTTTGCAGCACTTGGTTTGTCCACAAAAGTTGTGAGCACGTCCTTTGGTTCGCGAGTTAACATTGCTATTTGTATGCAGGTAGAGCCAGTTCTGTGGACATTATATATATACCATGTTTACCTGTAAATCAGAGACTATTCACGTTTGGTTTCTCATTAATTTCTCAATCATTTTGTAGGAAGCCTCACATCCTGAAGCATCTACAGTGTATATTGATACAAGATCATTACGACATGATCGAATACAAGAGCTCGAACGAGGTGCTCCTCATAGTCTTTGTTTAATGGAATCTGGCCGAGTAAGTATGCACGCCGTTTCTTCCCTTCTAAAAGGTGTACTTCTTATTCCTCCACGTGGAGTATTTTACTAAAAAAAATTATTGTGGCAGTTATAAAATTATTGTACTATTTTATCTAGATATTACCGGGCGTTAAAGTTGTAATAGCTAACCCGGAAACGAAAGGATTATGTGTTGATTCACAACTTGGTGAGGTAAGCTATCAAATAAAAACAAAGCGTGAAAACATCCTGGGGTATTTATTGGAAAAAAAATGATGCGTTAACCTTTTAATCCTAAGAAAAGTGGATGCTTTGATAAAACCCGGAAACTCTTTTTAAATAGACCTTTACCGAGTTATGCCAAACTCAATTAAAGAGGTCCATACTAAAAATGATTCTAATGCCTAACTTAGCCTAATTTCGTAAATATTTCTGTTCGTTAAGTGCCTCAATTACGTGCTAAAAGTTACGGTCAAACCCTTCATATAGCCCAGCTTTCTAAGAATAGCCACATTCTTAAGATAATTATTTTCTTCAAATCAAAATAAAATCCAACCAGAATATTATATTACTCTAAAAACTTTTGTCGTGATAATTTCATATTCTATCTGAATATCATTATTTGAAGAGCATAGAGCCATTATAAAATTTTAGATGACGTCATAATTATTATAATTTATGAAATTTGGGAAAGGTGTATTGTACTATATATTTACGCTATTTTTAGATTTGGGTTTCATCTCAACACAATGGTAGTGGCTATTTTAACGTGACCGAAGATGACCAGCTGACTGAGGAACATTTCCGAGCGCGCCTAGAAACGAATGATAAAGAGACAGTCTTTGCAAGGACGGGTTATTTAGGTTTTGTGAAAAGAACGGAAATCACGCAAACCGATGGAGGTTAGTTAAGTCGACTTTGTTTGGTATATAAAATTGAATTTTGTAAGCACTAATTTATAACTGTATAATTTTTTCAGCTCCACACGACGCTTTATTTGTTGTCGGGGCGCTGGATGAAGCGTTGCTTTTACGTGGTCTCAGATATCATCCAATAGATATTGAAATGAGTTTAATCAGAGGACATCGAAGCATTGGAGAATGGTAAGCAAGTTGCTCTAAGACAAGAAAAGAGTTCTGTTAAATTTTATAACGATTCACTATGATTTTATAAAATCGAAACGGTTTTTACGTGGTTTTGTTTTTTTAACATAATAAAACTACGCCGTTTTTAAATCTCATTTGGAATTTTTCCGTATTGTGTATGATAAAGACATAAGATGTTGTAGATAGTTGAAATACCTACAAGAATAGTAGTTTATTTGAAATACTTGTTTTTAGTGCTGTGTTTACATGGACCAACTTGCTGGTGGTTGTAGCGGAACTTGAAGGTGATGAGAAAGAAGCTTTAGATCTCGTCCCATTGATAACAACCATTGTGTTAGAGGAACACCAGGTTGTGGTGGGCGTGGTCGTGGTGGTTGATCCAGGAACAATACCTTTAAACTCACGTGGTGAGAAACAAAGAATGCATCTACGAGACAGCTTTCTCGCTGATCAACTGGATCCTATTTATGTGGCTTATAATATGTAACCGTTATTAGAAGGTTATATCTTAGTGAAGTTCAGGTGTTAGTGGAATATCTTTGAATAAGCGAGGCATATCTTTTGTTACGTTTTAAAGTTATTCAATTAAGTCTTAAGATTGTATTGTAAGTAAAAATGAAACTGTTGGGCGATAAAATTTCCGAGCGTGTGTCGATTGTTTTCTAACCTAAAGAAAAATTTGTCACAGTCGAATAATGAAAGTGCAAGGAGAAAAATACTCTTAGTTTTGTGCTTTTTCTTGATGGATTTCGCTTTCCCTTCTTTCTTCTGTAAAACCTATTAGTTAACGTGCAAACTAAGCCTTAACTGACCTGAACTCTTTCTTGTTTAGATGATAATTAAAATTCTATGTAGTTGTAAGCATGTATGTATACATGCATTTACATTAAGTCGTACACAAACTACGCTGTACTTATTAAATTATGCTCAACATTTATTGACAGATTAGTTTATCTCATATACACAGGGCAGTACAAATTCACGATTTTATTCGTTCCCTATTTTGATTACTGATGTGGGGTGTATATAGTTCCGCGAAAGTCAGGTGCATCCTGATAATGTTAAAGAATTAGTTACCAGACCCATCCACTGTTTAATTGGAAGTCTGGGAATAAAAATTTTAGTTTTTCTGTTTTTTTTTTTTGCACATTTTATTTATACTTATATATTTTAACAAATTAAATGTATATTCCTTCTGATGTTTCCTTTCGCGTTATTCATGCAGCTTTCTCCGTAAACAGGCTAGTGTGATTTAACTAGACTGGACGCATGTATTATTTTTCTTCTAAAATTATAGATAATAGATTTATTGATTGTATATTACGTAAAGCTTACTTGTCCGACATAATTTTTCTTCACGCATGCGCAGCAAAATGTTTCAATGAAACTGGCTACCAAGACTCAAATGTTTTGTGTTAGTTTACGTCATACGAGTTTTTAGTTTTTTTAAATTTTTTAAGTCTAACATAGTTGGACTCGTTTATCCATTGTATGCATTGTTTATTTTGACTGACAACGTTGTGGAAATTTTAGTACAAGCGAAATTTATATATATTTTTTCTATTGGTTTATTGATTGATTGATTTTATCTGTCTGTAATATCGTTAAAGAATGATTCACTCCACAATTTTAAGTTTTTTTACTTAACTCGCAATTTATTAATTAAAATCACATGATTACGAACTCGGGTGGTTATGAATTACTCGTGAGTAAAAGGTGGATTTCCACGAGGCGATTTAGACGGCTAATTCTTTGACGAAGGAGATCTGAACATGTTTTGTTTGTTTTGATTTTACTTCGACAAATTCCGGTGACCAAAAAGTGAAATAGCTCCTGTTTTTTAGTGGCGAAATATTTCGCTGTAAACCGCTAACCAATCAGAACGCACTAATTCGCTATTCTCAATTCTCGTGGAATTCTATTTTAAGAAGTTTATCGATTGGCTCCATCACCTAAATATATTGCGCGTTGTTGAAAAAGAAGTCAAGAGTGCTTTAACATTAACGAAAGGTTGTCACAAAAATGCGAATCTAGCAAGATATTTTTGTGTGTGCGTCCACGGACACAGACATTTAAAAATTCACAGCTGGGTTAAAGAATTGCAACCAGGATGTTAAATACAAGGGAGGGTGTAAAATACAAGGGAGGGTGTAAAATACAAAAAAAACAAACAAAATATTTTTACACAATTTGTATTTTTTTACATAGCTAATTGTTTTACTTTTTAAAAAAATTATCTTCATACCTAATTTCCAGGACTCTATCTTGTCTTTTTAAATTATAAGGAGAAGAGTTATGGAAATTAAGTATTTTAAATGTATTTCTCTTTTTTATGTTATAAATCATTTTGGGTGTGTCATCTACTGACGAATGTATCCAACCTCGTTCCCAGCGCCTGTTGTCTCTTCTATAACCGGCACGTCGAGACGAACATGTTCGTATCGCCACCCGATGTCAGAAAAGATACGAGATGCCCTGGGGACGAGGTTGGAAGGTATGACATATATATTTGTCACATTGCTACCATCAAAACTGGTAAATATTTGTGACAAATTTACGGTAACGAGGAGTTTAAATTTTTTTGTTTGACGTTGATAAACAGTCCTGAATAATATCAAAACAGTACTAAGCTTTGACCTGCAAGCTACCGTACTAAAAAATCGTATCTTTGAGCAGTAGATGTGTTGTGCTGTAAATAGACATGAAAAACACGGACAAATTCAACGTCTCCCAGGCAGCATATGAAAATTAAAAAGGTATAATTTTTTCCATATAAAAATGAATACCATAATATATGTCCTCAGTTTTTCTCCAGGCTTTTAGAAGGAAAATAGATTGAATCGTTTCTGCCCTTTTTGACGATATTGTGCTTATTAGGGCATTTCAACCTTTAAACATGATATTCGCTGAAATCATTTTTTCCCTATAAACATTAGGACTAAGACTGAAACATGGCTTAAATATGGACTAAAAATAACATAAACTCCTTAAAAAAATTGGGCGACCTGGGTTTCTTAAAATTATGGTTGATTTGCTTTTATTTCTCAAAAAATGTAGGTCATTAACCATTTTCTATCTTATTCTGTTTTACAATACGTGTTTTGCAAATCGTCAAGTGAAGTGTCAATCGAATGAATGTCATCATCTAGACTTGAAAAGGTGACTGATCGAGTCCTCTGCAATTTATTCTCTGATGATTTGCCAAGAATACGATCGTCTTTATGATCCAAACAAAATTTAAGTTGCGAGAATGTCGGTCTGTGTTTTGTATCTGGATGCCTGAAATCACAATTTATTTCATTACAACTTTCAAGAGGACTGTAACTTGTTTTCGAGAAGAAAAAACTTACCAGCAATCGATCATAAGTCTGTATAATAAGCGGGGCACTTCCGCGGGTGCTGGTAAGCGATAAGCTTTTTCGCAAACTTCCTTCATCACCTGCAGATAAACAAACATTTTACAAAAACATTGATTTCTCGGGTGTTATGAGATTTTAATTTTGTTGGGAAGATTTTTTTTAGTAAGTTATAAGAAATAAAGTTTGATAAAAATGGTAACATACTTTATCGTTCACCCAAGTTTCGTAGGGACGTAAGCCCAAAGACCATATTTCCCATAATACTATGCCATAACTCCATACATCTGACTTCGTGGAATATCTTTTAAATTGGAGTGCCTATAACATAACAATCCTGAACCTACAAGCAAGTTCAAATAATGACAATGTAAAATCAGCTTAACAAGGCTCAAATGACTTATTTAAGAAGAATCCCCACTGATTACAGGTTTAATTGAAAGCCTTGTCTAGATCTTGGTGGAATGCAAATTTACAAGTTTAAACCAACCTCAGGCGCAGTCCATTTGACAGGTATCTGTCCTCCATGACTTGTGTAGTAGTGTTCGTCTTTTAAGAAATGTCTAGATAGTCCAAAATCTGCGATCTGAAACATGAACATTAGAATATTAACTTATAGAATTTAAACACTTTGTGTTTTTCGCATTTACACGTTTAAGGGGGATTTTCACGAAACGAATTGAACGACGATTTCGCTGATGCAATGTATCTGAGCATGCGCAGTTTTGTTGATTTCCGCTACGCGAAAAAAAATCGCCCGGGGAAGATAGAGAGGAGAGAGATAGAGAGAGTCAGTGCATAGCCTGAACGCCGCAGGTTCAATAGCATTTAGGCTAATAAATTTAACCTCGGGAAATTTCCAATTTCTCAAAAGCTAATAAAAAGGCCTCTTTTCATTCTTACCCAACTATTTGACCAATCTAGATACAGATTGTAAATAATCTGATTCTCTTATTATTCATACCAGCAATTATTTCTGATCTGAGCATTTAATCGATGATGTCATGAAAACCAAAAATACATTTCGCAGCTTTTGCTCTGCCGAATTCGCCGTTTACAATTCGCTTTGTGAAAAAAATTATTCTGTTGGTTCAAATAAACATATTAAAATATACGGGGGTATTTAAATTTGATATCTGGAAAATTTACCCTGGGGGGGGGGGGGGAGAATTAATTAGCTTACCTTGCATGTAAGTACGTTATTTAACAAAATATTTCTCGCGGCAAGATCGCGATGGACAAATTGTAATCCAGCCAGATATTCCATACCAGCAACTATATCTCGCGCCATTTTTAAAAACATACAATGTAACTCTCTAGTAATTTCTGTGATTCCTTCGCGTTGCCTGAAATAGATAAAGGATGTATATTTCAATTTAGGCTCTCCACAACTTTTTTACTTCAGTTACGGGGAGAATAACATCTCCCCGTAACTGAAGTAAAAAAAGTGCTTCGTGTTTTTATTTTAACGGAAGCATATGGGAAGTAAGCGAGACAAAAATTTCTTCGTTTTTACCTAATTCGTCTAACTTTATTTAAATATTTCCACAGGTTGCCTCTCGGTAAATACTCTAATACCATGCACGGTCTTTTCCCCACCACTACTCCAAACAACGTTATAACGTTAACATGATCAAACTGACTCATAATGGCAGCTTCTTGGTAAAATTTGACTCGATCAGCTTGCGTGATTTCCAGACCACTTCGTTGTTTTAAGATTTTAACGGCAACATCATGTGAGCCATTTACAGAGTAGAGGCGGCCATGTTTTACCAAACCGAATGCGCCTACAAGAAAAAGGCTTAACTTCTTAAGCTTTACATAGCAAAAGAATATTAAAAAACTTGAAATGAATTCAGTGCTTCCTCTATTGTTTGAATCAACCAATCAAAACACAATTGCTTGTATGGAATTGAGCATACCTTGACCAAGTATCTTCGTTGATACGTGTAACGACTCAGGTGTAAGTTCATTCAACTCATCTAGCAGCTCTTCTTCATCGTCAGCAGGTATAAAGAATTTCTTTGCATTGTCTTCTTCAAATTCGTCCGAGTCAGAATCACCATATTCAGGGTGAAGGAGAGTCATGCAAGATGCGCGACGAGCGGTGGAATCCAACTTTGAGTCCTAAAATAGAAATCGTATAAAATACTGAGCTGGAATTATCATGATATCTACACATTCATTTTCAAAAAATATTTAGTTCCAAACCTTTTGAGTTTCTTTCTCAAGCTCTTTGTAGTTTTGATTCAAACCAGTAGGCTGTTCTTCTATTGTTTCAGGGCATTCAACCGTTACTGCTCTGTTAATTCGTGTATAGATTGGTTCACCTGTGGTTAAGTCGATTAGTCTAGTATGTCCATTAGTGGATATAAATGAGCCGTTATGAGACAGTGGCGATAGTTTTTCCTGAAAAAACAAAAAATTGATATGTCAACTTCCGATACTTATTTTTTTTTATGGACTAAAAAAAGTTAAATATGGGAGAATAAGTACTAAGATTACCACAGAACCAATATCTTGCATAAATGGTCGATATAAAGTGGTAGTACTGTTACCAATAGTAACAAATGATTCCATTGAATATTGCTTAGTCAGCAATTGTCTATCGTTCGTATTATTTACGATATCCATTTCTTTCTCGAACGTACCCCTCCGTCGATGTTTTACTTCTAAAGTTCTTCTGTAGCATAAACAACCGCCTAATACAATCACTACAAAAATAATTCCACATGCACCGCCTGCGACGGAGTACACCCACGGGGAGATAGTTGGAGATTCCGTAATTCTCTTTTTTAAAACTTTCTCCTTTGTTGTTGTTTTTTGGGAATTACCTGTTGTAGGTTTTGTTGATAATTTAAATGTGGATCTTGTTGTACTTGCATCTTTTTGGCTACTGTTATTATTTCTTGATGTTCCACTTGTAGGGCAGCCAGTAAAGGTTGTATTTTTGTTAATACAGTGACCTGAATCATCCAACAAATAATTATCGGGACAGACGCACTCTAGGTAACCCTTCAGTGGTACGCATATCTCATTTTTATTGCATCCGATATTTGGAGCCCGACATTTATCAACTAAAATTAAAAAGAAAGTAGAAGAGGTGTAGACATTCGCGCAAGTCGCTCAAACATCAATGCGCAAGTTATTTAAACAGGGATTACAACCCGACAAACATGGCGCGTGTAAATCAAACATCAATTACAACTCCACAGTCAATTCGCAAATCAGTCAAACAATAATACTCACCTTTACATTGAGCTTCACTCAAAATTTTTATTTCATGAAGGTAGAACGTCCCTCTCCAAATACGTACATCCATGATAATCTAAAAATACAGATTGTTTCACCACGAAGCTCGTCCAAAGAAATCTTTGATTTACGAATCCCTTTCCACACAAAGAAAAACCTACACCGTAAACTAAAAAGCGCATCTTCGTAATAACTAGAGGCTCTGAGAGACACTGGAAACTAGAATGTCGCAAAAGAGGGGTTGAAATTAGCGGTTGATGTTTAGACATGGTAAAACTTGGTTTCCACATCGCGGTTAAGTTAAATCCATTTTTTTTTACCGAGACCGTAAAAAAAATTTCAGTTTCTAGAACTGAAGTAAAGAGAATCCCTGATATAAACACACACTCGGGCCTTCTAGGTCTTCTATACCTGCGACATGATATTGACTCCTTTCTTCGCCTTGAAAAATACAATGTGGCTTGTTTCACCCTTCTGTCTTGACGATTTGATTTCTTGTATTTTTTCCAAGGTTGTGTTAGTTCGTCTATGTAGAATGATTGTTATATCGAGTCCAATACTAACTGATGTGATGTTCAAACAAAAAGCTTTGTTGATGGTCATTCCCACAGATAGTAAGCGAGCAAATTTTATGTTTTTGATTGAATTTTGTTGATCCATAACAAGATACGTTCCTAGCAAATGCACAACAACAGAATATAATAGTAGAATATAAAAATATAAAAATAATTTATATAAAGTAATTAATAAGCAACAAAAACAACAACAACAACAAACAATAAACAAAAAAGTAACAATCACTGTAACTAGCACTAACCGTTTACTTTGAAAGTCAACCCTCCCACATCACTTCTTATAAATTGATTGACGTTTTTGTTAAAATGAAATACATCTCCAAGTCTAAAACTAGCATCTAGAATAAATAAATTCAAATATAAGCATAACTTAAATCAACAATTGGCAAAGGTTAGTTTATTGAGACAATTGAAGAAGAAATTTTTATTTTGGTTTGTTTTTCTTTATACATGGTGGCTTTATACAGTGGTATGGAATTATTATTACTATTATTTACTCAGGATAACCTCTTCAGTTCCTAATGGTACTGTTATCAATGAGGGTCATGCTAAGGGGGTCCTGGTGTATTTAAAGCTCCCATTTGAGCTATCAAACCTATTCTCATGTTGAACGTTAAGCAGAATGGATTAATTCACACTTTTATAGCCCCTGGCATAACTCGGCCGGAGACTGAACCCGCGATTTTTCGCGAGTTTGTCTTCCACAATAAAACGCTATCATTTTTGAAAGCCATGTAAACTGTGCATGATCTTTTTCAAAAATTTGAAAAAACTTTAAGAAAATAAATCATGGAAAAAAACTTACTTCTGATTTGACAACACTTCGCTTTTTCTACTCTATTGAAACTGTTTTTGCTGTAAACTCCTACAAGTCCGTACCCTGCTGGACACTCATGCTGCCATGTATTATTATAGCGCACTTCGTTTTTTGCAACTTTCGACGATAAATCCAAAACAACGCACGCTTGACGGTTGATAGCTTTATTGACCAACACTGAACAACGTATGGAACGAAGCAAACTTACACCAACTTGACTTACTGCAAATTTGAAGCCTAAAAGGTAATTTTAGTTGAAATTGAAGAACCTAAATATGTATATCCAAAGACTTCAAGAATGAAGAATGAAACGAAAAAGTAAACAAAGAAACTACAGAGAAATAAAGCTCTTTGTTAAGCATGCTTTGCAATTAGGTGCAGAAATAGTTAAAGAAGATGCTCGTTATATTTTCGGTACAAAAACTGGCGGAAAGAGGTCGGTTACTTAGAAAGATTCATAGTTACCTGTTATAACAGAATATCTTTCACATTCAGCATTCCATATTTTTTCTACCACATTCTCACCATCATTTAAAAATGTCAGATCAAGTTCCCATGACAACCAGTGGCTTAAATTACTTCTGCAACATTTTGCTTTTATGAATGGAGACGTTGGGATATCCGAGTATACAGCTTGCATGAAGCGGTCTTCTGGACAACTATTTTGCCATTTACTGTCACCCACTAAATTCACTTTTGATTCGGCTTTAAAATTTTCAATTACATTGCAGGGAGAGGTTATTTTCTTTTTTGAGGGAAATCTTTTGAACAAAGTTTGACAACCAGCTAATAGAATTAAGATAAAGAAGAATCTCGAGGCTAAAAAGAAATACAAAAATATAAATATAAAAATATAAATATAAAAATATAAAAATATAAATATAAAAATATAAATATATAAATACAAATATAAAATATAAATATAAAAATATAAATATAAAAATATAAATATAAAAATATAAATATGTAAATATAAATATGTAAATATAAATATAAATATAAAAATATAAATACCAAAATATAAATATAAAAATATAAAAATAAATGTTTACGTTTATGATGATTTGTGGATAGCGATAATAGACGATGTTAGTTTGGGATATATCTTTTCTATAAGCAATCTCGTAGTAGACGTTTGGGATGTTTGGGCGTGGGATGGAGAGCAAATATCAAAATAATGTTGTGAGTTTTTAAGGTGGGTGCTTGAATAGAGAAGGGAAGAAGCAAACCTTCGAACAGAATTTAAATTTCTATCAAATATGTGCGTATAGTTAGATTGAAAATCTCTTTTGGGATTATAAATACGCCCAAAATTTGATTTGATGACTAATTAATAAATTTAACTGATCATCAGGGTACTTCAACTTTTGACAATTTAGCGGCGTGTGGCATTTATTCTAGAAGAGTGTTAAACGGGCATTTACGGTGTGTATAATATTTTTGTAATTTTGCTTTTAACTCTCTTTTCCTTAAGAACCATAATTTTTCACAGGACTACCATCACGGCAGGTTTGAGGTTGTACGAATCTTTATAAGGATGTTTATACATGTCGTTCTGTGAATGCTAACAAGCAACCTCGCTCCCAGCGTCTGTTGTCTCCTTTTTTATATAGGAAAAGCGAGCACCGTCTTAATATACTAAAGCGACATTGGGGGCTGCGAATGAGGTTGAATAACAAGGTAGCGTCCGCATGATTTATACGTATTGTTCTCCTCCGTTCCAACTTAAAAAAAAGAGAATTACCAACAATGTACTTCTGCAAACACTTGACATAAGTGAAGGACTTTTACCAGTTGAAAGCATGTCTCACAAAACACACACAAATTGATAAGTGTCAAGAACATGTTGTGCAAAATGAGGACCAGAACAAAAATAACGAAATAAAATAAAAATAATAAAAATAAATCTTCATGACGTTGGTTATTTTGGAAAGCTGCCATTAAAAATGTTTTTATCTCGTGTTGCTAAAAGTATGTTTGTGGAAAACATTAAAGATAACACTTTTTAAATCTAAAAGATATCATTTATTTACTTATTTATTTCATTTTCTTTATTGATGATTTTCTGTTTATTGAATATTTTTCTCGACAAATTATTGCCTCGGCAAGCTGCTCATTAAAAAAAACCTGCGTACGAAGTTACTTTCTTTTGTCTCCTATTGATTGTGTTTGTGACGTTGCAACATGTTTTGTAACGAACAAAAAAAAAACACTAGCCAATGGTCCGTAGGTAAATCCACGGTTTCACCCGACCTTTATATACCGCATTTTGTGTGTCTCGCCACTGCGGTTACCATTTTGCGTGACAGACAGACGTACACACAACCTATATTCCAGGGAATTTAGTCTTTTTGATAAATTTGATAGCAGCAAAAAGTCTGCGCCAATGTCATCGTAGTCGCTCCCATAATAACGGTTTAGGGGCCACAAGGCCCTGGGGATTAGGTTGACGTAAACGGGTATTATAATATAGATTCACGAAATATATTTGAGTCTCTTGCAATATGATAACTAAGCCATACCATGAAGAAAGTTTTTTTCATTTATTTTCTTGTATTTTTAAAAAAATAAAAGACTTTTAGGAAAAAAAGTATTTCCAAGTGCCTAGATACTTACGATTTTTATCTTGTGTTATTGTTTACATAAGAAAAAATCAAATCATCTTCCTGGACATTAAGCAATATAATACTTGTGGCGTAACTTATTTAGGAAACTTGACGTGCATACCGATTCTCAAAATTATTCACTGTCAAATATTAAAAGCTTTTTTTTCATTAAAACTTTTCTCCAATTTTTTTAAGCTCAACAACAACAACAACAACAACAACAACAACAACAACAACAACAAAAACAACAATAAAACAACAACGACGACGACGACAACAACAATTTTTTCAATTAAAAAGGTTTTAAAAATACCACTATGCCAAATTGTTTTTACACGATATTTTTGAAAACTTTTAACCATACAACAAGACACTGTGAAAATTTATTCTGTTACGAGTAAAAAATGTTCGCTCAATGAACGCTTACAACGATTCGCAACATTAACGCCTGAAATACACCATTTTATGGTGTTGATCAACCAAAAGTATGAACTTGGTTACCCAGCGACACTTGACATGAAATCTTGTGGAGGAAAGAATTCATTCGATCAGAGGAAACAATAAGTTCTCGCTGAGGTAGTCAGTTATATTTAACATACACAAGATCAGAACTAAAAAACAGGTTAAAGATGTTTCTGTACTTGCTTGTTACTTAACACATCTGAGAAAACTTTTGCTTTGCTCACGGAACGTGTTTTGGAAGGATTTTTCAACTTTTGTCTTCCACTCCATCCAGTCAAACATTTTGTCGATATGACAATTATAAAAACTAGAATATAACATATAGAAAATACTTACTTAAAAATATATCCATAGTTTTCTTTTCTTTTTTAAATGTTTAATTTTCATAATCCAGTTTTAAAATATGTCTTCGCCTAAGTGACGCATTTATGAACGTGTATTTTTGGCAAAAGCCAACTCTCCACAAAATACAGTTTGTTTTAAAGAAACTCGAGTTCAAATTCAAAGTTCTACGTTACAAAATATACAGCACACAAGCCAAAGTAAATATCAGTGGTGTTGTTTCAACAACTGGCTTTTATTGTGCTGTTTATAAATAGAAGGGGATACGACTTAAAGTTAAAGTCGTTGCTTACATTTTAATATTGCTTCACCATAAAAAATAATCAAAATTTAGAAAATCATATTGCATAATTAATAACATAAACCTGTTTTATTTATTTAAAAATGATTTTAGAGGTAAGTTCCTTTGTTTGATAATATTAGAGACATTAATTTAATTTCCTCATAGAGAAGGAACCTTCTCCCAGCCTTTTTATCTAAGAGGAAACCGAGACGAGTTTGTTAAGGACGTTTTCTTTACTTTGAATCTCCAGATCGCTTTAAAAAACAAATACATTTATCACACTTGTCTCATGTTTTAATTCCAACATGGCAGCATCACAATGAAAAAATGGAAAGCAACTTGTTGTTCTTATTTTTACCAGCGATTATAATCGATCATAATTACTAGCCCTGCAAGCGCTGTCCTGAATGTCATCCAACAGCTGAGTAACCATTTCAAAGTACTCCTCCAACAACGCAACCATGTCTCACACAGGAAAAATGTGAGCCGATGGTCCCACAGTTGCAATTAATTTAAACTTTATTACGCATAATTTCGTGCAGCGGTAAAGAATTTCGTGCATTTATTTTTAATATAACTGAAACATCTAGCAAATAGCCGCAATTCTTATGCCATGTCGTCAATTCTTGTGCCATGTCGTCCTTCGTCCCTTACGAGACGGCAATGAATTGACTATTTGTTAGCTAGTGACCCCAGGGTCTTGTGGCCCATGAACCGTATTACGGAGCACAATTTCATCAAAAAGGCAACAGGAACGAGGTTGACCTAGCCGGATATGACAGTGTCAGTTACAATAATGTTCTTAACTTTAATAACCACGCTGTAACACCCGCCACGTTAATTTGCAGAGTGTAGATGTCCTGATTGATTTGAAAATAGCCGACGCAATAAAAACGCTCACGTGAAAAAAAGAATTATATCTTTGTAAAATAATACAAAGTTACACTCATCTCCGTCCTTTCGCTTCATAGTCTCTTTTAAAAAGGGTTCCCTGATTTGCGCATACTCGCCGCTACAAATTTTTGAGGGTGCAAAGTTCAACAACTTGTTAAAAATTTCAGTACTGGCTCCTTTCCATATCGCAAAATGTAATTCTCGCGAAAAAAACATTGAAATAGTCATTAGCGAAAGTTACTTCTTTGGAGTTCACAATTTTTGAGACTCTCGAAAGTTTCTTTGTGAGAATAAATAATATGGTTGACTTGACCTTATGAAGCGAATACTCCAAAAAGCGACGCTTCATATTTTTCCTTCCCAAAAAAACATTTTAGTTGAAGCGAACATTAGTAGACATATTTTATATAATTATTTTTTTCTCAAACATTCTTTATAACAGCTATATAATTGTATCTAACTTTTTCTAAACCCTTATATTTCGGATTCGTTATCCGTCACTGGTCAACTTTAACCGGTTGCCGTAAGAAAGGTTTAGAACAAACCCTTTGTTATACAAATCAAGCGTATGAGTTGCATCTGCATCGCGGGAGTTTTAAAACTGATTAATGAGCTCTGTTAACTAGTTCTCCACGCATATAAGCGGACTTCTCAACCTCGTCATCAGGACTTGTTAGGCTTTTTATAGGCCGTACAAATCTAAAAAGGATAACAAGTCTTGGGGGCGATTTTGTAGACTTCTCGCTGTGCAATTTGACTTAATTAGATTCACAGTGTTAAACATACTGTGTTGAACTCTTTCTCTATCTTAAATAACCCTTCATCTCGAAATTTATTTATCTTGAACAAATTTTTCGGTCCCTGGAGAGTTTAAGATAGGGAGATCCGCTGTACTTATAGGCGAGTTTGTGTGCAGAATATCCGTTAGCACACACACCACTCTTCGTACATAACGTGAGAAAGAAACCAAGGTAGCTTGATAAATTATAAGGAGTAAGGAAATGCTCTCACTACATATTGCTACTAGCCAAAACTTGATGAATAAAGTGACTAAGAAGTGATACTTCTGAATTTTGTTCGATTGTCGAGGAGATTTTCCTCGTAATGTTTTAGAGTGGTAGAATTATCGTTGTGTAATTTTAGCCCAACATGTGTTGAGTGGACTCCCCTCTTACATCCAGCCCAACGTATCTCTTTTATGATGGTAGCAAAAAACATCGCCACTAAGGGATATTACACTATTCTGCATAGATAAGTAACCGAGCCTTTTGCTTTTTTCTGTCATCGCCTCGATGAAGAATTATTCCCCCACGTGCGGTGCGATTCTTGAGGAGATTTAGTTTGAATATATTTTTTAATGGAGGTAATTATAAAGACTTTAAAATATGGAGTTCTAAGAAGGGCGGTCGAAATCAGTGCCTCGAATATGTGTAATTAAGATGGATGACTTTTTAATATTCTCTTGTATTAAATGTCGTTTGGTTGTCAAAGATTATGACGTCAAGATGTATATCCAGCACCCGAAGATACCATTTAGGTACAATAATTTATTTCTTAAGGTAAATTTATACAGGATGAATAGACTCGAATCTGATTTTTTAATGAGAGTTGGCGTCGAGCTGATTTCTGACGGACGACAATTAACGTCATTACACAAGTCGATAGTCAAAAAAGACATGTCGAATTCTTTCACACGATTTTATATGAATGAAGAAAAAACAACTGTAAAAAGGGCTTTTGTCCTTATAGTTGAGATTTTCAGGAAAATGTCAAAACTAAAAGTGTAGCTGTCAAACTGTACAAAGAATGTGTTGTAGCATGACTCTTGTTGGTTTCAAAAAAAAATCTAGTTTGTTTGGTTAACAAAAGTTGCGTTTGATTTGTAAATGATTTATTGTGAAAGCAAACAAATGCGATATGCGTATACATAGCATGAAAGAAAGAAAAAATATAAAGAGATAGATACGAAGAGTATGGGAATGTTTTTGATGCGTGAGTTTCTTACTGTTGTTTTTTTGTTTGTTTGTTTATGTTGTTGTTTTTTTTGGTGTGTAAAAGTTTTGTTCCTTCTATAAACCTTACGGTGGCATATTTGAGCCACCTCAACTTGTAAGAACTTTTAACTCAAGTTAAAGTTATAAGTCGAGTTAAAAGTTATAACTCGAGTTATAACTTGAAAACGAGTTAAATGTTAATATAAGTCGAGGTGGCACCCAACTGAAGTGGCCTAAAAACATTTTTTAACAAATTTCTCCAATGCGACAATTGATCAATTTATTAATAATCTTTCTTTTTTCTTTACTTTCTAAAAATGTACCAACCTCAGGACTCTTTTACACTTTTTAAAATTGAGACATTGTTTCCAATTTCAAAAAACGGAAAAAGAGTCCTGGTAACGAGGCTGCTGTGATATAAAAGAAAAAATAACCAAAAAGAAGAGAGTTGAGAGTTAACAGGGATAGGAACGTTGAGTTAAGAACGGTCTGTTCATTATAGATTCAGCGTTATTCTTCGTATCGATTTTAACTCCTGGCTATCAATTATCTGGTACAAGAATTACCTCTCCCTGTAATGTAATTACAAATTTTAAAGCCGAATCAAAAGTGAATTTAGTGGGTGACAGTAAATGGCAAAATAGTTGTCCAAAAGACCGCTTCATACAAGCTGTATACTCGGATATCCCAACGGCTCCATTCATAAAAGCAAAATGTTGCAGAAGTAATGTAAGCAACAGGTTGTCATGGGAACTTGATCTGACATCTTTAAATGGGGGTAAGAATGTGGTGGATAAAATATGGAATGCTGAATGTGAAAGATATTCTGTTATAACAGGTAACTATGATTCTTTCTAAATGGCCGCCCTCTTTTTTTTTTTTTTGTACCGAAAATATAACGACAATCTTCTTTAACTATTTCTGCACCTAATTGCAAAACATGGTTAACAAAAAGCTTTATTTCACTGTAGTTTCTTTGTTTACTTTTTCGTTTCATTCTTCATTATTGAAGTCTTTGGATATACATATTTACGTTCTTTAATTTCAACTGAAATTACTTTTCAGGCTTCAAATTTGCAGTAAGTCAAGTTGGTGTAATTTTGCTTCGTTCCATACGTTGTTCAGTGTTGGTCAATAAAGCTATCAACCGTCAAGCGTGCGTTGTTTTGGACTTATCGTCAAAAGTTGCAAATAACGAAGTGCGCTATAATAATACATGGCAGCATGAATGTCCAGCTGGGTACGGACTTGTTGGAGTGTACAGCAAAAACAGTTTTAATAGAGTAGAAAAAGCGAAGTGTTGTCAAATAAAAGGTAAGCCGTTGTAATGCAGGCTTTGTAAACCAGTCGTTTCGTTGTTGATGGCTTCATTGAAGTACTTCGTATTTTAGACGTGAAAATCAAACCAGGAGTTGTTATTGATTTCGAGAAGAACGAAGATTTTTTCGTAGCAAGTAATGCTGGAGGAATTAATTTTAAACTAAACGGTGAGTATGTCCACGGACGTATTATTATTGTCAACAATTAATATAAAAAAACATGTTTACCTGCCATTACTCAAGGCTATCATCTTTGGCTCACAGAATGAAAGTCAAATATTACCTAGTCGTTAGCTCATAGAAAAATCAACGGGTTCGTCCGTCCATTAAACTCAACAGTCCGTCGCAACAAAACGATAAAGCATACCGCATTTGCTGTGCTGTGTGTTCATAGTAGAATGCCAGAATACGCGTATTATTAACATACTAGTCGTTAGCCCGTGGAAAAATCCACAGAAATTCGCCTGCCGTACATATGTCGCATTTGCTATTTCGTTTATAGATATTTGATTTCGTGTGTACGTAGCACGAACGTAAGATCGTGCCGAAACAGACAAAATAGGGATATTATAAAATAGAGTTGATATGATGAAAAAGGGAAAAATTGTTTATATTGACAACAGAAATTGATTTCATTAAGCACTGTTTTTTCGAGTAACAAGAAGCTTGACGTCCTTGGTGTTCCATTCTAACGGCTGCCACTTCTTTGCAACAGCAACTTTATTACGCTAGAGGAAAGATGAGCTGAAAAGCTCAAATGAGCTGGCTACACTGCATTAAAAAGTGCTGGAGTAGAAAACCTGCAATATTTTACTAAATTTCATTGCATCTACATAACCACTTCTATAATAACCTAACAATCCTAGATATTGTGCGTAATCCGTGTGCGAGCCACATACGAATTCCAATCTTACGGTAGACGAAAAGGGTATTTTTTTACGATGCTTGGATATAAAGAAATTTATTTATTTATTAATTTACTTTATTCTAGGAAATGGATTATTTGAAACAAAACGTCTAGGAAGAACAATTAAAGACGCGAAATTTGCTCGCTTAATTTCAGTGGGAATGACTGTCACTCAAGCGTTTTGTTTAAAAGTTACATCAGTTAATATTGGCCGAGATATAACAATTATCGTGTATAGAAGAACTAACACAAGTTTGGAAAAACTACAGGAAATCAAATCCTCAACACGTGGACAGAGAACTCATCATGTTTTTATCCCAGCAGCAAATAATCCTGCTCCAGTCTCACAGGTAGCTTTGAATGACGTGCAATTAGCTTTTACAGCCTATTTTGGTGGTATTCTATCAACCCCGTTTCCTGCGTCTATTTTCTATTTTTCATATCGTGACGGCGAACTCGATGTCTCGATATTAAAAAGGAGAATAGAATCTGGGAACGAGGCTGGTTTTCTAGCATTATCTTACTTACATTCGAAAAAAGTAAGAACTTCTGTCTTTAGTTTTAATCTTA
This sequence comes from Hydractinia symbiolongicarpus, assembly GCF_029227915.1. NCBI lineage: Eukaryota > Metazoa > Cnidaria > Hydrozoa > Anthoathecata > Hydractiniidae > Hydractinia > Hydractinia symbiolongicarpus. Next base: position 21,366,432 of record NC_079878.1, on the reverse strand, counting down.
CTATTTTCGTCTCCAGGGTCCCTTGGCAAATGAACCGTTATTAATATTTAAGAAGGCAAAAGGCCCTAGGACTGAAGTTGCAACCTTGCATGTTCTTACATTCGTTTTTAGCTTGTTGTCGATGTAAAAGTCTGGCAAAGTTTGGTTTATTTGAGAAAGTTTCAAATTTCAGATAGAACATCGTGTCAAGGTGGGGCATATTTATTTATTTTTCCCTGTACAAGGTTTTCATTGGTCCGATTAAATCACATTGCTATGAATATCTAGTAAAGAAAATTAATTTTCTTTTCTTTTTAGTTAATGAGTGCAAGTTGCCCAATATTGGGTGTTCCTTGCACGAGGTTTGTACAAGGACTAACCAGTTCCTCAGATGTCAATGTGAAGTTGGCTACATCCTGAATGAATTGAATAGATGCGTGCTATCGTCACTTGCGGTGGGACACTCCACCCCAGGTGTTACAGGAAAAAAAATAACATCACTAAACACCACAACATCAACACAAACAACGATCAAATCAACGGAGAAACGCACGTTGACTTCAAAAAATATTGTGAAGGAGAGCTATGTAGTATCTCCCCCTTTGTCAACCTGGATGTACTCTCTCATCGGTGGAATACTTGGTGTTGTATTGACAATGCTTACATTATGCAGTTGGATTTTATGTAAGAAAACTTTGGAAACACAACCACAGGAGGTGCGTATCTGTGTCATTCTCGACCCCAGAGCTCTTTGAGATAAACTCAGGTTTCAATCTCAAAGAGCTCTGGGGACGAGAATGTATCTGGGTCGCTCAAAATTCCTTTTTTGAGACAAAAAGAACTGGAGGCATAGTCAAAAAACAAAATTATTTACTTATTTATTTAGAGTATCTTAACTGCTTGGACGTTCTTTACTGTATCGCCTACGCATTATGGTAAAGAAATATTACGCAGCTGGTTAAAGAAGACACACGAAACACAAGTGAGTACTTGGTTACATTCAAAGTCTTTTAGAGACAAAAAATAGTACTAAATACGCAACCTTGCTCCCAGACCATTTTATCTCTCATGGAATTTTTGAAGATCTATCAATAAGCAAAGCACCTGTGAGAGACAAAAGTCCTGAGGACAAGGTTGCTTAACAAGCATATTTATTTATATATTTATTTCCTTATGAGGATGATACTTCAGTTAAGTATGTGTATATACGGTTATTTAGTGATAAGATTTCTCACCACCTCTCCTTTACTTTTAGAAAGTCACGGAAAAGAATTTGTTTAAACTTGCCGGTAGCCGATCAGGAGTTATAAACATGGCTTCTGGTGAAAGAATCTTTACACAAATTAATCAAGCTGTATCCGATGAGTAGAAGCTGCTAAAAAATAATATTCCAGTCCTTTTCAGCTACCTTTCAGCTAATTTTTATTTTATTTTTCGCGAATAGAAAGGCTAAGTGTTTGTTTCAAAAATGTAGAAAAAGCACTGGAAACGAGTGGTCACTCTTCCTCGTCCCAACCGGGGCTTTTTTTCTGAGATAAATAAAAAAGCTTAGGTAGCGTGGCCAGAGAGTTTATTACATTAGTCACGAGTTGTAATAATGTAAATAAATTATATTGTGTATACAAATTTTAACAATTTAGAACAAAAATTCAACCTCGTTCCCAGGAACCTTTTCGTCGACGTGACCATTTATAAAAAAGTGAAAAGAGGTTATGGGGAAAAAGTTGAAGAAAATTACGTAATCTATATTTCTACTTTTTTCATAGAAAGGTATAACAGGGTCAGCAGATAAAGCTTTGGAAAACACCAGGGGCATAGCGCCCAAGTTTTAAAGGGTAGATGGTAAGGCTGAAGCGCCAGTTTCTTGAGATATTAAACCCTTAGACGTTAGACTTCCTATGAAAACGCATCCTCTGCACAAGTCTCTCCCATATTAACCATGTATGATCGACAAGAATTTAGTATGGGTGAAGTAGGGTGGATGGGGTAGGGTGGAAGGCATAATTTGCTACGGTCCTGCGTAGATAAATAACATAGGTTATAAATTTATAAATTTCTGTATATAATATTTTGTAAACGATTTATATTCACAGTTTCGAATGTATACAACATACCATACAAACCATTGTTTCTTCTTCTGTTCTGCTTTTTAGTTTTCTTGCCAATAGTAATAAACCTTGAAAGTAATAACCTCTTGAAAGAATACTCAGTTTTCGACAATAACTAGAGAACATTAACTAAAAATAGTAAATAAAACATGATGATTTCATCAATTCATTTTACCTCGTCTTAAGGGAATATTGCATCTCTTCTGATATCAGATACTTTCTATGTTCGTCTTGCCGTCCAGATATAAAAAAGAAAAAAGGCGCTGGGAACAAAGTTGCAATTCACTGTTAACTTTATGCTCACTAACAACCTCGCTCCCAGTAATTGAACGAGGTTTTTAACTGGGCGAGAAATAATTTTGCGGTCACAAATACGAATTCGACGGCGATTTTGTCAAATATTTAAAAAGTACAATATTACCTGCCCTAAAAAGGGAAATACATGGTGGCAAATGTTTCCCGCCCTAAAAGGGGAAACCATGGTCGCAAATATTTTCAGCTTTCGTTTTCCTAGGCAAAGCGAAAAATAAATTTAGGTTCCCACCTCTAGAGAGGATCATCACAATTACAATACCAATCTCCAGATAGTGGACTTCATATATTTGACTGAGAGTCGATTTCACATATTTGCAACTTTTGCTGATATACCGTAATGTTCCGCCCAGCATTTTTTAAGCGTCCCCTCGAATAAGCGCCCAGGTAATTTCCTCAAAGTTCAATAAGCGCCCAACACTTGCCCCCTTCAAATAAGCGCCCACCTGATAAAGGGGGCGATCGAAAACAACTCTGAGAAACTTGGCGCTTATTTGTAAATTTTACTTTCTTATATTGAGAACCCTAAAAAGACTAAACTTTATTTTGTTACATTTTTGTTCAGTTTTATTTTTCAAGAAAAAGGAAACAAAATAGAAAATTACCGTTGTCTTTAATTTGTACAAAATTAGGAAGAATTTATAAGCGCCTGGCCTTTTTTTAAGCGCCCCCCTAAAATTTAATAAGCGCCCATAGCGCTTGTTCAAATCGCTTGTGCTAAACATAATTGCTCTAAGCCCGTACTATGTTTGGCTTGGGCACTATATCTCTGTTGGGGCGATCAAAAATTTGTAGAGGTTTTCAAAGAGGAGGTACCAAGTGCTTATATTTTTGTTTGTTTTACTAGGAGCCAACAGCGTTTGCTTTGAGAATCTTACGTAACTGTGTTGTTTATGTAAACACCGTATGTAAACAAAACTTACAGTTTAGTCAAATAAACGTAGCTAGAAATAGATTTCCCATTCTCTGCCATTGGGACGTGTTAGGGATAACGTTGTGTTGTCTTATAAATTATTTTTTTCATAAATTATCAGGACAGATTTTTTAGCAGCTAGCTAGATCATTCTAACGACTAAAAATGGTGAAAATGAGTAAGTATTCATAATATATACATTTTTGTTTATTAATTGTTTTTGTGTGTTCTTTTTGGGTCAAAAAAAAATATGAGTGTCTGTGGTATATCTCTTTTGGTTAAGGACAAGAATGGTTTTTTATCAGCTAATTTTAAGAAGATGAATGTTCAAATTTAGCAATATTTTTAACGCATATTCTTCTGGTTGGCAAATGTCACATGATACTTTTAAACCAATTATATACAGGTCCGCATTTTTCAGGGTAGCCATTGTAATTTGAGGGAAAACACGCTGTTCCATCAGTTACCTGAATTTTTCGTAGACTCTTTGTTTCCTAACTTTAAACCTGTCATATTATGTAGTTTAACTGAAAGTTGTACTATGTGACATTCTGACCAGGTGAATAGCTATATTATATATATAACTGTCATTCTCCCCTTAACCCTAAATATGGGGCACTCCCCTTTCGTTTGCTTTTCTAAATGGCATCAAACATGGCACACTTACGGTATATCATGAAAGAAACAAAATAACTGCATTAAATTTTATGTTTGTGTCAACATTTCTCCTGTGCCATTATCAGAAACTTGAAATTTGCCATAATACCACTATCTGCTTAAAATTCAATTAGTTATAGAACGAATTTTAAGATTCTGTTTACAGTTTGTGGTAGCCAAATAAAATTTATTTAACATATTTTATAATTCACATGAAAACAGCCCAAAAATTGCCCTAAAATCTGATTTTTGGGTAAACTCCAAAAAATCAGGAAATTGGGCCAATCACATGTCCGAATACCCTCAATGAAATAAAGCTGCATTGTAAGTTTCCAGTTCTAAGGATATATAATTCTAATTATTAACTTTTCATAGATATTTGAGGGGTATAGTTTTGAGTAATGGGCAATATCTAAGGCCCTGAGACATAGTACTGCTTAAATGTAACTTTACATGTAAGCAAGTTTTACTACGTCGTGTAACGATCTCATGTCTACATAGAGAACCTTTGCATATCTTTTGTTTACACATGAACTTAATTGCTTCAAAGTGATCAAAACCTTTTATAATAGCTTTGTAACTTGCGCATTGCTACCTGTTTTTTTATTTCTATTTTGAGAACACTGTTTCGATACTCACATGCCTTGATTTTTGTGCATGCGGCTAAGAATAGTAGTTTTGAATATCAGTTTCGGTCGATCAAATTAAACTTATATATACTTAACGAAGATTAAAATAAATAAAGTAATTTGCCATTTTCATGAATCCCAAGTTTTATTAATTTTTGTTGCCTTTGTGTTTTGTTGCATCGCCGTAGATCGTTTAAAAATTATGAAAACGGAATCTTGGAAAGCGAAAAGATCGCCATAGATCGTTTAAAAATCATGGTCCCTAAATAAGATACAACATTTAGGTTTGTAAAAACAATAAAATGCTCGCAAAACACGAGATTCCATCGAAGCAAAAACAAAAGATAGTACGTTGCTGTTCATGAGTAGAAACAACAAAAACTTAAAGCTTTGTTAAATTTTATATTTTTTTCTGTTGATCCCTTGACAGCTATAGGAATTTAATACAACAATGAGTTTGGCGAAGTTTACATGAGCTAATTAACGTTCGCATGTGAGACACGTTTCAACATGCAAAAAGAGCTCATGTATTTAACAATAGGTTAACAATAACAACAAAAGTTCTAAAGCTACTGAAGGATCGTGTAAAGGTGATAAATATCGTGCACATGTACAGTTACATTTAAGCGGTACTGTATAGGGCCTAAAAATTTGGCATGCAGGTATGTAATAAATAAAAATAAAAAGACATGCAGCATACCAAAAAAGAATTGTATGTATTAAAAAACCCAGCATTACCCCCCCCCCCCCCCCCCGCCCTCACCCATCCCCTCAGTAAATTTAGGGTTACAAAATTACAGAAACTAAATATATACTGAAATTATTTCTTTATTTGGAAAGTATTTTATATTGAGGACTACAACAAACAAAATTAGGAGCTAAACCTGCCAAAATTCTTTCTTCACAATTGCACAAGTTGCATTATCAAAAACCTGGGAAAGCTGCTCTAATTATTTGAATTAAAAAATGAAAATTATGAAAACACTAAACCTTTCCCAATCAGAAAATAATTTTTCAAATTGGAACAAAATTAAAAATAACTTTCGCTTCTGTATAGGCCCTATATGTTTACTCACAAAATTTGATTGCAAACCAACGTGCAGATCCCAAGTTATGGGGTCGTTCAGCAAAAAGGTTAAGAGGCCTGGGACAAGCAAACAAGTGTTATTTTGGCAAAAAGTTATGTTAATTTATGCATTAACAAAGTTTGAATGCACATCTCTTATCAGGTCTAAAATTGCTGATGACAAAAAAGTCAAAATTTGCTATTACTTAAATATGACATCATAATTTATGCAGCATAATTAAATTTAAAAAAATCCTTTAGATGCGAATGTCTATAGTATAAGTCTAACATCATTTTATACCTCAGGTTTCCCTGTGTATAGCCCTAATATTTATTGTTTTCTTCTCCTGTTTGTCCCTAAAGGTATTACAACTCAAATCACAAGGATTTTTGAGAATTGCAAAGATGTTTGTGCTATTATCATACATGCAGAGATAAACTTAAACAAAGAACTATATATTTCAAATGTCAACATTAGAGACATATTTGTGTAGTACTTAGTTACTTTACAAATTATTGTTTGTTTAAAGAAACCTTAGTTTCTTTTTGTTGATATATATAGTATTTTAAAGTTATATTTAGTGTAGAAGTTTTTCCTGACTTTGTTTAATCTCATCAGCAAGTTTTTGAAAAGTGGAAAGTAAACTTAAGTATATATAGCAGTTTCAAGTAGAGTCAATATGGGATTAGCACTTTGTTCAAATAAAAGACAAGGTAAATGTCAACATACATATCCTGATTTGTATCTGGATTTTATGTTTGTAATTTTTAAGATAGATGTTAAGAGCATTTTTAGTCCTATTCCTATTTACACAGATATAAGAAAAGAACATGTTAAATAAGGTTGTCTTGTTTTTACAAAATAAATTGTGAAGTTATCATTCTCTGCATAAAAACAACATACAATGTTATCCTTCTCTACACTGAAACAGTTGTAATTAACATATCATGCTAATTTAAATCTGTTGTTAAAAACATAATCAACTGTTCTCATTGACCCAGGATTTACGAAGATATATATTAAATAATAGTAAATTATAGTAATTACACAACCTAATTGCGCTGCTAATCTAAAGTATTTAAATGTGATTACAGTCATTTGAGAATAACAGTCTTTTAAAAAGCTTTGAATTTACTTTATAAGAAAAAAAAGTTTGTAATTCTGAGTTTTTGTTCACCAGAATACAACCGCATTGTCGTTTTAGATTTCTAGTTCTTGAGAGAGTGTAGAGAGAATTTAATTAAATTATTTTCTAATATTTTATGTCGACAAAGTTATTAGCTATATTCTTATTTTTTTGTTTTTTTAGTAGCAACAATGGAAAAACTGAGACCAATTGTTCTCTCTGGTCCAAGTGGATGTGGTAAATCCACTATCATTAAAAAATTAATGACTGAATACCCTTCCAGATTTGGATTCAGTGTATCACGTAAGTAAACATTATTGTAAATGATCCTTGCCACGGTAATTTTTTCAAATTTGTTACAATTAGTTAGCTAAAAAAAATTTTGCAGGACACTAGTAACATTTCTGTCACAACAAGAAAATCATTTGTCATATATAATTACTTCATTCTGGTTGGCTGAATACAAAAAAATTTTCATGATCAGATTTTTGTGACCAGTAGCATGTCGATTTGATTTTTGTGATACCAAAAAGCTAAACTGGTGGTACAAGTTAACATTAACTCCAGGGACTTTACAGAAAAGATTGCTGCACCTCCTTAAAACTCCCCAATTGTCCTCAATTTTTAAAAGTCCACCAAAAAAAAAATGTTTTTATTTTCAAAATGCATAGAAATGCCACATGGGCACAGCGATTATTATTTGTTCTTCACTCTATGGAATCACCATTAAAATCTCAAATCTCCTCAATACTGCCAACCTTTAAAAAATAATTGAAAATTCCTAGCAAAAGCCCTTGAATTTCCCTAATTTTGACTCTATAAAGAGAGTGGAAACCCCTACTGGAATTTTATAAACAAACTTAGAATTAGTAACTTATTCATCTACTGTACTATCTAATAACCAAGAAATTTTGTTTTTTCCAGATACTACGAGAAAACCAAGACCAGGCGAAATCGATGGAAAAGGTAATAAAACGTTCTGTGCACGTCTTTGTCGTGTTGAGTTCGAAAAGAACATGTTGTTCAAATTTTCTTTAGACTATCACTACACCACTGTAGAAAAGATGACTAAGCAAATTGAAAATGGGGAATTTTTAGAGCATGCTGTGTTTAGTAGTAATAAATACGGCACCAGGTGAATTTAGTGTTTATATAATACCAAGTGTTGGGACAGTGTAGGGCACTTCTGTAACACCTAACAGCAAATGCGCATAAGCAATATACCATTGTTATTTTTTCAGTTTCGTTTTAGTAAAAAGGCTGTGCAAGATGTTTTGAATAATGGTAGAATATGTATAATGGATATCGATTCTCAGGTTGGTTAAAGTACGAGTTTCAATTACTAGTTACTTCGATATGTATCAACACATAGATTGGCAATACACACGTCAGTAATACAGTAATACAAAGTTAAAAAATTGTGTCTACGATAAAGTTGCCAACATGAAAAAGATCATTTGCATTAGCATTGGCAAAAAAGGTTACAATCTTTGCAATGTTTTTCATTGCCTTGGTTACCACATTGTTTTTGTCTATAAATATTATCGCTGGTATGTTTATGTTCATACATGTTGATGTTAGGAAACAAAATTGATTAAAAAGGTCACCAAAATAAACATATTGGCAGCCAACAAAGATAGATTTGTGTAAAAAGACATCAAAAATGACATTTTTGTGACGTGTGAGGTAAAAAATATATTCGGTAGTGGATGAGGGTACTTGACATGACGATCTATTTTTAGGGTGTAAAAAATATCAAAAGTCTAAATTTTGATTGTCTACTCGTATTTGTCAAACCACCTACAATTGAAGAATTGGTAAGTGATATTTCTATCTGTTACATTATGTAACTAAACATTTTTAATTTTAAAAAGATGCCTACCATTTGATTGATCAAAATTAGTTTTGATATGAATCGTCTTCAAGATCTAGAATTGTCTGGTTGTATCTCAAAAAATGCCAAGCTTTTTTGTGCCTATTTGTCTGGTTGTCCCTAATATTTTCATACCTATTGTATACAATATTCGAATTTGACACCTGAGATTAGTCAATTTTTAGCATAATATTAAATGTAATAATAAATTTTCAGGCCCAGCGCTTTCTCTCCATGCTTTAAATTCTTTAAATGCTTTTCTGTTGTTTTTTTCATGCTTTAAATGCTTTAAATAAATAAGATCCATCACTTTAAAATTCAATGACGCTAATTTCGGCTTAGCAAATCGGCCCTTGGTAAAAAAAGTTGAAACACCTTTTGCTCTTTTGTAATTTAAAACAACACGTTAAGGTTATTTTTTGAGTATTGTCCTTAAATTCGTCAAACACCGTTCTTTGAAAACACGAAGAAAAAAACTGATACTCAGCATTGTCTAAAAATCCTGGATTCTTTTGTCTAACTTATTATACCACCCTGTCATGATGTTCCATCATAATGACATTTTAAAGAATGGTTGACTCGTGTGGCAGACTGTCAAGTTTTCTTGCAAATATTTTTTCAGGAGAGAAGGTTAAGGGGGCGTGGTACAGAGACAGAAGAAGCAATTCAAAAGAGGCTAGCGTCATCAAAACAAGAATTCGAATATGGTACCATATTTTATTTTTTTGCTTGAAGGGTTTGAGTTGTCACAAAGATCGTCTGTTGTGTTACCATTTTGTTATGTTTTTGTAGTTACCACAGTAACGCCGCTTTGCTCGTGTGAAATTCCGATTAAATTTGATTTGTGGTTTTTGTTCACGTGATAACCTTTGGCTGCAATTTTTGCGTCTCTGTTATGTTTAATTCCTTTCTATATCTGTGTTGTTTTACCGTGAAAAGAAAATTTTCTTTTCTTTTTTTTTTCCTTCAAGGTTTAACAAACTCCACGAAAACTTAAGTTCTAAGAGATAAATTAAGAAACTTTCTTTTCTGTATTAAATTTCAGAATACTAAGTTCATTTTATACTATTTTTTGTTTTAGCCAGCAAACCTGGTATATATAACTATACGCTAGTAAATGATGACTTGGAGAGAGCTTATCAGGAATTGAAAGATATCATCAACAGTGTAAGTTTCGGCTAGTTTATCAAAGATTTTTCGCCCATTCATTCATTAATTAATTATTTTATTCATTCATTCATTCATTCCTTTTATTTATTCACTTAATCACTATTCATTTATTTATTCGTTCATTTATTTATTCATTCATTCACTCTCCATCCATTCACTCTTCATTCATCCACTCTTCATTCATTCACTCTTCATACATTCACTCTTCATTCATTCACTCTTCATTCATTCACTCTTCATTCATTCACTCTTCATTTATTCACTCTTCATTCATTCACTCTTCATACATTCACTCTTCATTCATTCACTCTTCATTCATTCACTCTTCATTCATTCACTCTTCATTTATTCACTCTTCATTCATTCACTCTTCATTCATTCACTCTTCATTCATTCACTCTTCATTTATTCACTCTTCATTCATTCACTCTTCATTCATTCACTCTTCATTCATTCACTCTTCATTTATTCACTCTTCATTCATTCACTCTTCATTCATTCACTCTTCATTCATCCATTCCTAAAGCAAGAGAACTTATTCCAATGTTTTTTTTTTATCTTATAGGAGATAACGCAACTGTAGTAGTACAGACAACACTAAAGATTGAATTAGCGAGCCAGTGTAACTACAGCATTATGTTTTGTCCCTTGCACAAGCTGGTTACTGTCACCGTTTAAGTTGACTCGCTCACTGCTGTATTAGAGCACGAAGTTATTATTTATTTTAGGAGGGTTTTCTACCACGAACGTTTATTTAATTAGTTAGCATTTTTGTAATTCAATATTTCCAAAATTTATTGTCGTTAAAATTGCACCTTTCCATTTTTTAGAATAACAAACAATATAATTTCATCCTATTTATTCTTCGTCAAAATAAAAGGTTTCTTTAACTTTCGCGATTCGATGCTCTTAGTAAATTTTGCGATTATTAGCGGGAGTTATACCTTAGAACGTATTATTTTATTTTCAAAACATAAAACGGAATCAGAATTAAACCATTCTCGTAATCTTTTCAAGGGATTGTATAATTTGTCTTTTGAATTACGGGAGGTAGTTGATTTTTTTTCGACATAAAATTAGTGTTTACTAAAATTTTATCGTGTAGCTTTGTGCTTTTAATCTGCAAAGTTGAACGAGCATACTGTTTGTTTGACTTTGTTCTATAAAATATTTTTGATTTGGTTCTGCAAAATCTTTATCCTTTTGTTACTGTTTTTTAAAAGCAAAAAAGTGATCAACAAAAGAGCTTGGAATGTGATCAACAAAAGAGCTTGGAAAATAATCAAGTTGAGTGCGTTCTAGTAAAGTTAGAAGATGTAATTAAAGTAACATTCCAATATGTCGTTCTCAAACCCATACATAGTTTTTTTATGAAATTTTTCGGTGTGGAGAATTTTAATTTTATATTTTATTAGTTCTACTCATTTAAAATTTATTATGCAGATTAATTCGGGTGGGGTGATTTTAAGTATTTTGATTGGCAAATGACGATTTGCGCCGGTTAAAAAATAGAATTGCTTTTCACTTTTTAACAACAGTTCCTGTCAGCCAATCAAAGTCTTCGCTCTGCACGGAATATTCCGCCTAGTTGCAGTTTCTGTTGGAATGGAATAATAGTTTTATTTATAACTAGTTGTTTTATCACGTTAAGAAAAAGAGTGTCTAAATTTTGCGTCATGTATTTTTTGTACTCCAACGAATACTATTATTGCTGGTTATAGTTTCCTGTTACGGTAATTGTATTGGTGAAACAGAAGTATATATCTTAGCAGTGCGTTGACGAAAGACAGGGAATCGGACGTAATAGATCAGTAAAAATGGTTACACGATGTATAAGTTCTGCAAGGTTACAAAATATAACCAATCATAATTGATGGTCCCTTGAGGCGTAAAAGGATTTTAAATTAACTGTCATTTCTTCGTTAATCCAACCAATCAGAACTATTTGTAGTTTTCTTTATCTACTGTTTGTAGCGGGATAACCAAAACTAAATCTGCAAACGTCAGCAATATCGAATACGCGACGTAAAACATACGGTAACCGGTTAAATTAGGTGAATTCGCGTATCGACATAACGCTCTTTGTGGATCTTGTCGAACTTTTTTTGTATCTATCAGGAGCGACAGAATAAGCAATGAAACAAGCACGAAAACGAATACAGTGAAGATAATAGTGAAGTCTCGTTCACAAAACACGCTACATTTCTTCTTTGCAAAGCGAGCACGTACAAACAAAACACTTTTACACAGTGCGGCAAGCATACAGAAAAACATGGTAGCAGCCATACTACTAAAGCAAATAATACCACTCATCTTGCAAAGTAAATATCCAAATTTCCACTCCGATTGGATCAAACCCGCCGCCATTAAAGGCATGCAAATTAAAGCCGCAATCATGTTCATAGCTGCGGATACCATTACGAATTTTAAATAAATTCCATGTACGTGAGTTTTGAAACAGTTTAAAGCACAAACAAACGCATTTCCGATTAACACCGCAGCACAAACTGCTATTATGGCTGACGCTTGAAACGAAGTTAAAGTGGGATCTAAATCGGATTCCATTTCACCCATTTCTATGTCAATATCTATAGCTCCGTAACCATGCATTTTGTTGTGATCTCGTGTAAACAATGCATAAACATCAGTCAGGTGTCTGCTTTTATGGTAATACTTTTTCTCGGTTTTTAGATTTTCTGCTTTTAATTTTTCTACCACTCAATTTTTTTTTCTTTTCGAAAACTCTTTGTGAATCTTTTTTACTATAAAAACAAAATTGATGCTGCTTTGTTTACTAAACGTTCGAAATCACTGATGCATGAATGTTGCTGTGGAAACTGATCACCATAGCGACTAATGCAGCGGCATTACATTTAGCTGAATGCTCATTCATGTGTATCAACTAAATAGTCACGCATGGCACAAGTAATCTGGATCGAATGTGCTAACAAGCACGAGGTTGTCAATTAAGAAATGCCGCTTAGTTTTTTTAACATACCCTAATATAGTGGACTATTGATTGACCAGCCCACTCCACCTGTTATAATTCTACAATTTTTCTCGTTGACTTAAACTTACTGCAGGTGTAGCTTGGATCCGGATACCCAACTCAAAAAAATGGTTTGGCATAATTTCCAAACACTCATTGGACAATTAAAATTAAGAAAAGGTTGAGAAAAGAAAATTTAAATGTGTAAGTATAGAAAATATGAAACGTTATGCTCGTTATCCCGAACTCTTATGGATCAAGTCTCCAAACTCATCTCCAAGATTTTTTATGTTTTTCCGTCCTAAAAAACTAAGAAGCCTTGGGAAGGAGATTAGTTTAGTGTTTTGTATTCTATTATGCTACCAAAAGAACCTAAAATATGTCAAAAATATTGACTTAAAAACACTGAATTAGAAAAAACTAAAATTTAAATGAAAGATTTTTGCATTTGCTTTCTACTTTCAGCCTCTTGTGTGTATGTTGCTATAGAGATATAACGGGTAGGTTCTGAACAGTCATCTTCTTTTACCTGTCGTTATGCTCCAACTACTGTTTAGTCCATATTCTCTCCCAATGCTTTTTTTACGGTTTTTTATAGTCGGCGAATTTTGTTTTATTTTCACGTTACGTAGAACCTTTACGTAAAACCTAACAGTTGTTAAACTTCTGGAAAATTACTCGAGGTTATAAAAATTGGTCCCCTAAGACTTTGGGACAGCGAGCACTGGATCTATTCTTTGCGCTGCTCCGCTGAAAGAACATGTTTCTTATTACATATTTTCTTCCTTACTTCCCACACGTAATTCCTTTTATAGTTTTAAATGTTAATTTTTCTTAACAAAAATACAATGAAGAATGCTCTTACTTAAATTTGATAACTTGTCTCTGGGGTAATTTTTTTTTCTATTTGGTAACCTGTGATACTTTTGTCAGTCAAAAAATCCTATAATTTGGCAACCGACGAAGATACCCGATAAGTACAGGGACTGAAGTCTATATTTTGTTAATATATTAAACAACGTTTAACTAAAGCGGCAAAAGTAAAGCTCAATATTGGTACTCCAGGTTGGTCCCCGCTTATGCACTAAAAAATGTTGAACCTGGCTAGAAATTTATAACTCGTATAATTATCTATTTTTATTTTTATTTATTTTATTTATCCACAAAAGAAATTGATTTTGGCTAAAATAATTTAGTGCAGTGGCATCACGTAATTAATTCATACTTTTAAATTTCGCGGGCAGAAAGATCCGTGGGGGAGAAAAACCCGGAATTTAGGCATAACTCACGGGGGAGACTTTTCAGTAAAATGATTCTTGGAGGAAAGAAACCGTAATCTTTCCTCCAAGAATGAATATAGAGATGATTTCTGATGTCATGGTCAAGCTCGACCCCAGCACCTTTTAAGAACTATCAGAAAGCGCAGCACCGTTGAGAAGCAAATAGTTCTCAAGACGAGGTTGATGTCATGGTAAAAAAAGAAATATTTTTTTGGGGGGAATTTTGTGAGAAAAACTTTCACGACAAAATAAAATATAGCAAAAGAATCTCAGATCCAAATATATTACTAGTCTATCGTCTCATTTAGCGAGTTCTTCCCAGATATCGCTTCTTTCATGGTAATTTAGAGAGTTTAAGGGGAAGAGGGGAAGGAGGGAGGAAAATGGTTTACTGTGCGAGAGATTAAGAATAGGGATGCTTTCTTGACAGGACACTTTCTGTCATTGCGCTTGAAAAAACTTCGCGATGTTTTAATGCATCATTAGTAGCTGTTGCTTAACGTCGTCCCATAAAAATAGTTCTAAACAAGGAGCCTGGGAACAAATAAATGTACGATTCTGCACATGCGTAAGAGCTCCCTTTTCATACACAGTGTTTCAACTTCATGACATTTTAGGCAAGTGATCATTATTAAACGTGTGTATTTTCACTCGTGTTTTCTCAACGTCAAAATTTTAACCAATGTTTAAACATTTGGACAAACAATTGCAAAAAGTAAAGTAAGATTATATCAAAACACATTTAAATAAACGAAACACGTCTGAATAAACGAGACACTTATCTGTATTGAATCATATGCTTTTTATGATGTCATCAAAGTATATAAAAATCGAAAACATTATCATGACCTTCACTTTCTCTTTTCTCGCAGTTCGTTGTTTGAAGGTAAGGAAAGCTGTCACTCTTGTTCCCAGGGTTTTTGCCTTCTTGACATGAGAGATGACGTGGAAAAAATTTTCGTCGTCTTCTCAAGACAAAAAAATCCTGGGGACGAGGGTTGGAAAGCTGTTTTATAGACTTATCGTTAAATACTATCGCTTAAAGTGTTTTGTGTACAATAATAGTCCGCAACACAACAAGGGGCAGAGCGTTAATAGCGGTTATAATTTCTAGGGACTCTGAAAACATTTGTGGTTTCGGTCAAGTCGCGTGTCCTTTAGGTACCCCTAGAGAAACTCCACGAAAGTTTATGATCCGTAATTGTAGGGTTTTATAAAAATATTTAAAAGCTAGGACCAGGCATATAACATTTTATCGCGTATCAGCCTTAGCCGTGTTTGATCCCTTACCCATGTTTTTTATAACATTAACAATATATTATAATTACTATATTATAATACCTGTATACGTCTGTCTGTCTGTCAAGCAAAATGGTACTGCAAGTAGCGAGAGACGCACGCAATGAGGTTATAAAAAAGGACGGGCAAACCCGTGGATTTTTCTACGGCCACCGACTAGTTATAACTAAATACTCCAATTTGAAAAAGCATTGTAACCTACATCATTCGTGGTTGTCGTTAAAAAATGTTTTCGCGGGTTTTTTTAACGGTAAATCCACAAAATAGCGCGAATATTTCTCCCTGCGAAAATTTCTTTCAATAAAATATTTTTATTCTAATTTTTAGCAAGCCTTTTGCAAGTGTTACACAAGATGA
This sequence comes from Hydractinia symbiolongicarpus, assembly GCF_029227915.1. Taxonomy (NCBI): domain Eukaryota; kingdom Metazoa; phylum Cnidaria; class Hydrozoa; order Anthoathecata; family Hydractiniidae; genus Hydractinia; species Hydractinia symbiolongicarpus. The sequence goes on along the minus strand of NC_079878.1, from coordinate 21,350,673 downwards.
AGATAATTATCGCTCTTGCTTGTCTCTTCGTTGGAACTCTTGCAGGTGATCATTATCTTGTCCCTAAATTTTTTGTTCCTCGACGTAACAAAACAGGAATTGTGTTGATACAAGACCTAATTTGGGACACTGGGGAAGGTTAATTTTCCTTGGAGAAAAGTTTTGTACTGATTAAACGTTTGTGGAAAATTTGTATAATTCTCGTCTAATCAACCTCGTCCCCAGGGCATCTTGTATCTTTTCTGACCCCAGGACGGCAATACATGGCCCTGAAGCAGGCTCGTCTTGTCCGTCTCGCGTCCGAGATAAAAAAGAGACAACAGACGCTGGGAACGAGGTTCTAGTCTGATAATAGTCTGATCGCAATAGAAGAAAATATCTCCTGGACTTCTATTTCTTAACAATATGTCTTTTTCGTTTTTAGATCGTTGCACATTCCCATGCATCTTAATGCTGAAGCCGGTGTGCGGTAGTGATGGAAACACATACCCAAATGAATGCGCCATGAGAGGGGCGGCGTGCAGAACAGGAGCAGCTATTACTGCTGTGTATGAAGGAAACTGCAAAGAAAGTAAGAGAGTTCTTTGTACTGCTGTAGCAACAGAGTGGTAACAGATTTAAAATTTACATTTTGGGAGGTTTTGGAGTGCAAATTTAAGAGAGAAAACGTTATTTTTATTTTAAGGAAAGTTTAGGAGAAATCAGACAATCCAGAGCCTTCTCTAACATACATACCTAGTTAATCCATTTTCGAAACGTGATAATGAAAGGAACTCCTCAGAAAAAAATGCATGCCGCAGAAAAAACAATTTTAGATGTTATAAAGGGAACTTTAAGGTTAACTAGAAGATCCTAGGAATTGTAGTCATATGGTCTTGTAACACGCTCTTTAGGTAACGGTTGTATGTTCCCATGTACAATGATTTACAAACCCGTATGTGGTCATGATGGTATCGTCTATCCCAGTGAATGCGCGATGAGAAGTGCGGCTTGCAGAAAAGGAGAAGCCATTATTGCAGTTCAAAATGGCGACAAAAACTGCGGAGGTAAGAGATGTTTTGGAATATGTGAAAACGTTTCTCTGCTTTCTGAATAAATGTCGATATTAAGTTGTTTTAGTAAGTCTGAACCTCTTACTAGATACTTGATTATCAGATAGGTTTTCAAACGTTTGTATAGGTGAAGGCAGCTGTACAACTGTGTTTTACTTAACTTTGTTTACTTAGAATGCAAGATCGCTTGCACTCGTGAGTACGCTCCAGTTTGTGGTTCGGATGGCAAGACATACCCCACTGAATGTGTGATGCTATCATTGGCTTGTAAGCAACAAAAACCAATCGTTGCTGTCTATCCTGGAAAATGTAAAAACTAAATTATGTTTAACTGAATAAATGTATCGAATGTATGCAATATGCAATTGTTTCAGGGTGAATGAACCACTGGAAATGGCCATACCCAGCCGTCAGGTTTTTTAGTTTATGACCTGAAAATGGTGTCATTGCTGCGAGATGCGAAAACACAAAATTTTAGGATTTTGATTTCTCATATTGCTACAAATAACGAATAATAGTTTGATATAAAACTTATTTATCAAGACGTCTACTATAGCGAGTCAAAAAAAATAAAAAAATAGCGAATTCATGGAAAATACCTTTCGCAAGGAATAACTCCAGCGAATGAACTTTTCAATGATTTTTCGCAACGGAACTAAGGTTTTGAAATAGCGTATGAAATCTATATTATAATGCCCGTATACGTCTGTCTCTCTGTCACGCAAAATGGTAGCTTAGCTGCGCAATAGCGAGAAGCACGCAATGCGGTATAAAAAGGACGAGCGAACCCGTTAGCCCGTGATTTTTCACGGGCTAACGAGTAGTTACTACAAAATGCCAATAACAATAATGAGGATAAAAGTGATGTTTACAACGCTAAACTTCAGGCCCAAGGTCGCGAAAGTTTTTTGCCAGGTAAATGTAGAGGTGATTTCTGATTTAAACAATGAATTCCCCATGTACGGTAGTCTGACATTTCTATTACGGTGGATGAAGCAAGTAGTTTAAATACGAGGTTGAGCGAATGAACCATAATAAAAGAAACAAATCCTCTGCTAAAACTTGCACGCGGGATCCGTAAAGGTGCGAAAATTCTTAATTTGCATTACCGTGATTATTACGCAAAAGAAAGATTAGTGTTCATTTATTTCATGCAAATTTAAATTATAAGTGTGAATGTATTTATGTCCATGATCAAAAAAATAATCTGAAACCAACAAAACACTACCTACCTAAAGTGCATTAATTTTCGCGCGAATTTATTTTCACGGATGACGCTTTTTAGATTTCTCAGGCGGATTAAAATTTAAGGACAAATCAAAGTTGTTTTACCTAGGAGATTTTACGTACCTTTTTTGACCAGTTATGCGCAGGTTATATTTCACGAAAAGCGCTAAAATCCACGAATATTATTTCTCGCAAAAATTAATCTTCTCAAGGTAACAATATAGAGTTTACATTTAAACAATGTTGTTTCTGAGGTGCTTTTAAGGTGTGATAGCTTTTTAGCGTGTAAATCTACTGCAAATCTACTGCTTAATCAACCATTTAAAGAACTCTCCCACAGCACGGAAAATAAGTACTTAGATAGATCATCAAATTGATGACGACACAATGAAAAAAAAATATCCCCCGACAATGTGCTACCTAATGTTAATAAAAATAATAATTTGAATATTTAAAATTAGCTATTTACATTTTTGTTTCCACTGTAGAATGAAGTGTTTTCTGCAAGTTTTCTGCCGATCCCCTCATTAGAGAAGTTTTGGCAACTGGAACACCATTGTCACTTTCTTCACCGCCGTTGATAAGCGGCGTTTTGTCATTGTTTTTAGTATATTCTATTAATTCTTTTTCAATATAACGTAAGTTTTTTGAATTTCCCTCTGCAGAGGTGAGAGAAATTTTAATGTTTCCTGGGATATCAGTTTCGTCTACGCCACGGTTTCCTTTTGGTGACGCTGTCATGGCAACAGGTGATATAGCAGGTGAAACATTGTCAATATCAATCGCTGAAATCATTTTTTTATCCAATTGGATGTTTATGTCGTCGATTTTAGCGATTGGTGCTTGCTTGTTCGATGATACTTTCGGTTCCGGTGATATTACTGATATGTTTAATGAGGGCGGCGGAGTTGTGGTTCGATAAATTTTCGGAGGTAAATTCGCTAATTTTACTAAAAAGAAGTTTTAAAATAAGACACCTAAAAGTCAAAGGCTAAATTGGAAGAATAAGAAAAAAACCTTACTTTGACCCCTGTAAGTTGAATTTTTTGGATTGACTGGTGACAAGATATCAAACGTTGCTTCCGCTTTAGTTGACAAGTCAATTAAGTTTAACAGTGACTGTGTACTCTAAAAAATAGAAAATCTTTACAATCTGGAATCTATTGAACAGACTCCACTTTTTTGATGATTTATACAACCTTCTTACCAGGATCCCAGCAGAACACAACGTGTAAGTTGCTTTTTGATGTAGTTCTCTTAACACTGTAACTGCGTCTTCCATCAATCCATTATAACTACAAGAAATTTATAGCTATTAAACTAAAAGACAGAATCCCACTTATCACTCGACCCGACGTTTACGCGTTGTCGATAGATATTATTTGGGAGAGAAATCTTTGATCCCTCCATTCTTTGTAGCAAAGAGAATTATCTGTCATTTACAGTCACTTTTTGCGTTTGTCTCGTTTGGGGATTGGCCTTAACTTGAAGTTCTTGATAAAATTTGCGTCAATTTATGTATTTTTCTAAAATTTAAAATAATTCCCTTTAAAATTATTTACGTTTCATATAATAAAGATTATCATTTTTTTCTAGTTTCAATATATTTTTAAATTCAGGGTATAGTATTAATTTTTAAACCGCCACACAGGAGCTTAGCAGTAGTTACAGTCTTACCTAATAAAATGAAGTGATATGACCATCTCATTGATCACGTGGTAATTTAAATTGACTTTTGGGTAACTCTGCAGTAATTTAATGTGCTCCTTTGAAATATGTTTGTAGTCTGACTCCACATATTTGTAGCCACATTTACTCAACCTAAAAATATGAAATATACAAAATAAAAATAAAGATCGGCGTATAGATCAGCTACCTTTTTTTAGAACTTTTGGGCTATGAAGATTAGCGGGAAAGTTTGGAAAAAGTCAACAGGAAGAGTTTCTCCGAGTTTAGTTAAATAAACGTCTAAATCTAAGGAAGCAAATACACAGCGACAAGGAAAACAAAAAACAAGAAATAATTCTTTCAGGTTTTTCAAATTATCCTATTTCTGTATCAACTCTGCGACAGAAAAGAGCAATTGTAGTGTATTTTTGAAGCAAATCACCTTTCGTTGATTTCCACAAAGAACCGGCCTTTTTAAATAAATAAATAACTTGCATAAGTCAAGACCTACATACACCACTTAGGTTTATATACCTGCATATCATGTTACAGTGTGAAATCAGTGATGCAGGAGAAAAACAGGATATATAAACATTGTATTGATGGAGAACAGTTTTTGTAACCAATGACCTGTAAAATCAAGGAGCACAGTTTTAAATTGATTTTTAGAAATTTAAAAGAAAAATTCACACTTTAATATGATGGCAACAACAGCGAAAAACGCTAACCTGTAACCAGCAGGAATTCTGTCTAGATATTTATTTGGACCTTGTACAGGAATAGGTATGTCAGACTTCTCATGCTGACTCAGCGCATTTTCAGTCAACGTTAGTGTGCTCCCGAACGACGTATATGGCTGAAAAAAGGGACGAAACATGGCGTTTAGATTTAAAACAATATCAAACAGTCAGCCAAAATAATTACAAGTCTAAAGTATCAAAACAAACCTCAAGCTTAAAACAAAATAATTTTTTACCTCGTGATAAACTGAGGCTTTTGACAGTGTGGGTATACAAAATGATCTAGCTGCTTCATTGTTTTCTTGTACGACCTGTAGACAAAAAATCACTATGATGTACAAGTATTAGGAGGAAGTATAAGATCCTGCTTTTGGGAAGATATCGTGAGAAATGTTTACCTCATTGTAAATTAGAAGCAGGAGCACTTCAATTTTACTTACGTTCTGCAAATAAAAGTAAAATCACATGGACAAATTATTAATTAACAAAATCAACAAAATTAAAAAAATGACAACAACAAAAACAACAACAACAACAACAACAACAAAACTAAATCACATGGTCAAATTATCATGTATATACAACTAAGTTTCTGTTACTTGATTCTGTGACTTAGAAATTACATTTTTAATAAAAACTATAGCATGATATTCCACAACATATGATATCCCACTATTCACCCTACAAGTTTGGCTCACCAAAATCATACCTCTGTTGACTTAAAATGCAAAGTACTGATAGGATTCAATTTCAGTTGGGAAAAAGTTGAAAAGTTGATAACTCACCCATTTCACTTTTCTTGACAGACAACTATAATACGCCCATAGTAGTGCTGGTATAAACTGCATGCAGAATACGACGCAGTCTTGTTGCTGTGTTGAGTAAATGTTGAATAATGCCTCACATACACAGTCTGCAACCTATGATAGAATATATTTTTGATTTATGCATAACATAATTTTTGCAGAGGGGATAATCAAGACAATAGCTATCACAAATGTAACATGTAATAACTGGTTTAGGGTGACTGGACATAGGTATAGATATAGAGTCAGGGGACATCCAACTAAAGTAACCGAAACGCAAAATAAGAGCTACATTTTGTTAATAGTTCAGAAATTATTTATTTCTTTTCTATTACGATATTTTAGGACTATATTCATAGACACAAATCTCTGACTCCAATCTCTGGTAAGACCTTGAATAAATGATCCCGAAAAATGAACTTCTTAGAATAGAAAATTTTTTGTGAGTTAGCATAGTTTTTGGCAATAATTGCAGAATTCATTTTCCAGCTTTTTTCTGTTTCTGGTGAAACATTGTGCTTTACTGAAAAAAGAAAAGAAGAAAATTAGTAAAGGACAATAAATAAGACTTCAAGATGAGAAATATCCCTAAATCTTTGAGGGGTGTGGTTGTACAGGGTACCATGTGTATTACACAAATGTAAATATTTTTACATAAGTATATATACAAAGTTGAAAATTATACAACTGCCATTTTTTGGAACTACTAATAAAGTAGAAAAAAGTTACATACAGTGGATGCATGATTGTTTTCAATAATATCAAACAGTTCCTTAATCAATTCTTCATCTGAGCTGAATCCTTGAACTGCTGTCAGCAATTCTAACCTTTCTTTATTCTAAAATATATATAAATCAATTGCTTAATAAAATAAGTAGAATTATTGTTGCTGAATCATTTTTCTGTTTTTTATGACAACAGAACAAAAAAATGTTTGACCAGAGCAGCAGCTAAAACATCAGATTGAAAGTAATCACTTCATTATTTTATATAGTAAATGATCAACTTAATTTAAATCTTGGCGTAAATTAATGATATGATAAAAATGTGAACTTAAAAAAACTGCAATGAACGTGTAAAACCGTATTTGTGGCATCCTCCTCAACCTGATGTTAATCACATACCTTTACTATGTTCAGAAACTCATTAGGAGATGTCATAATGTTATTTCTTCAAATCATTTATTGTATTTTACCTAAACAGTAAAATGTATATTATTACATACACCCAAATTAATAAATTAGAAAGCACAACTATGGGGTGCATGCACATGACATGTTTGATGGCAAAATTTTGCCACTGTTGCAAAACAAAAAAAAATCCCAACAAAATTAACAAGGAGTAATTTATTTCAAGTTAGTTGTTACATAAATACATAAAAGTGTAAAAAAGGTTTTCTTTTAATATATTTATGGATTTAATAAAAAGTAATCCCTCAGGTATGGCTCTGAGAATACATGTTCACCACTACCAGTTGTTTATCACATGATACAGAACTTGGTTAATGTTCACCAGATGTGTCAAAAATGGCCACCTAGTTGTTCACTTTGTTTTTAGGGCTGACTTCTTGTTTCGTTTCTTAAAGGCACTTATAGAGAGCTGTTAAGTTTTCTAACAGAAATATTTTATTTTTGTGAAAAAAGGGGAGTCTGAAAATACATACATACAGGGGAGGGATATGCAAAAAATAAAGTTGAGTGATAAATGGGGAGGAGGGAGGTCAAAATGGCAAATAATTATCTCTTCAACTGTTCGTCAAAATCAATATTTCAAGCTCTATACAATGTAAGCAATGGGTTGAAAAAAATTTTTGTATTGCCAACGTCATTAAAATTAATAAACTTCCTTAGTTTTTCTGTTCTTCTGCTTGATGGGATCTTTCCACAGGTCTTTTTTAACACTGCTTTTAACACTTAGCCTTAAAAGTCTGTAAAAATTTATTTTCTCTCTGAAACATATCCTGATTCTGTAGAGACTTACATGACCTTGAGTTGTGATGTCAGTGGCGAAACAAGTTTTTAAACTTTCACTACTAATCATAAACAAGTTATAAGTTCGGTATTAAACGTTGCACATAAATGTTTATATGTTCATATAATGTATTTAAAAATGGACCTAATGGCCTTAAGCAACCATATTATACTTCAAGATGAATGAATATTTGTGTAAAGAAAAGAAAGTATCAGCAGCAGCAATGAAGCATGCTTCTGAATTTTATTTCCACATGTTCAGCTGTTCAAAAGTTTCTTTTTTAAAAAAAAAACCATGTGTTTGTTAAATAATAAAGCAAATTGAATATTATTTGAACATTGTGAAACATATTTCAATACATTCCTGGTAGTATACACACAAAATGAAATGCAGTAAATGCTAACAGTACATGGTATCAGTACAGGTTCCACTCAAAAGTTGACCTCGATTTTCCTGACATTATTTAGCTTTGACATTTTCAAATTTTCTTGTAAAACAAGTATGATAAATTTAATTGATCGGTTGGTTGTAAGCTCAGGTTGTGCATCATTCGGTGATATCTTGTTGGTACATGTTAGTAGAAAGGTTATGTAGCAAGGAGAACATAGGCCTTGCCCTTGTGGTATTTTGCAATGAGATAGTATCCTTGCCTCATCTACTACATGTCCTAGAGGGATAGCATCGAATCAATAGGGCAACCGGTAGAGCAATTGCCCGTCAAGCGAGAGGTTGTGGGTTCAAGTCTTACTTGATCCATTATCTTGGGAAGAAAATATCGTGCATGTTTAATTATACAAATATATCTCACATATGCAGCGATGTTCCTATAACATCAACTGAGTATGTATTTCCAGATTTAGATTCTGAAAACTTTAGAAAAACTATTTTGACATTCTGGTCAAAACGTATATAGTATACATACGTTTTAAATAAAATTGAACGAGTAGAATGCGCTTGTCGTAACACCCTCCACCGTTATGAATTTATAATATATAATTTTAATGCTGCAAAAAACTTTAAATATTGTCAACTAAACTATAAAAAGTAAAGATTTTGCACTTATGGATTTCGATTTTCTTATAAGCCAGTGCGAAAAACATTAAAAGAATATTAAGACTTTTATAAAAATAATTTCCTGTTTTTTATTATTTTAAATAGGAGGTGAATAATTTGCTGTATAAATTTCCAAACAGTGCAAGTATAACTTGCTGTATAACTTTCAAAACAACACAAGAATAATTCTTGCTGTATAACTTTTAGAAGAAAGTTTTTGAGCATGCATTTATTTTTATCTTTTTCACCTCAACAGCTACTTATTATACTATACACCTTGACACCATAGAAACAAGGCTAGGCTGGAAACAACGAAGGAAGTGGCAATGCTTTTTTAGTAAGTATATACACATAAGTAAATGGTTATGTAATCAACGTAATAAATACTAACACTACTTAAACTTCCATTATTTTTGTTATTTTTTTATTAAACCAAAATGCGCCATTATTTTTGCTCTTCATACAAATGCAGAGATTTACCATGAACAAAGAATCAACTGCAAGTGGTCCGGGCCATCCATGAAAAATTCTTTGGTTACCTTAACCCACTGATAGCCTTAAAATGGTGCTGACTGAAAAAAATTTGGGTCAGGGGGACATGAAAATTCTTTTTCTCAGATCTTTTTTACCGACCTCCAAAATAATTTTACATAAATCGTCGACTGAATTTATTTTTTTGCTGTTGTTGTTATGCTTGAGGTATACTCACACGAAATACCCAGGGTGGTTTACAGATGTCTTGTGCAACACCAATAGAGTATGCGTACTACTCTTCCACTATGTTATCTTAAGTGGTTTTGACTAGGTTTGAGAAACGTGAACAACTCAGAAAAACTGTTAGTCACTGTATTACATCACGTATTGGACAAAATTTTGCTTTGATGGGAGTTTTTAGGAAATTTTATTGTCTGGAAAGAGGACCAAAAAGATAATTTCCCCGCCTGCCTGACAAGAGTTTTTTTTTTACTTGGGTTACGGCAAGCAAACAATTTCTTAGAGGTGGCCCCATGGAACTGAAGAGAAACAGATCAAAATTCTCAATTGAACATTATTTGAGTTTTCCGAGAGTCACTAGTTCACACATAGCACAAAACTTGACAAAAAACATATATATATTTACAAAGTTTGTAAATAGGCTTCATTTGATACAACTTGATCAATTAATATATAGCTATAGTAAAGACACAGAGTTGTGTAATACTTTAAGGGGTTGTCTCTTTTGTGATCAAGTCAATGATATCAAGAGCGCTATTTTTCAGGAATAATTTAGACCAATTCAAGAATAATTCAGGAGAGTTGCAAACAAGTATTTTATTCAGATTTCCGAACTAGCTATAGCTAGTTGTTTTCAGAAAGTTTAAAGAATCCAGTTGCTTAACGTCTTTTTGATGGTAATATTTTTCACAAACACTTTTGAAATTTTTAAATAGAACACACTGTTGTGGTGGTGCATTGCTATATATTAGCTAGTTAGAATTCAAATAAATACCTCTCTGTCCTTAGATTTAAAGGATAACTAGCTCTTTCTAAAGTTTAAAAAGAGCAAAATACAGTCGTTAATATTCCAAACATGGAGGACAGTCAGTAGAAACCCATCACAATGAACCCGCCATTATTAGATTGCGATTTGAGTTGCCGTTCTCGGAACGTTGTCTCTCCTACGTTCACCGTGTACGATGTCGGGCTTTTTTGCGCCGCAACAACCTGTAAAAAATCATCGGGGTTTTGTTGCTGACACACCCAGCGTTTTATAAGCTTTCACACAGTACTTTCCCCAGTTTGTGGTTATTTGTCTACAAAAATTGTTAAACTTCATAAAATATAACGCAGTAACGCATTCAGAGAAAAACTTTGGAGACGAGGGTGCTTACATCTCGACATGACTGATTCGCCAAATGCATTTTTGGACCTCATAAAAAATGTCTGCGCGAAGATTAATCAATCCTTAAAGCTAATATTCGAATATTATGCCGAATATTTGCAACATCCGTTACTAGCTGCTAGAGCTAATCAGCAAAGTAGTTGTTTGTAATCAATAATATTGAAATAAAATCCAAGGAGGGAACAACACGAGGCGATCCACTTTACCACTGTTTGATTTCAGTAATTATTGCACCAGATGTTGGTTTTTACTGAAAATATAGCAGGAGTTAAAGTAAAGAGCCAAATACTGTAAAATTAACAAAGAAGCTGCGTATTGAATCTATTCCAGAATCTCATAGATCTCCGCTTGAAGCCTTTGTTGCTTGCCGCCTAATTCCGTTAAACAAACTCCTGGTTTACGACCAATTGGTTTTGGTGAGGTGCTTCGCAGAATAGTGGGAAAGATTGTGACGAACATATCTAGAAATGACGTAATTAAAGCAGCAGGTTCGTTACAGGTTTGTGCTGGTCAAAATGCTGGTGTTGAAGCAGCAGCCGTCCATGCGAAGCATGATATTTTCGACAACGATGATACTGAGGCTGTTCTTCTAATCAATGCTGAGGATGCGTTTAACTAAATTAATAGAAAGGTAATGCTGCATAACATTTCGAAGTTATGCCCAATGATTGCTACGTTCATCAACAACTGTTATGCTGTACCTGCACGTTTATTCGTGATAGGCGGAAAGGAGATTCTTTCGAGGGAAGGCACCACACAGGGTGATCCAACGTCAATGGCTTCATATGCTATTGGAATCATACCATTGTTGAAAGCACTTTTCAACAGTACACGTTCGAATGAACAAACGCTGAAAAAGGTTGCATACGCTGATGATTTTATTGTCGCTGGGTAACTTTACGAAAATAAAGAATTTTGGTCGAAAATCGTTGACATTGGTTCGAAATACGGCTACTTCCCGAAAGCGACTAAATCCAATCTAATTGTGAAACAAGAGTATCTACTTAATGCTGAACAAGTCGTTGCAGATTCAAATATTTTGGTGACATTGACTGATCAACGTCATCTCAGTGCAGTCATTGGTAGTCAGTTTTACAAGATTGAATATGTAACAGCAAAGTTGCCAGTTTAGTTGAGCAGCTTAAACTTCTCTCAAATATTGCTGAACTAGAACCTCAATCATCTTATTTTGCGTTTGTAACCGGTTTTAAAGCTAAATTGACATTTCTTTTCCGGACCGTTCCTGGCATCAAAAATTTACTTCAACAGATAGAGACAATCGTCAGAAACGAATTCATACCTGCGATAACTGGTGGTCATCTATGCTCCGAAAACGAAAGGCTTTTGCTATCGCTTTCCACACGAATTGGTGGATTGAATTTCACGATTTTTCCTGACGACGCACAAGTACAATTCAACAATTCGAGAATGATCAAAAAATTTCTTGTCGACTGTATCAAAGAGCAAGACATTGACGTTATCTACGATGTTGGACAAACAAAAATATGGAGTCATGTACTGGACAAAAGTCACGCTATAGAGTGTCGTGTTGCGTAGTAGAGTGTCGAGGTGCAATATAGATCCCAAGGTCGCGAGGCGTAGTATAGGTGGACGCGAGGCGAAATAGAGAGTCGCGAGGCGTAATAGTGAGACGCGTATGTAATAATAGAGAGATGCGAGGCGTAATAGAAGGACGCGATGCGTAACAGAAGGACGCGTTGCGTGATGGAAAGACGCGCAAACAAGGGCGACGCGGCGTGTAGGAAGAGGGGACGCGTACTTTCGCGCCATTTGCCTTGGTTACCCGTGAATAAATTTCGAATTTTTTCAATTGACTGGCAAATTAATCAAGACAAAACACGAAAGAAAAAGTAAGTTTTTGTAGCAGCTGGGCTGACCGTTCTCTCTGATTTTTTCTCTCCTGTTTTTTTAATTTCTGCTGTATTATAGTTATATTCTGATAAATTGTGAGAAGTTGCTAATTCATAAGTATGTGTAGTAGTGAAGGGAAGCAATGTAGGGCAACGACGACATTTGTCAACACAGGTATAGCTGGCACCCCCCCCCCTCCTCATATATATTTTCTCATTAAAATTTGTAATGGGCTAGCTATACTATTGCTATAAATAATGGATTATATTATTTGCCCTAGCAACTTTTACTTCCTTTTTTCCTTCCCTTGTATACACCACCAATCAACCCCCCTCCCCCTGCAACGAGAAGTGTGCCGATAAGCCGAAAAATGTTATTACACTGCTTGCATGCTATTCTGTTATAAGCAATGTGCTGTTTTTGTATTAATATTGTGTTTTGTATCACCATGTGATTACAATGTTTTGATAGGTAAACAGGGCAGCTTATAAAACAGAACGTAGGACTACGACTGGTAGTTAAATGGAACTGTGCGGTGCATATGCATGTGTACAACAACACTGTCAACAGGTGTATTGTAATGATGGCAAATTTCTCAAGTTTTGGTTTTCTTCAAGTGACACTGCACCCATTTTCAAGAATTTTAAATAATGCAGCAAATATGTACAATGTTCTTATTCGATTTTCCTTTAAGGATATTCTTAAGACATTTTTAAATTTTTGTCTTACTATCGTGAATATTTATCGGCATGGTTGTAATTTTCAAAACTTTCAAGCTAAATTGTATGTGATGTTTTAGGAATTAAAAATTGATTCAGCATGCAGAAAGTGAAAGACGCTATAGACAGACTGAATAATGCATTGGATGGTCTGTCATCATCAACAACAAGTACTCAAAATAATCCAAATCAGAACATCTTCCAGAGTCCAAACTCACATCCAAGTCCAAACTTACATCCAAGTCCACAACATCAGAGAATTCTACAAGATTTCAAGTAGGTTGATATTTTTAAGAGTTGTGAATTTCTGCTCCCAGCATGATCATTGCCTCCTTTGTATCTTTTCGATAAGTTTCAATAATCATCTCTCCAGGAGTACTGCTCACAGGCATTATGCTGATTGTGACTATTGAATTTTTTCGTGCCTTTGTACCTTTTTATAACATTTTTCATTTTTTTGATTTTGTTCAACTTTAATTTTTTTCTGTATACACTGAGTAGAAAGATTATTATGTTTGAGACAGATTTTTATTTTAATTCTTGTTCTGTTTCAGTAAGCAATTTCCAGCGTTGAATGCTGGTGGTAGCCGATATCGCCCACAAGCAAAGAAACCACGTCTCTCTAATAACTTCATTAAGGACACATGGACCCATAAATTCTGTGCACTGAGCTACAAAGATACATCAGTTTCACCTAATACACGTGAATTAATGGAGCTAAACCAAGTTGGTCTCGGAATTGAAAAAGTTGTTTTTCCTTCCAAAACTGGAACACATGCTATGCTTCTGGAAGAGTTAACAAAAGCTTATCCAAAATTATCATCACAGAGTGGTGGCATTGAACTTCTGAGGGCTGAGAGTGGTGGAATAAACCGACCATTGGTGTTGATACCACCAAGAAAAGATGGTTATTCTATCAGCTATTTAAAAAATTTAGTACCCGGTCACGCTGTAATATACATCAGACCAGTGCAGAGCGACTTACCAATGGAGGAACCAACTATGGATTCAGGTATTGAAGTTAACTGTGTACGATGTAATCAGAAATATCCGTTAAATGATTTAAGATTCCATCAAGCTTATTGTCAACTTGATGATGACATTTTTCCAGAGATGATAGACGATGAAGCTGGGCCATCGAATGAAAAAGAAGTAGGAAGTACTTCTCCCCATATCGATACTTTGTCGGCAATGTTTCCTCGAATCTCTAAAGCCACAATTCAGGACATTTTACGGAATACCAAATCTATCGATGTGGCAGCCAATATTTTGAGTGAGAAAAGTGCAAGTGAAAATATGTCTGACATGCTGCAAATTAAATGTGTAGATAAGGACATGTCTTTAAAAGAAATTCTCAATCAAATTACATCTCTTGCTTCAGAAAATGATACAATCACTTTGGAAATTGAACGTGACAATCTTTGGATGGAATCCTTGAGATTTTACAAAAGGAACCTTGTGAATTCTCAAGTTATGACCAAAAAATTGATCATTGAGTTTAAAGGAGAGGACGGCCTTGATGGTGGGGCAATGAAAACCGAATATTTCAACCTTTTGTTAGAAGAAGTTAAAAATCGTCTATTTGAAGGTGAAAATAACAGTTTGTTGCCTGTGAAAGACATCACAAAAGCTGTGCTTTTCAAAGTTGCTGGTATGATTATCGTACATTCATTGATTGCTGGTGTTGACACCGGCTTCCCAGTATTAGCAAAACCATACTTTTTACACATGTGTGGTAGAGATACCGACAGTTTGATTGAAAGTTTGAATAAAAGCCACATACCAGCAAATGCAACAACTGAAAATTTGATTGAATTGATTGAATCACTTGATCAATGTAAAACAAAGGACGATATAGACAAACTGCTTTACAAGGACAATCAGAAGCAAGATGTGTTTTGGTCACTTATTAATTCTGCGCATTGGCCTGCCGACAAGAATATTAACAAAGAAAATGTCCCATTACTGGTTCAACAACTCATTTTGAATGATGTGATATTGTCACGCCGAAACTCTTCAGACATGTTATTCGAAGGTTTGAGCTCGTGCAATTTCTTGAATACGATTCGGTGTCATTGGAAAGTTATGGATCAAATATTTTGTGCTGGTTATCGCATGATTGAGAGTAAAGAATTTATCAAATGTTTTAGTTTTGACGAACCAACTTCCTTCGTGGAGACACAGGCAAAGAAATTTTTTCTGTCGTTTATTGAAAAAAGTGACAGTATGACATTGAGTAAAGTACTTGCCTTCTGTACTAGTCATACAGTTGTTCCACTGGATGGTATGAAAAATGAAATCAGAGTGAAATACATGTCGGATGATGAAAAAAACAGTATGTGCAAATCCTCTGCATGTTTAAAAATAATCTACCTACCTACAGTTCATTCTGTAGAAAAGGCGTTTCACAATATGTTGGCAACAGCTTTAGCATGTGAATCAAAGGGATTCGCAAATCCATGATAATTGTAAATTTTTAGGGGCACTAACGAGTTTATTTTTTTCCTTCAAGGTGATCGATTTTTAGCTTATGTTGTCATTGTTCTTATTATGTTGTCATTGAGAAAAAATGCCGATTTTTTTTCTTTTTCTTCCAAAATATGCCTCACTTCTATAAAACTGATTTTTTTTCTGGTGGGGGGGAATATAAAAATCCTGTCAGTCCTATGCAAGAATTCTTCCAGTGATATACATACTTTTAATGATCAGATTGATTATGATTAGTCTCGAATTTATGACTGACTTGTACGCTCCTTGAAGTCTATATATACTGCACATGCATTTATAAGTTCGTCTTTTTGTTGTTCTATTTTGTTTGTTTTCTAACTTTTATATGGAAAAGATGTATGGTTATAGTCGTGATCAAGTTACGCATTGCATTATCATTCAGCTGTGCTAACCAAGAAGATATTTTTCTTTTCTTTTTATTTCACAAGGGTTATGTTTGTTATTTTGTTCTTTATGTGAAAAAATGTTCTACTTATATACGGTCGACTCACTCAGAGAAAGTTATTTAAAAACAGAACTGTTATCGTTAAGTAACTTTTAAACATATTTCGAACATTTTGGAGGGAATTTCGTCTGGCATTTTTAGGATTTATTGTATGATTAAACAAACAAGTGGTTTTGTTGACATTTCGTGTACTTATGCAGTACTTTTATTTTTCAGAATATAACATGAATATACAACAATTGAGTCCAGTTGATTTTATTAAGAATTCTGTTGTTGATACATTGAAACTAATCCAGTCGTTATTGTCATCCTTTGTTGACGCGAATACAGCAGATTTGGATTATCCTGTCTATAGACTTGATGAACTTTACAGCTTCTGCTCTAGAGCAGCTTTAGAGTATCCAGATGTTATAACCGAAAATGTACTGAGTAGTATTCATCAAGCATCAGTGATAATTCAATCAGTGAACAAAACTAGTAACGCGGAAACTGTACGGCACAAGATAGGCAGGCCTTCTTTCGATATACCTGAGGAAACTCTAAAAACTTTAGTGAGGTTGAATTTTTCGCAGACGGCAATAGCTGAAATGTTCGGAGTAAGTGCAAAAACTATTCAAAGAAGATTTAAAGAGTTTGATATTGAACCTAAATCGCACACTATGATTGGTGACGAGGAACTTGATGAACATGTCAAAAAAATTATTTCAGATTTTCCTAACTGTGGCATACGTAGAATGAAAGGTTTTTTACTGTCTCATGGTTATCACATTCCTTGGAAAGTTGTTCGTGATAGTATGTGGCGGGTTGATCCATCAGGGCTATTGATGCGCTCGTTGCAACGTAATGTAGTTCGAAGAAGAAAATATAGTGTTGCAGCGCCAAGGTCATTGTGGCATATAGACGGCAATCACAAATTGATAAGATGGTCGATAGTCATTCATGGCGGCATAGATGGGTATTCTAGGCGTCTAATGTTTCTGTCGTGCGGATCAAGTAACAAGGCTACTGTAGTACTCGATTTATTTCTGACCGCAGTACAAAATTTTGGCTTGCCGTCGCGTGTAAGAGGAGATCATGGGGTGGAAAATGTAGACGTTGCTTGGTTTATGATATCAAGACGAGGAAGTAATCGTGGTAGCTTTATCGCTGGGAAAAGTTGCCATAACCAAAGGATAGAGAGGTTCTGGAGAGATCTATTCCACGGCTGCACATACATATACCACAACATATTCACTTACTTGGAAGAGATAGGAGCCTTGGATATATCGAATGAGTTGCATTTGTTTTGCCTTCATTATGTTTTTATTCCAAGAATAAATGCACATTTTCAAAGATTTATCCTGGGCTATGATCACCATCCTATCCGAACAGAGAGAAACCTTTCTCCTCTTCAATTATGGGAAAGAGGTTTGTTGTTGCAAAGGAGACCGTCAGAAGATGATATTGTCGATGACTGCGATTCATATGGTATAGATTGGAGTGTACCGAGTCATTATATCGAAACCCGTGACGATGCTATTGTGGTTCCCGAGATAAATCATCCATTTCAAAGTAATGACTTATACCTGGAATTTTGTAGATCTAACGATCCAATGGCAAATTGCGATAACTTCGGTATCGAAGTGTTTCTTCGAACTGTTCAGGTCGTAGAAAGTACATTGTTATGAACACCACTATTAGTTCACTCACAGAACTTTTGATTGAATTGCTTAACTTGACATTAGTTACATTAGATACATTACAAAGAAGAAATTCAAACATTTTGTTCACTATATACGTACTAGATATTATGCTTAGGTAAAATAAAGCTCCTTCAGTTCTTCTAACCACGCGAAAAAATAGCCACAGCAGTAGTCATTTAATAAGTTCTTCCCGTGCCTAATTATAGAGCGCGCTCTTTTTTGTTTCCCCGTCCCAACGTCGAAAAGTTGTATTATGCCCTGATCGAGGTTGTTATTCTGCTTATCATAACTCCCCTCTAATAGGCATATAATATACACGAGAGGTTATGATGAACTAGTAGCCCTTGTACACCAAGTATGGAATCTTTTTTTTTCATTTTTTCCTTTTAAAGTATTCATGACAAGAAAAAAGTGAAGATGTATGTAAGCGTAGTTCTTTCTCTGACACGGATCCTCCCATCACACATCTTATTACGCTCCGACTTTACACGTATTTCTATTACGCCTCGCGTCCTTCTATTACGCCTCGCGTCTCTCTATTACGCCTCGCGTCTCTCTATTACGCCTCGCGTCCTTCTATTACGCCTCGCGTCTCTCTATTACGCCTTGCGTCTCTCTATTACGCCTCGCGTCCTTCTATTACGCCTCGCGTCTCTCTATTATTACATACGCGTCTCACTATTACGCCTCGCGTCCACCTATACTACGCCTCGCGACCTTGGGATCTATATTGAACCTCGACACTCTACTACGCAACACGACACTCTATAGCGTGACTTTTGTCCAGTACATGACTCCATACAAAAACAGCTAAAGCACAAGTTAGAATTTTAAAATTGAATATCCAGAAAAAGAATCTGGCCCTATGCAGAAATAACACGACGGTGAAGCAAGTTAAGCTAAACGACATCAACCATCAAAAAGGAGTCTCCAATTGGCCCAATGTATTGCCAATCACTGAGCAAGATTTGTATCTCAATAAGCAAGAGTTTTTGGATGCTATGCGTTTACGCTACAGTTGGAGCATTCCCAACTTACCCAGCAGTTGCGTTTGTGGAGCTCGATTTGACGTTGAACACAGCATGAAGTGTAAGATGGGTAGCTTTGTTACGAGACGTCACAACGACATTCGTGACCTCACATCAAAGTTACTCAAGGATGTTTGCCATGACGTATAGTTGGAACCGAATTTGCTACCGTTGACTGGAGAACGTTTTGATTAAGTGTAAAGACCGGTGATGATTGTAGACCGGACATTCGTGCTTGTGATTTTTGGATAAACGGCCAACAGGCATTTTTTGACGTAAGGGATTTTGACCCCACTGCCTCGAGGTACAGCAACCAAACTTTACAGCAATCTTTCATATCAAACAACGAGAAGAAAAGAAATTACAACCGCAGAGTTTTGAGTGTTGATAATGGCAGTTTCACGCCGCTTATATTTTTAATTCACGGAAGCATTGGTCGCGAATGCATCACTTTTTACAGTCGACTTTCGGAAATGATAGCGGATAAGAAGAACATAATCATTTCAGCACACATATACGCACAAAAATTTGTTTCACTCTGTTCAGATTCGGTTTAATATGTTTAAGAGGTTCGAGAAGTTCGTATAAAAAGTTTGATGTTGGAGATGATATTGTGGTTGATCATGAAATTTCAAAGTTGAACTGTTAAATCTTCAGTTAGGAATGTGTTGTGTTGTGTCGAAATTTACTCTTCTGTAGTCCTATAATGGTCTAGTTGTTATTGTAAAATTGTGTGTAGTTTATTAAAATATATAATTGTTGCTGTAAAAAAATAAATAAATAAATATAACATCAGTGCTACTGGATTTTAAACCCTTGGACAACGAGTGTCCTTTGACGCGTTTTTCACGTAAATGGTTGAGTGGATTAAGAATCAGTAAATGCTCTAAAAGAAATGAAGATAAAAAGAACGGACGTTAGGGGCCATTCAATAATTACGTAGCACCCAAATAGTAAGTAAGTAAATAAGTAAGTAAGTACGTAATGCATCATAACAAATATCTAGTACCATCGACCTCCCTTGTTACGTAATATTTCTAATCTTAAGACCTCGTATATTCATTTCCTATAGTGCCAAAAACCTTCATGTAACAGATAATCAGGCAATCTACACTAAAATAACTAAAAATATCCCTTCCGTAGTACATATATTTTTGTAATAAATCTTTACAAAAATGATCATACCCCCTTCTCCAAAGGCGTTATGTAATTATTAAATGGTCCCTTACAATAAACGAGTTGCTGTGGAGAACGGATTGTTCATGGTAATCAATTGTGTGGCGACAAACGTCACAATGGTGGAGAAGGCATGCGATTTTATACACATGTTTCGAAAATGATAGCAAGAAAGAGCAACTTAACAGTTCAAGTTTTATAAGAACGAGGATTTCTTTTTCATCATTCATCATTTCATCCACTTTATTGCGTGTACGAGGTTCTTGAACATTAAACAGCGCATCTAATAACTATAATAAAAGAAAACTTTTCCTATGAGTTACTAATGTTTTTTATAAGCTGCGGCAACCGTAGAAAAAATCTGCTTTGACAGAAGAGTGGAAAATACAATGGATAGTAAGCTATATAAATATATGTAGAGCTCGAAACGCTGATCAAAATATATAAGGGTTTCACGCTGAAACATTTTCTGTGAAACATGCGCACGAGAAGATCTTTTATTTTCTTATTTTGTTTGTCGTAAGTAGTTGAAGAAAGAAAGTATTAACCTACCTTCTCAGACGTAAATGTTAGTCGGGAAGAATTGATGGTCAGGGAGGGGGGGGATTTTAGTCAAAATATCGAATTTTGTATAAACTCTGTTTATACAAAAAGGAAAGGAAATTTTGGTCAAATTTAGTCCCTTTTCTTCTGTTACTCCGTAGTTGATAAAGGGAAAACATTAGTTACGAGAGTCGATTGGTAGGTCGTATTTATTTTTTTTAACATGTCGTACTTGCACTGAAGAAATGCCGAACATAGAGCAAACTGGAAAAATACCCAACAAAGCAACACATTAACATAAAATTTTGCGCATGTGTTTTTTCTATTTAGTAGAAAAATGTGAAATTTGCAATTTATATAAAATTGATAACTCGTGCTTTTTTATTTTATTTATATCATTTCATTTAAAAACATTTCGCGATCGATTCGCCTTCATTTTGGCGTGACAGATTGGGGAAAGGACAAGAAGAAGATATATGGCTGAATAATAAAACTTAATGAAAGTACAGTTTTTGTTATTATCTGTTATTGTGTACAGTTAACACTGGATTTGTGTTGATTTCGTGTTATATGATACTATACGTTCGTTTCGTGTTCAATATGTTTGTAACGTGCATGTTTTATTGTTCTTTTATGGTGTATTGCGTAATTAACTTGTGTTTTATGTTCGTGTCTCAAGTGTGCTATTTTCATTGATAGAATTTATATATGTATTTTTTTTACGTTTCTTTATTCTTCCCGCTCAAAAAGACAAAGTAAGAAGTTTACATCAAATTTCAAATAAATTTGCGTCAGTTAAAGAAATTCAAGAAAGTTATACACTCACAATGTTCATCGTTCATCCTGTCTGTTAAGAATAGTTGGTATATATTTGTTATTTATTTAGTTATTATTCATTTCAAATTTAGGCGTTGTGTTTTTCTTTGTATTTCATATTTTCTGTGTATTTGTTTTAGTTTGAACCTTGTTTAACAAAAAGTTCCAAACAATTCTATCAGGGTTTTTTGTGATCCCGCGAAAACTTAACATATTGTTAGTACTTGTTCTGGTTTCCATTCACTGATTGAATGTTTTTTTACCAACTAAATGAATTAATTAATGAAATGGACATGATGAAGTGAGAATAAAAATGTGAATCTTGAAGAGGATGAAAACACAGACGCTGTAGGGGTAGAGGAAATCATTGCCAAAAAATTGTGATGTACATGTGGACTGTTCGAAAAATGATGAAGTACAAATCATAAGCAAAAAAGTCCCCACGGAAGGACCGAAAAGAACCCAGAGGAAAATTTGTTTTTCACCTAAAGAGAAAGACGTCATATTGGGAAATAAAAAGCTCACCGATGAATCCATCAACATGGAACAAAATCTACTGCGTAAACAGTTCCCAATACTCGATAGATTCCATGATACAAAGCTTGCGCTGGCTAACGGTTTTAAAAAAATCAAAACATACATTTAATTGCTATGGTTCTGAAGCAACAACACGAAAGCAAACAACAACAATGACAGATAATGTTAGAAGTATATTTCTCTTGTTTCATGTCATAACAACACTTGAGTTTGGGGAAAGGGGGGGGGATGTCAGGTTTGGTATCAGGGGGGCCCAAACCAGATGCGTGTGTTTCCATCCTTACCCCTAGTAAGACGTATCTCGTGGAAACATCTGCGTATCTCGTGGAAACTCTAACTCAGCAACTCGCTTGGAAATTGCCTATATCTGAGCGACTCACTTGGAAATCGCCTACACCTCAGCAACTCGCTTGGAAATTGCCTACATCTGAGCGACTCACTTGGAATCGCCTACACCTCAGCAACTCGCTTGGAAATTGCCTACCTCTCCGCGACTCACTTGGAAATCGCCTACACCTCAGCAACTCGCTTGGAAATTGCCTACATCTCCCCGACTCACTTGGAAATCGGCTACACCTCAGCAACTCGCTTGGAAATTGCCTACTACCTGCTATGGCGTATCTCGTGGAAACGCACCTTTATTTGTTAGGGAAACAAACGCATCTTCATCCCATTTGGCTGACGAAGGAAGCCCGACATCCCCACCAGCGCGGGTCAACAGTGCTTCTACCTCTGGACAAAAAACTTGGCAATCGCAAGTAGCCAAATTTGGATCACCAAGAAAACCTTGAGGCAAGAGCACTGGTGTAAGCGAGCGCGCGTCTTTGATGCCAATTGATCCCTCCATCTTGCGTTGTAGATCGTTGCGTGTTGTAGTTCGTAGTATCGTTGCGTGTTATAGTTCGTTGTAGAAGACCCTCTGGGGCTACATCAATTGGTATCGTATGCACTCGTCATGTGTCGGATATTGGTCCGGTTATCGGGTTAACATAAGGGTCGTGGTTGATTGTAGAATTAGTTAATATGGTGACAGTTGTGGACATTGATGCCAGTACATGAAGTGATTGATGTACATAAAATAAAAATAAAAAATATATAATAACAGGGTGGGTGGGTGGGCAAACCAAACTATTAGCAAAATGTGATGATGGAAACTAGTTGACTTTAGCTGCTCCCATTTTATAGGTAGGCAAGGCAATCTTAGGGGCCTGGATCTACAACAGTATTGGTTAGTTACCTTGAGGGCCCCTAGTGTTCATTCCTTGTGACCACCCTTTTCACTAGTCTACCATTCTAGATTTGGAATAACATTGAGTTTCTAAAGTATATCCTTCAATGATGCTAGTAGCCATCTTTGTTGACACTTGAATACTGAATGCAATCAAAGCCAAGCCTCTCAACAAGGTATAAGTACTTACTTCAGGAACCGCAATTAACATGTGGTGAACTGTTGGTCCACCACCATATCTAGAAAGTGAAAGCTCTGGGAACGAAATTGTCACACAAGATCCCTGCACTGGATATGCATAGCTAATGTGAAACACCCTCGTGATACAAACAGCGTGTGTGTCACTACGATAGTCTAAATTCGACTACTTTTTATGTCTTTGCAGTATCCCAAATGATGTGCTAAATGTTGAGATCGAACAGGTTGAGCGGCAGCTCAATTACGTCGATGGCGGGCTTTCAATAGCATTTGCGACAAGTATTGCTTTCAGCAAAGATCAGAGGAAACAGAATTACGAAGACGCATCGCTATGTAGCCATTTGGTAAGCAAAGAAAGCCTGGAAATGAAGTGTGAACGTATTTTTGGGTATTTTTGGCTCATTTGGATAAGAGTTATTGCTTTGCTGCAGTATACTGGCTGAACTTGGAATTTTTTTTGCAATTTTAAACCTACCAATGGACTCTTGTAACTAATGTTTTCCTTGATAAACAAACATGGCTAGATAGATAGATAGATGTGCATATTTTACATGGCTAGCCTCACAAATATAAAGGGATATACCCTGTCTATTATTTCCAGGAGGGGCCATGGCGTAGATGGAGAGTCCTAGAGTATTTAATGCTCATTTTGAGCTACGCAGACCCAATTAGAGCCCGCGCTCTACTAGACAACTCCCGGCAACATCCAACGGCCCACACAGTGTGCCATCTTCCCAATTTCCCTCACATGGCTTGGGTTAACCTGGGGCTATATCAACATTCACTCGCCCATGTTGAATCGCCGTCAAGAGGAATCAAACCCCGGTCTCCCGCACAGAGTACGAGAGCTATAACCACTAATCTACGGCGCCACAAACTTGGCTTGGGAATCGTGTTGCATGTGGAGTAGAAGGTAGATTCAGCGACCTCAAATAACAAGCGCAGGCGTTAAATGCCATATGGTGCACAAGTACATTGTGCCACACGTCTGAGTGGAATGCTTAGTACAGGTGTAATTTATTATACGAATGAAAACATACGGAGACTGATAGCTAACATTTTTTATTTGCAGAAATCTTGCCATGGAGGGGAGGGCATGCTGTTCTGCCCGGATAATGAACATTGGCCTGATTAAGTACAGCAGCTTGCCCCGGTTAAGAACAGGGCAGAAAAAACATAATCAGGGCAACATAATCAGGACAGGCCAGCTTATTACTCAAAAAATATTATTTGGCACTTTTAAAAGGAACATAATCAGGGCAGGCCAGTTTATATACGACAGTGTAATATTATTTCTCACTTATTATAGAACGAACATAATCGGGGCAGGCCGACTTATGTATGACAGTCAATTATTATTCGACTCTTATAGAACGAACGTAATCGGGGCCGACCGGCTTATGTATGACAGTGAAATATTATTCGAGACTTATAGAACAAACGTAATCAGGGCAGGCCAGTTTATATACGACAGTGTAATATTATTTCTCACTTATTATAGAACGAACATAATCGGGGCAGGCCGACTTATGTATGACAGTCAAATATTATTCGACACTTATAGAACGAACGTAATCGAGGCCGACCGGCTTATGTATGACAGTGAAATATTATTCGAGACTTATAGAACGAACGTAATCAGGGCAGGCCAGTTTATATACGACAGTGTAATATTATTTCTCACTTATTATAGAACGAACATAATCGGGGCAGGCCGACTTATGTATGACAGTCAAATATTATTCGACACTTATAGAACGAACGTAATCGGGGCCGACCGGCTTATGTATGACATTTTTCTATTATTTCTCACTTATTATAGAACGAACATAATCGGGGCAGGCCGACTTATGTATGACAGTCAAATATTATTCGACACTTATAGAACGAACGTAATCGGGGCCGACCGGCTTATGTATGACAGTGAAATATTATTCGAGACTTATAGAACGAACGTAATCAGGGCAGGCCAGTTTATATACGACAGTGTAATATTATTTCTCACTTATTATAGAACGAACATAATCGGGGCAGGCCGACTTATGTATGACAGTCAAATATTATTCGACACTTATAGAACGAACGTAATCGGGGCCGACCGGCTTATGTATGACATTTTTCTATTATTTCTCACTTATTATAGAACGAACATAATCGGGGCAGGCCGACTTATGTATGACAGTCAAATATTATTCGACACTTATAGAACGAACGTAATCGGGGCCGACCGGCTTATGTATGACAGTGAAATATTATTCGAGACTTATAGAACGAACGTAATCAGGGCAGGCCAGTTTATATACGACAGTGAAATATTATTCGAGACTTATAGAACGAACGTAATCGGGGCCGACCGGCTTTTATATCATTCGTGACAAGCAAATAGGAAAGTATCGCAAATGAAACGAAATTCGCAATTTACGTGGAGCCTTTTTTTCTTTCGCCAGACAGGATGTCTAGTTTCTTACAAATTCGAAGAAAACGTTCGAAAAAACTTTCATTTAAATTTTTCAATCGTCGGAGCTACACTAGTTTTAGTTAAGCCATGGAAGTTCATCGCCAAAAATTTGAACAATTTGCCCAGCGTTACACAGGCACTGGTAAAAGACCAACGAGTGGCACAATAACAAGAGAGTTCGGGAAGAAAATTTCCCAGAACTTAAAAAGCAATGGGTCAGACAGTAAAAAGGTTACAGAAGCACGTCGCTTCAGATTATTGACTCAGAAGTTTAAGCTGATGAACTGCGAAGAGCTGGGAATGGTGGATATTTTGATTGTGCCTTCACAAGAAGCTGTAAGTGAAAAATCGTGATTTCAAATTTTTAATTCGATGTTCAGCAATGTAAGTAATTATTATAACCGTTACTTTTTTCAGAAAAACCATACAAGTAATCAATCGATACCTAAAGGTTACTTAAGAGTGGCATACGTAGATGAATTCTTTGACATCATACGCTTAATTCACTGTAATGAATTAAAACACGCTGGTGTGAAAAAGACATTCAAAAAGGTATTAGTGTTTTCTTATCAGAATTAATAACTATATTTACATCAGTCATGATAGCTGAGTGTGCCAGTGAAACTAAACCTTGGAGCTCGTGGTTGCCACAAATATGTTGTAGGTTGATAACAATAGTTCCGAAATGCAGATCGAATTGTCGTTACTTATTTTTCATTTTTTCAATAGATGCCATCAACACACAACAACACAGCGCTACAGGATTTACTCCGTACGAGCTGGTATTTGGACAGCCACCATCAACCACAATCATACCGACTGTTTCAAAACAGTTGAAGGTTATCACTGATTCGAACTTTGATAACGATGAAGACATCGACTTTTTCTCCATACCTGTTAAAGAACAAATGAATTACAAATGTCATGCTGAACAGCCACACGATGGTATGTACTTTTTCTTCAACTGAACTGAAATTAAAATTGATTTATTATGAATTCTGTGTTTAATCTTTGTTGTGAATCAATTGTGTAGGCGCAGAGAATACGAATTCGAAGAACGTCACAAATGAAGCATATGTTATTGAAGACGATTGCGAAACTGGTTGTAAGTACTGACACGTTTTTAAAAAAAATATATAAAAACTTACAAGTGGACCTTCATATTAATAAAAAATAATCAATTTTCAAAGAAGAAACATATAGTACATAAAAATATTTACCATGAAAACCATCAACATGGTGCTTTTCCATTCACAAGACAATAAGAAATAGTAACGTCCATACTCAGTTTTTTTATATTTATATTAATAGTTCTTGCATATATTACAGCATTGTCAACACTCCAACGACATTGGACTCCACGAACAACAGCTTCTGAAAAGATAAAAAAAACGAGGGAGGAGATGGTTCAACGGTTTGAGAAAAACCATTGCAGCAAAGTCAATGCTTATGAAGTTGGGGATAATGTCTCTGTTCGAGTCCCTAAAAAAGACTGCAGCAACACTCATGCTTCACGCATGCCATGTGTGGTTATCAGTGTTTCTGGTGACAAAGAGAGATATTATCAACTGCTTACACAACATGGCGTATTGCACAATAAATACAGATCTGGGGATCTAGAATTTTTCAGGGGAAATTTCAACATGGACCTTAAAAATTCTGATAAGTTCGTCAGCTTGAGGGAAGCAAATCGCCTTCAAAATGTAACAGAGTCGATGTGGTTGTAAGTCAGGATGCAAAACAAACATATACAAATGCATCAAAGAAAACGTCACATGCAATTTGAAATGCCATTCTGGCGTAAAATGTGGAAATCAAAAACCTGGTAAGTAATAGGTGTCGAAATTGTATTGTTTAGTTGTGCTCCACTTTTGCTGATACTTCATTTCATTATTGCTATTCTGAATAGGCTTCTAAAACAGATCTTTTTTTTCTTCAGAAAACATAGACCAATTTTGCATTAAGCTCCCAATGTTTGGTGGAACTGTGAACCTAAACGGACGAAACATTACATTCAACAACACTTGTACATTGGACACATGGTTTTCAATATTGAAAGTCACTTTCAACGAATATCCTAGATTCATTGTGTAATGCTCTGTTTACTAAATCATGCAAAATATGATGCTGCCAAGCATCATGTAGCAATAGCACATTCTTTACCTGAAAAAAATGATATACTTAATTTTTATGGTGATGAGCATATCTTTATCAATACTTACTTGGGACCTGTGATGAAACATTGCATAACATCAAATTGCAATAGTCCAAATTGTCCTGCACCGAACAAAACATTAATTCACACTGAATTTCCTGCTGTTGATTTCCAAAATTACAAAGAAACTGATTGGATTCCCTCTGAAGTGTTCACAGAGCAAATTTGGACGTGCATATGCTGACATGCTGCAATACATTAAAGTTAAACTTTTTTCATTGCTTTGTTAGAATATATTCTGGCTGATATTGTGAATATATACAGCACGTTTTATGTTCAGTTTAGACATAGATTTTTTCAATATGCTAAGGCTGAATCTAGCTTGGCTACCCCAGACCTTTGTTTATATTCATATTATGTTCTTTAACATGGTTTTATCATTTATCAAAAAGGTGAAGCAGAGAAAATTATCGTACTATACACTCTTTTTATAAGAAAACATTTTATCAGAACAACGAAGAATTAACATAAAATAACGAGTGTGAAACCCTTTGTTAGTTCATATTTTTATTGTAAATACTGCTTTATATCGAGAAGAAATGTATCTTTGAATAATGTTTCATGCTAGCTACATTACCCCATACCTAATTTGCGCGAAAAACTTAGCTATATTAAACATCTTCTAGAAGATTTTTTATCAGATTCAAAACCTTCATTTTTATCAGATTACCACGTTCACAGCTTTGAAATTAGTTCTTTGGAATAACAGGTGTTTAAAACAATATAATAAACTTACCCACGTACATAAAGATTCGTCAATGTTTCATTTACAAAAGTCGGAAGGAAATGCCAATCACAGCCTGCCTGCCATTATATCAGCGTTCATAAACCGGTCACCACGACATAATTAGGGCTAAAAAAACATAATCGGACCATGCGTACATAATCCGGCTGTCCCGGTTGTAAACGGGCCGTTTTCGCAATCTGGGCAGAACAATGCCAACCTACTCCTACTATGTAATGTATTCCCAATATCAGTGTTATTCATAAAATATAAAAAAATCATGAATTTAAAACAACTTTAATCGCAATGTGAAGTGGAGTCAGTTGCAAAGGACGACAGTGGTGTTAAAAAAGCTCAAAGTATAAAATCAGGGCCAGATATCCAGACAAGGGGGATTTGGCTTTAAGCTATCATATCCTTCCAATTTCTAGCATTGTGTCACTTGAATCATGGATTGGCTTCCCCAAGCCAGGGATATTGAGGTTTTTGCTCTTGTCGGCACATTAAAGTAAATTCTAAAATAATTGTTGTATAATTTAAGATCAGCTAGCCTGGAACGAGGGTGCCGACTCGCCTGAAACGCCGCAAAAACCACGGGGGCTGTCGGACGACTTCCGGTGTTTTAAAAAAACTTAAAATATCGACCTGAGAAACCCGAATCCAACCTGAAACAACATTTTTTTTTAAACATTTATTGCCATGTATAATTTATTCTTTTAATGTTAAGTAGTGGGGTAGTGGAAGACTTCTAAAAAAAACTGGTTTTTATATCATTTATTCCATACATAGCTAATAATAAAATCCTACAAATAATAAACTTAGAGTACGACGACAAAATAGCACCTTCTTTCTTCTCGACAAAATTTATATGAGAACAATGAGCTCGCCTGCGATGCATTTCAGGCGCAACTGGTCTGGGATTTTCTGGGTGGTTACAGACAAAAATGTGTGCCCACTCGTTGTAAAAACGCCAGAAAAGCTTTAATATTAGCCCAGGAAGCCTGCATTTTTGTATTTATTTAAATTAAAAAACACATATTAATTTGGGCCAGTTTGCGAATAATCAGGTAAGTTTGTTAGCTTTTGGCAAAAATCACAAATTTTATTTAAAAAATCCTGAGCTCACCCCATATATATATACGTGCATTTTTTTCTACATGCACTTTTGAACTCCAGACGATCTATAAAATATTAATTTTTTCTTGTTTGTATGTCGGCCTCCAAGGGCCTTTAAATTCCATGGCCTCGTTGAGTGCCTTAATGAATTGGTTGCCTTCCCAGAGTGAAACATAGCCTTGTTTCAAACATCCTTTCTTTTTTTGTGAAAATAAGCCCACATGATGACTTGAAATAAATCAACCTCAATTACTGTGTCTTTACAAAGCTTATATCCCAATACAAAATTTAGTATGTGTTCGCCAGCAAGAAAATCAGAAAATTGATTGTTGTGACGATTGACGTGTCATGACTAATTGTATTTGTAGTACAACCACCATTTTTTAAATGAGACTGGGGATAAAAAAAACAGCTCATAGGGGAAAGAATGCTTAAAACAAGGTTATGGCATGTCATAATAAAACGTGCTATTCATGTGAAATTAACAAAAATTGACTTATAAAATATTTGGTCTTCAGTTAGTGTAGGGACAGTTAAATATTAATTAATTAATTTATTAATATTATTCAATTCGATAATATGCCTTTAAGTTATTGGTTGAACTTGATGCTAACACTTCGAATTGTGTAAATAAGCATATTAAAAAAAGGATTTTCTGCCTACACTGACCCAGTTAATGTGTCTTAAATCTGGAAAACCCTGTCAAATCAGAACAGTTTAATCTATAGACTGGTAAGAAGATTTTTCTAGATGTTATTGATATATTTTGACTTAAACAAGCCTAACACTGACACAAATATTTAGGCTGGTTGGTATGTTTTTTTCATGCTGTTGAATTTTATCAAAGAAGATTAAAAAATGGTCGTTTCCAGATTACATCTGTCATAAAGATAAATGGAGACATAGCAAATTTTTGTTTCAGTCAGATAAAATGAAGAGAAAAATTTGGGTGGCTTTTGTATTTTTATTTTGTATTGTTTATTTATATTTATAACCGTCTTTTTTTGGAGAATGTATGAACCTGTAACAGCTATAAAATGTTTTTTTTTTTTTTTTTTTTTTTAATTCTAAGTATGTTAGTCAATAATTAAATAAATCAATATCAAAATGGCTGGCTCGCATTCTGGTTGCAAAATTTTGTTGACTGGTGCTCCAGGTATATGAAAGAATTCTAAGGTTTGTTAAGATTTCTTTGTTTATATCTGGTCCTTCTTAAAACCTTTTTGTAGTTTTTGTGCACTGATTCAGAGCAAATTTCTCCAAGTATATACTTCAGACTCACTTTAAAACTTTGATATAGACCTGAAATTATGATATAATTAATCAGTTGACAAATTCTCTTTTACGTTTCTCTATGTTTATAGAGATACAGGTGGAAATATATACGTGAGCTGAGCTAGAATAGTTAGCTTTGTACATACATTACTCAATTGCCACTTTGAATTTCAGTCACTCAAGCTCTTTTTTCCCTAAGGGAGATAAAGTATAGCCTTCACTGCTGAGATACCGGAAATAGACAAAGAAAAGCAATTTTTATGAACCAATTTTGCCTGTTCTAATTAAAACTCTTAATTTAACCTTTATTTGTTTATTTGGAGTAAAATAGTGCATTTAATAAAAAAAATGCAGTCTAATTCCGACTTCCACATCCTACAATGAATTTTTTTATTCTCTTTGTGTGAAAAATATCCTAATTTTGTTATCTTGTAGGAATTGGAAAGACAACAGTCATTAAGAAAGTGTGTGAAAAGTTGAGGACAGACAATAGAATAACTGTTTGTGGTTTCTACACTGAAGAAGTCCGCGAGAATGGTCAACGAAGAGGTTTTGATGTTGTTACCTTAGATGGAAATCGCTGTGTATTGGCTAGAAAGAGGTGGTTTTGATACTTGTCTTGTTACTTTCTTATCATATTGATTGAGATTACTTTGCACTCATCACCATGCCCCTTCAGTTCCTACTGATGTTTTTACCTTAATACAAACTTTGTTAACATTATTAATGTTTCTGTGTGTTGTTTATAGTCTAA
The DNA here is from genome assembly GCF_029227915.1 of Hydractinia symbiolongicarpus. NCBI lineage: Eukaryota > Metazoa > Cnidaria > Hydrozoa > Anthoathecata > Hydractiniidae > Hydractinia > Hydractinia symbiolongicarpus. Next base: position 21,318,980 of record NC_079878.1, on the reverse strand, counting down.
AAATATTTTCTAGCGAAGCTACGTTAAAGAGAAAGAGTTTTCCTTCCGTTGGACAATATTATGTTGATATTCAATCATTTGAAAGTCTAGCCTTGCAAAGTATGAAAGAAGAGGTGAGATGGTTGTATTTCAATGATTATGAGGTTGACTGAAATGGAAATGTAGTATTACAGGATACAACGTTGATAGCCAAGACATTTTTTCAAATTAAGCAATGATTGTTAGGCTTTTCTTATTATCTCTGCAACAATGTTAAGATTTTTATCATCATCTCTCTTCAGTTAATCTATATCCTGGTGACAATACATAAAAGATGTAATTACATATGAGTAGCAATTTCAAAGGAGATGTTGTTCCTCTCGAAACGATGCTTTAAGCTAGGGTGTCATGAGGCACTTTTCGAGCGAGTGTTATGCAACAAGTCTAATTGTGTTCCATAACCAAAAATTTTTTGCAACATATCAAAAGGTCCATAAGGACAAGAAAAATTGATTCACTCTGTTTTGTTGCAGGGACAGATATGTTTAATTGTATCGCCACCCTTTGCAGGTTGCCAAACACATTTTTGCAAACTATTTTCTATTAACCAATTAAAATCACCCATACGACCATTTTAAGAATGTTGACATTCAGGATATGGTTTTTGCTTTCTTTATATAAAAAGACTGAAAAAAGGTAGAGTGTTTGCCGTTGTTCATAATATAATATGTGAATTCTTGCCGTATAGTGGTAGCATAGTTGTCTGAGCAAGATATTAAACGGCAGGGGCCTCCTATCACGTTTCCGGGAGCTACCGTAAAAACGCAGTTAGCTCTCGGTAACTCGAACACTGGATAATTCGAATTTTTATTACGTCTTGAACTTTCGTTAATACTTATTATAAAATAGTTTGGTTAACTCGAAAGTATAAGGCTTAGTTTATCCACTGTCTAACTAGTTAGTGATGTTATTAAAGAAATCTGTTTTATAAAATCGATCTTAACGATAAAATTGATTTTTTTGTTTTCTTAGTTTATCCACTGTCTAACTAGTTAGTGATGTTAATAAAGAAATCTGTTTTATAAAATCGATCTTAACGATAAAATTGATTTTTTTGTTTTTAGATCAACAGTGTAATAGTTATCGATGAAATTGGCAAAATGGAAGTATTTAGTCAAAAATTTTCATCAGCTGTTCGTCGAATATTTAATGAATCGAAATCCCCGATTTTAGCAACCATTCCTATTTCCAAAGGAAAAACTTTGGCTGTTGTGGAAGAAATAAGCTCTAGAGGAGATGTCCAAATCATAACGGTGCGTTCTAATAGTTAGAATTCAATGTATTTTAAAGAAACAGGGGAGGGGTGGAGGATGAATTGAAGTTTTTAAATTAGGGGGGAGGGAATGGAACGCAGGGAAAATAGCATGGGTATTTTAAAAAAAGCCTTTTTGTTTGTTTTTACTGCAACTTTTTAACTGCAAATTTTACTGCAATGTGCCCTTGTTCTTGATTCTTGTGTTTAGGGTACTTACACTTTGATTTACTGTTTTAAATGTTTTACAAGCGAAAGTTAATTGACTATTTAACATAGTAAGATGACATTGGAGGATTTATTTAGATGTCTCATATAAGTAAATACTCTGCTTATCTCGATAAATTCAGGAGGGGGAGAATATTCGGTTTTCCAGAGTACCCTCTTTGTCTCGTTTTTTTACTTCTTCGTGTGTGGTTTTTAAAGTTAGCGTTTTTTGGATTTTCTTAAAACTTAAATAAGAATTTCTAAAAATTTTTAAAGCATCATCCCTGTCTCATTTTCCTAAAATGCTTTCCAGCATGACTATCGATTTTAAATTCACTTTTTAATTTTTTTTATTTTTTTAATATTTTACAAAAAGTGTGTAGGGACTAAAAAGCGCATTTTACATTTCAGGTTTCAAGGGATAATCGAGACAAGCTGGTATCGGAAATAGCAGAGCAAATTTTAGCACCGATTTAATTTTTGTTGACACACTGTTGCAAGAACTTTATACGACCAAATGTTTTATTACATCATATTTTTACAACTGTCATTCAATCTATCTTTGTTTCAAAGTTAGTTTAGGCTTGTGTCTGGAACTTACAAGCCACATTTACATTGAATATAAAACATAATAGAGTGACTGTTTATTTTTATTTTTTTTCTAATAAAGTATTTACTACGTAAAAACAGTTTAGTTTTTAATTCGTTTTAAAGTACATAACTGACTACTACGACACGAAAAAATTTATTTAACTCCGTCAACAGCAAATCGGATTTAATCAGAGCAGCAAGAAATCTGGATTGCAAAATGTCGATTTGTTTTACCAGGGATATTTTAACAGAAGATATTTAAACAGCTAAATTATATTCACTAAAAAATAATCCTATGTATTCTTGTCTGTTTTTGTTTGCTTGTTTAAAGTGCTTTACCTGCGGTGAAGTATTCCAACCAAATAGCAGGCTTTAACAACTGCGCATAATCTGGCACTTGAATTTCTTTGTATTTCTCCTCCGTGCGTTCGCCTTTTTTTCGTGCACACTCAGCACAGAAACACTTTTCTTCAGGATAGCAGCAATCGAAGAGTTGATCCCAAAGCTTGATGAAGAAGCCGCAATGGTATGGTGAATTCATTAAACTCTTTGCATGATGGCAGTAGTGCTGAAAGGATGTGTTGATGTATTTGTTATGCGCGCTCAGCAACTCCCATTCGTACCCCATATGCAGGTACACACCATAAACGTAAAAGAAGAGGCCGTATTGGAAGAATAGCATGTCCATATTGATTGGTGCTAGTAAAGGGATGACGAGGAGAGGGAGAGATCGCATAAACTGATCAAACCATTCGTCAGCAACGACGGAGAAGGGAGATGGATTGTAAAACTGATGATGATGCTTGTGTTGCTTCCAAAACCGAAAATCAACATGTCCCATGCGATGGTAGAGAAATTCGTAGAAATCCGATATGATTAAAATGATAAAAAATGTCATGGCGTGATAGGCAAAGGAATAGTCGTTCCATCCGCAAAATGCTCTTCCGTAACCTTTTCGAATTAAAACTAATGCAAGGGTGGGACAAAATGCTGCGCAGATGATACCCTTGCACATTGTGATAATTTCGTCACGTACCTTTTTAGGACTTGGGAATTTCGGATTGGATTTGTATTGCCATTTTTCGTATGTTACATTTGTCGGCCAATAGTACAAATAGAACATTACTCCAGACATAACCGTGACGAGCGATAGTGCGAGTAAACTGACCAGAATCCATGTCACAAAGAAAGATTGACTGATGAAATCCAATTCACAAAGCATTTTGAGAAAGATTCTAGGTCCTGACTTTATTACCTATTAAATACAAGAAAAAAAAACACTTTACAATGGCAACAATCTACCATCTTTCCAATTTATGACATCCTACACCATGTCGCAACGGCTTTGCAAACCCATGCCAGATCCAGTCTTTTTGGATCAAATTTCTGGAGAGTGAAAGTTTACTTTTTTTACTTTTTCTCTAATAATCAAAGTTGTTAAACGAAGAGTAAGTCGAAGCCAAGATTGCTTGCAGTTTTAAATTTTTAAATTTTAAAAAGTCTGTGAAAAAAAGTGAAACTTTTTACCTAACCTGGGTCCCAGTGCCTTTTTTCTTTTATTATAAAAAAATATCTTTCAATAATAAAAGAACTGGGAAATTTGTTTCCACAAATAAATTTCAACAAGAGCCTTTCCGCCGTTTCTTAAACTGAAAGAAATTATTAAAGTAAAAGACGAACAAAACCTACTTACAATAATTGATTCCTTTTTTGCTGGAAAAAAGCTTTCCACAAGCTCAGCGTTTTAATTTCAACGCTTCTCCTAGCGGTTTTAAATTACTTTTGAGTGTTCTTTTGTAACATATAGATTAGAACGTTGGGAGGAGAGTCGTCATTTATTTATAGAACAATGTATTGATTAAAACTCACCCGCGGAGATAAATGACCTACTGTATTATACGAATTGTTTTCCTGAATTATTGAGAAATGCTTTATCGCATGTGCATGATATATTATTTACAAAATGTATAACCACAACGGGGGAGAATCAGTTGTAATGTTTAAGACTGTTTGCGTAGTAAAAATGTTATTTGGTGTTTTAATCGCGCCGATTCGACAAAAATTTTCCACCTGCCGGATATATATTTACTTCAGGGGCAGAAATATTCGCAAGGTAAAAAAAAAAACGTTTTAATTTCGCGACAGAAACGTTTAATTTCGCGAATTGAAACTTTAGAACGAATTCCGCGAAAAACAAAAATTTCGCGAATGGCAATAATTCTCTTTTTTCCTTCTTCTTTTCTGTTATCATTAGTAATCAAAAGTTTGCATCCATTACCTTTTCAGGAAATCGGGGTATCCGAGAAATGTTTGTAGCGCCAAAGAAGAATGAAAACACGACAAAATTGCAACAAACACTCGCCACCGCAACTTATTTCTCGCGGCCTCGACTTATGAAAACTAAAAATAGTTTCCATTAGGAATATCAGACAAATTTCTACACCCCAGCCTCGATCCCAGGGCTCCTTGTCTCTTTTTTATACTCGCCGTCCCAGTATAAAAAAGAGAAAAAGAGACAAGATGCTAGAAACGAAGGACGATTTGAAGAAAGGGAAATTCGGTGTAAAAAAATGTCAGTAAGTCAATGGAAGAACAACTAACAAGGATACAAGCGGGTTTACCTTATTCGAACCAGATAAAAATTACTTATTTTAGGATTTTGCGGATGACTACAATTTTTCTAAATTTGTGAAATTAATTTTTGCGTTAGAAATAACGCTATTTTTAAATGTTTAACGATCTCGATGACTTAGGTCGTCCGAAATCAAGGTACGAAGAGATGAAGATTTTGCGGAATAAAATTGTGCGGATGACCGATATGCAAAATTTGGGCAAAATTTTCTTCCACAAATGATTTGTACCTTCAAGGCGATGATTTCTTCTTCAGATGTACAAAACATTAGTAAAGGTTTTTTTTGGAGCGTAAACATAATCTACGCATGCGCTTGAACAAAACTCACTGGTACTTAATGTCGAACTCACAAAAATTTATGCAGAAAGAGAACCACCGCCCTTCTAGATTTCACGCAAAATGTATTAAAAGTTAATAAATATTTAGTTTAAAAGTTTAATTCCCATGTATAAAAATACCGTACATCCAAAAGAACTCAAATACATCATAAATTGTCATAAATTATCTTAAATTATCATAATTTTATACATCAACCGAAAATGATTTAATTTAACATAACACCATTTTCCCACATTGCGTGCAAAGCGGGAACATCGAGGGACCCCATTGGTCGGCGAAAATTCTGCGTTGGAAAAGTTAAAATCTTTGAAGTTTTTACTAGCCAATCAAAATGGGAAAAATTAGTTTAATGAGAACGGATTTTTAACGTCATCGAATATATGGACGAGCTGACTATTTCGACGACTGTGGCGACTTATAGCAATTCTTAAAAAGACCTATATGTAAAATAAATAATACTAAATACAACATAAAAAGTTATTAACAATAAATATATATGTGATGCATTTACTGGAAGTATTGGACAAAATAAATCCTTGTGATGTGCATGCAATAGGATAAATATTTTCTTATGTACCCTTTTTACAAGAAATCGAGACAAAGGGTTCAAGTCGTAATGAATTAGACTTTTGGTTTTCTTGTCTCAACTTTTGTTTTGGATGTAAACCTGATCCATCAACCAAATTTCAGAAAATCTAATTTCCGTCCCTCGGTAATCTTGGCAAAAGGAAGTATACGAATTATCTGTAAGACATTTTCCTCTTTTAGAAGGTTCCTTAATATACATTTTCACTCAAAAACAGGGAAGCTATTAATTCTCTCAGAAATAAATTTCCGGACTTTTCCAGGAATTTGTAGACCTTCTTCCAGGAGTAATTTTGCGGCAAAAACAGAAAAACAGTTCTCATAACCTGCCGACCAAAAAACAAAATATAGATTCAGAAAAATGATTTTCCAGGATTATTTACTAATATTTGGAACTTTTCAAGTGTTCTTCCATTCTTACGAGTTTCCACCCTAAAAAAAACAGGCGGATGAATCTAAAAATACAAAACCATCGCATTTTGATTGGTTCTGCTAAATTATTTTTTGTTTGAAAACTTCTCGTTGCAACCATTTCTACTTAGAAAACGAAAGGTTTATAAAACCATCGGAATCCAGTATTAACAGCCTTTTTTCGTTCATTCCGAAATCTACAAAATTTAGGTTTCTTGCAAACATCTCTGGTAGCAGTGTTATCTGTGAGGTATTGCGTTATCAGGTTGAACACATTCAGACTGCGAACTTGCACTATACTACAGCATCCAAGTGTAACGTCTTTCTGTTCAATATTACATTCAGTTCGAAGACATCAAACTTGAACTACACAACAGCATCCGAGTCTAACTTATTTTTTCGGTAGTAACTGTTTAGCTTTGAAACAATTCTGTTAAGGGCCTCAACACACGAAGCCATTTCAGCTAATGCTTCACCTTCGCTAGCAGCAACACCTGTTCCAGTAGTGGACAATGCTTTTATGAAATCCTTGTAATATGGACAGCTTTTGACAGCAAGCTAAAAAAATAAAACAAATCCGGTTATCATTTTTTCAAACATAAAGTTAGCCTACGTTTATAAGTACACTCTTTTTTAGAAAATTTATTTAGCCTCAACAAAATCCTTAATTTGGCCTCAAAATATCCTTATGTTAAAATATTTAAAGATACAAGATGGTATGTTTGTATTAATTGTGCAAGATAGAAGCATGGTTTGGCAACGTTTAAATTTTCGCACTCTAAAGATTTTTGAACAAATAAAATATGGTATTTGGAATAAAAAAAGGTGTTCTTCCTTGTTCTCCCTATGCTTGACAAAAATTTAAAGGTTTTCCAGGCAGGTACGCTACAACGCCTGGTTTAATACAAAAATTATACGTCCAATATAATTTCAGAATAGCAATGTAGAAACTAAACTATGAATCGTGTGAGTACACAAGAATTCCAAAGTTTGTAGGTAAAGGCTTTATCATTGCCAGCCGTGTGTGCATTCTGTTCTGAGAAACCGATTATACTCGCCCGTCATGATCGGGTGTCCAATCGAGGTAAAACAATCTTAGTAAAGAACTTTCATACACACGCTACCGGATAAATTACGTGTGTGCGCCACTAATATATAGCCGCAAGTAGTGCAGTGGGTTCGTCTGCGGCTTCCAGTTCTGGGGAACGCGGATCGAACCCCTCTCACCGCCAGTTAGAATGTCAGTGGTGCACAACGTAGTTCAATTAAATTAGAAAGTAATTACCGCAAACACACCACGTACAATCCAACCATGATATTTTTTTAACGATCTCTCATACGCAATACCTAAAAGAAAATAGCATTAACAAATTATACTCCCCACCTAAGTGAATTTTTGAGGAGTTTTTAAAAGTGATGCCAAAAGTGAAGAAAAATTATTGCTGTTATTTCTATGCCTTTTGGAAACAAAAACACGCAACAGATTGTAAAATTAAAATTGAGAAAGCTGTGTTGTCCTCGCGAAAGCTCCCCCCTGAAGTATCACAAGAATTAGTAAAATAATCACAAACTAAAATCAACACACCTGCTGCATTTGCTAAATCACGTTGGCCTTTGCTAACCTCCGACAGGAAAACCAGAATGAACTCCAGTGCTCTACAAAACACAATATAACAAAGACGTTCAATGCAAGATGACAGTCTGCAAGCAGACGCAAAAATCGAGTGTCTGCATACACGATTTTTTAAAAGCAACAAAGCAATACAAGGCTAAAATCATTGCACTAAATTTGGCGAAAGATAAAAAAAATTTGGCGAGCACTTAATTGACAATGGATGAAAAAAATTAAATTTGGCGAGCTTTTAATTTAGCAATGGATGAAAATAAATGAATTTGGTGGGCACTTAATTTGGCAATTTTAGACGAAAATCGCCAAATCGCCAAATAAAGTGCTCGCCAAAATTAGTACGAATAAGGTGATCAAACACGCAGACTTGATCTTTTCAACAAGCAACAAAGCAGTAGTCGAGCTTATAAAATACAGAAACTTCAGGAAAATGTGTTGTTTATAAAAAACAAGTCCTGTGGCGTCCTCTTCGAACGACGACCGCATTTATTTACAACACGTGTAATCCTGACATTCATACCTTTTCAACCAGAGCAAGGCATCAGTGGCTGAGTTTTTTGCATTGTGTTCATTACTTTTTAACTCTTGAAAGACTATATTTTGTAAAAACTCAAATGCCATAACATCAGTTTCGTATTTCAACTTAATTTTCTAAAAATAAAATAAAATTAACACATGTCACTAGTACTAATAGTTGTATACAGTTATATGTTTGTGACCGTGTTTAAGTTCATCAATGTGTTTGAATTTTTTAAACTTTTCCTAAGAAACACTAAAGCAATAATAATAAAAAAAATTTCATTGTTTTATTAATAGGATAAATTTTGGGTCCTGGGAGTAAATTGTTGACAGGTGGTTTGTAGTAGGATGAAACGTTTTATCAATTTCACATCTCCACTAGACATATGTGTATTATGTTTATATATATACATATATTGTTGGGTTGCAAATCACTTGGAGATTACAAATATTGCATTCATTATGCTCAAGAATTAATTAACTGATCAACCGAAATAAGTTCAATATTTGAGTCCAGACAACGTCATCATGATTATGTCAAATTCTTTACACAATAGAGGCAACAGGTAAATAAATTTCCAAAAAAAGATTTTTGGTGTATTGAGTAGATTTTTTCAAGGTCTTTATCGACTAGTAATTAAATAAAAATATATATAGGCATGCGAAGTTTCATTACAATACCAATTTCATATCAAAAGGAAGCTATACAATGCCTAGGTGAGGCGGCCAGCGAAGCCTTGGATGAATTGGATTGCAGAAGCAGCAAAAAGCACGACTTTATGAAAACAACTTACTTGGATATTCCCTTGGATATCCATTTTCACAGGAGCAAATGTGGTTGAACCAAGAGAATCTAAACAAAAAGTTTTACTGTAGGAAGTACTTACAGGTTTTATGTTATTGTGAAAGACATGCATATGTATAGTATTACCAAATACGGGAACAATAGATGAGCATGCAGCCAGGAACGAACTGGTTGGTATAAGTCCATCACTGTTCAGTTGCACATCTTCAAATCTAAAAGATAAATACATTTCACATGTATAAAACCACCAATAAACAAACGAATCAGTTAAGAGTACTAGTTCGTATCCTTTGTCACTTATAATTCATATAAAAGAGCTATTATCTGTGTTTAAAAAATACTGTAGGTAACATAAAATAATCAGATCAGATTTTCTGTTTATAAAAAATCCATATCCACTACATATATAAATTTTGGCGAGAAGTAATTTTTGCAATTTTACGAATTAAAAAATCAGCCGCTTTTTTGATTTTGTGAAAATTGAATAAAATTAAAAACTAAAGAAATTTTGCAAATGAATAAAAAAGACAAAATATTGATCATAGAGAATTTTCTTTCTTTCTGAGTTACTTATTCATTGTAAACATTAATCAAATGTTATTTAAATTGTAAATGCTATATTTTTAAAAAAAGTTGCTTAAAAAGTAAAACGAGTTATTATTGTATCTTTAAGCCCTACCTTTTGTACAAAAAAACTGTAAAACAATATGTGGAAAACATGATCTAAAAGTTTTGATTTTGTTAGAAATTAATTTCTCAAATTGAAAAATGAAAATTCTAAGAACTAAATTTCCGGGATAACCTTTATTAGTTTTAAACATTACACGAATTTAGGGAAAATTTGCAAAATAGCAAAATTCAATTCTCACAGAAATTCATTCCTTTCAGTTACCTTGCTGGTGCTTTTCCAAAAAATGATTTTCCAACAAATTCTACTTTTTCAGGAGATTTAGGTGTGCCCCGTGGCAATTCATCCTCCAGTATTAATGGTGGTACTGGAACATTTCCTCCATCAGAGGATGACAGAAGGGAAGAAACTGAAGAAACTGACGAGTCAATAGTTGGTGACATTGGTCCATGCATCTGATCGTTAATTATTTCTTGTAAAGGTAGATTTCTAACCTTGTATGCGTCTGGCGACACACCATGGAGTTCAAAAATCTGCTGTTGGTTTTGATTAGGAGTTCCAGGAGAAAGCAAAGCTCTGTCACTGTTTTTAGAATTTGAATATTCAGATGAACTTGAATGTAATAAACCTTTTTCTAAACAAAAGCATAGCATGGTCACATTCAATTATATTGGGGGAAATATCAATGACAACATCCCGAATGCCGTTCTTGAAGATAAAAAAAACCTTTAAATATAGCTGATCTTAATCAGCCAACACAAGCAGTTTATTAAATCAAAACTATCAATTTTTTTAAGCTTATTTATCAAATAAAAGAAATGTGACATAAAAACAGCTTACGTTTGTCTTGTGTGTCTGACATTGATCCAGTGTGAGATGAAGGAGTAGAAGGAGGTGATTGATTTCTATAGTAAATACAACCTTATTTTATATTCATGACTGAACAAATAAAAAGACAAACAGCCAAACTTACTTTTTGTGTCGATGTGAATGATGATGGGTAGGTGGCTTTTGAAGCTAAAAATGTGATTCACTTAGTGTACATAAATAAATCAGAGGGTCCTAGTTTATCATAGTTCTTATACGTTATGGGAAGATAACTTACCCGTGGAGTTGACACTGGAGAACCTGACATTGTACCTAAAAACATAACCAAGGAAAATATTTTATAAAACTACAATCGTGGACAAAATTATTAAAACAAAGGCAGTGTTTTTATAATTTTTAAAATTCAGAAAGAAGGGTCAAATAGTCAATACTCTGAAGCAGGCAGACTGCAAAATAGCTCATGTTGTGCATATGCAGACTAAGTGGCATTCTCCAGTGTGGCACACAAAGAAGTAGAATCAAGCTGCACAGAGTTCTTTAAAATTCCGGGAAAATGGTTGTGCTGGCATTAACAACAATTTTGAATATATCATAAGCAAGAGTTCAATTAAATAACACAAGATCTGAAGTCTGGTTTGAGCAAAACATTTGACAAATTTAAATTGTGTGAATCTATTACTTTGTTTTAAATGAAACTTCCCTGTGCAAATCACTAAGTTTAAAATCATTACGAAACTCACTTAAATTGTCTTCAATGATTTCCATGATTTCATTTAAATTTGTTGCAAAAGTATCACAGGTAGCAGAAAGCAAAGTCACTGATTCTATCACAGGCTGAAACAAAATACACGTAGTAAGAAACAAACATGATATAAATGTAAGAGAAAATACCTGAGATAAATCTTAGCAAAATAATTAACATAGTTACCTTGTGTTCATCTGCATTAACTGCAATTAATTTAATTTGATGAATTTGCTCAAGCATGATACCACGACATAAGTCAAGCTCCTTCATTTTATCTTTAAGGTACACCATAGAGTTCACTAAAAATAGTATTTGGGATTTAGAATAGGAACTTAAATAAGTCGATTTATTTGCAATTTAGAGCAATAGGCAATGTTTTGACGAAACCATTTCAAATAAGATAAAATAAGCGAAAATAAATTACCAATTCTTTCACAAAATGGATAACTAAACATAATTTTACTTACAAATTGGAAATTTAATCTTTTGCTAAATGTTATGAGTGACGAAAACACAGATACAAAGAAATAAAAAAATGAATACTTTTTTGTTGTTGCTCTTCAGCATTTGAGTCAACAAGACAGGCTTTTGCTGTTCCTAAGGCAACAAGCCATTTCTGTCGCTCAGCTGCAGTGGAAGCTTTTAGATACATGTAATTTTCAGGAGGAATCTTCAAGTCTATACGCACCGGATCAGCATTGTTTACTGAAATGATGAATAAAAACAATTTCCAATATAATGATATTTATTCATATTTGCTAGTAAAGAAAGAACCATACTTAATATTTCACAGCAAGACAATTTTACAGAACCACGGCTCCCTAAATTCATTTCATCTTGAGATCGATAATAGGCCAAGACACCATAATCTAATACAAACCATCTTGGCTGCCAACCTGGGAAAAAATACAACCATTAATTTTTAAATTTTTTATATAAAAACATCCACTTAGTTTAGTTACCATACTTCCTCTAACAAACACATTTATAAACATTTAAATGTTAAAACAAAAATAAAGAGTGACTCAGTGAGAATCGTCAGAATTAAGCATGACATTATGATATTGTACAAGAGTGGAAGCCCTGTGCTTCTTGAAAAGCTGCTAAGTCACTGCGATTACCTCATTAAGTAAATGTTGGTCTTTTTAGGAAAATATATACATCAGAATTTGAAATTTAATTCCTACCACTAAGGTAATTGGTCCATTTATATAAAATGCCTTCCATCATCACCATCTTTACTTATGTTTATTCTCTTTTTAAATTGGATATATAGAAATTATTATATAGAACTAAAAATAAACAGAGTAATTTATCCCCTAACTTTGTGCTACTTTTCTAAAATCTTCAAATTTAGGGCAAGAATTATAGCAATAATATTTTTAGCTTTAGGAATGTTTATGACATCCTCGATAAGCTGTCTGCATTGCAAACAAAACTATGGAGACACTGAGTAAAGCGACATCCTTATAAAACTTTGAGCAAAATTTAGAAAGTATTAATCTGCACCTTGATGGATGCATCATCTTGTGCCTGCCGCAAAGATGATTCTTATCTGCCAACCCTCTTTACTATTTCATTGTATACCACCAAGAATAAAATATTTATCTTTAGTGGGTCATTTAGCTGGGTCATTCTTGTAAATTATCCTTAGCTTGCATCCTCTGACCGACTGTTAAAAATATGAAAAAATCCTGAAATATTATAGCAAGATATTAAACCCATTAACTTTCCTGCTTGTCTTCATAAAATGTTGCTAGCATCTTTAAAATAACTAAAATTAAAAAGTCTGCCTGCAAAGCATGCACACGGATACCAAACTAGATCCTTGCCATTGACTCTTGATACTTCCCTCCTAGGCCTTGAGTCACAGAGCTGTGATATCAAAAAGTAAAGTTGCATATGTAGCGTAGAATAATTTGGTTATCAGTATTAGGTTGTCTTGTAAGCATTTTATTACGTATGTTACTTATTTCTTTTTCAATATTAAGTTTCCAAAATATTAAAAAAGAAACATTTATTTTCAGACTTCTCTTTCAGCAAACTCTAGCCAACATCCTTTTTTCTGCTACACAGATGCCAGAGCAAAAAAAAAAAACAAAAATTATTTTTAAGGGCAGGGGTAAGGGGTATAGACAGATTTGTTATTGCAGCTGCTATTATAAAAAAGCTTGTGGCCTTTCAAGCAAGTTCAGTGTTTAAAATAAATAATTAAATTTCACCCTAAAAAAGTCCCTTATCTGTTTTAAAAATTAAAAAAAAACAAAAAAACTTTCTGTCTAAAAAGTTTCTAAATACGGAAACCAATTTTAGTTTTCCATTTTCCACAACCTACTCTGGGTCTCTGCATTATAATTTTTTGACCAATAGAAAGCCCTACAAATAAACTTAAGATTATTATAAACATAAAGGGGCACTCCAGTGAAAAAAAAATATTTGAAAAAAATGTTATTTTGGTGAGACAATACATAAATAGAATAAACCTTTTACAATCGTTAAAAATCTTTATTTATACCTTAATCGAGTCTGTAAACATCTTCAATTTTAAATAAATTCGCAAGGTCACGTAAAGTCGAGTGGACTAGGTCCAAATAAATGAGCATACATCGTGCAGAAAGTCTGTGAGCTTACCAGTACACCTTGTAAAAGTTTGTTTACTTACTGTTTGCATTGTACGTTGATAAGATGTCTTGTAATAATGACGAAGATTATAACTTAGAAAACATAGAATCGGAAAAAGACGTTACAAAGCTACAGCCACATGTGTGTCTCACAAGGGAGAAATTAATAATGATGCAAAGTGACGAGCTGTCTTTAACTGACTATAAGCAACGTACTAAGCAAAATCTTTTCTTTTTAAAGAAATATATTTAATCACTTTTTTAACATTCTTTTCGTCAAAAAACTTTATCATTTGCTTCAGTAAAAATTCTTTCTTACTTTACAAGCCAATTTACTTTTATTTCATAGTTCAGCAATATTTTTCCTTCGCGCACGCTTTTTTGCGCACAAATGCAAACAAATTTTAGGTAACGTAAAGATCGAATAATGTTCGGGTTGTGATATGCTGGTAAAATGGGGGTATTAATACAGTCCTCGTCTTGTGAGGTGCGCGATCGCGCCCCCGCACCTCTACACGTTCCTGCAATAATGGGGCAGCGTCTTCAATCACGCACCAAAAACACTTTAGTCACTTCAATAATGCGCGCCTGAAATGTCTTTTGTATAAAGTAATTATTTACTATACTAATAATCAAAGAAAAAAATGACTTAAAGTTTGGAATTTGAATGAAAAACATGTATGTTATGTTTCGGTATGAATTCATTAGGTTAGTGCATCATTAGGTTGTATATCGCAGAAGTCGCCTGTGGCATGCTTCGAAAATGCTTGTCACTGGCACAGCTTAACATGAAGCAAAACTGACAGGAGACTCAATTGTTAGAGTCTTCGCAGAACATCTCACAAAACCGACGGCAGGGCTGACTTATTGCCTAATGTATCGTGTGGGAGTTCTCCCACACGATACAGCAGGCTGGATTTCTTTTTAATACGATATACAATTTTTTTAATTATTATTACTAAAAATATTTGATTTCTCTTTCCCCTTTTAAAAAGATTTTTAAACTTTATTCAACATGTTATTTCTTTGGTATTACATCACGAGAACATTCTTCCGAAAGCTGTATTAAGGTACAGGACACCTAACCTCCCCCCTGTTCTGGTTATATTTAACTTGCATGGGTGCGCACTCTTCTCGCAGTATTCTCTGTGACGATGAAGGTCGGACTGACTTGTGGCATGGTTCCAAATGGTCTTCCGTCTTTCGTTCGAGTCTCAGTGTAATGCATCAGCCGAGCATAAGAGTGTCAGCATGAAGGAAAGGGGCCGACTTTAATGTTCTCTATACCCTACGTTCTTCATAATAACGCCGACTGTTTTTGCCGACGAAACTACGGTATCTTCGTAATTTATGTCGCCAATTACGTTGGCAGTGCCAAATGCTGACACTAATTTTAAGGGCTGATCATTGATACAAAGTTTTGATACGAATTATACGAATTAGGTACGGAATAATTTGGGACGGTCCTTTAATACAGATGCAAATACATCCAGACGACCACACTTTTCATATGTGTTATCAGGCACCTCAAATTATGACTACTGAATAACTAATTATGACTGATTATTACTGAATAATCACTCTCCTCATTTAAGGCGAGACGCGTGAAAATCATCACGCACCTACGACAATCAAGGCGAGTGAAGTATCACTCGGCTGCTAAAATTCATATGACCAGGACTCTAATATTGTAAAAATAAAAATCATTCTTATGATTATGGTAGGTCATAAATGCGTTGCAGAAGCTACTGACTTATAAGTGATTGTTTTGATAAAACTGTTTTAAAAACTGCATTATCAGCATTACATGCAGCCTTAAACAGTTACAAAGATTGAAGAAAATGGGTACATTTACCCCCTGAAAATATTCGGCATGTCCTTCCATCAAAAAAGTTTTTTTTAAAAAAAAACAAAGAATAGAAACTTGAGCGCTCATCATCTGATCTAGACTGTGTTAGATCTAAACTCAACTTCCTCTGTATCAAGTCTGTCCTTATAACCTCCTGCCAAGTTTTTCTCGGTCTGCCTCTGGGCTTTGCCCCAGGAACTATCAAGTCTACGAAAGATATATGTGTAACTAGAAAACTTTTTTGTCAGGGATTGTATTGGAAATTGGTATGTTCTTTTATTTAATAAAAAAATGTACAAAACGTTATTTGGTTGTGTTCTGTGGATATAACTACAAATAATGAAATGAGAAGAAATGAGAAACTTGATTTTGTTTACTAGCTAAATTGGCATTTTTACAAAGTGGCAATATAGTTTAATATGGAAGTTTATTTCTTGTAGTTCTTTTTTAAAAGAATTATCTGTGAAGTGCTCCAACCAAATATAAAAACTTTGATCTGCACGATGTATTTTGTTTAGCCATTTTTGTTTAAGTTCTTTCTTTTTCACAGATGGGATTCTGTAAAAATTTACTTCTTCACACTTCTCTGGTCGATTGGTACATCGAAACGCAAAGCAACTAACCATTTTTTAAAGATTTAAACGTAAATTACATCCAAAAAGCGATTTAATGTCCGCTAAAATTTTTTGCACTATGTGATGTCATTATTTTTAATCGGGTCCAGTCCTAAATTAATAAGTTTTTTTTTATTTCTTATGCTTTTCTAAGTAGTATAAAAGAAAAAGAAAAAAGTAATTTTTACTGGAGTCCCCCTTTAAGAATAAAGGGGTTTTTTACTACTGGAGCTCTAATCCAGTTTACCCCAATCAAAACCAAGAAACAGTTTTCAAAGTTGGAAACAATTTCTGTTTTACAAAAAAAGAAAAAAAATCTGATTTCTGTTTCTTTTTTTGAGAGTTTCATTATATCAAAACTGTTTCCATATTCGCACCTTATCCCAGACTGTTTAATAGTTAATAAATTCACACAATTCTGTAATACTTCAAATAAGAGTCAACAAAATTTAAAGTGGGAATAGTTTAGGTGAGTGTCGGAGTTATAAGATGAAAACACATATTTTTGAAAAAGTCACACAATCTAGATATATAACTAAGGATCATTTTCAGACAGATTTTTATTTTGATTAGCTTTCATTAGCTAATTACTCTTCCATTTCAACATTTCTTAGGAATCTTCCCCCACGAACTAGATTTGTTTTCACCTAGCAAAACTTCAAAAATGGCAGAGATAGCACAAATGCAAATTCGTCAATCAAGCCAAATGTTAATCATTTCTACAGCAACAAAGCTGAACCGAATCAACGATTACACAGGTTTTTTTCGGCTTGGTTGAAGATCTAAAACAACCTATTTTTTATCGCCTTCTGCCTAAGTGGATTTTTCCACGTGTCTTATCAACTAGTTAATAATATTTCTTTCCGATATTATTGAGAAGAGGCTGGGTTGTTGGCACCCTGGTTTGTTATATCCCATCCAAATGCAAGCACGGAACAATCATTGGACAACACATCTATTTTTTTTTATGTAACATAATAAATTTAAACAGCGTACTAGCTAAATTCTTGCAATAATATCTGCTGTTATATAGTCGTTTTGTGAGACCTCAAATTTCAAATGGGCTTGTTGGTCAGTCGTTTTAGCTAACTGTTTTGAGCTTCTGACTTTTCCAGTTGTTCAACTCCTTCATGACAGCTGAGAAAGCACTTACTTGTGACTATATGCTAGTTATACGCAAGTTATATAAAACAGAGAAGCGTCTATCGAAAAGCAAAATACTTCCTTGTGCTGTATCACATTACTCCGCCACCATGTTGCCAAATTTTGGGGGTTAATATTACGGCGGATTCACAAATTTGTTTTGAAACTTTTATTTGGCTTGAAAGTGTAGTAGTGTCTTCGGCCCCGTAGCACTGATAGATGATCAAGATTTGAAGGAATCTGCATGTATCTTTCATAAAAGACGCGCCGGAAAAAAAAACTATCCAAGAGGCCCTTACAGAAGGCTCGCCCACAAGTTTAGTTTTGCAAATTAGCTTTTAACTAAATCCAATTTTTTTCAGATACATATTTTACGACTCTTTAATGGCATAAACTTTCGCAGGAAGAAATTTCCGCGTTGTGCGATTTGTAAGACAAGTGCGTTAATAATGCATAAGTTAGTGATGAAACTTCGTCCAATCACAGCACAAAACCGAGAGGCCTGCCCTAGGGTCATGTTTATATCGCCGTCTCAAATGTCAGCAAAAAGATACAAGATGCCCCAGGAAAGAGCCCTGGTGACGGAGTAGGTATACAACACGTATTTTTTTAAATATAGGAAACCGCTTTATGTAAACTCTCTTTCACCATCCTTCCAAGATAATAAGCCAACTGTACTGAAATCTGCAAGATTTCTAAGCAATCTCGGATACATTTAAAAATTATTGTTTGACCTGCTGTTGAAAATGTCTAACAGGATTCACATTGATTTTGAAAAAATTTATTTTATTTTCGTGTTCGATAGGAATATAGTTTATACTTCTTATTATGGAACATCCTTTCTTTAACTTTTTTTGACCCAAATAATATATTAATTTATAGGCGAAACACTGGTAACTTTTCAATTTTCTGCTTGCTAGGCAATCTTTCAGCAATTTATCATATTCGTGTCGAGAAGTGATGAGCGGGAATCGCACACCTGGCTCCTCATTCGTGTAAAGCAGCCGCTTCTCGACACTACCCTGGGAACGAGGATGCTTTTTATGGACTTGTTCATGATACTATACCTGAAGTAACAGTCACATAAAAACAGAACAGAAGCGAACGAAGAACAAAACGTTTTGCCTTCACGCTGACATTATCTAGCAAGATTTATAAAAGACAATGCCTTCCAGGTAATTTTCTTTTTTGAATGAAAAATGACTTGAATAAGTAGAAATCCATAGATGTAGCTGAAAATAGAATTAATCCTACAATTTGGTTTGGCAGACACTGACAAACTGAACACACTGTTAAAAAACTGCCAGCTAACAAAACAAACATACTTGAAACAAAACAAAACAAACATACAAAACCTTCGTTCAAAAGTAGCTCACCCAACAACAACGAAATGAGTCGACTAGATAGGAGTTTCTTTTCTATCGCTTCACTTGATGCCTGCAATAGAGTTTCTGAAAGCCAGCTCACTCTCCAATTAAAATTAATGGCTTTATCAAAACTTAAGCCAAGCAGGCACAAGTATTTCTATTTTTTAATCCTCTTGTCAGGGGACATCTGCCTCAACCCAGGTCCTGTTAAGTATCCCTGTTCTTCATGCTTAAAACCTGTGGCAAAAACACACAAAGCACTTTCTTGTGACAAGTGTGGATTATGGGCTCATAAAAAATGTGAGCGTATTTCTGATAAAAAACATCAACAATTTATGAAGACTCCTGAAGATAAACTGTTTTTCGTTTGCAGTCCCTGTCTTTCTCGTAATTTGCCCTTTGCTAATGAGGAGTCATTTGGTGACGAAATTCCGGACAACATCAATATTACTATTGATGAAAACTTTGATTTTGAGGCAATCAGAAATGGGAAGGGCTTAAAAATGGCCCATCTCAACATTAATGGTCTGTCATCCAAACTAGACTATGTTAAACTTCTGCTACATCAAATAAAACTTGATGTATTCTCCATCTGTGAAACCAAAATTGATGACACCATCACTGACAATGACGTTAAAATTGATGGCTATGTTTGTTATAGGAATGATCGGAATAGACGAGGTGGGGGTGTTCTAATTTTTGTTAATGAAAACTTGGATAGCCACCTTTTGAAACACCTCTACTTCGAAAATGTTGAATCACTATGGGTGAAAGTGTGCCTGAAAAAAACTAAACCTATTTACGTGTGTGGGGTTTACAGGCCACCAGGAGGTAGTGATTTGCAGAGTACCGAAAACCTGTGTACTCATTTTAAACAGTGTTTTAACAAGCTCCCAAAAGAAAAAGAAGTTTTTATCTTGGGAGATTTTAACTGTAACATGCTTTCAAAATATGCTCTTTCCTCCAAAATAAAGGAATTATGCTCCACTCTTTTCCTAAAACAACATATTACGGAGCCAACTCGTGTTACTGAAAATAGTAGCACTCTTATAGACTTGATACTTTCTAACAGTTCTTGTATTTCTAAAACTGGTGTCATGGATTTAGGCATCAGTGATCACAATTTAGTTTATGTGATCAGAAAATTCAAAAGGCCAAAATTTGAACCTAAAACATGCAAGGTTCGTAGCTACAAGAACTTCAGTGAAGAGGCTTTTCTGAAGGATCTCAGGAATTTAGACTGGTCATATTTTAATAATTATGATGACCTTGATAAAGCATGTGAGAAACTGAATGAAAATGTTAAAACAGTGGCTGACAAACATGCCCCTTTCAAAACACATAGATTTTCTGGCCGTGTTGAGGCATGGGTCACTGATGAATTAATAATAGCCATCAAAGAAAGAGACTTCTTGAAACGGAAAGCATCAAAAACAAAATCCATCATAGACTGGGAAGCTTTCAAACAAAAAAGGAACCAGGTAATAGGTCTCAAAAATCGACTCAAAAACGAGTACTATAATGACGTTTTGCAGAAAAACGGCCAAAACAACTTTGGAAAACCCTAAAAAAACTGGTTCCTGATAAGTCAGGCAATACTACCTCGATAAAACGAGTAGTCCAAAACGATGGTACAGAAACTTCTCACCCAAAAGAAATTTCCAACACATTCAATTCATTTTTTGTCAGTGTTGGTGCCAAACTAGCCTCTAAATTTTCTTCTGACACTACTAATGGTAATCCACCTGTTAGCGGACACGATTTTCGGTGGGCTCGTATTGAGACCAAAAGTGTCGAAAAAATAATTAGATCACTAAAACTTAATAAAGCTACAGGCTTGGACGGAATTGGTTCACGACTGCTAAAAGCAGGTTCGTCAGTTTTAAGTATTTATTTATCAAGTCTTTTCAACAAATCTTTATTTACTGTTTATGTACCTAAATGTTGGAAGACTAAAAGGGTCTCGCCTATTTTTAAAAGTGGCAATAAAACAGATCCTACTAATTATCGGCCTATCTCCATTTTGCCAATTCCTATGAAAATTTTTGAAAAGTTAGTGCATGAGCAAATGTCTCATTTTATTTCTGAGCACAACTTCCTGAATGACAGACAGTCCGGATTTCGAAAACTCTTTTCCACAGAAACTGCAGTAGTCGATGTCTCTGATTTTATTCTTACTGAGCTCGACCAACATAACTTTGTTTGTGCTGTGCTCATTGACCTTAAAAAAGCTTTTGACACTGTTGATCATAAAATTTTGTTAAAAAAACTATGGTGTTTTGGCATCAGAGATGCTGCCTTTGACTGGTTTGAGTCCTACTTAACGGACCGAATGCAGCTGACTCTTGTAAACGTCACAGGATCAGATCTGCTTCATGAAGACGCTTTTGGGGTGCCGCAGGGATCTGTGTTGGGGCCCCTGCTCTTTCTTTTGTATATTGATGACTTAAAATCTGTCATCAATTCAAACTACCACCATCTATATGCGGATGATACAATAATTATTTCGTCTCATAAAAACTTGGATACCCTTGTCTCCCAGGTCGAGTTAGAACTTTCGCAAGTCGATCTCTGGCTGAATAATAACAAAATGACTATTAATACGGACAAAACTGAAACAATCTTTTTCGGCAACCACAGCCAGTTAAAAAAAGTTGAGAACAAAACTATCAACTATATGGGTATTCCTTTGAAGAGGAGCGAAAAAGTTAAATATCTTGGGGTAACATTTGATCAAAAAATGCAATGGGAAAAGCACATTAATGACATAAATAGAAAAATACTAATTAAATATTCTAAAATTAGAACCATTGCATCCTGTTTAACACCTCACACAAAAAACCTTTTAATTAATGCACTTGTCATGCCATATTTCAACTACTGCTCCTCGGCATGGGCTTGTGCCACCCAAGGTAGATTGGGAAAACTAGAAAAACGATTAAAATGTGTCCGTACCTTTCTTGGGAAAGAGAGGGAATATTCAATGAATAATTTACTCATCAAAAACGATGCCATATTAGTTTTCAAAGCCATGAATCACATTGCTCCTGATTACATGCGCTCAAAATTCCTTTTGACAAAAAACTGTCATAATCATCAAACAAGAGGAGCTTCAAAAAACAGGTTCACACTTCCCTTGGTCAACACGGAATTTGGCAAAAAAGCCTTCCCATTTAGAGCTGCAAAAGTGTGGAATAATCTTCCAGACCAAGTGACCTGTAATGGAAGTCTGCTTTCGTTTAAGACTTCCATCTCTAATGTATTTGGCAAATTCTAATGGAGATCACTTTTTAATTTTTTAATTTTTGTTTTTTATTCTTTTTCTTTTAAATTTTCACAGATTATAAATGTTACTATGTTTGATTGAGCTGAGGCAGTCTAAGGTTTATCATTTTTTGTTTCTTTTTTGTTCTAGTGGCCCCCAGTGGAAACAATCCACTAACTATAGGTTTTTTGTGATTTTCTGGGCTAGCCACTTTAAATATTTATTATTATTATTATTATTATAACACCCAAATACTACTCCTCTAATTAGCATTAGGAGCAGTATTTATTAGAATTTAATTTGAATATTAAAGTCTAATTTACAATATATAATTTAGGAAAACTAACACTCCATCGATTAAGTTCAGTGAAAAGTTAGTAAACTGGCGAATCCTAAAATTTAGTTCTACGAAATTTTGTTTCATACAACAACAACTTTGTCACCAGGGCTTTTTGCTTGTCACGAATCCTAATATAAAAGCCTATAGTAAGTGAGAAATAATATAAAAATGTTGTACATAGCCGGCCCACCCCGGTTATGTTAGTTCTGTAAGTCTCAAATAGTATGTGTTAAGTCTGCCTGCCCCAATCATGTTTTTTTTATGCCACAACTGATATTAGATTGTCCTATATAACTGGCCTGCCATGATTATGTTCCTTTTATAAGTGCAAAGTAATATTTTTAACTGCCATACATAATAAGATGGCCTTTTCTGATTATGTTAGATAGATAGATAGATAGATGTGCATATTTTACATGGCTACCCTCACAAATATCGAGGGATATACCCTGTCTATTATTTCCAGGAGGGGACATGGCTTAGATGGAGAGTCCTAGAGTATTTAATGCTCATTTTGAGCTATGCAGACCCAATTAGTAGGGCCCACACTCTTATTTTCTGCCCTGTTTTTAACTGGGGCAAGCTGCCTTACATATTCAGGGTAGTGTTTATTATCCAGGCAGAACAAGCTCATCCGATAGAGGTAAACATCACACTTTTATAAGGAGAAAACACGTTCTTTCATGATAACTTTTCTTGTGTGTTTTGTTTTTAATGAAAAATACACATAAGTTGATCTCATTATTATTAACGTTTCCTGAAAATTTGAAAGAAAATGATACGAAGGAAGTTAAAAACTGTAGAAAAGCTTTAAATTTAAAGCTTAAAGCTTTAATCTCTAACAAATATTTCTTCTGATATGTGAAAGAGTCGTTGGAAAACATGTACAATTGAATTATCGTAAAGGTGTATTATGCTTTACAGAAACATAACCATTGGCTGAACGAAGACAAATTTCAAACTGTATGCATTTTGGTGATCTTAACAGGCCATTTCGTGAGAGGCGTGCGATCGCACGCCCCCACACACATGCAGATTTGTTTAGGCGTGCGATTCATCGCACGCGCAAAATGTTGCTGTAATTAAAAATTATTGTATTTATAACAAAGAAAATTTATTAAATAAGCCTTAAAAGTAAACGATCATTCTTTTACTGAACTCTAAAAATAAACGATCATTCTTTTACTGAACTAACAATAGATCGCATGTGAGCAGTCTTTACCAAATGTTGATAATGTGAATTTAATTGCTACCATTTGCTTTCATTCTTTCTTTTTGCCGACCAAGGGGTATTATGCAGAACAGATATAGGTTGCTAACGACCTAGTGTGTGGCCTTAATGGGGAGATTATATCAGCGCTATAAATTTTTTTTAAAAAATGTCTGAAAAAAAGAACGAAAGGAAATAAAGTTGAATTAAAAACTTTTGAAAGTTGGGGTAAATCAGATATTCTTGGTGGGAAGACAGAGGAAAAAGATGGAAAGGTATTGGTGAACTATGTTTGGTGTAAAGTTAAAAACGGAAATTACTTCTCGATTAAAAGGAAATGCGAACACAGCTGCGTTAGCGTTATAAACGGTACAAATGTGGTAACAAAATACCAGGTGAGAGATTTTAACAGTAAAAGGTTGTTTTGTTTTATTTTTATTTTTTCTAATATTTTAATTGATTTTATAAAAAAATGCAACAATATTTTAATCTTTGTAAGGTCACCTTTTAGAGAATTTAAAAGAAATTCAGCATTATTTAAGTTGAAATAACTAAAAGATAATATAACTAATAAGAAAAAAAACTTCTTTAATAACGAATTATTCTTTTAGATAATAATTTTTCTGATTCATCAAACATAAGGTTTATTAAATATTATTATTAACAAAGTTTAATTAACGAGTCTGCTTACGACTTCTTCGTATATGGGTTGAAATTCCTTACCGTACATTGTTGGAACTTGCACTTTGTTTGTTCCTTACGCTAAAACAGCAGCCCCTGTGCGGTGTACAGGGGTAAAGGAAATGTTTTTGTAAAAAATTTTTTTTTGATAGCATGCGCATCGCACGCGCAGAATGTATGAGGTATGATCTACCGCACGCCTGCCTAAAATCTTACGAAATGCGATTTTTTTTAGTGTTGTATACAGCATGATAAACCATTTGTTTTCAAAGAAATATATACCCTGTTTTAAAATACTCGATGTAATGGTATTATGAACTACTGCTTCACTTTTGTATTCAATAGAACAGGGGGGTCATCCTTTTTCGTATTCAAAGATATCTCAATCTACTTTAGATTAGTAATAGTGGCGTAACATGACCAAAGTAACTTCTGTGTTTAACTTTTCAGTTGAACTTAGTGAGTGCAGCAGAAACAACAAAATAGGAAATGATTAACAATATAGGGTTCTGAAGTCAATCTGTATGTGCGAAGAAATACATGATTTAAATATAGATAAAAGGTGTTAATCTCTTGATCGTAATGGTGTAATATATTTTACTAGCCGTTAGCCCATGGAAAAATCCACGGGTTCGCCGTCCTTTTATACTGCATTGCGTGCGTCTTGCTACTTAAGCAGCTAAGCTACCATTTTGCGTGACAGACGGACAGACGTATACGGTTATTATAATATAGATTCATTTAACAAGGGAGGCCTGGTAATCAAGTTTCTGGAAATAAAATGAATAGTTTTTTTAATGAAAGCCTTTACAAAAAATAACAGAGAAATGCACTCCATCCGTGCTGCTCCCTTCGGAATCAGAATCAGAGAGGTAGATGGTCCCGTCACTATCCGAAGATTCCTCAGATTCATCCATCATAACCATCCATTGCCTTTGAATTACAAACAGCATTGCATGCATCTTAATATTTCAGGGCCGAATAATTTGTCAACCAATGAAAAAAAAGTATACACAGGACATGTTGTTATTCATACTTTGTTTTTAAAAGATATAATGTTTATTTCTTTTAGTGAAAGTGGCAGTGTGGATTCATCTGAAGGGAAAAGTCATCTGAAAAGTGTGATTAAGGTTTGAAAAATTAAAGTACACCCCATCTAATTGAATTTATTTCCTGTTAGCAAAAAATTGCTGAAGTGACATTTCATTTGCTTTAGCAATTTTTAATTTTTTTTTTGTGATCACACATTGCCATATATAGGAACTACATTTAAATTAGGAGAGAAAATATGAGCAAATTTTTTGAAAGTTTAAGTTGCATCCAAATCATGGTGAATCAAGAATTTTTTTAACATGCTGTTTTTGCCTCAGTAATTGCTGAGTGCCAACTTGAATTAGAAGGGCTGCAGTAGTACTTTCTCTTATAGCAAAAGTTTGTAAAGTAATATAAAGTATTATGTTTTTTAACTTCTAGGCAACAGAGCCTATTGAAGAATATGTTGATATTTCAAGGTTAAGGTGTGGTATTGTTTGGTTTTAATATTTCCATAATAGTGTCATCCTGTGTTGATACTGCGCTTGTATTGTAATTCTTCGTTTTGTTTATAGTGATGAGAGTGATAATAATAAAGAAAATAGTGAACGTAATTGGCGAAAACGCAAGGATACAGGATCCTTAAAAAAGAAATATGATCGAGATCAATCACCAAGACAGAAATATTCCCGTAGAAGTGATTCCTATAGTGATAATGAAAATAGCGATTTAAATAGACGAAGTAAAAGATACAGCAAGTATAATAAAAATGACAATATAAGGTCAAGGTCTTACAAATATCAAGACCTAGATCGCCCTGCTTCTGAAGATGATGTAGAGTTTGAACGTTCTGAGAATTATAAACGAAGAAGAAAAAGAAGAGGTGAAAAATCTGACGAAGATGAGGAAGTAAAAAATAAAGATCAGAACGACACAAAAGAAGTAAAACAAGAGAGAAAGAAGAAAACCATTGAAGACATTTTCACAAAAACAGGTTTGAATAGTATCCTTAATTTTAAAATTAATATTGGGTTTAGTTAGTTCTGTAGTATTTTATTGTGCGAAATTTTTGAGGGAAAATTAGGTAAAAACATTTGGGGGTTTTTTTGCAAGCAGCAACAATCTTTTTCCAACGGAACTTTTCTTTCAGCAAAACTTTTCTTTAAATAAAAACTTTTCTTTCAACAAAAAATTCTGACAATAAAGTAGACGGTTTTTTTCATCAATCATTGCATTTTTCTTTAGCCTTGAAGATGTAGTTCAATAATTTTGAACTTACGCCTAGTGTATTTATACCTTGTATTGGCACAATAAGGCATCATTTTTTTTTTGTTATCTTTGATTTGTGAAAAACTATTCTTGAATAATAAAAAAGGAAAATAGTCTACATGTAGTTGATGACATTACAACTTGAAGTAGTTGACAGTATTTTTGGTGTATAAATACTGACTTCTAGCTTAGTTAAGGCTTGCTACTTTTCTTGTCTTTATTAGGAGGTGCTTATATACCACCAGCAAAACTTAAAATGTTGGCTGAAGGTCTGACAGACAAGACCAGGTTTGTTGATCTTTTTAAATGACCATTGATTTAGAATTATCAATTTTAACAGGGAGAAAATTTTATAAGGAAAAAAAAGTGAAGTTTGAGTGATGAAGTGTGAGGCTTAAATTCTTCAAAACAAGAAAACTTAATGTTTTTTCTGGCTACACTTCCTGGTCCTTAGTAAAATATCTTTATTTTAGTTTTGCTTATCAAAGAATGGCTTGGGAAGCTTTAAAAAAGAGTATAAACGGTTTAGTGAACAAGGTAATTTGTTTTCTATTGTCCTAAGAAAACGCCACTTTAAACAGTGAAGTAAACAAGAATAAACCCTTAAATTTTTTCTCTCTTTGTGTGGCTGCATGTGTGCGAGACGAGCATATTCTTATTAACTAAACATTGTATTAATGCTGAGACAACAGGCTGAATGCATTAATTTAATGTCAGTGCTGTTGTTGCACTTGTATCTTATGACCAAATGACATAATATAAAAAACTGAGTACTCTGCATGAAATTTCGAACTGTAGTTAAATAGCAATGTGTTTACATGATGTTTTTAATCAGAATTGTGCTAACTGCACATGCGCTATTAGCTTTGTACGTGTTTACAAAAAAATCATTTTAGTTAATTCTAAATTTTAATAGTAGACAGGACAGATCAGTTTTAAGACAGGGAAGGAAAATAAAATTTACAATCTCAATTACTGGCTGATGGTGATCGAGCAATGGAATGCTTGATCAATATTTAGCTACCATTTTGATTTGTGTATTGTTTTACTTTTGTTGCGTTCTTCAGGTGAATGTGTCAAACATTGGGCATATAGTAGAAGAACTCTTACAAGAAAATATTGTACGAGGAAGGTACACATTTATCTTCTTTTTTGTTGTCTTATTAGTCAATTTTAGCATATTTTAAAACATTTTTTTCTATAATTTTCTATATTTGTATTATTTTTTTCAATTTAATTTACAATTTAAAACTATCTGGAAATATTTTTTCAGCAAATGATCCTTTATAATATGTGCTGTGTCTTTCTTCAAAGGCTCGTAATCACCCTGTAGGCAACTTTTTTTAGAGGTACCTTTTTTATTGTAAAAATTGAAAGATAACATAAGAAAACATTATCCCAAAAATTTTATTGAAAACTGACAACCAGAAAATGTTCAAATGTTTCATAGAAATAACAAACTCACCCAAATTTCTCTTCGCCTACAGAACCGCCATTGCATTTCATTGCACGAATCATGCGATAATAAACGCACGACAAAATCGATCAAATGGTTGCTGAATTCATGCCATTACAGAAAAAATAATAAATGAGAGGGAGAGTATCCGTAGCTGTGTTTCCATTGTAATGCTTTTATAAATGTATCCACAAAGTTCCGAACATGAAAAATCAGATAAATCAATCGAAGTTTCTGTGTTACTCTTTATTATTTAAACGTTTAAACTTACTGATATCAGACTTCTTTGCAACAACGACCTCTTCTTGTTGTTGTTTCAGAAGATAGCTTCACCTCGCTAGCTGTCTTACTTTTTGATTATTTTCCTTTGTTCAAACAGTTAGTCATTTCCTTATGGTGACAGTATCAGGTCTAGACAATTAGAATATCTAAATTTTTAGAATTTCCCCCTTCATGCTCTAAATTTAGTTATCTCCATAGTGCTTCAACTATCTTCAACTATCACAATGAGCATTCTCCCTGGTTGGGTATTTTGGCTTATAATATGCAGTAATCCCGTTCATGCTAATAAAAAATAAAGAGCGTGATAAGCATTAATTATCATAATTAATAACCACGAGGCAATGCTGTGATTTCTTCTTTCTGTTTTGATTTGTCCAAAAACAAAAAGAAAGTGATACTGATGTATATACAGAGCTCATTTAAAGTTAAGGCCGTTTGTTCACCTACAGTTTCACACAAACATTTTGCGACGGCCTGCTTATTAGACAAGAATAAGAGAACAACAAGATCGTTAAATATGGCGGCTGGAAGAAAACAACAATAAATTCAAGATATTAAAGTACCATTATCTCCATTTCTAGTACGTTTTACATCCTCATATTTTCAGGAAAGTCATAACTCCGTCTGAACTTTAAAATAAATAAATAAAATGTATATGTTAATTTTTTTCAATAAGGGTGATTACGCGCCTTTAATGCAAAGGGGATGTATTCAAATAAGACATACTGGATTGATATCAATTCAATAAAGCAGATTGACATCAATGTCAATGTCAATTAAACTAATGGAGCTTTTATATTGCACATTAAAGCTACAAAACTTAAATAGGAGTAGAAATGACTGACATCCTTTTTTGCTTGGGTAAATAACCACCTGAGAGCAATATTAGGCCAAATCACCTGTTTTGGAAATCACATGTTTCTATACATTATTTTGATCAGAGTTTAAGGTTCTACACAGCGAAAGGAACAGCTTAATGAATTTTTTAAAAAGGATTTCTGTATATGTACCGGTCAATTACGACGACATGAAAATATATCTCTGTTATTGTTAGCCTCCCTACTAAAATGAATTTTACTATTAGTTAAAAGTGTCGTTGTATTCTTAATCTTAGAGGGTTATTATCCCAGTCAATTATTCGTGCACAAGTAGCATCACCGACTTTTTCAAATGTTTATGCTGCATTGGTTTCTATCATTAATACCAAGGTGAGTGAAATAAAAGATTTTTGTTTCTAGCTTACAGTTTTTTTTGTTTTGTTTTTTGCAGAAAAAATATCTCACATCTCTATAGTTTCCAAAAGTTGGTGAGTTAATTCTGCGACGTTTAATCATACAATTCAGAAGATCGTTCAAAAGAAATGACAAGGTATGCATCTTATTATGGTCTGGTATTTGCTGCTGTGACCGCCCTGGCATTTAAGCGGGAGCACTTGTGGGTGCATGGAAACAACTCATTTCAAATACATTAAAAGGGTGGCAAAATAGTTCACACAAATTGAAGAAAAAAAAACTGTTATACAAACTAATTTAGGTGTATTGTTTTGCTTCATTGAAAAACATCATCCTCCCAAATGAGCATGTTCTGGAAGCACGTTTTTTATCAAACTAAAAAAAAAGAAGAAGCTCCTTTGAGGCATTCATTAGAATTTGTTATTAATATGGATTTACTTACTCGAAGGTCACCCTTTAGTAAAGGGGCTTTATTTGAGTATAAATGATACTGGTAGTTTTGTATTTATGGTGTTTAATTTTTACATTTTAGAATGTTTGTATCAATTCAGTCAAATTCATAGCCCATCTTGTCAATCAGCAAGTAGTAAGTCTTTTCTTCTTTAAAGTAAAATTGCTTTATAGTCGAAGCAAAATGAAGAAAAAGCAATACCTTAGACTAAAAATTCTCATGGGTTTTAGGCGTAAATGTAGATAGAATTTATAAATTCATAAGGTTTTCAAGCCAACTAGGTGGCCCTTGTGTATTTGACCAACTTTATGTACTTAACGTATTTATTTATAAATAAAACTTCCAAACTCTGTTAAAAACCTATTTGTATAACAGGATAGAGCTTGAACATCAGTGAAGAGAGTTAAAAATATGTCATATAGTCACGGTCTGTTAAATGGTTAAAAACAGCCTAAATTTGACATTTTTATGCTGATGTCAGCATTCCTGTGCTTAATTTTATTTAAAAGTATGCAATTATTCAGAAGAGGACAAAAATGTTGAATAGTCAATATTTTGATAACATATTTTTTCACATGAAATATTTCTTTAACAGAAAAAGTTGAAAAAAATCTTTGAATCAAAACAAATTCCAAGAGTATGGTAATGCCCATTTTAGTGAGAAAATTGGCAAAATCTTCTAAAATTACAGTTTGAATATTGTACAATTATCAAACATATTTGCTTTTCTTATCTTCCAGGCACATGAGCTGCTCTCTCTCGAAATTCTTACACTTCTTCTACAGAATCCAACTGGTGACAGCGTTGAAGTAGCAGTATGTATGAGTAACACCCATGTACTATCCATGAGAGAATGTTTGTGTTTCAATGTTCACGTTTCTTTAGATCAGTTTCTTGAAAGATATTGGACAAAAATTAACAGAAGTATCAGCTAGGGGTATAAATGGTATGGATTAAGTTATACCTGTGTTTTTTAAAGTTGATCACTGGAACGTCTGTTTTGCCTTTACATGTATTATTTTATTCTATTAATTTTACTTTAGCTGTTTTCGAAAGACTTAGAAATATTCTTCATGATTCGGCAACAGAAAAAAGAGTCCAGTATATGGTTGAAGTGATGTTTGCTATTCGTAAGGATGGTTTTAAGGTATGCTGCATTTCAATGAATTAACGAATTACTTGTTATTAACTAAAAATGTTTGTTTCGACCTGGTGATGTACGCATGTGATGATGGATTTTGACCTTTCTGACATAATTTTTTTGCTGACTCTTGTGTTGCAAAATGTTTTTATTAAAATTTGTGTTAGATATGTCTTTCTACATGCAGGTGTATATTTCAAGGCAGATAGATATCTATCTGCCTTGAGATATACACCTGCATGTTTCAAGGCAGATTTGAGGCAGATTGCTTACTCCAGGCACATAAATAGTCTATTTTATTAGTTTTCAATCATGACAGTATTATGGCAGCAACGATAAATCGATCTTTTCTTGTTATCACATGATAATAAAATTACTGTCAGTGTGACTTTGATGTTTGGCGTCATTGACAAACGTGTATTTTTTTTAGGATTATCCAGCAGTAGTTGAAGGACTTGATCTTGTGGAAGAAGACGATCAAATCACACATCTGCTACGATTGGAAGATGCAGGATCAGCAGAAGATACTCTCAGTGAGAACATTTTTTGTACTTACAATTGCACCTGCATTTGTACCTGCACTTGTACCTGCATTTGTGATTGTTACAGCTTTGCGAGATGAGATTTTTCTTCTTTGTAACTACTAGAATTTTTCTCTAGATGTATTCAAGCTTGACCCTGATTATGCAGAAAATGAAGAAAAGTATAATCAAATTAAGAAAGGTATGCCTGTTATTTTGCGAAATTATTCATCTATTTTTTGTTTACTGTTTTTTATTTCTTAGAATTTATATAGGAAAAAAAAATTTAAATAATGAACATAAGTAAAAATATGAAGTCTAAGCTGAAACTGCATGCTAACAATTTGAACTTTATTTTTATAGACATACTTGGTGAGGATAGCGACTCTTCTGGTGATGAAGATGATGAAGATGATGATGATGAAGAGGAAAATGAGGAAGAAGAAGGAGAGACAAAAGAAGGTAAAATACAATAATTCATTCACTCATTATTTAACAAGTAGCTAAGCCGTTTATGATGCAATTTTTAATACTGTTTATTTTTAAGGTGAAACTATGGAAATTGTCGATATGACAGAAACAAATCTCGTGGCGTTAAGAAGACTAATTTATCTTACGATTCAATCTAGGTGAACATATTTAACATTATTGGTAATTGACCGCCTTGCAGTAATGACGAATAAAACAACAGATATATGGCAGTAACTATTTTTCTTATTTTGTGTGTATTGTCTTTAGT
This sequence comes from Hydractinia symbiolongicarpus, assembly GCF_029227915.1. Lineage (NCBI taxonomy): Eukaryota > Metazoa > Cnidaria > Hydrozoa > Anthoathecata > Hydractiniidae > Hydractinia > Hydractinia symbiolongicarpus. The sequence goes on along the minus strand of NC_079878.1, from coordinate 21,286,559 downwards.
TTGGACTTTGAAGAGTGTGCGCATAAAATGATGAAACTGAATATAAAACCAGGCCAAGAGGTATTCTTTTCGTTTTTGTTATTGTAGTTGTTAACAGTAACCAAATAAAAAATCAAATCAATGCAAATTCAAATCTATTTGATTATTTTTCTTCTCACTGTTTTTTCTCCGATAAAGTTGTCTCTTGTTACTGTGGATGTAATTTTTTCCAAATACTTGTTTTACAGTTTAGATTTTTTCCTTCTTCTTGATTGGACCTAGGTATTTTTTCTTGTGTATTTGTGAACCTTAAAATATGAATAAATGTAAAATTTTGAAAACACACTCACAAAAACAGTGAAAAACCTGGAATATCTTGATTAATAGTCAATTAATGATAAAATTAATCTGCAAATCTGATAAATAAAATAGATTTTTTTCAGCCTGTTGTTAGAGCTGCTTTTGGGTGTATAATTTGTTTGTTGTTTCATTGCAGCATGAATTTTGTGCAATGGTTGTCGAATGTTGTGCTCAACAAAGATCATATGAAAAATTTTTTGGTTTACTTGGTCAGGTATGTCAATAACAAACGCATATTCTCTAATAATGTCTAAGTAAAACCTTTTGTAATCCTATTACAACAAAGTTAAAATGACAGAGTAGGGAGTTTCTCTGGATAAGGATCAACGATTAGTTCTTAGTCAATATATCAATGTTTCCTACTGCAGTAACAAGCAATTATCTTAAGATAAGACAATTACTTCAGACGCTAAAATTTTGGCAAAAATTAAGAAAAAAACGTTTTTCTGCGAGATAGCAAAAAAAGTATTTGTTTTTATTTTTATTTATTTCTTCACAATAGAGGTTTTGTTTGTTGAAAAAAGAATTCATGGAACAATATGTGATTATATTTGCCGAGCAGGTATGATGTCATCAGTTTTTCTAGCTTCTCTATACAGTGTAGGTGTTTTTAAACTGAAGTTTTTATTTATATTTTTTTATGTAGTATGAGTCATGTCATCACCTGGAAACGAACAAGTTAAGAAACACAGCTAAATTCTTCGCACATCTTCTACACAGTGATGCTATATCATGGACAGTATGTTCTCTTTTTCTTATCGTTTTTATCTCAAGCGAAGATAGTGTCGTGGTAGAGCATTCGATTTGTAAGCATTAGGTTGCAGGTTCGAGTCTCAAACCCTACGCCCTTTGGATTTAGTGCTTTCAGCACAATTTGGTGGCATCTACTGACCGCCAATTGGCGTGCGTGGCAGGCAAGCAAGTTAGAGCAATGATATAGCTACGTACCTCTAGCGGGTAATGTAACTTAGCTACCGACGGAGGGATGGAAGAGCCAACCATAAGAATAGAGTCCTCAAAGAAGTTAAAGCTTCCCCAACCTGTCAAAGCTCTGCCCTGGGGACGATAAAGCTGTTACTTATAGTTATCAGTTGTAAATACGCGATGAAATAGATTTGAACTAAAATAGTACCTGCATGAAACTATAGCTTAAACTCAAGTTACGCAAGCTTTCTGTAATAAATGAATTTTTATTACACATGTGTTATTACTTGTTCTATTAACATTTTATTTCTTGGTATAGGTAATGGAATGTATCAAGCTAAACGAAGACGATACAACCAGTTCAAGGTATGCATTACTAATACTGCGTTTACACTAAAGTAAATTTATCTAAATTTATGAGTCCAGTAAAAATAGAAATTATACGTTTTGCAATTACACTAGATTACGTAAATTTATCCAGATTTAGCATAAAAACAATAAAAAAAACGGAAAAGCTTCTGAAAAAGTGTTTTCCGGATTCCTTTAAATTCATGACAATTTTTCGAATTCGTATAAATTATGTAAGCTTAATAAATCTGTATAATTTTGGTATAATACGAAAGTGATAATTTTTAAATTTTATATGTAATAGGATATAAAAGTAAACAAATAAAAACGAATAAAAACTATTTTTTAAACTATTATGTTTTCGTTTAAATGTGGGGACTTTTGGTTGGATCCGCATCCAAGGGTAAACAATTTACGTTAAAGTTTTTAGATTACGGTGCAGTTACATTGCAAAAGCTAGTTATTGTTATTTTTTCAAATTAAATAAATATTTCTTTTTAGTCGAATTTTCATCAAGATTTTGTTTCAAGAGTTAGCAGAGTATCTTGGTATTCCGAAATTTAAGAAACGACTCAACGATCCGTATGTAAATCGGTTTTTTTTTAAGTTTATTTTGCTGAAATATTAAATTAATAAAAGTTGTCTGATATTTTTTACAGTGGTACATAGGCCATCATATGTCTTGTACCACACCCAGTAAATATATCATGTTTATGTAGCTTGTTCGTGTTTTGCTAAAAAAGCGCAATGCTTGCGCTCAGCGGCATGCACAAATGTTAAAGTTTTTAATTTAACAAATATTGGGTAGTTTATATCTCTTTCTGTTTGGAGTTCTTGTTTTTTAAGGTTGATTAAAATGCATATTTGTTGTGAAACCGTTGTAACAATGGAAAAATCTCTACAACATCTCTTGCGTCACCTTATTGTACACAATGGGTTTCCAATAAAATCGTTATAGTGACTGGTTTACAACAGCTGCTCAGAAAATTTTTTATGTTGATAGAAACCGACTTTAAGATACTAAAATATATCTTGTCAGCTAGTAGTTCTAACTAAATAATGCATAGTATATATGTCGTCTTTGCTTTTTAGTATTGTCGCTCCTTATTTGGAAGGTATTTTCCCACGTGACAATCCGCGTGACACACGATTTTCGATTAACTTCTTCACAGCAATCGGTTTAGGCGGTCTAACGTGAGTAGTATTTCTTGTTGTTTTTCTTCTTCACGTGTGGTACTTCAACATGTAGTTTAACTCAAATTAACTCTTCATTACGATTGCATTTCAGTGATGAGTTACGACAGCATTTAAAAAATATGCCTAAAGTGAACGCTCTTGCTCAACAAGTCGCTGCTGCGGCAGAAGAATCGTCATCATCATCATCATCATCAGATAGTAGTTCTTCTGATTCCAGTTCGAGTTCAGGTACAACTGTACTATTGTTACTTTGATTCTTGTGTGAGTATTTGTGTGGTTGACTAATAGTATTCAATTTGAATTTTCTTACGCAAGTGTTTTCTTGTAAAATAAAGAAGTTTCCAGACTTTTTTAGTCTATCATTTTTGGAATTATATTTGTGCTATTATTGTGCTGTTAAATTGGCATTTTCAAGATGAATAATTAAATGAAGAGCTAAGTTCACTACTTTGATAAAGCAGTCTTTTTTTTTTTTGGAAATTCTGTACACGTTCTACCATTAAACCTATTTACTGAGAAATTTGTAATTGTTTAGAGTGATTCAAATTATAGGTTGGCTATACTAGTTTATGTTTCAAAATGTTTTCTTAGAAAGAATCTAGTATCTAGGTTATTTATTTTTACGTTTTTAGACTCTTCGGATTCAGAATCAGAAGATGAATCTCATCAACGAAAAAAAGAGAAAACGCAACCGACAAGGTAAACTTTTTTTTTTGCGCGTCTTCGTTACTTGATCTACTGTCAGAAGAAAAATTTCGTTGTTGTTTTTTATATTTAAAAATTTGTGAAATTATTCCTGTGGATATAACACTTCACAATGTTTTTTTTAATGTATAAAGCATTTTTTCCTAGAGCGCCTTTCCTTGCCTCTAACGTCATTTTTGTGGTGATAAATAAGAATATATATGACGTGTATAACGTTGCAACGCCTTCACAAATGGCAATTCGAATATCATTGACCATAGACAACAAGCGACGATATAATAAATGTTTATAGGTTATCCCGTTCTTCTTCAGTTGTTGCTAAACTTCACGTTGTTTGTTTTTTAGGCGACGACGTGACTCAACACCAGAACGTAACCGAGAAAAACGAAAGAGAAGTCCTAAAAGAGAGCATTCCTCAAGTAAAGATAGGTCACGTGGCGAGACAAGGTCACATGAAAGAAGATCACGTGAGGACAGGGAAAATGGTAGATCGAAAGAGAGAAGAAAAAGATGACATCATAAGCTTGTTCTTTCACAAAGCACGATCGTGCGCAAATTTGTTACATAGAATGTGGCGTGAGAGCCAAACTGTGTACTGAAAGCTCGCGAAAAGAAACTTCTATCCTAAAGAAGAAAATAACATAAACAAACTCAAACTGTATTATTAAACTAACTTTTAATATGTTAATTTTTAACTTTTGCTCTCTTGTTTTTTTTAAGATTACGCTCCTTATAAGAAAATTTTCGCGAACATTTTTGTCAACTTCTTTTAAATTCTCTTGAATTTTTTTTTTTTTAAAACCTTGTTTTTCCAAAAATTTAAGGATATTATGCATTTGTTATTTAACCGAAATAATTTTTTCTTTCGCTGACATGTAAATTGCAACCGTAGAAATGGAGAGTGTTGTCAACAGTCGGTGAATTTCTACACAGGTCCTAAGGCCCCTTAAACCAATGATGGATTTTAGTAGAAAAATATTTAAGACTGATTTTCCCTTCGTGAAAAAAAAATTCTCCCGATATATATTGAAACTATCTATTCGCAAAACTAAATTCTTACTAAAAAATCGAATTTTGATTTACGAAATCGCAAAATTTACGAAAATTGAATCTCGCGGAAATTGCTTCGGTCAGAACTCTTCTAGCTCAAGCAATACAACTTTTGAAACAACTGAGTTCACGAAAGAGTTCAGCGCAAGAGAAGCCCATTTGACAGTAAAGGGTGCGTAAAAAAATCATGGATTTACTCTATTATTTCCGCATCTGTACTATTTTCACTTCTTTGACTGTTTTGGCGCAGCAGTTTTGTTGCAGCAATTTTGAATACATATATGTTAGAATTTCAATTAAAGATGGAAAAGTTGCATTTTTTCATTTCAGCAAACAGATTTGTCTAAAATTTCTTTTTTTCTTGCTTTTTAAGCATGTTACCGTTTTAAAAACTCGCTAATTTTTTTTGCAGCGCTAAGCTAGCGAGGAAAGCGAGTTGAGCGCATGTTAAAGTATGCGGTGTGGAGAATCAAAGCATTTCTGTAAATAACGTTTCAGACATTTTGTGGGAAACGCAAATGACACATGAAAAAAGGCCATCGGAAGTGCTACATCGACTACACAACGCTGGTTCTTCCAGGCCTACATCCTGAAATTCACAAGTATATAGGTTATATGGATATATGTTATGCTCATTGGTGCAGATACACCATAACAAGTTTAAGGTCAAGAATTTTTCCTTTAAATTATAAGGTATGTTTTATATTTAATTAGCCAGTGTATTACACAACACAACCAAGATCTTGATGAAAACAAACTCAAAGATTTACTTGCGACATTACGGTTGTGTTCCCAAGAAGTAGAATAGTAAATTCAACAACAATCGATATAAATATGGCCGGTCAGCTAGGAGAAGGACAAACACCTCGAATATGGTAGTCAATTACCTATCTTGATGTATTTGTGTACCGAAACTAAAAATGCTATCTTTTTTCAACATATGAGCCTTCCCAACGTTGATGCAAAATTTTAGCTGACCTATAAATCGTCCACCATTATTGTTTCTTGTTTACAAAAATACTTCCGCGCAGAGTTGATTTAATTTTTTGCAAATTTTAGACATAATTTAAAAAAATTATAAGCAATCATGTGACCACACTTTGATAGACCCTTTTCGCCATTGCTATCAAACTCATCAATAAGGCACAATGCCCTGGGAACAAGGTTAATTTTACGATCATTCGTCTGCTATGGCTATACACTGGGTCCAAGTTTGTCTTTTGTGGCGGGAATATTCGATGTCATTCGAATGAAATCAACAACAACAATCATTAGACCGAGAGAAACGAAAAGAGTTTTATAAAGTTTATCATTATTGCGTGTTTAGATGGTTTTTGAAAGAATTTTATAGAAAAGAAAAAGAAGAGAAGAAAAAGAGAGATGGATTCAGGTTTGTAACGATCTGCTTCAACCTTTTCAAGTAAATAAAAAAATATATTATCGTACACTAATTCCGACGAAAATTACAAACTTAATTTTCTTTTTTTCAGCTAAACTTTGCAATTCTACCTCTTGAAAAACGGGTGTCAGGCAAGGCGCGACTGTGTGATGTGAGCTTTTGTTTGTTTGTTACCGATTTCTTATATTTCTTTCGTTTTGAAAATCAAGCTTTATTTCAAAGAGCTCAGGGTGCGAGAATACTTATTCTCAAATTTTTAACTAAGCACTCAATAACCAAATATACGTCCAGCCTGAATAAGCACTCCGAGTACCAGTTTAAAAACTCAAAAACAGCAACTTTAAAATCAGGACTCATAACCACGAATTTAGCGATATTGGTATGTATACCAAGGACGATGAGACTTTAAAAATCGTATTTATTTTCGTTACGTAATATTCGTGTGCCGTTACACACCCACCCCCTAACACGCTGTAAAAATGATAAGGTAGTTGCCTTACATTAAGCTTAGAAATATGCTGTTTCTATCTTTTCGGAAAATAAGTAAATGAAACCAAACTCATGTGGCTGCGAGGTACCGGAGAGTTTTTATCCTGGAAATGGCAAATCTCTAAGTAAAACTTGCACTTAAATCAGTAGAAAAAAGGCGAATACCTTCTAATTGCTGGTTGTTTATTTTATATTATGTACATATATTTTTTTTAACGACGTAAAAAATTGCAACGATTCTGAAAAAGTCTAGAAAAACCGATATTACTGTGTAATAAAGATTACGATGAAATGGTATTACGATGAAAATAATGCTGACTGTTAGCTAAGTCAAAGTAGTAGCTTAGTAGAGGATCCACGAAAGCTTATTGCTAAGCAGGAGGATGAGTTAAAAATTCAATATCGTTAACACAGACCTTAGCAGAGAAGCCAATGGGCATATTGCTAACGACAATTAGGCCAGATATGATTTACATTCGTATTTTTACACTTTACGAACTTGTACAACTCTTCTGAAAACTAAGACGACACCATCTACTACACTACTAATACCGCGTTATTTTGTCCCACATGGAGTTTAGAAAATAAATAAGGTTATTTTCGGTTGAGCAAGGCGAATTAAAAAATAATAGAAGAAAAACTACCTTAAACTTTTGCGAAAATTAATCCGCGCGAAATTTTCCGAATTTCATCATTCGTGAATATTTTACAAAATTATGCGTGTTGGAAAGACTATCGGCGTTATAAACGAATAGTTTACTGTAGTTTTTTTTTTGTTTCCTCTTTCTGTTATCCTTTCGTCGCGAAAATTTATCCACGAGAAATTTAAGATAAAATTATCTTTTGTTTCACATAGAAGTGCAGCGAAACCTCTCTATAAGGGACACAAACTTGGATTTAGAGCAACGCGAGAACTACTAAGGAATATTCTTTCCTCTAAATCACCGTAAATTTATGCCATCCGACTGCTACAAAAAATCAACAATATAAATAAAACAATACAAGTTCCAAAGTAGTGTTATTTCAGTGCAATAGAAAACCATATCAGGGTATCCACTCAACATTAACTCCTTCGAATAAACGCCCGGGGTCTTTATTCAGGGGGGGGGGGCGTTTAAAAGAAGGGGCCATGTATTAAATTTTTTACACTTCGTCTCTTTTGCAGTTTTTAAGGATACCTATAATATATATCTTCACAACAGAAAATAGGAGATATTCACATGTTTTTGAGAATGAATTTCAAAAGCGAAAAACTAAATTTCCAACCTTAAACCTAAGATTTAGGAGAAAAGTAAGTATACTTTTACTATCGCCTCAAATAAACGTCCCTTATGAGGGAGGGGCGTCTATTAGAGGGGGCGTTTAATAGAAGGGGGCGTTTATTTAAAGCATTACGGTATTTGATAAAAATTTATGACATTTCCCTCCATTGATATTTTATGAACCCAGGAACACACTAAAAAATCTTAATATTTTAAAAATTTCTGGAGAGTGGACACCTTGTCAGGTATTTATGTGCTGGTAATTTCAGCAGCTTTATTATACGTAACATTTTGGGGACCAAATAAATATTTTAACCCTGTTTTAACCAAAGCTTTTTGGGGGTTAGAAAGACCTTAATTTCAGTCCTCTCGCTCGAACAGGGTTTAACGTCAATACACAACCTTTGAATGAAATTGAAAGAAGTTGTCCCCGAAAGTTTGCAAAGTTTTATGCCATAAGTATAACCTGTTGAAAAGTTATGGACTGCGGGCATTTTCCGCCCGAGGACCCCCAAAAACCTATACAAATACGGTTCAATAATTCTGCAACGAAATAAAAGTTCATGACATCCGATCCAAGATTATTCAAGATATTTTAAAGAACTTTTATTTATCCACTTAAATGCTCGCAAAACCCCAGGCCAAATAAGATTAATAAAACGTGCCAATTAAAAACTACTTTCTAAAAAAATTAAAGTATATAACAAATATAAACTAAAGAGCATATACAATGCAAATTTACAATTATGTATATCAGCGCAAACGTCCAAGCTATGAGGATGGAAGGAAACGTTTTTATTACTATAAGGGAAGTGTTTGCGGAAGAAACTTTCTCGGTTTTTGGAAAATTCGCAAAAGTTTATTTCTTAGTAAGTACAATCAATCGTGAACCGGCATTTTTTCACCCGCAAAACGTTCAAATTTCGCTGAACCGCAAAAGTTTATTCCCGCAACATTTTCCAATTAGAAATGGTCTCTGAAAATTTCGCTCTGAGGAGACAAAATCATAAAAAAACTAGTTGGAACTGAAAATAAGTGTCAATAACAAGTATATTAGGAATTATTTGTTTTGTTTTTCTTGTAGAACTGCAATGTTTTTTTCGCAAACAATTTCCCTGAAATAGCTTGATTTCAGTGTTAAATAATTCAAGTGTAAGAGTGAAGTTATTGACCAAAAAATATACTTAGTAGTTGAAGTAAAATGCAGTTTTGGTGTCGGTGTTTAGTTAAAGAAAAACTAAAAAAAAAAATGGCTGGATGATAAAAATTAAAAACGTACATATACAACATTTTCACCATTACATCTCCCTCTTAGAAACACATGCACGAACAAAATTTTTTATTAAAGATTCGATCTTCAGAATGTTGATTTTTCGCGAAGTTGATGAAGACCTAAAGAACAAAATTATACTGAACTAGTCGACAAAACCCCTGGAAAGATTCACTTATGCAAAAAAAAAAATAGGATCGACCAGTTTGATCAGCGAAGATATGAGAGTTTAAATATTTTGCTGACATCAGCAAGTCTCAAAATAGTAAATAACTTTTTTTAACAAAACTGTTTATCCGTTGCCTCTATTGTGTAGAGCTTGAAATACTAAACTGTTTTGATGAACGGTTAAAAATATATGAGGATTTAAAAGTTTTTTGAAGACGTCATCGAGTCGTCTTTTCCGAAACAGGTTGGTTGACCCAGCTTTAGGAAATTGGTCTTAATTTGGTCCCAGGTGGTCTCCAGTTACCCACACAGAAGATGACGTCAGTTATTTCAACCCGTTTTGTAAGAATGTATTTCAGCGAATAACTGGTTAAACTTTAACGTAACACTAAGCTTTGGAAACACAAAGTGTCCCGGATCTTTCGAATCTTTTTGCACAAACTTATGCTTTTGCGAATCCTCAAAAGCGTTTTTTTTTCGCACAAAATAATTCACATTTCTACAATTCCGAAAAAAATTTTATCTATGGAATTATTTCCGAAACAAAACGACATTCAACATCCACGAGGCATTAACAACTTTAAAATAAATGTTTACAATGATTCTGGTCCTAAACCGTACCGAAACTTGTGAATAGCTTTCCAGGTGTTTCGCGAACTTACTATTCCAGCAAACTTTTCACCGAAATGTTACAGTTTTTAAATTATCCCTTCAAGATACCCTACATTCAAATTACCTGTTACAAAAAAAATCACGTTTTAAGAGTCTCTTACTTGTTCTAACGATGTCTGGCTCACACTGTAGTCTATTATACCAAGTTCTTCAGCGTGTTTTTCCAGAGTGCCAAATAGATGAGACCAACGCAAATTTGGATTGATAATTTGATACTGCAGAAGACTCTAAAAAAATCAAGTACCACAGACAGTAACCACATTGTGGTGAGATTGTTGGGAATGATTCAGGGTGTGGACTACATCACAATTCCCGTATTTTCCTGGCATTTCTGATACTTTCTTGAAATTTTTATGCAAAATTTCAGCAATTTTCCTTATTTTTCGAGCCATTTTGGGTCGAAATGTTAAACTTATTAGAACCTTCAATTACCCTATAATGTAAATTCTCTTACACGAAAGTTTGAAAAAACATTAAAACAATTTTGATTGACCATTTAAACCTAAAATTTCCAACCTTTTTTGGACATTTGATATTCTTGTCTTTTCCTGACATGTTTACATATTTTAAAAATCTCTTACTATTCCTGACAGTGACAGGGCACCCCGTAATATGAAACACACAATACCTGTCTATCCTCTACAAGTACAGCACCAGGAAACGATTCATGAACGAATGTTTTAACTCTTTCAGAGTTTATAGCAATATTTTGTGATGATGACGATTGTGCTAATGCCCCTTGTGGCGGTACTTGCAAGGTAGACGAATCGTCGTTGTACATTGGATTGTTCGCACTCCCCACTAAAAAATAAAGAAACATATTTGTAATATTACATGTAGGAAAATTAAGAAGGTAGAAAATTATAAAAATAGGTTCGTTGTTATTAAACGAAAAAGTAAAGTTAAAAATTCTGTTTTATATTGTTTATATTCTATAAAGGCATTGCAGTAGTGTGGCATAGCGATGCACTCTCGTACATAAAAGTGCCAAAATGTATAAAGGAAAATGATATATAGTAATTTACTTACTCTGGGGGTCTCCTGGTTTATTTTTAGATATTTTTAACATGATTGTATATCCTTGCCCAAATCTACTTTTCAGATGCTGTATACTTCCAATACATTTAAATTGTCCATTCACCATGATAACAAGACGTGTACATAGAGCCTCGCACTCTTCCATACTAAAAACAAAACAACGACATGTAGAACATTATTTTCTACAATTTCTACAAAATCGCCTGCATACATTTTTAACTCGTGTGGTAAAATTTAATTATTTTATTAACTGGACTGTTTATATATATGACAAATTTATCGCGAAGGGTTTTACCCACAGGGAATGTAATTGCTTTCTTATAAATTATTGTACGTGAAAAGGCAGTTGTAATGAGAAGGACAACAAATACTAAATTTTTAAGTATATTCCTCCGCGGTTTTCACAACTAGTCTTAAATACTAATACGCGAAGGCAAAGCGTGTTTTAAACGAAACAGACACCGAAAAGTGATGACTTTTATTGTTCGCTTTATTCATTCCCGCCTTCATGTTAAAATCAGCAAGGAATTAAAAAACTTTGTATTTACGAAATTTAAAACTTTTTTTGTAAATTTTATTTTGATCTTTAAACAGTTTTTTTTGTGGATAAGTGATTTTTTTCCTGGGGTTATTTACATTTAAAAAGCTCTTATCAGAAATATCCAAACGCTTTCGATACGAAGATCTACAGGTTGTGCGGGTACCACCAGTCCAACGAATTAGGGGAGTTTAAATTCTAATTTCACATGGTAGGCATAACGCGGAAAACTTTTATTTTCAGTGATGTATAGTCAAAACAGAAAAGTTATTAATTTCAAATAAATACCCAAAGTCTGTGAAAAACAACTGTCACATTACCTGTGTGATGTAAGGACAATCGATCGTCCCGTATTGATTACAGATGTCAAAGTGTCCCACAAGAATCTTCTGGAAGCAGGATCCATACCTGACGTAGGCTCGTCCTAAAAAAATACATTTAAATTAAATACTGCTTTAGGTTTCCATGTTTATAATTCTATATAAGAGGACTCACCAAAAACACAACAGAAGGATCACCAACTAAAGCCATTGCAGTGCTCAGTTTACGTTTGTTACCACCACTAAGAATTTAAAAAGATAAATGCCGTAACTGTTCAATATCTTCCAAACTTAACAAATGCATAAACTGTATGATATAGTGTTAGCAAGTAATATAAAAGACAAGTCATTGGCCCGTGGATAAAACCAAGGGTTCGCCCGCCCTTTATATACCGCATTTCTTGTGTCTCGCGACTTAGGCAGCAATTAGGCAGAACCAGACAGAATACTATTATTAGAGACTAGTCGTTAGCCCGTGGTAAAATCCACGGGTTCGCCCGTCCTTTAAATTTACCCGTCGCAACAAAGTGGATAAAAATATATCGCATTTGATATTCGTGTTTCCGTAGCATGATTTTCTAACTCAGCGGGGAGTCCGCGCGGAGACAGAAAGACGAAGGCTATTATTAAAGAGACTAGTCGTTAACCCGTGGAAAATTCACGGGGTCGCCCGTCCTTTAAATTCACCCGTTACAACAAAGTGAATAAAAATATATCGCATGTGATATTCGTGCTTCCGTAGCATGATTTTCTAACTCAGCGGAGGGTCCGCGCAGAGACAGACAAAATACGGTTATTATTAAAGAGAAGAATCCTGAAAAATACGAATGTAGATAGGATATTATGATTAGCTAAAAAAAAGCACAAATAACTCGCATTTGCTTTCGTTATACCATGCTTTTAAATAAGCCAACCAGGCTAAACTTAGTTATGCCATAAATTGAACTACCATATTTAACTTCGCCTTATAAGTTTGCCTTACTTACTTCTTATACAAAGCAACAAATGTGGTATACCTGTAGTCTCCACACAACTTGTCTGCCCATTTACCAAGATTTAATTGCTCGATAGCAGACTTTACAACATCCTCAATAAGATGAGATGGAATTCCACGCAAGCGTGCAAACATTGTCAACATTTCACGACCAGTCAATCTTTCAACTAAAGCGTCGAACTAAACGAAGCAAACAAGGTAGATTTAAAATAATGGACCCTAAGTACGTGAGTTCAAGAGGAATTCTCATTTAAAAAACATACGATAGGTAACCAGGACGTTTCTGAAATCAGATCCATGTTAATTTTATTAAAGAAACAAATGTAAATACTTTAAAGGAAAGAAGTGTTTGCGGGAGAAAGTTTTTTTCGGTTTTCACGAAAAAGGTTTATTCCCGCAAAATATTTAAAATTATCCCAGTAGTAAAAGTTGCTTCCGCAAAAGTTGACCCATGGTATTTCTTAAGAAAATCTAGAAGCTACAAAGATTCATTCTTTATTTTACTTCTTTTACAATACAGAATGTCAAGACAATTGTTTGAATCTTTGAACCGCTCATCAGGTCCATTAAGTCACCCCGAAAAAATAATGACCACATTTGGTAAGAAAAAATGTTTTTTACAGCAAAAAGGATTCATTTTTACGAATCGCAAAAGTGTATTTCCGTAAAATGCACAAATTCTACCGCAAACTCTTTATTCCTCTACAAAAAAAGCAGCTGAACTGACCTGTGGACAGTATCCAATTCTTTGTTGAACGTCATTTAACTGTGTCTGAATGTTATAACCATGCATGAAAGCAGTACCGTCCGTGATACCCAATTCTCCTGTCAACATGCCGAATGTGGTTGTCTTTCCAGCGCCTGATAAATTAAAAACAAATCAACTTCGAAGGGTTACGATATTTTACATGCATACTTTTCTCAATCTGTGCATGTCAAAGGTGGCAGTAACCCTTTTGTAGCTGTCCAAACCAGCCATTATTTTTTCATAATTTTAGGTAAGCAGATTTTATTTTCTTAAAACATATAAAAAATATTATCTAAGTCTAAAACCGAAAACTACATTTAAAAAAGTACAATAATAAACACAACGTAACCTTTTGGGTTAACCATGATTTTTTCGTTGTTTAACTCATTCATATTTTTAACAATAGGCTTTTGTATATTTTGAATGATTCTTTGGTAGCATTTTCTGAAAAACACATCACAGCTGTATGACTATACCAAACCTGTCTACCAAAGATGAATTGTTGAAACCAAATATTTTTGGTAAAAGATAACAGCACAAAAGGTGTAAAACCTTCAAAGGAGTGATATAATGTCCAGAATAAATTTTAGGATCAATATTTTAGAATTAAATATGCACAAAAATATTTCAGACTTGAAAGGGTTATAGCTACTTAGTGCAGTGCTAGCATACATCACCACCGTATCCCATGAATTTCGAGTAATTCATGGAATCCAAAACCCAACATCCTATTTTTAAAGCTCTTTTAAAAAGAAGGCTGTGAAAAGAAACACCTTTTAAAAAAATTGGCTTAAATTTCTAAAAATTGGCTTAAATTTCTAAAAATTGGCTTAAATTTCTAAAAATTGGCTCAAATTTCCAAAAATTGGCTTAAATTTCTAAAAATTGGCTCAAATTTCCAAAAATTGGCTTAAATTTCTAAAACGGCAACCGTTATCGCACTATAATATATGCAACAAGTAACCAATAGAGAATACTTAGGCTACACAGTTAAACTCTATTTTTCTCATACCATTAACCCCCAGCAGACCAAAACATTCAGCTTTAGGTATGGCACAATTTAAATGATCAACAGCAGTCATTCCAGTTGTTCTGTACACCTGAAATAACATATACAACAAAACTGTTTTAAAAGAAGCTTAAACAACTAAAGCCAAATTGTATTTTTGTATTATATCACTTCGCAGTATATTTATTCTATAAACCTCTATAATCGAAAGTTGTTATGATTAAAACTATCCAATCAAAATGCCTATTACACCTTTACATTGTGTTTTTCGTTCGCATAATTGAATTCAAAATAATTAAAAAAAATTTCACACTTTTTTTAGTCCAATCTTTCTTCCGGTACTTACCTTCGTGAGATCTTGGAGCACTACAGCAGACTTTTCTATTTCCTCTTGCGACATTTTGAACACTCTTTCTCTCTCAGCTTGGACATCAATATCCTAGGAATGCAAAACGAAAATTCCGTAACTAATTTTGGTCAAACTAATTAAGGCTTCCAGGTGGCCTTGTAAAAAAGGGAGTTCCAAAAGAAATAAGTTAAAATGAAAACAAGAAAAGCCTTAGCAACATTAATTCTGCAGTTAAACCAATAACGTAAGTGGCAAGTTTTACGTTTGTGTATTTATCATAACATATTTCTTGTACATACATGTACAAAAGTGTCACATATGCTATTCCTGAACATTGTCGATGAAACAACACTAAAGTCGGATGGCTCATTATCACACGTGAGGTGTACCACAATAAATATATTGCTTTTTAGTGTTTAATTGCCTTTTCCACGAAATAAGTGTCACCAAGATGGCATTTTTTGTAGAAATGTTTAAAATTACAATAACGCATACTTTAACACTTTTTATATTATTTTCTTTATTATTTAGTACATTTAACACTTGAAGAGTTGCTGTATTTTCTATATTGAACATACTATTCCATGTCTACTTACATCTAAGTAAAGTAGTAAACATTCAACAGATTGGGGAAAGATTATTGGTTAATTTAGACACAGATTTACTTCCACGGCCCATTTTATAAAGATCAATTAAAACTTTTTTGTCAGTCTTAAAAATAATTTTTGTATTATCTACACTTTCTAAGTTTTAAATTTTCTACTGTTTTTAAGAAAAGTTATTTTCTTTTTGAAGAAAATTATGTGTTGTGACTAAACTATTTTTGACAAAAAAGATCTTTTCACTTACCATCATAATTATTTAAGTTAAATATTTTAGCGCCTCACTTTAAAAACACATTTCAAATTTCTTTTAGTTGGATATAGCTTTTAAAATTTTTAGCACATGCATCTTTATCAAAATTATTATTTCGTTGGAAACGACTAATCGGTGTTTCTGAAAACGACGAAATCCAGTAATTTGGAAACTATGATTATAATGGAATCCTTTTAGCTATTTGGTATTATTTTAAACTTTACTGAAGCTATTAGGTTTTTAACTTGAATGCAACAAGCATCGAAGTTAAGCTAAGTGGCCATTATTTTCAAATTTTGATATCCTTGCTGCCTAAGGGTTATTTATCAGGCATCAACAAATCATTAATATCAAGTTTTCAATGATATCAGATGTTTCCATTTTGCAAAAGCTATGAAATTTTTATGACAGCCATGACGCACTATTTTACCTTGAAAATTGTATACAAAGCCTATTGGTTACACAAAGTAATAGTAGACGTTAACTTTTCTCGTTTCAGCAAAAATTTTGAAGTATATTTCAATACACACAGGTCCACATGGCTGAGTGTAAGTATGAATGTCGAGACCTTGGTGTAAAAGAAACTTTACCTCCCCTTCTCGTTTTGAAAAACCTTTTGCATTATTTGAACCACAACATGACCCCAAAAAGAATCGTTCCTAAAACATTCAGAAACTGATATTAGTATTAGACAATTCACAAAAAACTTAATATAATGACAAATAAGTTTTTTAGCTGCGTTTTTAAATCAACGGTATATATGTCAAAACTACAACCCTATTTGTAATTTATAAAAATAAACAGGTTGCAACAGCTCTACTTTGGCAGATGTCCTCATTACGTAGCAAAAAAATGCAACAGCCCATAAGGTTCCAGCAAATAGGGAAAATGGGCCTTGTTGACGTCAACGGTTATTGGTATTGCTTCATTTTTTGGATTAAACCAAATAACTCTAACCGTCCTAAGTTAGTTTGTCTACATTGAAAAGTTTGTGTCTAATATGGAACGAGAGTAAATGATCACTTCTGGGGATGATCTTCGATTTTTTTTAATCAAGTTTGTCAACATAATTGTGGGACGTTTTTATGATTTCTTTAAAATTAAAATAAAAAATGTGAAAGAAACATGCCTCGATAAGCAGAGTGAGAAAGAAAAAAAACAGAGCTTCGACAAACATGTACAACAAATGAACACCGATGCCAGGATATTTCCATGCTAGCAAATTTTCTTCATAATTTCGACCAGTAACCTGGCAGCCAATTATAGCTCTAAAAAAATTCGACATTACATTCACAATTTGGTGATTTTGAAAAACAATATGGTGGCTTACAATCGATTTGACACATACACAGAAATAATTTTTGGGGAGTAAGAAACTAAGATATTATACAGATTAGCAAAGGAGAGATCTTGCAATTAATAGATGCTACAATTTTTTAGTGTTCTGTATAATATCATTTTAAATGAAGTAAAAGAATAGAAATTTCAATAATGTTTTCTCTTACTGACAATCATGGTAGAAAAAAGCTCTGGGGACGAAGTTGTGGCAATTTAACACAATTTCTTTCCTCGCATCAAATGCATGCTCAGTTTTCACATATACCATATTTGCAATGAAAATAATGTATTTGAGAAACCCATTAGGAAATTGTTAAGACTAAAATTAGGGTAGAGAACAGTTTCAGCCTCTATTCTTACAAAAAATAAGCAGAGTTCACCATACTTTGGGTTTACTGTGCATGCTCTGTTTAATCCAACATTGGTTGCTAGATCAGTAAGCGCTTGTGGGAACCTAAAAATATTTGAGGGTTTCCTTTAATTGTTTGTGTAAATAATTACATTCCTATAAATACTTAATCAACAGAAATATGCCTGTATGAAAAAAAAACATTGTAAGAATAAAACAACTCACGCATAGGTTGGTAGAATTAGAAACATGTAGTTTAAGGTATCAGCTACATTTTCTTCACCAGTACTTTTCAGGATAAACACAGCAAGAACCATAGCCTGAAAAAGAATTTGAATAATAGGTTTTGTTGAAGGATGGAGTTAAAATCAAAGGTGATAAAAAAGAAGGAAGTACCAATAACAATAATGATATGAGATTAATGTCTCCCTAAACGGTGTTCATCTGTTCTTTTCAAATACACTTTTTTTTTAGAACTTAACTTAAAAAGCAGAAATATGTTGACAAACCAAAATAATATTTTCAAAAACTTATCACTTAGTTACAAACATAACAATTTCCGCCTCTATATCTCCAAAAAAGAAGAAACTTCTCAGTGTCAGTTTAAATAACATGTAACCGACCAGCAATATGCTTTTAAATAGATCACATTAAGATTACACTCACCAAGCTTATCACCATCAGCAACAAAGCTATGACAGCATAACCAATCAAAGCACTTGAAAATAAAAAACTAATGACGTAGACGAATGGTAGAACGGATACACCAAACATAATCTAAAAGATAAATGGTTTGTGATACTTTAGATGAATCAATGTGTATATCAAATCTTTTTTAATGAGTGTATGTCAATATTTATTATTAAAATATATTTTCAAACTCTTTTGCCGATTTCACAAAGAGTTGTTCCACAAAATAAAATTGTTAAGTGATTGTTTTAACCAGACAGGGTAACGGACGGTCTGTTGACTGTTTTTTAAAGTAAAATTGGGATATCTTGAAAATGATATATTACATCGTTGTACCATATTAAGCACATGGAATAATGACGTAAGCACTGCATACAGATGTGGGAAATGGTTTACCTCTAACCCCAGTGACAGTCATGATTAATTTTTGATATTTTTAAAAAGTTCATTCTGCAAAACAAATAAAAAATACTGGCACCCAAAATGTAGTATTGCTGTGAGCAATTTACTAGATTTTCAACATAAAGTATACTAACGCGCTCAACCTGGATGTGACAGGTGGTTTGGGCACTAACTTTCCACGTTGATAGAGCTTTATTGCTGTAAGTGCTCCACTAGGTTTATAACACATCAGAGGTACAGCATGGACTTAAACGCCTAACCTAGTGTTCAATGCTTAATTACCGGTGGTTTAACCTGGCGTTTTGATGCTGGGTTTTCCAGCTAGTCTTCTAACAATATTAGTATACTGTCTGTCAGACTGTGTGATGTCACGCTAAAAAATGCCCGAATTAGCAAACCTACGATGAGCAAAATTTGAGGACTGTATAACGATATTCATTAAATGGTGATGTCATTTAATGAACATTGCTATATGTTATATTCAAAGACAATAGGACACAAATGAATGAAAGGAATGAACAAAGACATTAACTCACTATGATCAAAAAAACTTCCCCTAGAGCTCCCTCATATTCATCCAGATTAAAAGCAGCAAAAAGGATGATAATTCCAATTCCAGGTATCAAAAAGTTAATGAAGTCCCAACAGTATGATGCACCCCAATATGAGATCGAATCCACTCCACTCACGAACTGAATGTGTTTAGCCTGAAAAAAATCAAATACAGCTTAGTTGAAACATTCACATAATGCCCGGTATCGTCATCAGATTTTATTCAAACTGATCAATATTTTATTTCTTCGGAATGGAGAAACTCTCTTACTGCCATTTACCAATATTCTTTAGATTTTTAATTTTTCATTTTTTTTACATTTATATACTGGCAATGTTTGGAGCATCCTTTTTACAGGTCCAAAATTATTATCAACATGAAATCATAATTCATTACATAAAGTGTAGAAAACTATAAAAAAATATAACTGAACAGTTTACCTTCGAAGTTTTTTCTGTTACAATGAACGTTACAAAACTTGCCGCGACAAAACACGCTGCCATAGTAACAAAAATGACTAAAGTCAGGTTGCTACTATTAGCTGAAATGCTTTCACCCTGGAAAATAGTAACAACAAAAAAGTCAGCAAGAATAAAAGATACTGGTACACATTTTAATGCTTGACAGGCAGTTCTGTTACGGAGAATGATTTTTTTAGTTCATAGTTCTAAAACACCTTAACAAATAGTTACTTTCTTTCTTTTCAAAAGACAAATCAATTCTTAATTCATTTTGCTACTCATATTGGATTTTTCCTTCTTCAAAAACAACAAAGAGAATTATCAACATAACACATTCAAATAATTGATTTATTTTTTTCAAATCTCAACTAAAAATAAAATACATAATTTTACTTAAAAAGAGGCAGTCTACCAGTTGGTCAATCGGGCTAGCAGGCTTCTACAAGGGAATTTTGGTACATGTGCAGCAAAAAGCTCCCACCAAGTGTTTTAGGTATGCTTTCAGATGTGCTGCATCACAAAACTTATTATAAACACTGGCAATTTACATATGCTATAAATGTTTGTAGGGCTGCGAACATGCTATAGTACACTTATCCTAAAGTCTGGGTTAAATTACACCCTAATGTATTGTATTAATTTCTTTTTAAATTTTACTACAAGCAGTTCACATTGACACTTGTTATGTACAGGGCAATAAAGTACATACCTTTTCTTTAGTGTTTTTAGGTAAAGGGAAATTGTTAGTCTTAATGCCATATGTTTCATTCTTATGAAATTTCACAATAACATTGCTGGCTGCACTAAATGCAGCAACAATCGTGTGCCAAGCCTGTAAGCAAAGAAAAGCATTAAACCATACAACTTTTAATTAGTCTGGGTTCATAAACATTGTTAGTGTGCTAACAAGCACACCTTTTAACACATCTTGTTGCGAAAAATAAACTAGAAAAACTATAAAAACTCGAATATAGGAGATGAATATTATACCAGTTTAATTGAGGCAAACAACCCATAAAAAGTAACAACACTGTCTTATATTTTCACTGTTTACATAAACTTCTGATGCAAAACAATAAGGATGAGAGTAATAAAAAATTTTTTTTCTTATTACCAAAACAGAGTAAAACAAAAAAAACCTATTTGGGAAAAGCCCATTTTCACGTACTTTACTAGAATAAACTTTTTCAGATTAAGTCTTTTCAAAATAATTTGTATGGTCTAATTACACGGCTTAATTGCAAAGTGACCTTCCTTTATCATAACAAGGCTAATAAATAACCGCGTGTTAATTTTCACTTTGTACTTAACTTGTAATGGAGAACACTTACCTGGTTACTGTACCAAACTGTGTATTGGTTATTATTCTCCAGAGTTAATCCAGCCACTTTGTCGTTAAAATAACTTTTCAAATTTTTGCCACTATCTTCTAGAACATATTCCTGAAAATATAGCCTTGTATCGCTTGTGCTTTTTATTTTATCTAACGTTGGTGTTTCTTCGCAGCTAATAGAAAAACATTAGTTAATTTATTTAAAAAAGAAGAGAATTAAAAGTCTGACTGTAAAATAAATTATTGAACGCCTATCTTGGCTAACAATCAAGCCCTTAGACTTTTTTAAAAATATAGAAATTACAGAGAAAAAAGGCAATTTGGTTGAAACATTTTGGAATGGCATTTTAATCAAAAACAAAATGACAGATACTTACTCTAATTTATCATCAATACATTTCATACAATTTTTATAAGCAAATGTTTTTGGCTCTGTCCCACACAATGAACTATATTTATCACCCTGAAAAAAAAAAATATTAAAATTAAAACTGAACATACTGTGTTATGATATCCCTTAATAGTTATAGGTGAGATCTGCAATTCAAACTGTAGTTTATATAAAAATGTAAGCAACCTTTCTTTTCAATACTACTTTTTAAATTCTGATTAAAATTAGACTTACATAGTTTTGGCATTGCTTATTTAATAACAAGTATTTGTAGTTGCAACATTCCTTTTTGTCAGCAGAAATCTTCTGGCTATACTCATTCGATGAATTAATAAACAAGGCAATGTTATTTCCACTATTCCCTTCTTTGATATATTTCACATTACTAGATATATCACGAAACAATGAAACGCCTGCAGCATCATATACTTTACTTGCCATCTACAGTAGAATATTGTGTAAATATAAAAAGGATACAATAAAGAAGTGATAAAATACAAAAACATAAATGTCTTACTGAGGCCAACGATGAGTTTTCATTTGCTGATGTATCAGCAAAAAACGCACTTAATGATTCTGACTCCACATTAAGCATGTTTAAATTTAAAAATCTTTTTGGGTCATCATCTTGAGAATTTCCTGACATTGATAATAGTAGACCAACGAGAACCAGCAACAAGGGAAGTACGATTTGCGTAATCAAAGCCTTCTTTTCTCGTTTTGAATTTAAAAATCGTTTAATAAACATGGCTTTGAACTGAGTAGTCTTTAACGCAAAACCAGTTAGTAAAGCTAAAATAAAAAGTAGGTATAAAAATTGCTGATATTCTGCCTGAAAGAAAAAAAGAAGCACGTTTTGATGTACAATGAAATGATGAATCCATTACAAAGGAAGAATACCTTTGTAGTTTTAACATTTGTACTAAGTAGGATTTGAATAAGTAAATGTTTGACAGTTTTTTTAGAATCCTCACATCTAAAATTCCGCACTTTCTTAACTCCAAGAAAAATCTTTCAAACATTCTGGCGTTAAAGATCTGTGGGATATGTTTTGTTTAGATCACAGCAGATAGGATCTTTCAATGGCAATAATTATATAAGGCATTGTTGAATTTAAGAACATTAAAAAATCTAACATATATAGGTCCTGGTTTTATTTTACCTGCAAGCTGTTAGTGCAAAAATAATAAATATTTAAGCAAAGAAACAGGTCCTACATCACTCATGTTTGAGAACATATTATAAATTCATTTTTCTTGTATATATACAAAAATTAACTAGCTTAATTGATAACTTTGTCATAGGATCATATACACAAGTTTGGAAATAAAAGTTACTGTTATAAGAACACCAAACAACTTTGATTTGATTAATAAACAGCAACAAAAATCCATAACTTTTTAGAGGGAAAAAACATTCAAAAAATGTGCTCAAAACATTACGCTACAAAATTTCTGATTTTTTTTTTACTTTTAAAATCACAGGAGACCAAAAAATGCATTTTTCAGACAGAACACAACACAGAAAAAAACAACTAAACGAATACATTTCTCTATAACTAGTCTACTGTAACAAAATAAAAAAATGTAATTTTAAAAGCCACACTTTGTTTTTTTAATTAGTCAAATTATCAAACGCACGTAGAAAATCACAAAAAAATTATAATAACATATATACTATAACATACTATCACGAGCAATCATGGACTCAGTGCGATCTATATTATGCAGCTTCACAACATCATCACCATCATTATCTGTTGCTTCACTAAATTGAAAAAGTTGTATGTAAACACATTAAAAGTATTACAGTGAATTTAATCAAATAATTAGTTGCATAATGCTAATTTTGATTGGTTGTGTAAGGGGGGGGGGAGGGGGGAAACTGTTATGTTCTTTTGATTATTATTGCAATGCAAGGGTATCATATTTAAACCATTTCGAACACATTTATCACTTGAGATAACTGTTTGAAATTAGCGTAAGAAAAACAAAACTAACCAAAATCCCCCCCCTTCAGTAATGACACCCCCCCCCCCCCCCCATTTTATGGATTTCTACAAAAATCCACCTCGTCCCATTTATTAACACCCCCCCCCCCCTTTTATAATCTTTTCCAAAAATATCGGCCCTTCCTTGCTATTACACCCCCCCTCCTCGTCCCCTTACAATTCACTGCCAAAGAGTACATTGTCTTATACTTTGCACATTATCAGACGAAGGCTGAGAGTTAATTGACCATTACAGGGTTAGAGTTACGGTTAGAATTAGCCTTTAGTCAATTTCCTAATCACAGATTTCTAATACTATGGTATTGCGTGCCTTAATGATGCTTATTAAGTTACTTACTTTTCAATTCCAAGTGTCTCTCCTTCTCCTACTTTTAAAAAAACTTCTTCTAATGTTGTGACAGATATACCAAAACTACTGATACCAAATTCATCCTTTTTTTCTACAAAGTACAAGTTACGTTTTAAAATAATGAAATACATAATAATTTTTTTGTTCGCTTTGTGAATATAGAATATACCGTATTTTTCTGCATTAGCAAACAGGCCGTTTTTTAAAATTCTATTGTTAAAAGAAAAAATCTGGAAGAAGAATTTTACTGGGTTTCAGTTTTTCTACATCTATTATAATACACAAGTCTGTGTCACAATGTCAATTACATTAATTTAACAAGCTTAATTTGACTTTTTTATCTATGCCAACGTCACAAAAAATCTTCCAGATTTTGCTCAAATGTTGTTTATATGATACTATACTATGGGTAATTGAAAATTACAGCTGATTATCTCATCAATTTTTCCTACCAAATGTGACATGCTTCTGCCATTTGAGATACTTGTTAAAATTTATACATTACATATTTTTAAATCTTGAAGCATTAGTTCAATGCTATAATTAAACATTTTTTAATATGCAGTATATATTCTTTATACGCTGTATAAAAATGTCATACGGCGTAGCAACAAATTCTTACTTTGTAGTTTAATTTTTCTATGTTGCAAAAAATACACCCAATTTTTTATAGTCAGCCACCACACTGATAACCTATCTGGGTTGCTAATTCAGATAGATAGAGTATCAAATAAAAGTATATATAATATTATATAAAAATAAAACCTTCTAGGACTTCGAATAACCCTTTAAATTGTTTTGTGCTATCCTCATCCAAAATGTAACTTATTTCCATTCCAACATTCCCAACCATCTTAGATGTGGGGACATGCTGAGAAATTAGAGATCTTGTTTTTGTCTCCTGAAAGTTATCTCCTTTAACTAATGTCATATGATAGCCGACTCCATATCTAAATAAATTGTTATGTAACATTACAACCATGCATTTTGAATAATTGTGTTAGCTTAAACTCTGTACTTACCTTTTCTTTAGAAATAAAGAAGATCCACAACAACGAAGTTGACCATCGGCCATGATTGCAATTCGATCACCTAAATGATCTGCTTCGTCCCTAGAAAATTCAGACATGAATGTAACATGGTTAAAAGCATGGTAATTTCTCTCAATAATGGTAATGTAATAAAAAAATAAAATGTAATACAAAAGGTCAGTTAAAGCTAGAAATTTACCAGGTAGTTGTCCATAACCAAAAATACTTACTATTTAATTATGCATGTTTAAGAACACTTGGAAACTAATCAATGGCCCATAGATAAATTCACAAGTTCGCTTGTCCTTTATTTAGCGAATTTAATGTGCCTTACTACTGCAGTTACCATTTTGCATGACGACAGATGTATATGGATGTTATATTAATAGTTAATTCTAAGTACATACTTACATAAAATGAGTTGTTAAGATAATTGTTTTGTTAGCTCTGTATTTCTGCAGTAAATCCCAAGTTGCACGTCTCGCATATGGATCCATCCCAGATGTCGGCTCATCAAGGAAAACAGTTTCTGAACCACCAAGCAAAGCAATAGCACAGCTAATAAAAATCCACGTGTCAGAAAACAATTGAAAAATATTAAATTGAAGAATATTAATTAACACAAATAGTATAAGCATTGGAAAGAATTGGTTGACAAAACAAATTTCGTAAATAACAAAGCAAGAAACATACCATAATTTTCTTTTCATACCACCAGACAGAGTAGATGACATTTGATTGGCCTTATCTTTAAGTTGTATGTCATTGATCATTTGATCTATTTCAATTTTACCTTGTGCTTTTGGAACATTCTAAATACACCATTCATTCATTTATTCATTTATTCATCCTTTTATTCATTCACTTTTTTCAATTTAAACATTATTGTTACATTTATAGATATGCAATAGACAAATCTAGTAAAACAAGGATATTACACTAGGATTACCTTTAAAGCAGAAAAGAACTCTAAATGCTCTTTAACAGTTAATCGATCAAAGAGAACGTTATGTTGTGGACATAATCCAAGGCTTTCTCGTATGCCATCCATGTCTGTGTAAATACTTCTACCATTGATTGTTGCTTCACCAGAAGTTGGTGAAAACAAACCAGTTAGAATAGACATTGTTGTTGTTTTTCCTAAAAAGTCATCAATATGTACCAAAACATGTGACTTAAGAAAAAATAAAAACATAAGTAATTGGTATTCGGTTGAAACAGGCTTATGGTTTTTTTTTTAAATTAAATAACACTAATCTCCAATTTTGACCACTTCTATCGTAATTCCTGGCAGTCTATTTTGCAAGGTCTGTTTTTTAACATTTATTGAAGACTAACATTGATTCTCTGTGACTTCAATAGTGAGACTGAAATTTTATATTGTTCAACATACATTTGTGTGTAAACACGGAGTTATACTAACCAGCTCCATTGTGACCCAGCAAAGCTGTGATTTGTCCTTTATAAATGTTTAAACTTAGCCCATCAACTGCTACTTTCTTACCAGCTGCACTCTAAACATATATGTAAAGACGTGGTGAATTTTTTAACAATGTGATATAGTGAAAATACCCATTAACTGGGTGTTTTTGCAACATTAATATTACCAAAAGAATTAGTGCCAAATCAACAAATTCTTAATGTGCAAGAAAGTTGTATCTTGAAAAACTAGGCTTAAGGCATGTTTCCACTCAAATGAATGCAAAACATTGCATAATCTTTGTCGATCAACGTTGACCTGGCGGTTTAAAAGAAGAATTGCTTTCTACTTGAATCGACTAAATTTATCCAATAAGATTGATTTATACCCAGTAATGTAAGCAAATCAACAAAGAAATGAGTACTTAGTCAGTATATGAGTATATTTCGGTTATCATATTTATGAAATTTATGTCATGAAACTCTAAGTGCGTGTTTAATACCATTATTTTATCTCAAATTTGTGTTATTGTTTGTTTTGAAATAAATTTGAATAATTCACCATTGATCGTGGCATGGTCAAATGTAAGTGAAAACCAATTTTCATAAAAACACCATTGAACGTTTTGATCGAGGTAGATTGATTCGACTGCTTTCGTTTGAGTGGAAACCCACTTTAAGGCTTGCTCAAAAGAGGTAGCTCTAGGGTTAGTAAACAATTTTTAGCATTATTAGCATAATACAATGATTATGTACATGGCTGCTTATTAATTGTCAAGATATTAGGTTGACTAATTAAGAGTGGGGTGGGGAATTAAGAAGTATGATAATGTTTACATAAGCAATCCTTTTCCGGCAGGGGAAACACACAAAAAATGTCCCATTGGTGTAACTGTTGAAATGCTGTTGTATTTTTAAAAGTACTTGCTAGATATAGCACCCATCACAATGAATATAAAAGCCTCTTTTGCATGTTTGGTCAGATAATCATGTGCTGCTGTCCGCATAACTTTGAAAAAATGCAATATCATTGTTTGTTGCAAATTGCACTTTCCATACATGATTAAAAGGCCCAAACTTTGTATGTTAAGATCCCCTTAAACAAAACAATACACAACATGGAGCCTCTGTAAGAAAAGTTCAAGATATAATAAATAAATTTTATTTTTAATATACCTAAAGTTGCCAACCATTGTGATTAAGAAAAAAATATAGGTTTTGCACATTTCCCACTAATTAAAAGTTGCATGCAGAAAACACTATGAGGTAGGGCATATAGCCAAATTCAAAAGAGGTGAATTTTTGGTTATATATATTAAAACATAGATATGCACAAATAATATTCACAAAGTTTTACCTATTAAATTAAATCCTCGCAAAATGTAACCAAATATATAGGGAATTCTCGAAAACCATTGATTTGCAAAAATAAATCCTAGCGAAATGCAATTTTTTTTAGCTCGCGAAAATAAATCCTCGTAAAAATTTGTACACTTAAGGTGCTTGTTACAACAAAAATTGGTCTTAAAACATAAAAATAAAGTGAATAAATCTCAGAAACAACATACGTCAAAAACTTTCCGCAATTCTTTAATAGATACACCAATATTTAAATCTTCAGGTTCGTCTTCAAAGTCAGCATTTGGGTGAACCTTGTTTCCTTTTAGTTCTTCTAAGCTTCCAAACTGGGAAGTACTTCTGGAACCACACCAATAAGATGGTTGGAATGGAAAATAAAGTGGCCGTGGCACTCCATATTCTCCAGGAAAGACATTTTCTATGTACCTAAGTCAATAATAAGTGTTGCATAAAATGAAAAAAAATAAAAAATAAATGAAAATGGCTGTACCTTATTAGTGGCTTGATATTTTGGTACATCAGAAAATTCTAAAACTAACCATGTTAAAATTCCATAGATCACACAGTCGAGAATTAGTACACCAAAGGCTGTAGCAAGAGTGAAATTATCATCAACAGATGTTTTCTTGTTAATATTATCCCATGTCACACCAACTTTAGATGATTCGCGACGTGATATAATTTGAACCATGATACCCAGGCAAGTGTTTGGAAGAAGACAAGACGCAAACTTCTTTTCACTGCAAAAAATAATGATTTTCCATAATAATATGATTCTCGCAGTGGAGTGAATAATCAATTGTTTTAAAAATAGTAGCTTAGCTGGCCTTAAACAATGGCCAAACAGACTAAAAAATTATTATTATTATTTTTCATCGCCTTGCAAACGCTTTAGTATAGATTATACCTGCCTTGTATCTCAATCTTTGCCTGCCAAAACAAATATAAATTTTCAACCAAGCCAGCGCCGATAAATATCCATGTTTTAATATTGATTTTTTACCTGGTCAGTGTTTTTATTTCCACACCTTTGCGCTGGACTTTACCTCTACTAACCAATTAAAAACCTTATACTTTTCATGTGCCTATACATTCCAGTGTTTATTTTTAACCAGGGATGTTCACGAGATCACCAGAGTACATAACTAGGAGACCAGGAGGATGAATTGATTTTATATAGCCAATTAGATTTATTTATGCATCAAGGTTTAGTTCCGGTTTGCATCTTTTTCACTTTTTTTACCTTTATACAAGCTTTAGATACTCAGTTATATAAACTAAGAAGTATATACTTTTATACATCTTGAATTACCCTACCTAACATTATGGTCAAGGAGCTGAAGTAAAAAAATGAATTTTCAAAAATCTTCTGTGGACATATATTACTTCTTGGATGGCTAATGTGTGTGTCATAAAGCCAAAATAATTTTAACTTTAACCTTGTAAACAATTATTTTACTTTCTTCTTCTTTAATTATTAATAATTAGCTTCTCTTTTGTATCATATTTTTTGACCACAAATTAAAAAAATTAAAAGATATTTACACTTTTTAGGTTGGATAATACTTTCAATAAATCTCAATGAATAATACTTGATGAAGTAGCTCGACCATTCCCTTGTACTTTAATAAACTTGCAGAAGTTTCCATTATTTAGATGGCAAGCAAAATTTGTGATAATCGCTAGATTGTCTTGTTTTAGTTGTAAAAATATTAAATAAAAGGTCATCTTTAAAATAGTGATATTCAACTAATAATAAAAACGAGTTTCTTTTTAATGTAACAGAATTTAGAAAAGAAGTGAAACGAATAGTACCTGCTTAGTTCCTCAAACTTTTCTGGTTGTGCAAATGTTGAGAATGGCGCATATGTAGCAAACCACAAAACTGCAGCAAATAACATTCCTCGAATTGCATTGGAGAAAAATACACTATAAATGTATTTTACAAAATTTATAAGTGAGCTTTTCCTTAAATGTTGTAGTTATAGTCCTATAATAAATCATTTTTTACCTGCAGAAGAACAGGTAGAATATGGTGGAAAGAAAGTACAACAGAAGGAAAACAAACACAACGCCAGTATCTGCAAACTCAAAGATTTTACCACCCTAAATATAATGAATTTACACTTTAGTCATAAATTATGTCATTTAACTGTTTCATTGAGATGTTATAAATAACATCTACTATAGAAGATTTTCAACTACACAAACTAACAAAATAGGAACCTTCAGTATTGCAGTTTGGATAATAATGCTCAAGAACAAAAACAAGAATATTTTAATAAACCAGGCTGTCCAGTGAACCCAATTGGCCAGTCCCATCATCTTCATACTCTCTTTTAACCGACATTGCTTCTCTGCTACCAGTTCCTACACAAAAATAATATATAATACAGTCTAAAGTTTTAATAAGACGTACAAGAGATGTGCTTATAAAATTACCTTAACAATCATAACAGCACTGTATACGTATGCCAAAACAAAGACAAGAGGCATGGTGCCTTGAATGATTTGGATAAAGGTATCTTCAATATAATCAGGATATGGAAATTGCTGCAAAAAAGACATAGTATTGTCAGAGATCAATTCTTTCCATACTAAATAATTTTAAAAATTGTTACAATGTACCTGGATGTCTTCTGCAACTGTGTAGTTAGCACTTGTGTAATGTTGCAAAATAGCAGAATCCATGAAATACTGAAGACTCAAGAAAGGGCTTAGATAAAAACTAAAAAGAGGAAATAAATTTGACATGTATTATTGCAGGAAAAGTAAGAGGAAACGCAAAGTGATACAAAAATATTAAGAGTCAAATCTGCTTCAAAAACAAGCCAGGAAAGATTTGCACAAAAAAATATGTAAATAACTGGGTCTTTATTGCATTATACTATCATTTAGTGGTTATTTATTAAAGAACATTAAAAAAAGCTTTTTGGCTTAGGGTATACAAACCAAGAACAAGAAGAGGGTGTTCATATGAGGCTGTTTATAGGGATTGCTCACTTACCATTTGTGTTATATATAGTATTAATTTCCTGCTAAGATTTTTATTGCAACTTAGTCTCACCTTAACCTGTACTTACATTTGTTAAGAAATGATGTGAAAAAGTAAAAAGCAAAATGTTAATAAAATGCTATTTTTGACTACCTGATGAATAAACTGTAACTGTAATCATGAAGGAGGATCCCTATTTGATTATCATATATATTTAAATTTGTTCCCAAATTATCAGCCCCACGTACTGATCCTGCTTGTTTAAAGACCAAGCTGATTTCCGTAAAAACATTTCCTGTACATATTCTTGTAAAAGCTAGATTGTCAAATTTGAGGTTTGTAAAATACTGATTTCAAAAAGAAATAAACCTTATTTAAGCCTTCTGGCCATTGCAATATTTTTTTAATATGATATGTGCAAAAGACTATTTCAAATGAAAAAACTTTAATTATATACCTGCTTTTGCGTGGCGAAGCTTGTTGAAAAAATGGATAAACCCATCGTGTCATCCAAGATTTTACACTTGAATCATACAACTCTCCTGTTGAATGATGTAGCCGTATTGAGTACTCCACAGTTTTTGGAAACGGCTTGTTGGCTTCAACATTTTCGAATATGATTGCTAGGAAAAATTTATTTAAATTATAACTTGTTGATAAATTCAACCATCTTTACTTCTCCCAAATACAACATAGAGGAAGAGATACAAAAAAACAATTTTAAATGTTTTAGAACAATTTAAATGGTTTACACCAGACCAGAGAACAATACCTGTTTTTTAAGAAATGCTAAAGGTTGTATAGAATTTAAAAAACACACAATAACTAAAATGTTTTTTTACTTATAAGAGTATAAAGACAGATAATTTTTTTAAATTATTTTACAGGCACACACCTACAAGCTATTAAGACACTAAAAATCCTGTAAAATAAACAACTTAACTATCCACGGTACCTACACAGTGATCTGTCATATCATTCAACAGATAAAAACAGCTTTCAAAAACCTTTTTACACACTTTTTTGCTTATACTTACTTGTGCATTAGTTTTGGCATGTGCAGAAAAATAAAATTTACCTCCCAAATATTTATCTGTAAACTCTTTCACTTCATTCAAGAGATCGTCTTTTGATGCAAACGAAATTCCATTTGAATCATTATATGCCACGCCCACGTTAACTCCCCTTGCAACTTTCTCAATCAATTTTGTGGCTAAAAAATATGAAAGCATTAAATTATCAAAATACTATATTTTATTTACATATAAAACAAGTATTTGAGAACAGTTAAAAGTCTAGTAGTTCGAGAAAAAAAGAAATATATGTATTTAGTTCTAACAAAACTCTATGCTAGTACTAAATAATAGAGGTTTTTTTTAATAAATTTTAATTTTATAATATTGGAATAATATTTACAGTTTTCTAATTTGTTTCAGGCTATTACGTCAGCTTAAACTACGCAAAACATTACAACAGAAGTTTGACTAGTAACTTTTTTCCAATCTTTTTAACAATGCACAGACAAGTAAAAGTTACAGTTTTGTAGAAAAATGGAAAAGAGAACCTCAAAAACCTGCCGTAGAAGTGGTCTGTCATAATGCTTTTACCCATACAATTATGTGTACAGATAGTTATTGTACCATCTTTATATATACTTTTCCATGACTTAAATATCAATTTCCCAACATGAAATTGCTTATTACAAAATTAACATTTTTTAAACATAATTCTATTTGCACTTAGATAGTTCATGGTTGAGTTTAATAAACAGGATAAAAACTTTATTTCTTGACTTTTTGGAATTCTCAGATCGCTGGTCCCCCTAAATTTATTGATAATGCAGCATTGTTTCAATGTGAATGCTACACAAGAGTGTCTATATTTAAAAATTGTTTCATTGTCAAGCTCAGCATTTTGGATTTCACCAGCCAGATTGCCAAATTTTACTTGGATAAATTTCTCTAAGTAAAAAATAAATTCGTTATTCATAAATATTTGTAAATTTAATTTCATCATATTTTCAGAAAATTACATTGCATCTTTCATGCACGACTTTAAGGTACTCAATTTCCTTGTCTATGAAAAACAGGCGTGTCACCTGATTAACAAATCAAGACTGTTCTGGTACTAAACTTACTAATTTCAGTGTGCGGATAATATGCTATCGTCAACCGCCCCGTCACCAATATCTTTTCACCCTTCAGCCTTTTTACATAATCATTAATATAGTCTTGGCTTGGAATGTTCAGATGATTAAAAGTAGCTAAAAGTGTGAAATAAAAAATATATGAATGAAACTTTATAAAAAAATAAATCCAGTATTAAAAATAGAGCAAAAGGTTTTTTAAACTCTGAATAGTTATCATATACTTACAAAAACATTTTTCGTTGTTCTTAATAAGTTGCCTGAAAGTACATAATATTGATTAGGATGTAATTCAGAAATTTAAATATTTAGGGTCTGCGAGGCTTAATTAAGGATTTTATGAAAGGTTTTGTGGTTAACATTTTGGTGTCAAGACAAGAAAGTTTTGGTTCTAATTTGTCAGATGCAAAATGTAAAACAAAGTTTTGGTTTAATTTTAAATTTGAAAACATTTTTATACATGTCCTGAAAATATCCTGTTTCCCCCCTTTTTGATGGTCATCACTATTGCATCTTATAAGAACACAACGCCTCTAACGCTTTTTTTTAAAATCGTAATAGCTTAATGAAGAGATAGAGTGAAACCTTATTCAAAAATATGTTTAAATATCGACAAGGACAACTAAGAACACAACTGGGAAATTACAACACTACACCATTACAATTTACAACAACTTTTTTATAATTCTTTAATTAACATATAAGATTACCTGGCTAAAATAAGCAGTGATAAAAATGCAATAGGTAACAGAATTTCAACTGCAGTGCCGATTGGACGCCTGATCTAAAGTTAAGAAAAATAATTTTAATGTAATGATGATGTAAAACTTCAAATCCAGGCTGATAGATTAATTAATTTAAAATTATCATGTAGTGCAATTTTAAACCATATTAGTATATGTCGTGTTGCAAAAATATTGTTCAACTTTATTTGTCTTGAACATTTACAATGGTTTTGAAAAAGTGTTTTAAGGTGAATCCACAATTGAAACACTAGTAATTAGCTTAGTTGTATATTTAACAGAATGCAGGTTAAACAGAATTGCAGGTTAAAAGATTTTGGATTCTTGGCTTCTGGTGCATTGTTCAATATGGAATAGCATTTAAACGTCTTTAACATTTGCACTTCAAAGTCATAAAATTCATAAAACATCTAACAAATCTTATCAATTTTTTTTGTAATGATGATAACAACATTTCTCTTATTAAGTTTCTGCTAAACCTTGAAAGGAACCTTTCTACAACAGACAAATAGCCACCACAATACATCTCGTTAATTGCCTTATTAAGGACTTAACTTACTCAGACAAGAAAAATATATATTTCTACTTATTTTGGATATGACAATAGAATATGTACAATCAATAATGTATTTATTTAGTGTATTAAAGACAATAAAAGGTAACAGTGTTTTGCGTAACATTCTTACAAATTTAAGTCAAAAGTCCTAGTTATTGGTCTGAATTATCTGGGGTACAACTTGAGCAAATGATTTTAAACTAGGTTGAAAATGAGTGCAACATATCTTGGGGAAGAGTTCGATAGAGTTTACAGTAAGTTATGCACTTTTCAAAACCAGAAAAAAATCATGAATTTTACCTGCAAGATGAAATT
The DNA here is from genome assembly GCF_029227915.1 of Hydractinia symbiolongicarpus. NCBI lineage: Eukaryota > Metazoa > Cnidaria > Hydrozoa > Anthoathecata > Hydractiniidae > Hydractinia > Hydractinia symbiolongicarpus. Next base: position 21,252,444 of record NC_079878.1, on the reverse strand, counting down.
TTTCCAAATGAGCAAGCGTAACTTTCTGAACACACCAGCCATGATTAGGCACAGTTGCTTGACATTAATTAAATTCTAGCTTAGAATAGCAGTTTTTTCAACCTAAATTAAATGATAGTCATTTCAAACATCAATTTGTGGATTTAATTAGATACAAGAAAACTTTAACTACTCTTCATGTTTAAAAATATATAAAAAAAAACAATTAACAAAATAGACAAAATAATTTCCATTAACAACAAAACAGAAAGGTGTCTCATTAGAAGTTACGATTAAAATACTAACAGACAAACACAACTGTTAAAACATTTATCAGAAAACATTCATCACACCTGAGCACAAGCTTATTTTAACATTTTATTTTGCTTCATACATATATATGTATAGATAGTACAAACCTTAACCTTTCATTTTCTCGCTGATAATTAATCTTTTGTGTAAACTTTAAAAAAATTAAATAACAAGATGGTGGAGTAAACAATTTCGTTTCTATGGAGAGAAACAAACATACAGTGTTGTGTTTCCAAAATATTTATTTTATGCATATTTTTTAAATTAATATTACATAACTGTTAAAAGCGATAACAACCTTCAATAAACATCTGTGAATATATGTAACAAAAAAAATAACCTACCACCTTCAGAAACATTGTACATTAGTTGCACCATTTTTATTCTATATTTTTTTGCTTACATATGTAATTTTTTATGCTTATATATAGCATAAAAAAATTAATGACTCAAAATACAAGAGACAATAAAATCATGTTTAATTAAAGAATACCACAAATGATATGCTAAAAGATGTTTCATTATTACTTTCTAATTTGCTGCCCTCAGCCAAAAAATAACCTATTTATTTATTTCTGAGACAGAAAAGATTTAAAAACTTCAACTGTGCCATGGAGTGTGCCAACTGAGTTACATACCAGTCGCTAAAGCCTTAACGCAGCTTAATGCATTCAGTGAGCTAATTTTTCAAACACCTGTTATGCCAAAAAGTTCATGTTTGTGCCAGTTAAATAATCCTTTAAAAAAAGCAGCTTAGGGATCGCTAGTTTTAAAAAAGATGTAAAAAACGCAAAAGGAAAAAATGTGGGTTAGGCAGGAAAAGAAGAGAATAAGGTCACTTTTATACTTTGGTTCAAAATATGCACATGTTCGATAGACAATCCTTTCTCAGGTAACATATAATAAACATTGGCATTATAACTATGGACGTATTTGTTTTGGTATACAGATCAATCAATCTTGTTGAACCATTATGGGAAAGGTAATATTCTTTAATGTGTATTAAAATGAGAACAAAAAAAATTTAAATTATTATTATTTGCAAACAAGTTTTGTGGCTCATTTTCACCTCGTTTTTGTTATTCTGAAGGAGAGTTAAGTTGCACTCAAACTTGCACAATAAAGAAAAGTCCCAAAATGCCTACTCTTAGGTGCAAGTCACCCCTCCCCACCTGTTAGCTAATTTTTTTGACTATTTTCCTGTCCTAATAAATATTAATTCATTTATTCGAGACTCAAGCTATTGTTATTAATTCTTTTGATTTTGTTTTTTCATAGATTTTATAACTATATAGTGTTGTCAAACAAATAGGTGAGTAATTTTATTTTGAAGTTGTAGTGAAGGTGAGTGAAAAAAAGCAAGAGAAGCAAAAGTTTTTAAGAGAACGCAATAAATACATTTTGAAGGAAAAGCAAGAACTTTGAAAGCTTATCAAAAAGTAAAAAAGTGAATGACGAAGTTAAGAAAAACAAAGATAAGACAAATTATAATGACAAAGTTATAAAACATACACAGAAAATACCAAGAGATGGATATGTGGCAGCGGCAGTTAGAGAACTCTATCCCGATCTTAAAAATGATAAACACGGTGATCCAACCTTGGGGAAAGCTGTAAAACTTGGAAAACAATGTTTTGCCAATTTAATTAAGGATGAAATTAATGCACCTGCAATAAAAGTTAGATTTCGTCAGCTAGGTGGAGGCAGAAAAAAAAGTTTCCCAGATGTTTGAGATGCAATGTATAAACGATTTATAGATATCTGATCAAGTTTGAAAGCAAGGCTGCTGAAAGCTACAATTAAAGCACAGTGTAAGCTATTGTACAACGAATGGTTATTGCAGCAAGAAACAGAAGTTCAAGAGAAAAAGAAAATCTTCCATTAAATGGATTCATGACTGGACACAAGAATATAGTGTGAGCTTGCGTAAGCCAAATAAAAGATTTCAAATTAATCAAGTGGATCGTGAGTAACATATACTTGAATACACCAAAAACATTTTAGGTTTATTGATAACTTTGGCGTAGATCCTTTGGATCATAAAAGGAGATCAAATGCATCTTTATCACAACAAGAGTGCCTTACAGAAAAGATTGAACTTTATAGGTTTTGATATGAATGTCAAAGAGAATTAAACAGCAACTTGAGAAAGGGGTACTTTTGATACAAGTTGCAAGTAATACCTAAATGAAACTTCTTTCTGAATTTGTATTTAAAGGTAAAGGGACACAAACTAAAGGTAATCCACCTGCAAATAAATCAATGGGTACCCAAGGTATATTGACATGAACACAATCATCAAAACAATTTTCCATCTTTTAAATTGTTGCAACATGTGTATACGAAAGAATTATGCTACATACATTATTGATGACTACAGTGTTCATCTTTTTTCTAGAATGTTTGCACCCACTTAAGTCTTCAGCTCTCATAAAAATCTTTGAAATGTTTTATCTTGAAAATAACAGGCAGAATAAAACATGAAGTTTGCTATAGCACATTTAATTTTGGAAGGTGCACAGTTCGTCACACATCTAGGTTGTAGCAGAAGGGTAAAAAGGCATGGACGTATTATAACAAAGGGTTTAAATTAGAAATATACAGTCAGTTTACGAAAATTTGCTGACTGTAGAGAAAAAAAGCTCTTTGCAATTGTCTTGGTACGCTGTAGGCCACTTCCCATTAATCCCTTGATAATAGTAGTTTTATTGCAGCAACCGTTATAAAAATAGGTGAAACAAATGATTGATGAAAAAATAGGATTTGCAGTTTTAACATTTGCTTTGTACAATGATTCGCTAAGACATTATTTTGATTAGCAAATAGCAAATTGCGACCATCAAATTCAAACCCTATTATGTGCCTTATATGACGAGCCCTGGCTTTAATAACTATTATGTTATAACTCAAGTTATTAAGCAAAATGTGTACAGTCTATTGCCCTTTTTCCTTCCTAAATTATGTAGCAAAATTTTGAGAAGTTAAATATTGTCCCTGAAATAATCTTTTCCATTGACCGAATTAGTTATTTATATTAACAAATTAAATTCCTCCATATTTCACAGGACAGCACATTTAAACATTATCATGATTGAAGAATAGAAGAAAATATTAATGGGTGCTGTAGAAAGACGTTTTGAAGAGAATTACTAAGCAGCTCTCATGTCCAACTTTAAGGTTACAATTCTCCCTAACTATTAGGTTTATACTTTGTAAAAAAACAGGTGTCTCTCCTGATTAACAAATGGACTAAGTATATAGTGTGCAATTTGCTATTGCTGTTGTCCTTTAAAAGAATATGTTTTCACCCTTACACTTTTAGAATACATAGTCTTGTCTTGAAATGTTTAAAAGAATATATAAAGGCAGCAAAAATTGTGAATTAAAATTTTATAAAAAGGTAAGTTTGTCAAAAATAAATAAATACAGACAGACAGACAGACAGACAGACAGACAGACAGACAGACAGACAGACAGACGGACAGACAGACAGACAGACAGACAGACAGACAGACAGACAGACAGACAGACAGACAGACAGACAGACAGACAGACAGACAGACAGACAGACAGACAGACAGACAGACAGACAGACAGACAGACAGACAGACATACATACATATATATATAACATTGAATCTTGATTGCAAGATGAAATTTTTCCAAGTTGAGCAAGCTAATTTTTCATCCAAGTTTAAAACAGGAAAAAATTGAGCAGATTATAATACTTTCACTTTCTAAAATTTTAGGTCTAAGATTGCCAGAAAAAGACAACAAAGTCGTAGGAACAAGGTTGCCATATAGAATCCTTATACTTTATGCACTTTTCAAATCAACCAAAAAAACATAACCATGAACTTTGATTTCAAGATGAAATTTTCCCAAATGAGCAAGCTTATCTTTCTGAACACAGTTGCTCAAACAGTTGCTTGAAATTACTGAAATTCTAGCTAAGAAAACAATTTAATCTAAAATGACAAAAACACAATGATATCCAATGGTAATCGTTTTAAAAATTATAATTGCAGATTTAATTAGAATTAAGTTGTTGAGTCATTTGCTTGACTCATTAATAACTTTAAAAAATCAACTCACAATTTTTTTATTTTTTGCTTACATGGACAAGTTCATAAATATCAGACACTGATTTGGACATTGTTAAAAAGCAAAAAAGCAAAATTTTCTCATAATTTGTATATAAATCCGCCTGGTTTGCCTAAATTTTTAGGGATGCTGCATATGCTGCTCCTTCAAAAGCTAAGTTGGTCAAAATACCAACAAAAAAACTGTTGTGGTACATGATTTTGATAAAAAAGTAACATTGTTAGTAATTTATCATTTCTTTGGTTATCCTTGTGTTTTCAATCTCCTTATCCTATTTAAAGCACTCTTTAATGGTATATTTACTAAAACAAATTTCAGGACACAAATTTATCAGAGTATTTGAACAACATACTGATAAAGTGTTAACAAATGAAAATGTCATAATGATACTCATTTTTCAATTAGATAAATGTCCGGTATTTTGTAAAGAGCATTAAAATCATATCAAGTCTTATTTAATAATGCCTAAAAACAATTTTAGGGGTAATAAAATGATAAAATATAAACAATTTACAAAACTAAACTCTACTTTATTATTGCCTTTTTAATTTTTTTTAGACTGTTATGTTAGACTCATTGAGTATTGAGTGTATAAACGGTTACTGCCACATATGGTTGACAATGTTTACTATATGTGTGTTCACCATGTATGAATGTTTACTATGTATGAATGAATTGTGTGTTCATTCATTTCTGTTTATTCATTTTTATTTTCTTCTTTTTCTTCTTTTTCCTTCATAGTGAAAATACAATGGTTTCTTATTTTTAAATACTATTTTATAGTTCATTCATTAGTCAGTATGGTATGTGTGCAGCAGTTACACACTATAGTTGTGATTAGGAATACAGAACGGATTTTCAATTTTTACAGATTTTTATTTAATCAGTTAGCAATATAAAGTAAATACTAGTTGTTTTTCCTTTAGATTAGTAGAGATGTTAAAAAAATTATCAATTTTGTGTCCTGTTAAGATTAGTCAGTTTTATTTGTTAATACTTATTATGTCAGAGGTAGAATGCAGTTTGTTTTTTAACATAATAGGAAACTGTTGAAATGCTTCTGGACAGGATTTGATAACAAAATAACTAAAAGTGGAGTATTTCCAAAGACAAATATCCTGATTCAGATTTGTTAAGAAATTATCACATTTTTGCTCTACATAAGATATATATTCAGTACTGTTCCAGTTAACTGTATTTTCATATAAAATAATTACAAAAAAATGTTTTTTGTAATTATTGCGATATTGCGATATTGCGATAGTGACCCCAAAACAAAAAGTTATCTGTCTCTTTTTGTTTTGGGGTCACAAGCAGATAAAACTTAACAATTTTGTAGCTTTAAAGTGTTATAATTTTATCAATTTTGTGTCCTGGAAAAAAATATATGCCAAATTGCTCAGAGAGTTCCTGAACACATCATATTCATAGCAAAATACATAACTCATAAAAATAAGGAGTTTAGAGCATTATTTTATCAATTTCAAAATTCTGCGATTGTTAATTTTTTATCAATTTATTGTTCCTGAAACAAACGTTAATAACTATGTTAATATTTGCTGTTATGAAACAGGGATTTCATATTCAGGAACTTTCGACTATAATGCTAAGTCTAAAATCAAATTGTTTTTTTAACTTATTCTTCATAAACATTTTCTGATAAACTTAAAACAACTGATACCAATGTCCAAAAATCATCAAAATATGGTCTGATATTTATGAACTTGTCCACATACAATTTTTATGCTTATTACTAATAAAGGTAAGGTAAGGGCAATGACAATTCTTAATATAATAATAAAAACAATAGCAAGGTGCCCACCATATTTTTATCTCTCATTTGTAGGTAAATTTTTCGTTTATTTGTATAAGATTAGGTGGTCAAATTGATAAAAAAAAGTAAGTACAAAATTTTAGTTGAATAAAAATCTAAAAAAGTAGGAGTTTGTATGAGAAATTATAATTTCAGGTAGTTTTGTATGTGATTGTAGGAGATTATAGAAGATTTTTCATTTTGTATGAGATTGTGTGATTTCGTATGAGGGTGGGCACCCTGAATAGACAAGTAAAATCAGGTTTAATTAAAGAATACCAAAAATGATAAGGTAAAAGAAGTTTATTAATTCGATATGCGCAATGAAAAAATGCAAACAAAAATGTTAATGCAGATATAAACAACATTAAAAGTTTCTTTTATCTGGTGCAAACCTACATTTTATCTACAATTTTAGGTATACTTGGGGTGGGGTTGAAAATCATCATGTACGAACAACGGGTTTGAAAGTTTTGTCAAAACCGCGGGTGAAATGCTGTTAATTCTGTGGTATTTTGACATGTGTTTTCAAAATCCCATGAAAAACTGAACAGATTAAAGTTTGATAAGTGATATTAAACATGTGAACTCCAATTGTTTCATGTAAAAATTTGATCAGGGATGGAAAGCAGTGAACCCTTGGGCACATAAAGCATCTATGGTAATCTGTTTTGCCTGTTACATAGTAAAATGCTATTGTATGTTAGTTGAATCTGGTGCTTTTTGATGATTTTCTGCTTGTTTTTGCTCGCTTTCCATTTTAAATATACCTCAGGGCATACATGGCCATAGAGAGAGTCCAGGTTTTTTCAGATTTTTGTTTGTTTGTGTTCGTTTTTGCTCATTTTCTTGTAAGTGGTCAGAGTATTATAAGAATGTGGTTTTGGAGGAACAAAGAAACAAAGGCTTTACCACCCAGGCTTTATTTTTTCATGGACATTATCATTAGATATCTATATATATAATTGATATTGCTGCATTTTGCGTGGACTGAAATTCTCTCTGGAAGTGGAAGCTGAATTTGGTCGTCAAAACACCAAAATTTATGCCAAGACAAAAAAATTATGATGACCTTTATAAAATGTAGGTTTGTTCTAGTTTTTGTAGTGATTATATTACATTTAGTTTGCGTCACTAATTTTAAGGGATATACCATGACAATCATTCCAGGGGAGGAGACCACAAGGGTAGTTTTAGGTACAGAGTTTATAGCTCCCATTTGAGGTACAAAAATCTTTGAAATTTCTGCTTAACTGAATAACAGCTTTAATTTAGGATTAAACTCAGAATCCTTTGGGGCTATTGATGACTAATGGCACCATACCTTAGTAGTTAATATTCATGCACTTTCTGTGGAAGACTAGGGTTTGATTCCCCTTGGCGTGAGTCAATATGGGCAAGTAAATGTTACCATATACTTCCTGGTTAACCCAAGCCATGTGGGGGAAATTGGGGACTGTGTTGGATGTTGTAGGGAGTTGACTGGTAGAGTGCGGACCCTAATTGGGTCTGCGTAGGTTAAAATTAGCATTAAATGCTTTAATATACACACCTATACCCATCTATCATGATCCCTATTTGAGGAAAAAAGACTTTATATATAAATGTAGTTAACTACAATATTAGAAAATTTCAATAGACCAACAAAAGATAGGACCTGTGCTGAATCAAAATACTATGTGGACGGAAGGGTTAGCTAAGAGCTTGCTTTTAAAATTAATTCACAAATTTACCATGAAACATAGACACCAACGTTCTAAAACGAATGCGTGATATATGATTCTTTAGGCTGCTTCTACTTTTTCCACTGGGGGATTATATTTGTTTTCAAAAATTATACGCACTACTTTCATTAGCCTGCGATTACGCTGGTTTATATATACAGGCTAGAGACCTAAGGCATTTTTTTTTCAACGGCAAGCGTAAAGGCCGTTTCACATTACAGAAATATATTGAATCCAATATATTGGAAATTATTGATAACTATTGAAAAATATTGCCTCAATTAATTGACATAATGTGAAACCAACTTTTGAGACACGTTCGAAAAAACATTACGCAATCGCTTTCAATACTTGTCAAGACTTTTTAATTCAAACACGGTTTGAATTAAAAAATATTGCAAGGGAAATTCTTTTGTTGTGAGAAGACTCAATTGTTCTCCGAACAATAGAAAAATCGAATCAGCAAAGTATTCGAAATTTGTCTGTCTGAAATAAACAGTAAATGAAACATACGATCGAAGATAAAAGATGGAGCAAAATAACATTTATTATTTTGAAAGTCAGCCACACGATTTTGCTACGAATGATCAAATACTATTTCCTCAAGCTACGACGCAACAGCAACATGCCGCACATGTCTTCACTCAGAGCTCACCAAAACCAACCTCGTCAATCTTGAGCCAAAACACACAAATATTCGGTCAGAGCGTGCCACAGCAACTTCAACCTTCACTCAGCCCCCGTATTATAAAATCCAGAAGATGAAACTTCTGCGAAACCTCAGAAGCGAGGAAGAAAAGGCTTGAAACATGAGAAAGTTTGGAGTAGTGGTGAAACTGAACATTTGATAAATTTGTGGTCACAACACGAAGTTCTATACAAAGTTAGTTGCCCAGGATATATGGACAAAAACAAAAAACAACTGGCACTTGTAGCGATTGCAGCCGAGCTAAATTGTAGCGAGAGTGAAGTACAAAAGAAGATGCACAGCATGAAGACTTATTATGGGACATTACGTCAGAATTATGAGGAATCGAAGAGGAAAAGTGGAAGCGGGAGAGCTGATTTGAAGAAGCCTAATTGGCCTTGGTATGCACTTATGGAATTTTTGAACGATAACTTGACTTCCAAGCGCACATATTCCAACATGAGACAAAACGAGGCTTCATCGGAGATTGACGATTTAGAGTCTCACGAATCTTTCTATGTGACCCCAAAACGAAGAATACAGCTTTTCTAGAACCCTTAGATTCGTCATTGTTTGTATTTGTTGTTTTGGTGAATAAAGTTCTATTGTCCGTATACTTGATTCCATTGCCAATGCACCTGACCTATACCTTGAAAATAATCACTGAAAGAATTTCGAATATTTTCTGCGCGTGTGCTAAAGTTTCTTGATTTTGTTCCTTCCATCGGGGACAGACTTGATAGGTTGTTAAAAATATTATCTTTGATTTCCGGTCCCTCCGCGTTTGTATACGTTTGCATAGACATAGTACACAGCATATTATGTAGCGCACAAGTAGCTAACGTTACTTTTACAGCAGATTCGGGCAAAACATTTAATTTTGCAGTGAGGCAGCGAAACCGATTTACAAGTATTCCAAAAGCGTTTTCACTTGTTCTTCTTGCACGTGATAAACGATAGTTGAATATGCGCTTTGACTCAGTAAGTCCTTTCTGTGCGTAAGGTTTCATGCAATACTCAGTTAAGGGAAAAGCATCATCAGCAACTAGAACGTATGGCAAGAGTGGCTGGTCACACTCAGGGTTAAGGAAGGAATCATCAATTCCAGATATGTTTGGCAGTTTTCTCCTTTCTGGTAAATCTATGCTGTTTGTAGATAATCCTCTGAAAAATTCACACCGCCTGAAAACTCCACCATCGCTCAGACGTCCCTGGCAGCCAATATTGACAAAAATAAATCGATAACGCGCATCAATGATACCTAGTAAAACTAAACTGAAAAAACCTTACGTAGTTGTAGTATGTTGAACCGCTAAGCTTAGGATGGTACAGAGCAATATGTTTTCCATCCATTGCCCCAATGCAATTTGAAAATTGCCACATCGTTTCAAATTCAGATGCAATTTCAAGCCAGTCGTCTTTGTTTTCGGGGAACTTGAGGAAATCATCTTTTAGTGTATCATATAATGCTTGACAAACCTGAGGAATAAATGTGGCAATGGTTGAAATACCAACAGAATAGTGATGATGTAAGCTAGTAAAATTCTCCCCAGTAGCGAGAAAGCGCAAAGTTATTGTCAGCTTCAACTCCGGCTCCAAAGGTTTCCGTAAATGCGTTGTCTTCTTCGTAAATTTACTTCTGACTTTCTCAAGTAAAAGCTAAACAAAAGGATTGTTTTAGATCAAACTCAGAATTATTTCACAAGAATATCAAGTTAAAAATTATATTCACCTCATATATGTCTGGGCTCATTCGCAGGTATTTGCGGAAACTCTCTTCGTCATACAAACGTAGTTCTTGCACTAAGTTATCGTAAACACCGATCGATTTTCGTTTTTTCATCCACTCCTTCACCCAAATTCTACGCGTAACCTTAGGTTTGGAAAAGTTTGTCGGAAGTAAAGTTGTAGCAATAATAATCGCAGCAACCGCTTTTCTCTGTTCCTCAGACATTTTGAATTACAACAAAATTTAAATGGACATTTAAAGAGACATTTAAAGAGACAATTTGCAATAATTCGAAATATTTTCCAATATAATGAATTCAATAATTACAAGCTCGTGAGCTTGTATTAAAACGCAAATGTGTCCTACAAGAATGGAAATTTTTGCCTCTCTGAGCACCGACACGGGAGTCGTCGTGTGTTCGAATCTCATCTTGGTAACTATTTTTACTTTTTTTTTCTTTTTTCTTTTTTAAAAAGATAAGACAAGTGTTCAAAACACTTGTTTAACTAACTAGTAAATAAAGGTGTTTCCACCAAACTTTTTAAAAGTGTATGTAGGCAGAATTACCTGAATTAATGAATTTCGCAAATTTTGGGGCTTGTGGGTTTGTGGTCTTTCTTCTTCCTGTCAGTCGGTTCACCCAAGACAGACCCATCGAAAATTAAAAGTTCGAGGAATTTTCCGTTCAGTAAGGTCTCACAAATCAATTTTGAAAAATAAGTGTGTAACAAATATTATTGCGTATCTGAATAGTAAAATATGTCGTGTCTAACTTCGTAACAAAAATCCCAATTTGATAGACAGCTTTTTGTAAACTTTATTCGCGAGGTTGTTTGCGTATATCATACGTCTTGTTTTCAATTGATATCATTATTCATAAATATATTGCTGTCAATATTTTTCTATATATTGCTGTAATGTGAAACGGCCTTAACACACCTTGTAGTAAACCAACCTCATTCCCATAGTTAATTAGATTTATTCTTCTGGAACACAGGCTCCACCCAACATGAAAAAAAGACATAACCCTTGAACATTGCATAACACCCATAAAGAAGCTGATCAGTAGATGAGCTCACCAAAAGTAAACACAAGTTCCCCTGACTAGCCAACACTGGAAAAGTTGGTAGGTGGTATAATATATTAGTGCTGATTTGGTGCGGACCTCGTCCACAGGACTTGTTAGCCTTTTTATATTTGGACAGCCGTTTTCAAATATAAATAGCCTAACAAGTCTTTTGGGACGAGGTTCGCACCAAATCAGCACTAAAAAATACGAGTCGCAGCAAGTTTGCCTAGGATGATCATGGCAGGGCCGGAACATGACGTGTTACTGCAGTGCCATTTGAATCACCCAAGTCAATTGCCTATGCGTGCGACGACGATTTTTTGGAAACAATAGAAAACTTGAAAGATTACCTGCGTGCGAGATTTGAACCACACATCAAATTCTTGCGCGTAAACATTTTAAAAATACCCCCTTTGATTCGTAAAAAACTATCCACTGCATTAATTTTTTTTGTTGAAAAAAGTGATTTTGTTAGATCTTTATAATTCGAAATTCGATAAATATATTAGATATTCGATAAATATTTGATAATATTTGATAGTCTTCTTTTAAATTGTTTATAAATCCCAAACTTAGGGTGTAATCATCAAGTTAATCAGGGCTGTAACAATGGTTTCTGTTTAGACTTACCAACCTTGTACCCAGAGTACGCAACGGTTGGCATATAATAGGTTCAAAAACCACATAAAGGGGATTTTCACAAAACGAATTGGACGGCACATTTGCCGGCGAAATGTATCTGAGCATGTAAGTTTTATTTGTTTTCATTTTGCTTTAAAAAATTCGCTTCGCCGAAAAGTAGAAACAGTTCCTACATTTTAGCGGCGAAATATTAGCTAAATATTCAGTGTTTAGTCATAGGAAAACTCATTACTGGAAAGAATTCAAAATAACGGTCTGGTTTTTAACACCAAAGAGTGGGTACATTCAGTATTTTAAATTCGCCACGTATTTTTCGTTCCGTGTAAAAATCTAAAAGATATTTCGCAGCTAATTCGCCGCCGAATTCGCCATTCACAATTCGCTCAATGAAAATCCCCTTTAAAGACGAGGTTAGATGAGAATTCAACATGAAAAACACACCATCCGAACGAACGGAACAATTATGGACGTAGAAAAAAATCTTCACTAAGATTGGTTAAAAAAAGTGAAAAAATTTTCCCAAAATTTTGATATTTACAGCAAAATAATGTGAAAATATACAAATAAATAATAATGGTGCAAATATATACAAATATTTTAAAAACGAAATTTTTAAAAATTCGCGCGAACAAAGTGTTCGCAAATAAGATTGCGCGGCAAAAAAATTTGTTCGACAAAGTAAAGGCGGATTTCAAAAATTCTTATAACAATATTCGAGTAAAAAAACGTTAGTCGGGTTAGAATTTAAAAAAAAAAGAGAAAGGGGTTAACTTAAGAGAAGAAATTATTGTGAAAAAGACGAGTTACTTCTCTCGTTGTATTGCTATATGAAGGTTTACAGGAGAATCTCTTCAATTATTTACATCAAAAGAAATTTTCAAAAGAACAAATCTCAATCTTTAATTCGCAATTTCAAATTCCATGACTGTATCGCCAATTCGCAATCATTAGTTCCACAATTTACGATTTTTTCGACCATGCCTTTCTTCCCTTACAGTATTCCTTTATCATTTTTTAAAATAACCCACCATCCACAAAGTTTCTAGCTGTTTTTAACACTTTCACGGTTAAGGTTTTTTCGTAATTTTAATTTTCGTACGTCAAGCTTCTTAACAAGTAAATTCTTCAGGCACAATCAACAGAGATAGACACAAAAATAGTATTGCCAAACATTAAAACTTATGAGACGGGTAGTACTTAAAGGGTTGCAAACCAGCTACTGCGAAAGAATATTCCATAGCTAAAGAAAATTCTTTTATTCCAGAGTATGGTAGGCTAGTCTGATTTCAAAGTTATTAACGTGTGGCAAGCACTTCGTCCCTACGATAACCCAGTAAAAAATAAAAAATGTCTATGTAAACGTAAAAAATTTACATATAAACTCTTCTTAAACTCTTTATATTGTCAGGTCTTACACGTCAATACTCTCCAAAATATTGCCCCTTTGAAGTAGTACGACTCGGTGTAGCCAACGCACAAATACTAGAAACAACTGCACGAACAACATGACTTTTTAAAGACACGTTCTTCCGAATGTTGAGCTTTGGCGAAATTTATAAACACCTGAAAAAAGCAAACAATCATTTAGGATAACCTTGGCATGTATCTCTTCTTCTCTACTCTCGATTCATGGCATTACCATTCATGGCAGTAACGATTTACTTCTGACAAAACCTGACTTGATAGTTTACAAGAATTATAGTTTTTCTAACAAATTCATTATTTGACTCAGTGAGAGAGTGCACATTGCGACAATAACAAAAAACAGCAGTATAACCACCTACTTGTTCTAGTGATGTCTGACTCACACTGTAGTCTATTATACCAAGCTGTTCCGCATGTTCTTCCAAAGTTCCAAACATTTGCGACCAGCGCAAATCTGGATTGATAATTTGATATTGTAACAGGGTCTAAATAAAAAAAAAATAGAATTTTACATCGAAGTTAGTTACAATATACCGCTTGCACGTATTCCTACCATCTTGTTTGACCTCTTCTTAAAAACGAGGCTTCTTAAGCAAGTCACAGGATTTCTTAACAAAGCTTAACAGTCTAAAATAATTTAAAAACACATCCAATTTGAAACGTCTTCTGCTATGCAAAGCTTTAATGAATAGTTGGCAGCGTAAAACTTTATTTTTTTGTTTACATTGTTGTATTTTGTTTACATTTTGAAATCTTTTACATTAGTGTAAGTTTATTGTCTGCATATTTGTATCGTTTGTGTACACATTACGCTTAAAGAGTGGATACCTGTCTCTCTTCGATGAGGTGAGAGCCTGGAAATTTTTCTTGTATGAAATTTTTCGCCTGCTTTACGTTATAAGCGATATCATGATTATACCAATCGTGGCTTGACGGATGTTGCTGCTGCTGCTGTTGTTGTTCGCCCTGCTCATAGGCAGCATTTGCTACTCCTACTTCTAAAAACAGCAAATTGTAGGCCACAAATTGAAAACATTTTTACACAACAAAAACTGTTCCTATTATTAAATCAACAGTTTTTGAGGTTGGGGGCGTTCACTTGTGAGCATGGGCGATTACTTGTGAGCATGGGCGTTTATTTATTTAAGCCTTCAAGGCATTTATTTACAAAAGTTCCCTTGAATGAACATATACAACTTCGTAACAACCATAGCAATTCATATGGTGGTGATTTAGCTTAGTTTGTCTGCAGGCTCCTTGCATACACTTACCGTTTTGATTAGGTTGATCATATATGGTTTCCGGTTTTATCGGGTTACCCGTTATTTTCATCATAAGTGTATATCCTTGCCCAAATCTACTTTTCAGGTGCTGTATACTTCCAATACATTTAAATTGTCCATTCACCATGATAACAAGACGTGTACAAAGAGCCTCGCACTCTTCCATACTAAAAACAAATAAAAGAAATGAAGAAAATCTTTGACTTTGATAAGACAGGCTTCACAACAACAAAGTAAATCTTAAGTTTAATTTTCAAGACCATACAAAAACAATGTCTAAGCAAACAAAACGTGAAAACGCGTTTTTCGGTTGCACGATCACGGTATGAACACACATTACAAAAATACTAAATATACATTCAAGTCAAACTTTTATTTTATTCCAGCTACTCAAAATGAAAAAAAGGTTTTCTGGAAATATGTAATAACCCCCTCTTTACGTTGTTTTTTTGACCGAATACATAAGTTATCCGTTTTCGTAATTGTGAAGCCTGCTTAACGTCGGCACTCTGCAATTACCGGGGCAAATGACATGTCACTGGCAATTTTTTGTTCACATAAAATTATTAGAATTAGAAAGCTGCGTGTTAATTCAAAAAAAGTTGAAGGAGTGAAAGACAGTGTATGAATTAATGAAGGATTATATTTTATAATTCAATATTATCATGTAAATTATGTTTCCCTCTTAATTCTATTTTCTGTTTACTACAAACCGGTGAAGTTATCGTTAGGTGCGGTCACTACACATACAGTGTCCGCCATGTAAAAGTTATTATATAAGATTTTCACCGTAAATCAGTAGGTTCGTGAAAAAGTGTCCCTTGCCAACAAACGTGTATTTTTGTTCAAAAGGCCATGTACAAGACATACTTATACATTGCAGGTCCTCTATGCTCCATATCGTCGGTGAAAAAAGACATTTAAATATGGTTTAACAAATGATGCAACAAAATATACATCACCAAATATGCACCTGTGAGACGTAAGGACAATGGACCGTCCTGAATTTACCACCGACGTCAAAGTGTCCCACAAGAATCTTCTAGAAGCAGGATCCATACCTGACGTAGGCTCGTCCTAATAAAAAAATACATTCAAGTTAAATGCTTTTGTTTTTATGTTTATAATTCCATATAAGAGAACTTACCAAAAACACAACAGAAGGATCACCAACTAAAGCCATTGCAGTGCTCAGTTTACGTTTGTTACCACCACTAAAAAAAAGATTAAATAAATGCGATTTATTATAGCTAAATTTAGTATGGCTAAATAGTGGAACTGTGAATTTGCTAATAGAATTTCGAGAAGCACTGTGTTGATGCGATGTGTTTTTCATGATCATAGTTTTCTTAATTTCCATCTTGTCTCCCTACGCCTCTCTACTTGAAATCTGTTTTTTTATAAGCAACACAAGATTTTGGCTAAGGCTCAATACTACCAAAGTTTCTTTCTATTCCAAGCTCAACTGGCGCTTAGTAATCTTAGTAAACTTGTTGACTTTTTTTAAAACTCGTATTTGCTTTCCTCGTTAGGCCGGTCTTAATTTTTAGTTTTTTAAAGTACACAGCTACCCACATAGATCATAAGAAAAGCTTCCAAACGCGATATAAACATTTTTTCAATGATACTAATTTAGAGGTAGCTTAGTATACAATAATGGACTGAAGAAAAGAACATTGAGTAAATAAGAAGCTAAGGTGATTCTCGTTTTAAATTACTAGAAGAAGACATCAATGAACTTTAAGAACTAAAAGATTAACATTTAACAACTTAACATTTATCTAAATTCATATAGAAGATGGGTAATCTGTAAATAACGTTTTTACTCCTCACACAAACCAAAAAATGTGCGAAGAGTCTCCGGGTCAAAGTCAGTTATGCCATAGATAGAACTACCCTATATACCTTTGCCTTACTTACTTCTTCCATAAGTTTGCCTCATTTACTTCTCACACAAAGCAACAAATGTGGTATACCTGTAGTCTCCACACAATTTGTCTGCCCATTTACCAAGATTTAATTGCTCGATAGCAGACTTGACAACATCCTCAATAAGATGAGATGGAATTCCACGCAAGCGTGCAAACATTGTCAACATTTCACGACCAGTCAGCCTTTCAACTAAAGCGTCGAACTAAACGAAGTAAACAAGCTAGTTTATATGATGTTCAACTGAGGCAAACGAGGAAGAGAAACAAAACATGATTTTCATATTACCTCAATTCTTCTGTTAAATTAAGAAACAAATTATATTGTGGAGTGAGTAACCATTAAAATCTCCATGTACAATTGTAGTAACATAATTATCATAATTATCATAATCCTTATAATTAAGCAATAACTGTATCGAAAACTAAATGCCCAATTATCGTCAATTTTAATGTCAGATTTTACGATATATTCAGATAAAAACACAGAAAACATAATATTAATGTCATATTTACTATCCATACTCTTAATAATTTTTCATCTCGTTTTAAAACTTTCATTAAAAAACAAACAAGAATAATTATAATGTGATCAGCGCTTATCATGGTAAAAAGCATTGAAAAAGTTTTTCTTAATGCTATTAAGTAATACCTGAGGACAGTAACCAATTCTTTGTTGGACTTGCTTAAGCTGTGTTTTAATGTTGTATCCATGAAGAAAAGCAGTTCCATCTGAAATTGCCAGCTCGCCTGTTAACATACCAAACGAAGTAGTTTTACCAGCACCTGCATCAAAAAAAGATAGAAATCGTTAGAGTGAAACAAAATGAACTACAATAACCATACAGAGTGGTTACAGAATGTCAACATCGTTATCCGCTGACTTATACTAGCTACCACTTGGTTATAACATTAATAGGAACTTATTGCAGATACCAAACTTTTTTAAGGGTGTCTTGATGTCATAGTGCTTTAATATGCGCTGTATTGTCGAGGCTGGACAGAAATGATGACAACTGGAGTTTTACCAGGTACCTTAAAAACCTTATCATTTACTCCAAGAATACTGACAACTAAAGATCTATTCGCATTAGAAACAATGAAACTCTACCATTTACTCCAAGAAGACCAAAACATTCCGCTTTAGGAATCCGAACGCTTAAGTGATCAACAGCAGTCATTCCAGTTGTCCTGTAAACCTAAAATTACACAGTGATAAAAAATAATATTGAAAAAATAATGGGTGAGCTGGTTACGTCTGGATGTTTGTATAAATTTCCAAGCACATTTAGACAGACTATTGTTGTTTTCTCCATATAAAACTAAATTATACGCAACTATAAGCCTTTCGTATGTCGACAAAAAAAAGTAAACAGATCCGAGACATTATATGGTACCAAAATTATTTCTAAGAGCGCCTTAAGAAGATTAATAACACGTTTATCAAAACAAGGGGGGATTTTTATTGGATAAATGTTTTCAATTAATCACCTTAGTCAAGTCTTTCACCACCACAGCTGATTCTTTCAACAATTCATCTGATAAATTGTACACCATTTCTCGTTCTTCCCTTACATCTGAATCCTGCATTTTTAATGTATTTTAAAATCAGTTACCATTAATGACAAATAAATAAAATCAGTCAAAATGATTTACAGACAGTCTACTCCATCCATCACATTCCTTTGTAAAACGAGTCAATGAACTTTTTTTTGACTCATTTACTTTTGAGACATGGCATTAAAAGAAGCGCAGTTGTGTACGATTCTAAAAGATTGACCACAGACATAAAAATTCGAGTTTGAATACAAAAAATGAATATACAAAAATTGACATGACAGTGACCACTAACATGAACAAACCAAAGTCAATCGTAGCTTACCTCATCTGCTTTTGGTTGAAAGTGTGTTGAAGTTCCGGCACCAAAAACCGCCCCCAGAAAGAAGCCTTCCTAAAAAATTAAAATTGCAACAAATACCTAGAAAGATATATAACGCAACGACGACAAAGTACAAACGACAATGACCGCACCGACATCGAAAGCAACAACAACGATCGCAGGAAGGATAACAACAACGAGAACGACAACGACAACAACTATAACAACAACGACGACGACAATCACAACAACAGCACCAACAAAAATAACAACAACAACAAAAACAAAGAAGTAACCAACTAACCTCAATTAACAAAACTAAGACGAAATATATCAATGCTTCAAGAAACATGTAAAAACAATGAACTCCAACCCCAGGGTGTGACCATTCCAAAATATTGTCGTAATAAACATCTCCATTCTTTGCACACGCCATCTTAGTACTAAAAATCATTTTCAAAATAAGTAATACCTTAGTTTTAAGTTTAAAATTTCAATGGTTACGTATAACCAAATGAGGAATGACTTACACTTCAGATGCTGTGCAGTCCCTTTGCGCTGCTTCGTTTAAGGATATATCGCGAAGGGCTTGTGGAAATCTAGAACATACACAAAAAATTAATTTAATTTTCGTTGCTTTGTCAAAATTTCTGAAACAAACAATACAAAGCCGAGGTTACACTTACGCATAAGTTGGTACTAGTAAGAACACGTAATGTAATATATCTGCCACATCTTTCTCGTCCACAACACGACATATGAACACGGCCAACACCATTGCCTAGAAGTGAAACACAAAGTTTATTGCCAACTTGAAAAAACAATTGTATTAGGGTACTGGAGGTAATTGTTGCAATCTTATTGCTCCCAAGCTTCACTTTAATGTTCTTGATTAAAATGCAGGTAATGTATGGATTGAACTTTGATGTAGGGAGCATATAAGATCAAGAATTTTGAAAGTTTAAAAACTCTTCCCTTAAAAAGCAGTGTTGAAATAAAGTTTTAATGCTCTTTGTTTTAAAAGATGATGTTGAATGGATTCTTTCTATGTACGTAATAAAAATAATGTCTTTACACGCAGGTATTAAAAACATTGTTTTTGCAAGCATTAACAGTACCATACGTGTTCACTTTGTCCACCAATTAGTAAAGTGCTGCTTTCAAAAAAGTGTCCAAAGCAATACAAACCTTCAAATGCATACTTACAATGCTAGCTACCACGAGTAGCAAGGAGATAACAGCATACGCAATCAAAGCACTTTGAAACAAGAAACTGATCAGATAGATGAATGGCAACGCTGACAAACCAAAAAGTAACTGAAATAACAAATGTTGAAGATTTGATAAATAATTAAAAAATAATAAACATTAGCTCCCAATTAAGACAAGAGTTCTAGATTGGAATATTACAATTTTCTTGTATGGCACAAAAAAATTTAGTATGCTATGAAACTTCCTGGCGTTCTCGTATAGGCAAATGCTACATAGGGGGGACACGAAGTGTTCTAGAAAGCTTGTGTAGGCTGGGGATGCCATATATCTGGAGGAAACGAGCTAAATTTCTCTTGACATAATGTTTTTTATGTTAATCAATTCAACTTTTAAATATCTATACATTGATAAGGAGTGAATACATTCCCTTAAGGTGTCTAAAATTCCAAGGCTTGTGAGACACCATTATCATGCAAAACCTTAAAAGACAAACACTGATTTTCACGGATTTTTTAAATTTTTAACTCCACAACATAGTTAACACTTTCTTAGCTTTGTAGACTTCTACAAAATAGATAATAAGGTGAATCAAAAATATTAAAAATCTTACAATAATCAAAAACACTTCCCCAATAGCTTCTTTGTAATCGTCCAGATTAAAAGCAGCAAAAAGGATGACCATTCCAATTCCAGGTATTAAAAAGTTGATGAAGTCCCAACAGTATGATGCACCCCAGTATGAGACCGAATCAACTCCACTCACGAACTGAATGTGTTTAGCCTGAAGGAAAAGGTCAAACTCAAAGCGTAGATGATACTGACATCATAACACTTTTTAATTTTAAAAACATTTAGAAGTAGCGAAAGCTTGGATACAAATTAATCCTGTTCTGTGGCACAAAAAGATGTTCACATAGAATGTTAAGTTGGTATTCCTTTTAAACAGAAAATTAAAATATATTGCAAACACTCTAAATTACTTCAGATGTACAAACATCTCTTGCATTTCTCGTTCTTGTAACTGAGAAATATCTTGGACTACCTTTGTAAAACACAACTTTAATTTACACTCACTTTGGAAGCTTTCTCTGTCACAATAAAGGGCACAAAGCTAGCTGCTACGAACGAGGCTGCCATGGTTGCAAACATCACTAACACAAGATTGCTGCCATTAATGTCGTTCAATTCACTCTAAAAAATAAACAGACACATTAAATAAACACATCAAAATATCCAGACGAACAGCCAAAGCTGTTGCACATGAATTGTCACTCTACATTTAGCACCTCTAGATTTGCGTTTAGGGCACTTGCATTTTCAATAATTTAAAATACTATTCTATCAAAGAGATATACCTTTTCTCTACTATTTCTTGGCAACGGATAATTATTTGTTGTGATACCATAACCAGTGTCGTTCATGTAATACTTCAGCACAATGTTGCTACCAGCACTGTATGCACTTGATGTTGTGTGTAATGCCTAACATGAAAACGTGTGTTAAAGAGCTCACATAAGAATATGCATAAGTGAAGTTAATAACATGAAAATATGTGTATATAAATTGCCTAACAAGAAAAGGTTAATAGGTATGTGTAAAGTGTCTAACATGAAAATGTGTGTGTGTAAAGTGCCCAACATGAAAATGTGTGTGTAAAGTGTCAAACATGAAAATGTGTGTGTGAAATGACTGATTGGTGTGTGAGGTACCTAATATGATGTGTGTATGTGTGTGTCAAGTGCCTAACATGAAAATATATACGAAGTAACTAACACAAAAATGTGTGTCTAAAGTGGCTAACACGGAAATGTTTGCGAAGTAGCAAACACAAAAAATGTTTGCGAGGCGCCTAATATGAAAACACATATAAACCAAAACAGGCATGTTCATGAGAAATAAAAAAATAGAAAGAAAAACCAACCTGGCTACTATACCAAATCGTCACTGGGACATCTCCCATTTTATTGCCACCCTCAACACTAATACCAACTACCTTCTCGTTGAAATAATTCTTTATTTCTTTTCCACTGTCTTCAATAACATATTCTTGAAAATACGTTCTCCAATCAGTCAGATCAGTGTTATTAAAAGATTTTCCACTGCTTTAAGAAAGATAGGCAAATGAATGAATATAAGAATACAAGGAGTAAACAATTATAATAATAAATAATATATGGTTATTACTTTTGTTCGAAAGCTGACTTTGCACACTTGCTATAACCAAATGATTTTGAAGTAGTACCACACAAGGCTTCCATAGCATATTCATCTCTCAGCTATAAAAAAGTCCCTTTTTTAAATAAAACAGACCTCGTTTTATCATGCAACTCAAAAAGCAGATAGGTTTAAGATATCTAAACAATACAGACATCAGACCTGGAAGCGATTGCACTAGTCTAAAAAACGCCTCACTAAGAATTGCATATACTTACAGCTTTTCGACACTCTTTGTTTAGAACGAAATATTTATAGTCACAGCATTCTTTTTTATCTGTACCGACGACCTTATACAGAGGATTTTCCACGTATAGTAAATTCACATTACTTCCATTATTTTCATGTTTAATTTTTGTCATTTCAGATGTTCGATCAGCAATTTCAACTTGAACTGATTTCAAGTAGTTCGATGCCATCTAAAGAAAACAATAATTTTAATGGAAGTTAATTTTATCTTTTTTGTACAAAAAAACTGTCAGAACACCAAATCCACACTGAAAACAGTGCTTTCCACACTGCAAACAGTGCTTTCAACACTGAAGTGGCTATTCTGTATAAATATTCAGAATAATCGGAATATTCTGAAAGCTTTTGTAGTGAAAAATTCTATTCCAAACGTTTTTCTATCCACTACATCTCAACATCCAAAACCTATAATCCTTAAACATAGTTATAACAAATTTACGGCTCCATGCTGCTTTATTACCGGTATCATTCCCACAGCTGAATACATGACATATTTCTTAAAATTCTATTGTTTACAAAAAGCAAGGTAGTACAACCTTTACTACATACATTTTTCATTCTGTTTTTCAAGCTTTGTGGAGAAGAACTAAAATCCGAATAATATCCAGTTAAGACATCGCTTTTGCCTTTCAGCATTGACAAACTCATCTGTCTCGATATATCATCTTCTTGACTATTTGAAGATTTCGATAATACCAGTCCACAAATAACCAATAACAACGGCAAAACAATTTGCGTTAACACTGCTTTCTTCTCTCGCTTTGAGTTGAGAAAACGCTTTATAAACATAGCTTTGAATTGAGTCGCCTTTAAAGCACAACCAGTTAGAAGACCTATAAAAACAGTGCACCGGTTTTCTTAGTTTATTCCTGTAATAGAATAGTAGTCTTTAACTTTTACAAAATCCACGTGAATCATTGAAAAATGTATTGTATCTGCTATTTCTGCAAAATATATCTTGTGAATTCCAACAGGTGATAAACAAAATACATGATAAATTAAAAGACAGTTTTTGAAATAAGAAGTACTAGCATATATAATTTAAAAAGTTTAAAACCGGAGTACATATAAAGAATGTTTACTGACATTTTTACCACACGGAATAACTTTTTTTTAATGTTACCAAATTAAAGTTTCTAAAAATAATTTTTGGCATATCTTTTTTACATAAAGCACATGTCATAAATTTGATTTGGCGATTTGACTGACGAAATTTGAAACTAAATTTGGACAACTGACTTACTTTCTCGACTTATTTGATGTTGGGTATCATCTACAGTTACATGTAATTGTTCTTTGTCATTATTATTCTCTTCCAATCTGTAAATTAAAAAATATGATGTAATAACTTTAAAACTACCCGGCTCGTATAAAATTTAAAAGGTAGATAAGACGTCATATTTTGATATTATTCGCATTTGGTTTACTTGAAAAAGACTTGAAAGAAAGTTGACTAAATCTATTCGTTGAGATTTATTTCTTTAACGAAGTTTAAAATGGTGAGATTGAATTAATAATTGGTTCAGTGGGAAGCTTATACAAATAAAAAATACAATTAAAAAAAAGTAAAAAAAAAAAAATTATAACAATTAAACCTGGTGGTACACTTTCTACAAAATCTCCTTTGCTTTACAAAAGGACATTGGTAATTATTTACTGTAAAATGTATACGAAAAGGTAATTCTGAGCAAGCTTTAATGTGAATGTGTATGCACTTAATTGAGTTTGCAAAAAAAATATTATACGTAGCAGAAATTAAAACAAAACAAACACATAATTGCACTAGTGTAACCTTTCTTTGTTTTACTTACTTTTCCACACTGATTGTCTCCCCTTCTCCTACTTTCAAAAAAACTTCTTCTAATGTTGTGACAGATATACCAAAACTACTGATGCCATAATCATCCTTCTTTTCTACAAAATATAAAGGTAAATATTTTATTTTCATATTTATAAATAACGCTTTGAGTAAAAATCAAAATACCATGATTATAATGGCCCAGTTAAAATTACACACAGCTGCTATCTGTTGAAATCATACTACACAAATGAACTCAAGCATGACACACCGAACATGAAAACATACCTTCCAATTCCTCAAAAAGCCCTTTAAACAAGCCAGTACTTTCCTCTTCTAAAATATAGCTCATTTCTAAGCCAACATTTCCAACCAGTTTCGCGGATGGGATTGCTTCAGATATTAAAGATCTAGTTTTGTTTTCTTGAAAGTTTTGGCCTTTCACCAAAGTCATATGGTACCCAACCCCATATCTAAAAATTTTGTGAAAAGTAAGAAAAGAAAGTTCAATTTTACAGTAAGGATATACAGTTAGTTTTATTGAATCAAAAATCCTCTTTAAACTTTAAGAACTCTATTAGAGTTTGTTGTGGTCAACAATTGATAATCCTCTAAGAGTAAAATACACTTTTTTCAGCTGTGCAATAACTTCTAAGTGGAGTCGTCGTTCTGCAAACTGACACATAGTAAAAAAGAGCAAAATATATTTTTCCAAAAAAACTTACTCAAAACAAAACACTGCCAAAAATTTGCTTATTTAATGCATAGGTTATAGTAAGCCTACAAAGTGAAAAACGGGACAAATCCTCCATATAAAGGAGAAATAATTTATTTTATTTTGGCACTATCCAACTTCGTCAACCATGAAGCAACATTTTTCCAAATAAACATTTGGCATTAATAAAGACTTTTATCATTGCAGCTTTTTTGAAAAAAACTAATCTAAGAAAAAGAAAGAAATGGTGTCACACATTCGTTATGATCAGAGATGTATAACTATTTCTAACCTTTTCTTTAAATATAAAGAAGACCCACAACAGCGTAGTTCACCATCCGCCATTATAGCTATACGATCACCTAGAAAATCAGCTTCATCCCTAAAATATATAACACAGCGCTTTTTTTCAGTCAGTGTTACTTTGACATGCCTTTCATTTATAAAAATAGGCTCCTTGATACCTCTATTACATATAGTTAACATTTGTTAAAAATGTGGGATATGTTAACAGAAAAAGAATACTGAACTAACATAAAATGAGTTGTTAATACTATTGTCTTATTTCCACGATATTTCTGTAGCAAATCCCAAGTTGCACGTCTTGCATACGGATCCATTCCAGATGTCGGTTCATCAAGGAAAACAGTTTCCGAACCACCAATTAAAGCAATTGCACAGCTAAAATAAGATTCCAAAATAAGATTCCACAAATTTTTTCCACTGTCACTCTTTTATTCAATGGGAATATTTCCACATTCAATGCTTAACTTTCCTCAATCGTCTTAATGTTGAGATTCCTAACGCCGTACTCAGAAAATTATTGTGCCATGTCATTATAATGGCCAATCCGTTGTAATGTCTTTGTTATAATGTCATAACGTCAAAGTTTGTAACCCAGTTCGTTTTCAGTGCGTCAAACAAATTTTTCACCAAATAGGTTATTACTTTAGTTTTCGTTTCATTCCACCAGAAAGTGTTGAAGATTGTTGTTGTGCTTTATCTTCAAGCTGAATGTCAGTAATCATTTGTTTGATCTCATCTTGAGCATTTTTTTTAGGGACGCCCTAACAAGAAACACATTAGTTAATTACTATATGATAGAATTAAGTAGCATTCTTAATAACTTTCATTCTGTTAATTTTGTTAGTCAAAACAACGTTACTAAAAGTAAATTTTACCTTTAATGCAGAAAAGAACTCTAAATGCTCTTTAACAGTTAAACGATCGAAGAGAACATTATGTTGTGGACATAATCCCAGGCTTTCTCTTATGCCAGCCATGTCAGACTCTATACTTTGGCCATTTATGTAAGCTTTTCCACTTGATGGTGGAAATAAGCCAGTCAAAATTGACATTGTTGTTGTTTTACCTTAAAGTAGAACAAAGTATGCATTTTAAGAACTTTTACATGGTGGGCCAAAACAGCCAAAAAAATGCTTAATTAAATCGTCCATTAAAATCGGCCCGGAGATTTTGAATCAGCGCATTTACAGTCTGTGTAATGTGAAAGATTAGTGGGCAACTTTAAAATGCGTTGGTATGCGTTTTAGACGCTATGAAGCGCGATAAAATTGGTTAGTTCAAACACGGCGAAGCACAAGCTTTTCGCAGAATATATACACCTGATGCTTCAGCGTAGGTAAATCTTAAAAATCAGCAAGCTCCTTTTTGAACTTTGAACTTTTCTATCTTCTGTGTTGGTATTTCATAAAGATTGAGTATAGACCGCTACTAAGGTCGCTTTTCTGCCTCTAAGTTTTTGGTTTTATTAAACTACGGTAGTTGTATCAACTTTCTGTTGGTTTAGATTTTTGTTTTTCTAAAATTATTCTCTTTTTAGAGCTAACAATATTGGGTTATTTCACCCTCTCGGTGTGTCTTTGCTGCCATTTTTGTTCAACGGTTGTTGTCTCTTTTAGGTGTTATAAAATAAATTAGAATTCTATACAAACTTTCAATGAGACCTGGTGATTTTAATTCGTATGTAGCACTACAGAAGAAAAATATTTTCATATGGAAATTATAAAATTTCACGTAGACAGTGTGCTTCTTTTCGACTTTAAAAAATTCGTACAGAATTACAATATCAGAACGAATTTTACCAGCTGTCTTTTTAAAAATATACAAAGCCATTAAAGGCAACAAAACATCATATGGTTGGGTGATAGACGTGAAAAGGGATAAAAATAACATTATAAAGGAAGTTAAAATTACGTTTGATCATCTTGGTGCATTTAAGTTTCATTTGAGCAAATTGAGTTCACTTGTTGTGTCAGAAAATTTTCATAAAGATTTAAAAAATGGCATGAGTGGGGACATTGTTGTCTCTGATTCGAAATTGTTGTATAAAGTTAGTTCCAAAAAAAAAAGTTATGGAAGTAAGCTATAAAGTGATAAACAAGTATGGTAATGTGTTCAGTTATTGATTTTGGTTTAAATATATGATTGTTTGATTTTGTTTTTAAATATTTGATTGTTTCATGATATGCCCCCAAAAGGTAAATCTAAAGCTCAACGTCCAAAAATCCTCTCAATTGGGACAATTCACTTCTAATTTAAAAAAAATAAAAACAATGGATTCAAAAATATTGACCCAGCAAGGTTTAATTGACAATAGGAGTTCAGAATTTTGAAAGCTTGATAGTGAAGCTATTTTAGAAGATCGATGCTAAGAGAGAGACCAAAAAGAAGCAAATTACTTGATATAGAACATTCATTAGCTAATAAGAAAATCTTAGTAGATTTAGAAACGCAAAAAAACAAAAAACAAGAAACCTACCAGCTCCATTGTGACCAAGCAAGGCTGTGATTTGTCCTTTATACATATTCAAGTTTAAACCATCAACGGCAACTTTTTTACCAGCAGCCCCCTAATTTATAAAAGCAGAAAAGTTAGTTATAAATCTGATCTTCAAAAATGTCTCTTTTTTTCCTATAATATTCAAAGTCAATTTTCCTCTGAAAATTGGGGTTTATTTTAATGAAATAACTAAATAACAACAGTCAGAGTTACCTTGAAGACTTTTCTCAAGTCTTCGATCTGTACTCCAATTTTAACATTTTGAGGTTCCGGTTCAAAATTAAGATTTCCAGCGTACTTATTACTTCCATTAATATCACTATTACTGTTAACACGTGACTCTTTTTTTGCTCCACACCAGTATGATGGTAGGAAAGGGAAGTAGAAAGGCTGAGGTATGCCAAACTCTCCAGGAAAAACATTTTCAATATACCTAGAAAAGCAATAAATGGATTACCGTAAATACTCAATTAAGGTGGCATTTACCCTTTTCAGCTGTCCAAACAGCTGCATTATTTACTCTGTGTTTTATGTATATAATAGCCTAAGTCACACGGAATTAATTGATCAAGTTCTGTTAATTAATGTGTTCAATTAATTAATCTACAGTGTGATCATATTTTTCAAATAATTAATTTTCATCTGATGAATCTATTTAAATTTTCATAACACACGTTAACACACTTTGAGAATTAATATATTTCAACGTAAACTGCATCTGAAGATAAAGATGAAGAAGAAAAACAATAGAAACTGGAATTTCGAAGAAACGAATCTGTTTTGTTCGATTCTCATAGACCATGCGACGAATTTCATCGTAACTTTAGAGCAAAAAGTTTTAAAAAAGCATCAACGAAAGAGGTTTTTAGCCATTTATACTACCCAATACCCAATGGTGAAACTATTTATTTATTTTTAAAAGGGAAATATTGACTTTATCCAAATAATTACCTTTTTTTCTAATCAGTCTTTCACACCTTAAATCGAATAAGACTGAATGTTTTAACACTTATCATTCTCTTGAGTATAACTTTTAAAAATAAATTATATATAAAACACTTTCATTTCTAAAAATGTATGCCATCCTGTTCTGTTTCTGCAAGTCATAGAAAATATTAAACCACTTAGAAAGTTCTATTTCTCAGTCACGTCTTTGCGAATAATAACATTTAAAAGGACAACCTTCTAAATATTCATCGCCTCCGAAGTGTAAAAGTATCACCATCATTATGAGTATGCTTGAAAGGTGTGATTTTTAAAAAATTTTTAAAACACTTTTTCGTAGTGTTGTTTTTTTCGTATACCATCTATTACATTTCAAATCTCTTTTACAAAATTACAGAAGATCTACAAGGGAGAGTGCTACTGTGCTGTAGCCAACGTGTTTATCTAAGAACAATTTTTTTTTTGTAAAAAATCAAGATTCTCTAGATATTACATCTTAAAGACGAAAGTTGAAGTTAAAAAATGGCTTTTTTAGAAAAGGTAACATAAATCAAAAACGGGGACTTCGTGGAAAATAATTAAAAAATCGTTTTTACATACATCTATCACGATTCTATAGAATTGAATGAGATTTGGAAACGAAGTAGTTTTGTAAATAAAGTAACTTTTTTGAAGGCAGGGTGTGTTCCAAAAATGTCTCTGTACTTTTTACGAGCTAAAAAGTTTCAAATTATTTTTATACCATTTAATAGGTGGTTGAAAATGCTTTTTAGTGGTCTATGAATGAATAAACTTTGATTAACTATCACTGGAAAAAAGCGATTTAAAAAACCATGCTCAAAAGGTATACTGTCATCTTAAATGTTTGACATGTGTAATGAATTCACCAGATCCATCAGATTCAGATTAATTAATTAATCAGACTCATCAATTAATTGGTCATGTGACTTAATTTTGACTTATTAACTAAATTAAGTTAATTAAATTAGGAAAAAATTAAATTAAGCCAAAAATTAAAATCACAAAAACGCTTCTAAATAACTTAGTTCTGATATTACATACATACATAAATTTTATATTTTAAAATTTTATACTCAAAAAAATTAATGCCTTAAGGTGCAAGAACAGATTGGTCACACTTACCAAGTTAATATGCCATACAGAATACAGTCAAAGATAAGCATGCCAAATGCTTGACCAAGTGTATAGTTATCATCAACAGATGTATTTTCAGAAAGATTATCCCATGTTACTCCGACCTGTGAAGATTCGCGTTGAGATATTATATGAATCATAATACCAAGACAGGAATTTGGTAAGAGACAGGATGCTGCTTTCATACCACTAAAACATAAAAAATAATATTTTATATTAATACTTTGTATTATTGACCCTATATTTACCCATTCCTGTGCCTTCAAACGTTTGTGTGTTTAGGCAAACACACAGATCTACTTAGCTTAAATAAAAAATAACAAATAAAAAATGTTACCCAGATAGTTCCTCAAATTTTTCAGGATCCTGGAATGATAAGTACGGACCCAAAGAACCAAACCAAATAACAGCAGCAAACAACATTCCACGAACAGCATTGGAGAATAAAACACTAAAGGAAGTAGGATAAAAATGTAACAAAAGAAAAGGAGGGTAAATAATCTACTAGGGATGTATCATTTAAGCTATTTATTCTTCAAAACAAATTCATCATTGCTTTTAAAAAGCATGCACACAACTAACCTGATGAAGAACAAAAAGAATATTGATGCCAGTATGTATAGAAATAAAAAGAAAAACACAATGCCTCCCGTTGTATAAGTCAGAATGTCGCCGCCCTATAAATAAAAGTGTCAAAATAATATACTGTAAAACCTTTGAACCTCAAAATTGCAAAAAAAACCTAAAACTTGTTTGATTCATAGTCGTATTTATTCTTTTTCTATGAATCACAGCTAAAAAAAATAAAATTATTGCACATAGTCATATTAAACATGCCCAGCTTTGATTAATAAATATTTCTGTCAAAAATTGATCCAGCTTCACACCAGAAACAAAAATAAGATTTTAAACTTATCCAAAGCTGTAACTAAATTTCATGTGCACCTCTTAGATGATTTTCAGGCAGACATTTTAAGAAACTATATTAAAATCAAAGGAATGAATTATAATCTACTTCATATTTCCTCGAATTAGTAAACTGCTATACCTTTAGTAAAATTGTTTGAAGAATAACACTAATTAAAAGGAAAGCCAATGTCTTCAAAAACCAGGCTGTCCAATGAATCCAATTTGCAAGCCCCATCATTTTCATACTTTCCTTCAAGCGGAACTGCTTCTCTGCTACAAGCTCCTACATAAAGATCTCATCATAGTACTCATAACTTCATAACACAGCGAAAAGTTTGGGATACCTTAAAATGTTAAATGCAAACATTCTTTACTTCACTAAGAGGGTTGTAAAATTGAAAGACTGTTTTGATGATGAAGTAAAAAACATGGAGTGCTTTAAGAAGGTAAAAAATACATCTAAAGATAATTTCAAATATTTGTTGCTGCCTCCGTTGGGCCCTACATGCAATATAGCTGAAAAATAGCTAGCTAGATCAAAAGAGCTTGTAAGTACAACCATCAGAAGGATGGATTTAATGGCAAAATAAGTGCTTAGATCAACTAATTTATGGATACCACACTTTTAATTATTTCAAGTTATTTTGTTTTGTTAAGTTATTTTTTCCTAATTTAATATTTAGGAAGATTTAATTTTGTTAATATCTTAAGTACTTGATTTGAAGTGTTGTAATTAGCAGTCAAATAGTGTTGTTTCAATAAATTTGTTTTTGTTACCTGTAAACAGAGCTGGGTAAACAAAATTACATACTTTTACAATCATAACAGCAGTGTACATATAAGCAAGTACAAATATAAGTGCCATGACACCTTGTATCAGCAGTATGAAATTATCCACAACATAATCAGGATATGGAAATTGCTGAAAAAAAAGCAACCTGGCATTACATATTTTTTTGTTAGCTAACAGGGTAAAAAGAAAAAAAAGATGGGTGGTAAAAATTTCTGTTTAGTGTGCTAAAAATATAGTAAATACCAGTCGTTAGCCCGTGGAAAAACCCATGGGTTTGCCCGTCCTTTTTATACCGCATTGCGTGCGTCTCGCTACCTGTGCAGCTAAGCTACCATTTTGCATAACAGACAGACGAACGGACGGACAGACAAATAAACAACAAGTGGTACCTGTATGTGGCGAGGTGCTGTATAATTTTTCCCTGTTTGCATCTGAATAATGCCAGTATCGACTAAATGCTGTAAGCCAATGAACTTGAAATAAGAGCTGCAGAAAAGTATAATGTTTAAATAATTAACATTCATGGTGATTATCAATTCATTTTTTTAATACCCATACCTCGTTTCTTTTCTAGGTCCTGCTGCTTGAAAGAACGGGTACACCCAATGGGTGCGCCATGTCGATCTTGTATTTGCAGAATGGCGAAATCTGATGGAATATTCAACATTTTTTGGAAGGCTCTTAGATTCTTCCACATTTTTAAAAATTATTGCTGAAATAAAAGGTAGAGCAATAATAACTTCTTGACTAAAAACTCCTATCAGTTTTTAAACAAATGATTGAACTTAAATTGCTGTAAATGCAACACAACCGTAATTCTACTGTAGAGAATTAGACTCACCACAAAGGTATTCTAATTCCAGCTCTTTTGCTTCATCTAAAACCTCTTTTTCAGAAGTGAAACGCTTTCCATCTTGACTTTTATTTGCCAGGTTAAGACTGAGTGAATCGGCAGCATATTGTAAGATTTCCGTAGCTTAAGAAAAGGAAGTATTAGAAGAAAAAGATAATTAATGCTAACAAGGTTTTCTCTATGACTATTTTTCTTTGACTAATAATTTAAAAAACTAAAAAAGAAAAAAGAAACAACGAGAAAACATTATTTTCTATCAAAAATAAAAAATACAACAATGAAAAGTTTTTAGACATAACAATCTCTTGCTGTCAGAAATACTGTCACAAAATAATAATCAAAACAAACTTTTATACTCAATGAATTATTTTAAGTATTTGTTAATTCTTTTTTCTCTCTCAAGACACCAATAGCTGACTAATGTGAACCGTCAAAACTTTACATTTTATTCCTACTTTCTTTTATATGTTAACTCAATGACTTCATGACTTTATAATTTTAAAAAAACCTCCACAGGCTACAAGCTGCATTATTAATTCAGTTAAATAAGAAACTAATTATGCTCCTGAATTTAAAGAAAATGAAAATTTTTTGTATTTTAACCTTTAAAAAACGTTTCATACAAAACTAAATTTTATATCATTCACAAATACAACATTAAACAAAGAAAATGTTATGTCTTGAAAGCTACCAATGCTACCATTTACCAAAACACTTGATATTTAATCATTTTTCATACAAAAGTATGTATGTAACACAAACCTGTAAAACTACTTTAATTGGAGCGAAATTTTTTGGGTAAACTTTCGCGAATGAAGAAATTCGGAAAATTTCGCGAGATTAACTTTCGCGAATGAAGAAACCCGCAAATTTTTGCGAGATAAACTTTCGCGAACAATAATTTTTCAGTTAGAAAAACTTCAAAATTCTTAGCATAATTGAAAATGTTATAAATTTTCTTTCTTGAAATAAGATTTCTAAGTATTTTGTGCGTTTTTGGTGAAAAATGATAAAATAGCTTACTGGATAAACTTTCGCGAATGAAGAAATTCGGAAATTTCGCGAGATAAAGTTTCGCCAATGGAGAAACTCGCACATTTTCGCCAGATAAACTTTCGCGAAAATGGCGAAAAATTGCAAATTCTCGTAAGTTCCTTCGCGAAAGTTTGTCCAATTAAAGTAGTAACAGTGTAAAATCAAGAGATTTCATTTATTTTCCCCTCTTTACTTTTTCATTTGATTTCCCCTGATGTTATTTCAATGTTTCCAGAAAATTTCCTGACTGTTTTTGGCAAATGCCAAATTAAAAATCCTCTGATAATTCCCTGTTCTTCTTGATTTCTAGGCTGTCTGTGAACCCCAAAACATTGGTAAAGTTTCTCATGAAAAATTAGTGCAAACAATGTTCCAAGAAGTTCTTTATTTGCGTAAGTTGTCATCAAGATAGTACAATAAAAGATATGTGTATGGAAAATTACATAAAAGCGATTGCCAAACCCTGTAGCAATCCTTAGTGCGCTTAACCTAAAAAATAACTCACTCTTTGTATTTATTGGATAGTATGCGATCTTATCTACATCAGAAGCCTTTCCATCAGGAAACTGGATAGTTATTGGATCAAATTTACGAACATCATTCAAATCGAATGCTCCTAAAAATAACAAAACAAAAATACATAAAAGAAAAAGATTTAAATTTGTCATAACATGTGCAGACTTTAATCTGACAACAATATAACAACATAACTAATTGAAATTAGTTGTTAGCGAATGGAAAAATATACAAAAATTTCCCTGTCATTGCTTGCAGCTACTATTGCAGGAAATATAATATAAATTCTTGTTTTTAAAAATAATAGGATTGCCTTAACAATTCTTATAGAAAAATTCTTGTTAGTTCAAAGCATCACTATTGTTAAATGTCTCATCAAACATAATGCAGCTGAAAAGTGTATTTCTCTATATTGCTCACAATTAGTTTACTTACGAAAACACTCCTCGCTTTCATGAATATTTTTTCTAAAAATAAAACCAGAAACTTACACCAACTAACTACACCGTGTAATTCTTTAAAAAAGTTCAAATATTCCTACTTCATTCAGACACTTAACATTTCAGACATTTAGTTTTTAAACCCTCTTGAAACTGGTGACTAAATTTGTTGGTATGTAATACAAAATTAAGAATTTGGGTACAGGTTTAAGTTTTGTAAATTCTATATCAATTTGTTGATCACATATTTTTATTCATTTTGAAAAATGTCAGCCTGAAGGTTTTTTGTCTCATTGGTACAATGGTTAGTTATGTAAAGCCATATTTTTGTTTTAATAAATAATAAATTTTTATTTTTATAAATAATTTAATTGGTTTTGTAAACTTGTTTAAGTTAAAAATGGAACGGTACCTAATTCGAAAAGTATCAAAATCGAACAAGTTTTTATGGGCACACACTTTGCAAGTTCAATCTGTGCTTTTGACCTGGCGCTTTGTATTTCTCAGTGCAATATCAAAATCAGTCAACACCCATTTTTTAAAAAAACATGATTATTAAAAATGCGATCAGACCTTCCTAGTATCAACAAAGCGAGTAATCCAAAAGGCAATAAGATTTCTACAGCTGTGCCAATTGGTCTTCTGATCTAAAAAATAATATTAATGCTTAAAAAACAAACTCATAGTAATTCAGCATATTATCAGTAGAAAAACTGGACATAGAAAATTTAAAATTCTTTGGGAATCTATGAAATTTACCTGGAGAATAAAGTTTTTCCACAATAATAAGGTTAGCTTTCGGAAAGCATTTGCCATTGTTGTCAACTTGTTTATTTCCTGGCTTAAAACGCTCTAAGAAATAAAATAAAATAGCAGTTACTTTCGTTATTATTATTATTATTATTATTACAAGTCAAAACAATGTAGAGAACTATTGACATGGCTAACCAAAACAAAACGATATATAAAACAACTGACAATTTTTCTGTCTTTTTTAATACAAAAATTTTTACATCAAAATATATTACCAACGCAATACAATTTCAGTTATCAATGACCCATATGTATTTTATTTGCTGCATTAAGCTCTTTTACAACTTTAATTCATACAATATTAACATTCTCCATATTCTAATAATAAATGCGCAGATTTGAATATACTAAAAAGAGTATAGATAAAAATATAGTAAAACAGAGCTGTGGTTTTAAACAAATGAAGAATAAAGGATGAGCAATCCTACTGTGAATTCAAAGACTAAGTTTGCCTGAAATCAATCTTTTAACCTTTAAATTTAGTTGGTTTTCTACGCAAAGTAAGCAAAAAATAGTTGGACACACCTGCAAGGAAAAACAAAGGTACACATGACCTTATATTTTGATGTGTTTTTTTTACCCTAGCTATTTTGTAGAAAAACCTTAAAGACATAATAAATAATACATATGCAAAACTTCCATAGCTACATAAAGAAATAAACAAAATAGATAATATTAAATATTTATGTTTTTTAAAAGTTTTTGATAAGTTAGATTTGCATAGATTATGCAAAGTTATCAATATTATATTATGAAAAGATCCGCCTCTATAGGTCTTTTATAACCCTAACTATAACCATCTATTAGGCCATATAATACATTTCTTTCAAGTACCATACCTCCCAGATATTGGCTGTCACACAAAACTACCTCAAAAAAATACAACGTTTTGACACACATGTATTAAATTTCTTTACTAATTTCTTGAAAATAGAGCTTTATGAATATGATTTTGACATAATATCTCAATTTGCATAACTGTAGCAGTCCCTCTCAATTAAGGACGACGTTAGGCTTCCGCCCTTGAGGAGCCATCATATTTTAAATTTACGGTTGAAAAATTTTGCTGTTACAACTTTTTTATGTGAAAAAAGGCCTATTATTGGTTCTGGTAAATATATTCCTTGTATGCAATAAATCACCCACATCACACAATAAAAATAGATATATCATCCATGCACGGTAAAAAAACTTGAACTTTCGTGTTAATGTTCTCTTCGTAAAAACCATTCATGATCTTTATTTAATCTTTCAAATGTATGTATCATTAATTAAAGATCTATTTTTAGATTGAACAGCAAAAGATGAAAATTGATTTTGTAAAGTAAGGCGCAATTTACACTTGATAGTTTCGTATTATAAGGAATTAATGCGTGTTCTAATGATATTAACTTTATTATAAAAATACAGTATTAGGAAAAAATGTTTTTTGGTTGGGTGTCCCTACTTTCCAGTGAAGGATTTGAAGTATCGTATGTAGAGAAAGGATGTTGTGTGGATAAAGCGATGACCCAGAAACAAGGGCTTTATCAGACGCACAAGCCTTGTTTCTTATACTGTTATATCTTATAATGTAAAACAAGGCAGAGGGGCCGTACTGGAGAAGTGGAACACGCGCGCCCAGAGGTAATCTGGGTGAATATAAAACTAAGCTAACGACTGAGCTAGCGTGTATGTACAGTGCAAACAGTCGATAAAATGTGCACAAGGGTAGAGTCTTTACTACAAAGGGATAAAGGGAATGGTGAAGGTATTCATACACCCTTCCGTTTCATGTATACAGACTCACGAAACGCGGCTGGGAAGTCCTTTAGTGACAACGCTGTTGTGTTCAAATGTGTATAAGCAATTTTTGGTTTTTATTCCACGTTATGTTGTTACTTTATACTACTTTGTTCTCCTACATAAATTTTAAAGCTACCATGGTAAATAGATATGTATAGTTTTCCCATGGCTATAGTAACTTTGACAACAGCATTTTTTTGCCGCTAAATGCTGTGATAGAATTAAATTAAATTTTTTTTGGTGAAAGATAATTAGCTACAAAATCTTGACAAGTGTCAGAAATAACCTTTAAGTAAATAAATATGTAACTGTTTCCCTTTGAATGTTGAAAAAGGATTACTGCCACCTTAAATAGAATGCAGAAAAGTGCTGACATGAGCAAAAATTTATTCCTAATATTTTAATATTTTATTACTTTTATGACAAAGTTGATTTTATTTGAAAAAGTCTATCAGAGGGAGGAAGTTGTAACACTTAAATCTTTTTATATACTTGCCATACTTAGACTCCTCCTTCCTTTACAAAGGGAAGGGAGGGGTTCAGCTTCCTAAAATTTTGAAATAGGCAGAGGGGGTGCTGTAAACAGGGGTTGGGTTACTCTATATTCCAGAGTAAATTATTACTTCTTAGATTACCTACTTTAAGTAAGACAGATCATTTAATTTAGCCTTGAAACAGCAATTGCTCATTTTTTGTATTGTTTAAGTTTACAGTCTGTTCCTATTTCTTTTAATTTTTAAAAGCTACATCCTGTTAATTGTTAATTCATCAATATATCTAAATTAATGTCTGACTGTCAAAACCGATTAAAAAAAATCATTTGGGGTTGCAATTGTGAGAAGATTTATTAAACTCAGCGAACTAGAGGTTATTGGAATTTTGTCAACCTTAGAAAATTAAAGAGACTTATCTACTAGAGATCTTGGTAAAAATTCTAAAAATATCAGGTATTTTTATTCACATTTGGTGACTATAAAAGACAGACAAAGTAGAAAAATCCTGCAGGAATGGGCAAGAGTACAATTAAGTTCCCAGAACTTTTTCTTTTTTTTTTGTAACTATTTAAAATCACTTTTTGCTATGTTCCATATATTTTTTTAACAACAACAAGGGCATTTGTGTTACATGCCCATTACAAGATGGGTTAGACCTCAAAATAATAGGGGGTAATGTCATTATGTTTATTATATCTTTTAGATTTAGATTTACAGCTTCATTCCAAAATAAAGAATACAAATCTATTCACGTACTGGTAGCAGATTGTAGTTAAAAAGATGGCAACTGAAACAATCACGTCAACACGAATAGATTACATATGATTTTATGAAAAAAACAGATAAAAGCCATTTAGGATCAATGTGCTCAAAGTAAAAGTAGCACAGACAGTATTGATTGGTGTTGAGTGAGATGGTCAAAAGTTTGACAGACAACGTTTTAACAATTGGAACACTTGTGGACGTGGCAGAGGTGGATAATATTTCAGTGCTAGAAGAAGCCAGTACAATCCTAATGGTCCTAATGGACATCCATTGCAAGGTCACCATTGCAAATCTATAATGCATTTCATGAATGACTGATAAGAATAAAGAAAGCAAAGGACAGGATGAAGTACATGTGCAGTTTTTTGCAAAGGGTTTGGAACAATGCTTTATGGAGCAAGTCGTGCCTGAGTCTTTGAATTGTGCTTTACTAGACTCAGGATGTTCATGAACAGTTTGTGGTAAAAATTGGCTTGACTGTTACATAGACACTTTGCCAGAAGGGACAGCTTTAGCTGAAAGTAAGAGTAACAAGTCCTTTAAATTTGGGCCAGGTGGAAGCTTCCCCTCAGTTAAACAAGTTAATATCCCTGTTAATATGGCTGGAATGCAAGCCCATATTCTTACTGATGTTGTTGATTGCGAACTACCATTATTATTATTAAAACAGAGTCTGAAAGCAGCCAA
Organism: Hydractinia symbiolongicarpus; assembly: GCF_029227915.1. Classification (NCBI taxonomy): domain Eukaryota; kingdom Metazoa; phylum Cnidaria; class Hydrozoa; order Anthoathecata; family Hydractiniidae; genus Hydractinia; species Hydractinia symbiolongicarpus. The sequence goes on along the minus strand of NC_079878.1, from coordinate 21,213,688 downwards.
TAACCAACTTGATTTTGTTAATGATAAAGTTACAATGTTTGACAGAGACATTTCATGAAAATTCCACCAGAGTTAGTAAAATCACCTGAAGAAAAATGTAAAATAGCTGCAAAGCTTCACAAGCAGTTTGGATATCCCATAGACAGCAGCAAACCGAAAACTCTTCTCCAAGATACAAATGTTAAAGATAAAGAATTATTTCAGCAAATTGACAATGTTACAAACTCTTGTAACACATGTAGTAGATATATAAAGGCTCGATCAAGGCCAATTTTCTCACTACCATTAGCCGCAGATGTCCATGAATGTCTTGCCATAGACCTAAAATTCCTGACAGTTAATCATAAAAAGTTAACCATACTTCATATGATTGATGTGTTCTCTAGATACAGTGCATCAACAACTATCAAATCCAAGAATAAGGAAATTATCATAGACACAATTTTCAAACACTGGGTTGCTATTTTTGGAACATCAAACTCGATTTTTTCAGACAATGGAGGGGAGTTCAACAATGAGCTCTTAAGAGATGTAGCAGAACTGTTAAACACAAGAGTTTATACAACAGCAGCAGAAGCAGCTCCATGGTCAAATGATGTATGTGAGCTTCATAATGCCATCCTGAAAGATATGATTTTGAAAAATTTTCGACAATACTAGTTGTTCTGTTAAAAATGCACTTACATGGGCCACTTGTGCTAAGAATGTGTTGCATAATAACCGTGGATTCAGTCCCAATCTCCCATCTGTGCTTACAGCCAAGCTTCCTGCTCTTCACACAGTTACACCCAGTCAATTAATTGCAAATCATATGAATGCCCTGAATTAAAACAGGACTCGGTCATAAACACGAACATCTACTAGCAAATATTTTTACAATGGTGAATTTGTATACTTTAAGCGACATGGAGAAAAAAAGTGGAGAGGACCTGGTGTAGTCCTTGGCATTGATGAAAAGCAGGTCCTTGTTAAACGTAGAGGAACTTATGTTTGAGTAAGTACTTGTCAGTTGCAATCAGTAAAGGGGCACCATAGTTGGCAGGAAAGCACAAATGAAAGCACTCAGGTGAAGAAAACTACAACCGAAAAAGAAGATTTGGGTTGATGAGATTCCAAACAGTGTAGCGAATGGGTTGCTCGAAAGCGTAAACGATTTTGATATCAACACATCATCAGAAGTTGTACTTGATGACATGCCTAGTGATCATGCCATAAATACAAATGAGACCCCTGTTACTTCCCATGCTCAGGTTGAAACAACACATAAATCAAGCATTGAGCAAGAAGTTGGTGAACACCTTGCAATGAACAGTCATTGACAGTGACCTTTTGAAAAATCAGGGACAAAGTTAGGTTTATTGATCCTGATACTAATAAACTCTCTGAATTTATAGTTGTTAGTTGTGCTGGTAAAGTAGGAAAATTTGGAGTTGGGACATATAAGAATTGGTTGAACCTCAAAGATGTTAAAACCAAAGCAATGAAATCAATTGACTTTGAAATCATTTTGGAAAAGGTAAACACAGAGTCAGTATATATTGTAGAAACATCATGTGATGTTAGTGAAGCTCAACATAAATAACTAAATAAATGGCGTGATTACAATGTTTATGAAGTTGAAGACAAAGGGCAAGACATAATCACAACACGTTGGGTGATAACTGAGAAAAGACATGATTGTAAAACAGAAATTAAAGCACAATTAGTGGCTTAAGGTTTTGATAAGGACACTTGGTAAACAAACCGACTCCTCAACTGTAAATAAGAAGAACTTTCGTCTTGAGTGTGATATTGGTGCAACCCATGGATGGAGAATTAACACTCTTGATGTTAAAGCTGCGTTTCTCAAGGTGCCAAGATTGATAGAGCTGTACATCTTCTTCCGCCACCAGAAGCTAACACAGACAAGTTGTGGAAACTAAAAACACTTGTTTATGGTTTGTGTGACACTTCTTGCGCTTGGTATGAGACATAATCCAACAGATTCAATAAAGTTGGAGCTACGTACAAGAAGCATTTATAACAATGCATTAATTCTCTGGAGAAAAGAAACTTCACCTGAAGGTACAATTTGCTGTCATGTTGACGATTGCTTCTTCGTTGGAAGTGATTTGTTTCATGACACTGTCATTGCACATTTAGATAAAACATTCTCACTTAGTAAAGAGAACTCCAAGTCGTTTAACCTATTGGCATTAGAAATTGAACAAGAGCGTGGTGCAGTAATTATGAATCAACATAATTACATTAGTAACTTTCCACCAATTAATTTTATCAATATTAGGTCTACAAAAATGAAGCCTTAGTTAGTCAAATTCAATGGGCAGCAAAACAAACTAGACCTGATGCTGCTCATGTTGCCTGTGATTAAAGCACTCGCATATAACATGGAACAGTTGCTGACACTCGTAGAGATAACAAGCAGCTCAAACATCTGCAGCAAACTGTAGTAAAGATTGTTATTTCAATCACTGGAGATGTTAAAGTATCATCGCTCATACTTTTCAGTGATGCATCACATGGAAATTTAATTAATGGTGGCTCACAAAGTGGTTTTGTTCTGCTACTTCATGGTGAAATCAAAATTGCCCCACTTATTTGGAAATCTCAAAGTTAAAACGTGCAGTTAAAAGCGCCACGGGTGCTATGTTTATAGATCCCTAATTTAAGAGATTTTTTCAGTTGATATACCTATTATTTGTATATCAGACAAAAAATCGCTTGTCGAAGCAGTTAAAAATACCAACGCCATAGAAGATAAACGATTGTATATTGATATTTGTGCACTTTGTGAGATGGTCGAAAAAGGAGAAATCAGGGAACTCATTCTTACGAAACCAAATGATCAGATTGCTGACTGCCTTACGAAAGGCACTGCTTCAGCTGAAAAATTGCTTCGTATACTATCTGGTAGAGAACAGTTGAAGTACTGTTGAGTTTTGGCTAATTAGAACAAATATAACAGTATGCCAAATGACACTTTCAAATGTTTGACGACATTGTCTTTAAAAACATTCTTACATTGTGTTTCTGCTTTTTGCAGTTTCTTTTGTTGAAAATATTTTATGATTTTGTTTTATTGAGAGAGAATGCAGTGACAAGATTGTCATTGTGTTTATTATATCTTTTAGGTTTAGATGTACCACTAATGCCATAACTAAGAAAAAGATCCGTTCACAGGTAACTCTTAAAATAAGAAGGGTGGGGTTCCTAAGGAGGGATGTTTTAAAAATAGTGGGGGGAGAAGCGGGTTCTGATCCCTCTGCCAACTATGCTTGCAACTCAATAAATAAAGTTTTATTCGTCCAAAAACGAAATCAATCAACAATTTTTTGCAACAATGACCTATACCATTGCCACTGCCATAGTCATCACCATCACCCTTAACCTCATTACATTACCAGTACGATTTTCATTTTTACCATCAGTATCACCATTGCTGTCACCACCATCACCCCATCACCATGATCAACTTCACTATAACCATCCTCACCAACAACGATGCCATCACTATCACCATCCTCATTAAAATCATTTCCGTGTCTCTATCACTCTATTACATTACCATCACCATTATCATTATCGTTAAGGATTAACCATCTTTGGCATTACATTACATGGTTGATTATTGAGTACAACAATAAATGCATCCACTTTGCCCTAGTCAGGCCAACTTATCTGATTCTGAACTGACAGGTTTATAACATCATCAGAAACCTTTAAAACCTCAAAATCTCTGCAACTATTTATCAAAAGCAAACATATCATCTATATAATTTTTTGATCACACAATAAAAGTGACAGCTAAACACATTCCTAAAAAATTGCTTCTGCTATTATATGGGTATTTGCTAAACATCACCAGAATAAGTAGATTTTTCCAAAGGCCTTTTCAACTGGTATATGAATTATTTATTACTAGTCGATAAAGCCCGTGGAAAAATCCACTGAGGCATGATAAAAATAAAAAGGAAGCGTCATTTGAATTTTGATGACGTCAGCAATCCATCCACAAAAAAATTAGAACCTTGTTTCCACGTTGCCTCTATTGTGTAGAGCTTAAACTGCTGATCAAGAAAATGTATATGATCATGTGCTTTTGATGAGCGGTTAATGAGATATAAGGGTTTAAACATTTTGCTGACATCAGCAATATCCTGTCAAAACCCAAAAGTTTTGATATTGACGTTAAAGTAGTGTTATTGACGTCACGCTGTAACGTCATAAAATTTAACAAATAAGACATGCATTTTTCGGCTACATCAAAGAAAAACGAACACATCCACTTTGCCTGTCACAGACACACAGACAGACACACCTAGCGTATTATTATATAGATAAGTTATTATAAGTTATCATGAGATACCACGAAAGTTGTTTTCCATAATACTTATTTCTTTAAACCTAAAGTTGTATAAAGTAATAAAATTATGTTTTTACTTTTTTTACACAGTTTTCATCTGATTGATATAGAACAGTAACATTACATAACAAACATAACATTTTTAGTTTGAACCAAATCATAACTGTAAGTACATATCCAAGTGTTTTTGTTTTCGTAAATAAATATAATCAAACTGTCAATAAAAGTTTGTAAGCACTTACCCATTTTAAAGCAATGTAGATTCTCTAACATCTGTAACACATAGATCAAAACCACACCTAAAAACAAATTGAATTCCAAAAAAAATATATCTTATAAATTTGTCATGGTTTTTATGGTAATTTAAATGACATCTCATATTCCAGGAGATTTTGATCAAATTTTAGTTGTAATCAAGATTTGGTTAAACGGAACTTGCAGTATAAAAAGACTGGCCTTATATTATAGAGTTTAAAAGGTTGGCTAACAAGCCTTTTTAAATTTTTTGAAAAGCTCTTTTCGTTTTAAGATATTCACATTCAAAAACTGTCACATTTAATTATACTGTATTTACAATGTCATATTTAAGGAATAGTAATTTTTGACATTTTCTGTCATCAGTAATTTCGTACATGTTAAGAGATGTGCATTCAAACTTTATCAATGTGTAGATATTTTAAAGGTGAGTTGATTAACATAATTTTTTTTGCTAAAATGACTCTTAATTTTTTGCTGACAACCCTATATGTCAGTACGCAATCAGATTTTGTAAGTAAACATATAGGGCTTATACAAGCTTACCCAGAAAACTTTATTTTGTTTGTAAATGATGCAAATGCAGTTGGTATGAATCTTGTCCTTCTGAAATGACTAAAACAATTTTTTTCTTATATTCTGGAAAAATCTGTTTTTTACAGAACGTAGATCTGTTGATATGTGTTGTGTTCAGGAAGTTAGGTGGAGAGGAGCTTCAGTGAGATTTGTGGAAGGTAGGAGGGCAAGGTATAAGCTTTTTTGGATTGGTAATAGTGATGGATATGGAGGAGTTGGCATATTCGTTGCGGAGAAGTGGGTAGAAAAAGTAATAGATATTATGCGTGTTAATAGTCGTATTATAGTGATAAAGTTTTTGATAGGTAATAGGATTGTCACTTTTCTGTCAGTTTATGCTCCACAGTGTGGACTCAGTGAGGAAGATAAAGATAAGTTTTATGATGAGTTAATAGCAGTCACATCAAAGTTTGGAGACACTGAACTTGTCATGGTGGGCGGCGACTTTAATGGTCATGTTGGGAAGTCATCTGAAGGTTATAGAGGTGTGCATGGAGGCTATGGATTTGGGAGCAGAAATAAGGAAGGGGAGAGATTGCTGGAGTTTGGAATGGCAATGGACATGGTGGTTTGCAACACATCATTCAGTAAGAGACAGAGTAGGCTGATAACATATGAGTCAGGTGGTTGTAAGACACAGATAGATTACTTTTTGGTTAGAAAGTCAGACAAGAAAGTGGTGAAGGACGTGAAAGTTATATCGGGGGAAGAGTGTGTTTCCCAGCATAAGTTGCTGGTTTGTGATATTATCTTGAAGAGTGTCAAAGAAGCCAAGGGAAAGTACAGGCCCCGTCGAAAAGTCTGGAAGCTGAAGGAAGAGATTGTAGCAAGACAATTTAGTGCAAAAGTTCAGCAGTTAGCCTACAATAGTCAATGTGATAGTGACAATGTTGAAAGTACTTGGACTACTTTGAAGAATTGTCTTCTAGAAGCTTCTGATGATACCTGTGGGTGGACGAAAGGACCAGCTAGCCATAGACAGACCTGGTGGTGGAATAATGAGGTTGACCAGTGTATAAAGGAAAAGAGGAAACTTTGGAAAGAGTGGAAGTCAGGTGGTAGTAAAAATATTTACTTAGAAGCTAAGCGTCGCGCTCGTACAGCAGTGTATAAGGCAAAATCAGAAGCAGAGAGAAACAGATTTGCAGATGTGTTAAGAAGGGAAGACCAGCGCAATGAGGTATTCAAGATAGCAAAGCAAATGAAGAAGACTAATCAAGATATTGTAGGTGAGAAGTGTATACGTAATGATGAAGGTGTTTTGGCTAGCACAGAGGAGGAGAAAAGGGTAGCTTGGAAGAATCATTATCAGAGGTTGCTTAACACTGAGTTTGATTGGGACGAGGATAATTTGTCTGATGATGATGTCGTAGAAGGGCCAGCTATGCAGATCAAGACAGAATGGGTAGTGGAGGCTATTAGGAAATTGAAGATTGGCAAGGCTGCAGGAGTATCAGGTATTGTTGCAGAGATGGTAAAAGCATCTGGATATATTGGAGTTGAGCTTATTACAAGTCTTGCTAACCAGATTATAAAGGATGGTGCTATTCCGAGTGAGTGGCAGTCGAGTGTAATAGTGAATTGTTTCAAGGGCAAGGGTGATGCATTAGAAAGGGGTAACTATAGAGGTTTAAAGTTGGTTGATCAAGTAATGAAAGTTATTGAAAGAGTGATTGATAAGTTACTTAGAGAAAGAATTGATATAGATAAGATGCAATTTGGTTTTGTTCCAGGGCGTGGCACTCCAGATGCAATATTTTTACTCAGACAGCTTCAGGAAAAGTATTTAGAAAAGAGAAAGAATCTCTATTTTGCCTTTGTAGATTTAGAGAAAGCTTTTGATAGAGTGCCACGTAAAGTTATTTGGTGGGCTATGAGAAAATTAGGTGTGGATGAGTGGCTAGTTACGATGGTTCAGTCTATGTACAGCAATGCTAGAAGTCGTGTCAGGATTAACGATTCACTTAGTGATGAATTTAGTGTGAATGTTGGTGTACATCAGGGTTCTGTACTTAGTCCTTTGTTGTTTATTCTAGTCTTAGAAGCGCTGTCGATGGAGTTCAGAACAGGTTGTCCATGGGAGTTATTGTATGCAGATGATTTGGTTCTCATAGCAGAGTCGATGGAAGAATTAGTTGAAAAGTTTGAGAAGTGGAAGAAAGGACTAGAAGAGAAAGGGCTGAAGGTAAACACGGCAAAGTCTAAAGTCATGATAAGTAGCATTGCAGCCAAGTGTGACCTTGTAGTTGGAAATTGGCCTTGTGGAGTTTGCAGGAAAGGGGTTGGTAGTAACTCAATTTTTTGTCAGACTTGCAAGCATTGGGTACATAAGAAGTGCAGTAGTATTAGTGGAAGGTTAAGAGCTGGCATACAGTTTGTATGCAAGCGTTGCAAAGGTGAGATTATAGAGAATGAAGTATTTCCAGCTTTAATGATGTACAACAGTGGCTCGTTAGAGATAGTTAAGAACTTCTGTTACTTAGGTGATATGTTGGGCAGTGAAGGGGGTGTTGGAAGAAGTGTTACTTGCAGGATAGGTTCTGCTTGGAAAAAGTTTAGAGAGTTACTTCCTTTATTGACTAGCAGAGTCCTGTCAATTGAGGTAAAAGGTAGGTTGTATGAGGCCTGTGTAAGAAGTGTTATGTTGTACGGTAGTGAGACATGGGCAGTGAGGCAGGAAGATCTTGACCGTTTAGAAAGGAATGATATGAGAATGGTTAGGTGGATGTGTAATGCCAGTCTGAGAGACAGAAAGAGTTCAGATGAGCTAAGAAGCAGGCTAAGTCTCCGTAGAATTAAAGATGTTATCCAGATAAGAAGATTGAATTGGCTGGGGCACTTGGAAAGAATGGAGGAGGATAATTGGGTAAGAAAGTGTAGAGACTTGATAGTTCCTGGGGCAAAGCCCAGAGGCAGACCGAGAAAGACTTGGCAGGAGGTTATAAGGACAGACTTGATAGAGAGGAAGTTGAGTTTAGATCTAACACAGTCTAGATCAGATTGGAAGAGGGTCATTAATATACCCCGTCCAACCCATGCTAGCATGGAAAACGGACGTTAAGCCGAGAATGATGATGATGATGATGTTTAGTACAGCAACTTCATGCCCATGCTTTTTCTTTAACATTTAAATTCACTATGGTTGCATAATTGATGTCACAAAGGCCAAAGAATTGTAGGGTGTGTTTGTTGGTAATGTTTTAAAATATTGGAGTATTTATGATAAGAGGTAAAAACAAACCTTGACTTTTTATTTTGAATAACACGTCAGTGTTTGAACACATTTTTTAACGTATATCATTAGAAAATTACTGTATATAATTACTATATCTTATATACAATTCTCAAATCAAGATTAATTTTGTTTTCAGTTATGCATTGATGACTTCAACAATTTGAGCTTCTAGTGCATAAGTATCATTCTTCAAACATATTCTTAAAATTTTGAAAATTAATCCTTAATTTCTGATAGTAATCTGCCAAGTCTGTAACACCCAAAGTGGACATGTTCACTTTTGTTCGATGCTGGTGATGTCAATGACTTTGAGGCTAAATAACTCAGAGACGGGTTGATGACATTATAAAAAATCCTAACATCTCTTTAACTATTTGTCAAAAGCTTCTTTCTCAGATTTCAAGTTCCACACAATAGGCAGAGCACTATAGGCATTGCTTCCACTACTGGACTAAAACCAACAAGGTTTTAGTCCAGTAGTGGAAGCAATTGGCAACTTTACTCAATTATGTCAATGTGTTAAATTTAACTGGTTGGGGTGCTGGGCTGCCCTGGGCAGCCACAAAGTGTAGAGATGTGCGTGTACCCCTGGAAGAGTATGGTGAATTAAGTACAGGTGCGAGGAGATGAACGACGGTGCACCACGCGAGCAGTACAGATGACTGGGAAAATAACAGCAGGGGGATGCGGCGCTGACAGTCAAAGGTGGTGCACCAAGAGGTTAATAACAGGTGTGAAATGCAAAGGAAGCTAGAGCTCATAAAGAGTAGGTTCTTGTGAGGTATGATAGAGGAAATGGAATCACAGGAGAGGAGCTCCGGATGTGATTGAGAGATTAGTTAAGCCAGAAAACACTACTAGGAGAAGAGCTCCGGATGTAGTGGATAAGAGCGAACACTACTAGGAGAAGAGCTCCAGATGTAGATGTGGAGAAGAGCAAATTTATTGGGAACACGCACGTGAGCTTGAGACAATATCTTCTCTTCAGCCTAGCATCCTCACCCGATTCCGCCAAATTATCCTCAGTTTATTCTTACAAAATTGAAATAAATTTTCTACTCCAAGTTTGTGTTTTTATTGGGAACTACAGCAATTAAACAGAATCTACATCTTCATTTCATGTACAACATTGTAATGGAAACAAGTCTCAGGCTTTTTCAGGAATATTTGAGTAGGTGTGCGATGATTCGCACGTGTAAAGAAAGCAACACGTGCAATGTGAAACGCACGTGCAAAGGATGTTACACGTTCGATACGTGCTCCAAGGTCAATCTTAGTTGAGCATTCATTTTACGGTAAAAAAGTAGGGGACGTTTTGAATCGTAACCCCAAACACGATGATCGAGCATCTACATATAGCGACACTCTCAATCTTACTTCCTTTTCTACATGTCCGAAATAGTATGCATGACATTATTGTCATTTTCAGAAATTTAGTGTTTATTTTTCAGGTCATCACAAGCAAATAGGCAAAAATATACTTCGTTTGGGTTTCATTTTAAACTTGTTTGAATAAAAATAACACTTGCGGCATAAGGAAAAAACTCAATTAAATTCGGACCTGCTATGGTTTTCAATTTTTTTGTCAAATGAAGATTACAATTAAATCCATGATAAAATGTCTGTTCCGCCTGTAAGTGCAGTTTTGCAGACTTGCTTTATCCCTGCTCTGTCAGCGTTCACCTCCACATTAGTTAAGAGCCGCATGGCTGGATTTCTTGTGTAAAACCTGATTACCAATGATGAAGGGGCCAGGCAAAAAAGATTTATGTCTACGTAGTTCTTTTAACTAAGTCAGGAGTCGGTGAATTAGCTAGGATAGTCAGGTTGGCTATAGATAGGCTTGCTCGTGGATTAAAAGGACCAGGACTATTCAATAATTATGAGATTTAAAAGTGTCCGACAAAAGTTCAAAATGAGCTACAAACATGTCCGACCGAACTAGAAATGTGGTGGACATTTTGCGTGACGAGTCTCCAAACATTATTTCGAGGGCTTCCATCGCACGCTACAAAATTGATTTTATAGGTTGATTTTCAAAACTCAGTATTTACTTTTCAGGTGTGCGATTAATAACACACCTGAAACGATTTAGTTGTGTGCCAAGGCGTGCGCGTGCAATGGCACGCCTCTCCTGAAAAAGCCTGCTATGGTAACATTTACTCATTTACTTACTATATTGAATCCCCACCAGGGGGAATCAAACATCTGATCTCCCGCACAGAGTGCGAGAGTTATAACCACTAAACTACGGCGTCTAATAATCAATTTCGTTTTATTGTGAAAAAATTAACTAACGAAAACATATCCAAAGTCAACCTGTACATCCTAGCTAATCCACCGTCTCCTGACCTCGATAAAGAATTATGTATCCGAAGATATCATCAACACAGCCCCTTACCTAGCCATGCGATCCTTCACTGGTGCAGAGGCAAACGCTAATGAGACACATATGAAACAAGTCTGCATAGTTGCACTTGCAAGTGAAACAAGCATTATTTCATTTAAAATAACTAAGAGATCCGGTAAAAAAATGTTACATAGAACAAATAAATTAAAGTCATAGTTTATATATTCAATTTGAATGAAGGTGGCATACGCAAAATAGGTTAATAGTACAATAAGATTCACATAGTGTCGCAATCAGCGCTAGTTGGAATCAGCTTTCGATTGGTCAAATGTGTTTAAACTCAAAGAAAAAATTATTAGAAAAAACAGATGCAGCATACTTTATACACCAAACTTTAGCTAGCTAGCATCTATGAAATCATCATTATCTATTTATAAATGGGCAAGAAGGAGAGCATATCTAACTTATCTAAATGATACAAATTTGTTTACTTTTGCTATATATTTACTTGTTTGTGGTCGATTTTTTCTTGCCTTTTAGGATGTTACTTACTTATGTTACTTATGTTAACTTTTAAAGTTGTAGCTTCACGCCTGTAATGGACGACCGACGTCAGTCATGTGCGCGTATATACTCTATAGCTTTACTAATATTGGCTACTTATCCACAGTCAGAGTGTAGCTATAGTTAGCTGGTATATGCACTGAGAATATTACGTTTTCGTTTGTTTTCGTTTTTTCGTTTCGTTTAAATGCAACAAAATTTTTACTTGAATATCCAGAAAAGATTTATTTGCCAAAACGAAAGTCACAGTCGCCGGAGGTGAAAGATTGTTCTCCTTTTTGAGCCTCAATGAAGAATACGCGACCGTGGTATTGAAAAAGAAAAAAATTCTGTTTTTTAATAACTTTGCAGTTTAATTGTGTCGAATAAAAATGCAGCATAAAAATCTTTAATCAAGAAATTAATTTAAAAGCTGTTTTTGGTCATTAAAGTTGTTGATCTTGGTTGCACTTGCTATATTTAATTATTTTCGTAAACCATAATGCAATGCGAATTTCTTCGAAATCGAAACAACTGTCTCGTTCGCCTGCTGCAACTAAGATCGACGTAGATCAACGATACCTGCCATTTTCGCAAAAAAAGTAACAGGGAACTTTTTTAAACGCAGGTAAGATATTTTTGATTTAACATTCAACGTAGTTCTCCTGTGTTTTTTTGTGCCGAGGTTAACTATGACCTGGGAAAACCCATGCAAAAGAACAACAAATTTGTTTTCGTTATGGTCTACATGAAGAGCTTTAAATAATCTTGCAGACCAAGTGACTTGTGATTTAACTTTATTGATGGAGCCCTTTTTTTATCAAGACGTTTATGTGTGTGTTTTCATTTTAAATGCTAATGGACATTACCTATTTTATATATTTAAACTCACACATAAAAACTCATCATTGTAGAGTACAGTTCTATTGCTGTAGATAGGACAAAAGTTACAAAACATTTATATATAGTAATAGCTGAAAATATATACAAGCATGAAATGAAAGTAGAACACATATATAATATAAGCAACAACAAAGCCAAGGTATTAACACATCTCTATATAATATTAATAAGAAGCGTGAACAAAATATATATATACATAGCATAGCTCACAACGTAAAATATGTGAAAACATAGAGTCCAAATCCAAAGTACTAGTAGAAAATAAAATAAAATATGTCATGCAAGGTGTGATGCCATAAGTCGTTGGGCAGAAAACCGCTGAGCAAGGGGCATGTGAAGGTAAAGAAACATACTATCAGATTTCCAGTCCCCCAATAAGGATATGACATCCAGGGGAACACCTGCCTCTAAAGCAAAGGTGGCCCCCCACGGCGAAACGAGTGGGTACCATATTGGGAGGTAGAACACCCTAACTCTGTCAACACTTTTTTCATAACAGACATGAAAGTCCGATATGTCAATGGGTAGCATCAAGGATTTGCGCCAACAAAAGGCTTGAGCATCAGGCAGAACACCTGGAGTGAGAGAAAAAGCATGCAAAATAGCCCGAACTGGACAAAGAGGAGAAGAAGGAATAGCCACCAGTGGAACAGTAATTGTGCGCTGTCCCAGTTGGATGGTCTTACTCCATCTAACTAGAACGAGAATATGGTCATCATGAAAAGTAAAATCAGACTGAACTAGTTGTTTGAGCGGATTAAATATCATAGAAGATGCTGGCAATAAATGTTACTTACGGAACAGACCAAAAAATGAAACTAAACAAACAGCCCAAAATGAAGCATGAAACCTACAATTTAGGTTAAGGCGAGAACGAATACCAAAAAGAAGAGCAGTGGTAATAGGAAGACGTGGCTTGGCTGGAACACCAAGCATACGCTTCATACCTTTTAAAACTGTGAATAGTGTCCAATTGTTGGTTAGAGGATTAGCATATCCCATCTCTAAATGTAGAATGCCAACAAAATTTAGATACATACAAACTGATTGTGGTAGTAAAAACCTAGCCAAATGGGCAATATATAGGCATAAAAAATCTGTGGAGGCAGGCACAAGTGGCGAAGACATCTGGCTACAAAAACATTCATAAGCCTTGCAATGCGTGCGATAGCTTTTTTTTGTATTCTCAGCATAGGTGGTCTGCCGAAAAAGGACAACGTCGTGCACCAACTCCGAAACGAAGGGGGGCAACTCTAGAGGAAGGAGAATACAAAAATTAGCTACCACAGATGGTATACTTACCAATGAGAAAATAATAAGAATAGGCAGACATATGATTGATGGCAACCAAATCACAGACTGAAGTCAGTGAGTTGAGCTACAAAAAGTGCAAAAATGATAATAAGTGTTGTCCTGAATGAAGACGTGATATGTCGTCAGCAAGGACATTCTGAGCACCAGCTACATGGAAAGCCTTCAAACGAAAATTGAAGGTAGCCGATAACCAAAACAACTGACGTAAATAGTCCATCATAACAGGGTGATGGGTAGTTCCTTTATTAAGCATAGCAACAGCAGCAGTATTCTCGCAGAAGGAGCCCAGCGAATAGCAGAAAGAACTACACACAGGGCTTCCTTAAAATTAATATGCAAAGAGGCAAGAGGGGAATGGTCTACCCATAGATGAGAATGGAATCAATCACCCTCAAAAAAGGCACCAACAGCATCAGAGCAAGCATCAGTTTGCAGACTGGTAATAGGTCTTTGGTCATAGAAATCGCATTGTCCATTAAACACACCCAAGAACTGATCCCACCAAGTTATATCCCTGTGAAATTCGAGCGTCAAGCGACACTTCGAGGCAGGGGAAGACAAGGTGTTCATCAGATCCAGGACACGTCTCAAGAACGTTCTACCACCATACACGACTTTACAAGCCCAATTTAGGCGACCAGCAAGACGTTGCAACTCTTTCTTAGAGGCTCTCTGCTTGGTTAAAAAATGTGACACTACTTCCCTCAATGCATCCAGTTTAGCAGGTGGAAGAGAAAGGGTAAGTGACACAGTGTCAAGCAGAATTCCAAGAAAAGTAAGTTGCTGGCATGGAAGAACCAACTTAGCAGGGCTAAGCTGAAACCCTAGTGCAACAAGTAATTTACAGAGTGTGTTATAGGCCTCATAACATTCAGTCTGTGTTCGGCCAAAGAACAAGAAAATCATCTAGGTAGACAATAACGAGAGGAAAACCTTGTCTTAGCATCATACGAAATAGCATCATGAAATATTCCAGGAGCACTTCGACCTCCAAAAGGAAGTCGAGTATCGACAAGATATGAGTGCTTCCAGAAAACCGCCATTTTAGACCAAGCGCAGCATAGTTTGATGGATGAACAGGTACTGACCGATATGCATGGCGTAAATCAACCTTGGCCATAAAATATCCCTGTTTGATCATAGCATAGGCATCTTCGATAGTTTGAAATTTTTGTTTTTCAATATCAATGTACGTATTGACACCCTTTCCAACTGGCATGGAACAGTCATGTATAATGCGTAACTCGTCAGAGTCAGGTTTGGGGACAGCCCCAAGAGCACTGACAATGGTAGGTTTACATTGAGTAAGAACATAGTTACCAGTTTTAAGTTCATCCAGCAGAGTAGCTTCTACTTTCATATGAGCTGTAGGACTGGTAACAGAAAAGTAGTTATTCATTTTGGCAGGCAATAAATCAGATTCCTTAGGAAGAAGCTGAAAACCACAGTGAATTCCATTAAGGAGGAAGTCACGATCTGGGTCTTCAGCCAGTTCATTGGTCCATAAGTCAACATTAAGAGGAGTGCAAAATTCTGAGGGTAGTCAATTGTCAGAATTGTGGTTTTGTCCAGAATGAGGTTTGCCACAAGCCTGATTACCAATTTTGCGGTTGCAGACGTGGGTGAATTTACATTCGGTTTTCTGGCAACCTTTTTGGCGGTTAAAGTTACGACATATTTCCACACCGGAAGAAGTATGTGTAGGAAACCCTGAAGACGATCCTGAGGCAGGTGAACCTGAATTTCCCTTACTTAAGGTACTGGAAGGGTTACAGTCAGGAGGGGAGGCCCAACGAGGTATAAGCATCACTTCATGCAAATGGCTATTGTCAAAGCTCCATGGATAGCCATAAGTGTGCTGAAGAAATCAATATTCATCGTCATACTTTAGCACAGACTCCCAGGTGTACTTTCTAGCCAACTCTAAGATCTTAATGGAATAAGACAAATAGTCACGTAAATCGGACGAGGTTGGCCATCTGGCAGAAGACAATAATTCATAAAAAATTCTCAAATTAGCTATGTTATATTGTTCCATGGAAAAAGATTCCAGTCTTGGCTTCTTATTTCCAATGGCCAACATTAGCGTAGTTTGCGAACCAGGATCAGTAGAACTTTCTCCTGCTCCACAGGACGAAGCCGAGACACAAAATCGACAATACGAAGTGGCTTACCATTTCCAGTGTTGGAAGAAAGTGCAGGGCGCAGAAACAATTCTGAACTACGATCTTCTTGCTGGCAAAAAACATCCGATAGGGAGCATGTTTGTGTTAAACTCGCAATATGTGTATGACTAACCTGTAGGTTATCTTCACAGTTCTCCTGTAGGTTATCTTCACAGTTCTCCTAATAACACAACACTAAATATACCCAATTGATTTACACACAACACAATATATACCACTATTATAAACACAATGATTTCACCAGCAAGATTGGTTCAACACAAGTAAACCCCACCACCAATTGATTCTTATTAGTAATCGCCTAGAATGGAAGATTAACAGTTTGTTGTTGTGACAAGACAGTGCGATTGGTCAACAAATTGGCGGACTGTTGCGGAGCAAGCAAGGAAGCAAAACAAGATGGCTGTTGTACTTCAAGAGGTGAAGGGCGGAGATTGTCTTGGACACGAATGGTTAGATTTACAGTTTGCTGCAACGGGGAAGTGCTTAGAATTTGTGCTGGGCGGGCATTTCTGGAAGAAGCTGAGCGAAGCCTAGCTAATTCTGATTGTCGAGCAGCAATCTGATTGAGAAGGTGTTGCTCTTCTGTTTGTAAACTTTCCCTTAGGGATAACTCTTCCTGTTCTAAGACAGCCAGCTGATTTTGAAGAGCAGCTAGCTGAGACGGCGAAGAAGATTTGTTTGGGTTGTTTAGGTGAGACTGCAGAGGCGAAGATCTTTGGATTGAAGGCATTGGGTTATTAGCGATAATTGAGGAAAGTGTTGAAGCAGCTGATGTGACAGTGTTGGTAGCGCTAGAACGACGACCTGGACAGTGACGACTGGGAATACCAAAGTCGTGTAGAGCCAGAAGTGCCTTACAGCCAGGACATTTTGGGATACGTTTCTTTTTGAGTGTGGACGATTCCTCAGGAGCGAAACACATTGCAGCAGATTGGAAGGTTTGAGAAGTTGAATCTTCATCTTCTGAGCCATCTGGCGTTTGAGTAGGTAAGATAAAATATAACAGCATCCATATAGGTGATAAATTCATGTTTAATTAGCCAAATATTGGTTTGATTGCAAAATGATTGATTAGATATAAGTGGATTAATAAGCAGCAGACATAAGCATATGAAAAACTGCTAGAACTGAAAAGGAAAACCATGAGGCAACTGCAGCTTAAATACTAGCAAGACTGCTGACCAAAATATATGCTGCTGACCAGAAAAGGCACATAGGTAAATGGTGAACTAACTATGGGCAATACAAACCAGAGTACTGTAGGAAGAAGATCTATATATGTGTGCATTTAAACACTCATAAATATATATTTATGAGTCACATATATATTTATAACTTTTCCCATAAGTTTATATACCAATTAGGAAGAAGTTCATACACCAGACCACCACCCCAGTGTCAAATCGTAGTGTTATCGTCCTAACTACGTTATTATATCAACAAAAAGCTCTAGCGACGATCTGGCAACTTCGCTTGCCGCTTAACTGTATGAATTTTAAGCCATCCCTAGAAAGAAGTTAGCGAAAATAATGATGAACAAAGTGGGTGTTTGCGCAGGCTCAAGTGATAAAGAAATAGACTAAAACGTCCTATTTTCCTGATTTACATCTTAATTCTAGGATGTGTCTTTTTTCAATGTGAGATCCAATTGAATAATTTCTAAATTCTAATTAATGAATGAAATTGTTAAGGTCACATACCAACAAACTCAATCAATGCATAGATATTATAAAGGTGAATTGATTAACATAAATTTTTTAACAAACTGACACTTGTTAGTTCGTCACAGACACACACACAAACACAGACCCACACATATTTATTACATAAGCCGCTGGGTTAGCGTTTCCACACCAAACTTAATTGTTAACACGAGAGACACCCAAGATCTGTTAGCCTTTCCACAAGATAGGTCTCAACAATAAGGATAACGGGTTTCCAAATATGTGTCAGCATCAGTTAAGGTCTATTTGTTTTACCCCACACTCTTCTTGACACATGTACAAAGCTTCTATTGGCAATTTTTTTCTTTAATTTTAAAAAAGCGAGACTTTGTTTCACAGCTCCTTGCAAGACACATTTTTGATAAGTGCTTATAACTATTCACGAAAATAAATCCTTATTAGTTGATGTTTTATAAGTTGACTGAAATAGTACTATTTTTTGGTTGCGCATTATCGGATTATATGAGTTAATGATATCATGAATTGGAAATTTCTTTCTTTTAAAAATTAAGTTTGAGATAAATTGAGATGTCGGGCTTCCTTTGTCAGCCAAATTTGTTACCCTAACAAATGAGCTTCACATTAACGGGTAGTAGGTGTTTCTAGAAGAGTCACTGAGATGTAGGCAATTCAACAAGAATCGGTAGGGATGTAGGTGAGTCGCTAAGATTGGGGTGTTTCGATGAGATTAGCTGAAAGGGGTGTTTCACAAGAGACAAGTTTTTCCACGAGAGGCATGTGTTTCCACGAGAGACACAGGTTTATCCATGAGAGGTACCTCAGGTCAGTTAGCTTTTTCACGAGAGATGCAGACGTTTCCACAAGATAACAAGGGTAAAGTTGGAAACACACACATCTGGTTTGAAACTCCCTGATATTAAACCTGACATCCTCCCCCTTCCCCCAAACTTAGGTGTAGTTAACATGAGATAGGAGAAATATACTTCTTTACACAACATGTTATTTTTGTTGTTGCTTCACAACCATAGCAATTAAGGTATGAATAAAATAATTTTTTGTGTTTATTAATTTTTAGTGTAAATCAGCACGTTCCACAGATGCACAATATAGTGAAAAATTTAGTCAAAGTGAAACGAGCCTTAACAGATTAAAGTAAACGGCACCTAAAAATATAAATATATGAGTGATGAGATTAACATTTTCTTTATAACTTTTTGGTCACAATAGGTAAAAACTTATTTTTATACAAGCATAAATTTTGTGATTTTTGAGAATAATGCCATATATCAAGGTCATTATCAAGTCATGTTTACAAAAAACTAATTTGTAATAGATGATATGTCAATAAGTATAATTGTACAAAACAATTATGATTTAATTATTATACATTATATCAATGGTCAAATAGGAAACAGATGCGATACTTCTATTCAAAGATGGTTTTCCCCTATAATAAACTCTCCCTCAATTCTAAACCCTAGCTAGTCTTAGTGGTGAAAAGTATAGAAAAAAATTATTTCAACAAGACCTACACTGATAGTATAATGCATGATCGGATATGGCTGAAAAATGAGGGTTTTTTGGTTAAATTGGAGATACTCATGTGTTTACTGGCTCTTACGTTAACTTCAATTATTGCAATGTCTTGCCAGCATAGATAGCATTGCAGCTACAGCACTTAAATTTATATACAACTTTAGTGCTTTAAAACTGGAAAAAATCCTAATTCTTTAACCTGAAGTAGTGATGACAATCAGCAGAAATTTAATTGGAAAGGTTGACCAATTCTTATCTAAACATGCCAGCAATCAATTGTAGTTTTTACAAACATTAAAAAATATAATAAGCGTGATTGAGGAGGGTGTTATAATTTCAGTTTTGAAAATATAAGGAAAACAAGCCTGTCAATGTAGTCTTTTTAATATTGAAAAATTTAAAAGTATCATAACAGAGGAGGGTGTTATGACAAGCATAGAGGGAAGTTTCTTTCTGTCTTTTTGCTGCGATTTTTTTAGTGTGCCTAAATCCTTCTTTTTATGTTTATAAAAGGTTAATATTTTATACAGGAGCTAAAACATCTGACAGCATTAACACTAACAAGGTTGTGATAACCGTGTGATGGTGTAGGGAATAAAGGGGTTTCATTTTTAATTTTCGAATTTTTTATGTGTAACAAAGCATGATAACACAAGTGGACAGGTGTGTGTTATCATTATTCATCAGAGAATGCCTTGTGAATGGGGTGAAACCAAATCGAAAATGTTCTTAATACAAGCACTTGTATCCCTAACCCCTATTCAAAAGGATATTATAAAACAATTTTGTTCGCATTTAAACATGTGAATTAAGTCATTAAATTTTAATTCGTTGTGGCAAAAGCTAAACTGGATTGCTTGTGGTTATATTAAATATTTCATATGCATTTAAACTATTGATTTTTTTTATTTGAGATTATTTTATATATATAATTTTTGACATAACAAAAGAGTTATGACAATTAATTCTATTATTGAAAATACCCTTCGTTATTTTTATGTGTAATTTTATGTAATATGTAAAATAAAAACACTCCATGAGAAAATTTAAAAGTTAAGATATTCTGAACAAAGATCAAATCAAGTTTATCTTGAATTTAAGGGGAATGAAACTACCGATATCAAAATGTACTTCTTTGGTGAATAATATTAAAGGCTTTCAATTAAAATTACAAATTCGAAAAAAGGTGATTGTTTTCATAAAATTAACGGCCAGGTTTGACAACATTGTCCAGCTTTTCACTCAATTTAAAATGGTTGTTTCTATTTGACTAACAAAAGCTTGTTAAAGTAATTGACAGTAGTCAGACGAATACAGTAACCTGTCTGGCCTATTTCTTATATTCGTTTGATAATACTAATTATTGCATTTCAAGATGTATTATGCTATACCATGCAAATGGTAATTGTTATTTTAAATGGGGTTTATTTTTAAGATATATATTATATTATTTTTTAATATTTTCTTGTATTACATATCAATTTTAATTTAGACTTTGTAAACTGATTTCAAATAGAAGATACATACAGAAATGTGGAAGAGAAACTTAAAGCTTGTGAATGACTTCCTGAGTGTTTTATCAAGGGAAGAACAGTCTAAAGTTTAAAGATTTGAATCACTTTCTAATGACTATCGATTGAAACTTTCAAGAGTGAAGGAGATGTACGATGTTTCTAAGATACAAAATCAAGTTAATGTATTTTTAGAGAATCTGAATCAGCCATATTTTCAGTCTTTAATAGCGGGAAAGAAATTAGAAGTAGTGTTGACTGATTTTGATGAAGCAGAATTCGGTGATGGCTTCCCCACTATTGTGTTCAAACTCTCTGGTACTAATATAAAAGAGATTGAAAGCAACAATAACATTGCTTACACAGAATCACTGCTTGACAGTAATGGAAATGAAGATCTACCTGATATAATAGAAGAACTATCGGAACATAAAAATTTTTTCTTTCATTTTGCACAACTGTTTACCTCTCATCATACAACAGTAAAAGTATCCAAAAGGAAATCAGCAAAGAAAAAAGAAAAATACAGAAGTAAAAAACAACAAAAAAGAGAAAGGCAATCTTCTGTTAGAAAGTATCTCAAAAAAGATGAAAAGAAATTGAATGTTACAAAACTTGCAGATATCAAACAAAGAAGAAAGCAATTTGTTAAAACTTCACAAGCATTGCATCATAAAACAGAAGGAAAAAGTAAAGAACTTCATCGTTCTGATTCTAGTTTTAATGATACCAGAGTAATTTCTCTTACGAATGGAAAATGTCCAAAATGTAAGGACGACTATCACAATGCTAAAACTATCAAGTGTGGCCACTCGTTTTGTAAAGAATGTCTAGATGGATTGCTGGAATTTCACAAGGATGGAAGTGCCACTGTCAAATGTCCTTTGTTTTGTAAAAAGAAAACAGTAATCAAGTGGAATGAAACAACAAGCATGTTATGTTATAAAGAAAACAAGACACACAGATCAACGACTTTTATCAGGTAAGCGTACTTAAACTTTTATTTTAAATCTTTTTTTTCCTTTTAAAATGATTTTGTGAATTTTTTTATAATATGCAGCACAGACACTTTTATGCGTTCTTGGGCTGTCAATAACCATGTCAGAAGGGAATTAAAAATGTAGAGCTATATGAAAAAACATTTTCTAGCTGAAACCATTGGAGGGGAGGAATGTGTGGATATTTCTTTAAAATACCCTGTCGTCCTTGGTTTTCTTGCTCGATGCTGACTAAACTAGAGCTTAAACAAGGGAAAATCATTATCTTTTTCTAAGAAAGTATTTTTATCCAAGCAAAATGCAGTGATATTATTGGCGAAATCCTTAATGCAGTGCTTGGCGACAAGTAATTTTCACATAGAGTTGACCTAATGTTGTGCTTATTTTCCTGGACTAAGTTGCTTGTCGGTTCCAACACTGTGCTGTAAAAAAGACTTTTTTTATTATAGTGATAAAGAACTCCTATGTCAAAATAAGCAAAGCTGCGATGTTGTTTCCATGTGGTGTATTGATTGTTGTGTTGGATTCTGCAAAAATTGTTGTCATGATGATCAGAATGGTTGTCATGTTATACCGGTAAAAAACAGCAAACTGAAAAAATTGAAGCCATTGTGCACCGAGCATGATACTCTGGCTAACTTCTTATGTTTTAAATGTGATGAATATGTTTGTTTGTACTGCCGTAACAGATCACACAAAGGTCATTCTTATGGAAAGATATTCGAACAGCTTAAGGAGATAAAGCGCTCTGTAGAATTCCTTTAAACTCCTTTCTCCATCACTTATCTCAAATAGAAAGAAAAAATTGTATTCTTGAAAAGTCGGTTGAAACATCATTACTGGGTGATTTGCTATGTTCCATTGTAAAGGCAAAAGTGAGTAAAGATGATGATGTGGTGAAATCTAATGTGTTCGGTGATTTGGATAATACAAATGCAAAAGATAATTGTGAAACTTTATTCAACTTTATTAAAACCTTTCCAGACCTAATGAAAAAATTAGGTAAGATCTTTTTAATTTTTATGTTTTTTTATGTTTGTTAGCTAAAAAAAAACTATTATTTTACCAAATATCTTCTTGTGATGAAACTGTGACTGTTGGTAATCTTTTTTAATTTAGACCAAGCCCTGACATCAAAAAGGATTATTAAACCTGTTTGTAGGAAGAAAAAAAATTAGAACAGTTTATATAAAACAAAAAAAGTAAAAAGACTGGAAAAACAACATTAAAGAAAGCAACCAAAAGTGTCATTGTAAAAACAGAGCCGTTATATGACATGCATGACATTACTCTTGATTTTGATTTTGACTTTTTCACCAATTGACAGTGGTGCTGAATATGATTTTGACTATTTCACCGATTGACAGTGGTGATTTCGATTGTGACAGATATGACAACAAGTTTGATTATGACTTTTACTGATTTTAATTTTTGATCACGGAGTTACATGGATTAACTTTATTAGTAGCATTATTAATTAATTTGACAGTAATAAGATGGATTGACCCCAACTTGTTGATTTGATTGGTTGATATATTTTCATTATGAGGAAACTTGGATTGAAAAGTATTACTAGTTTCATTTTGATTATAAAGAAACTTTAATTGAAAACATTATTGGCAATTTTATTTTAATTGTTATAAATTATAAAAGTAATGTTATTATGTTTGTTTTAAATGGTACATTAGGTTGTATGAAAAAAGGGAAGAAAGGGGATGGTGAACTGTCAAGAAGCAGGAATAGTACCTAGCTTGTTAAATTATTTAACACACAGAGTTAATGTGAAGAGGATATACATTGCTCGTCAAATTCACAGTGTCCACTCTGTCAAAGAATGTCAACAAATAGAAAATTTAGGAGTGGTTAATCAGAACTAATCTAATTTTTCAAAATATTGGCAAGTTGGACATAAGAGAGGTGATTCTGGTTTAAATGAACTTTGGTTAGCTGTCATAAAATTGCTTTATTCTATTTTTAAGCAGTTTTCTTAATTTTTCCCTAAAAGATATAAAAAATTATAATTGTTAACCAAATTTATTGTTACAAAGCTTTCAAAAAAGTAGATTGAACTTATGTCAAGGACAATATCAGACTTTTCAAAATTTTAATAGATAACTGCATTTAGGATGAAAAAGCCCAAAAATGCATCTTAAAGAGCACCTGAGATATAAACTGATGTTGGACCTATATTATAGAGCTTAAAAAGTTGGCTAACAATGTATAGGGCACCCAGAAAATTTTATTGCAAATCAAGCAGGTCCTGAGTTTTGGGTTGTTGGAAAAAAAATTAAGAGGCTTGAAATCTATATTATAATACCCATATGCGTCTGTCTGTCGCGCAAAATGGTACCGCAAGTAGCGAGACACGCGCATTGAAGTATAAAAAGGTTGGGCGAACCCGTGGATTTTTCCACGGGCCATCAAATAGTATTTTATATAAATCAATTCACCTTTATACTATCTATGCATTGATAAAGTTTGAATGTGCATCCCTTGACAGATTTAAAATACTGATCACGAAAAATGTAAAAAATTGCTAATACTTAAATATAATTAAAAAATTTAAAAAGACTTGTTAACCACGTCTTTAAGCTCTATAATATAAGTCCAACATCATTTTATACCTCGAGTTCCCTTTAAGTTAAAAAGGCTATAAGGCACAAACCGTTTTTTATTACAAAAACTTTCATTTTTGATAGTTTTGAGTATTTCTTAAAAAAAACACTAAATACCCTAAAAATTTCATGTAACTTTTGAATTAAATACTTTTGGCCAAGTCGGCAAATAAAATCTCACTCTTTATATATAAAATGTAGTAACATGGTTACATTTTGCTCCTTAAAATTAAACGAACACTTTTAGGGCCTATTTTTCTGAGTAAAAAGACATCTTATACTGTAAATTTTTCAAGGGAATATTTTCTGTCCAGTTGCTAGAGAAATAAAATCTTGACATCATAGTATTTTTTAATACTTGTAAAAGTTTATGAATTTTGTTTGTTTTTTTAGTTTATTTGAAACTTGAAACAGTGAAAAGTATTACAGGATGTCAATGAATTTTCGGTTTTCACGTAATATTAAACTCAATAATGTGTAAAGGTATAAAGCCATGAATTTTGTATATTTTAATTTTAATTCCAATTTCCTATATTTGTGAGTCAATATATTCTTATTTATTCTGAAATGTAATATGTATAATATTCTTTTTTTTGCCATTTTTTATTTGCTTTAACTTTCATAACGTATTGTTTATATTATTTGAAATTGTTTATCCGGAATAACCAGTGGTAAGCAGTGAGACCACAGCTTAACTTTACAACTGCTATTCTACTCTCATATCAAGTGAAAGTGATGTTTGTCTGAATGTATTTACTACTAAGAGTTAACATTTTTGGATTTGTGTAAATGAAATAGTTCTTTTTTTCAAATGCTGAAATTTGTTTCAATGCCTTGAAGTCAAAGTTTTATTTATTTATTTTTTCTGGTGTTCATCTCTGTTTTTTTAGCATTTCCACACTTAAACTGACAAGTTATGGACATCTAAGTGTTAGGGGTTAATAAAACAATAAAATGACTGCTTCATATATTTCTAAATTATGTCGTTTTTTTCAAGTCCAATAAAATTGTAAAAAAAGCAATATTTATGTGTCGTAAATAAAAAACAACAACCCGTTGTTGATAATTTCCGTACTTAAAATAAAGGCTACTTGCTACATACGATACCTCCATACTTATTCGGTTTTCTTTTTCCAATTGTATAAATTTTAAGGCAAATACACATTAATTACATTTTTATTAACAGTATTATAGGGTGGAATAGGATGGAAAGCTCTGGCGATATATCTCAACTCAAGAAACAATATGAATGTGCAATTTGTCTCGAACAACTTTATAAACCAAAAACACTTAATTGTCACCATTCTTTTTGTAAAGATTGTTTGGACGAAATAGTTACCTTTCGTCATGATGGAAGCGCTTCTATTTCTTGCCCAATGAAATGCAACGTGACAACTAAAATTGCATGGAATGAAACAACATATGCATTAGCAGCCAACTACCATGTTCAGGGAACATTGGACATCATGTGTAACACAGTAAAGTATGTTTAGTTTTTGCAATGGCAAAATTTGTTTTACCAATTGGTTTGGTGTACCTTCTTCATTTTTCAGTACTTTTTTATTTTTCACGAATTACTACTAATGGAACAAAAAAAAAATTAAAAGTTCTCTTGTTACCTTAATTTACCATTGTTCTAAGTAATTAAACGATGCTAAAATAATTGCATTATTTAGGAGTGAAGAATCCAGGAAATATAATTGGTGATAAGTTTGTCCATGAAGCTAGGTGCACATCAATGTGAATAACGCTATTCTTAAACGTAATTCTTATGCATGTGAGTAAGGTATTTCAGAAATAAAAATATGCAAAAAGACTAAATTTATGTGTTCACATCAACTATAAAAGACATTGCTTTTTTGTTCAAAATGCTTGTTTTAATATGCTCATATTTCTTCCAATATGTATTTCTTTGATGAGGATATATGATGTACGGGATTTTTAATGATAAGCATTCTGAAAAGA
This sequence comes from Hydractinia symbiolongicarpus, assembly GCF_029227915.1. NCBI lineage: Eukaryota > Metazoa > Cnidaria > Hydrozoa > Anthoathecata > Hydractiniidae > Hydractinia > Hydractinia symbiolongicarpus. The sequence goes on along the minus strand of NC_079878.1, from coordinate 21,187,650 downwards.
AAAAGAATGAAGCTAAGAATAAAAGAATGGATGAGAATGTGACTAAAAAAAATAATTCTGGTCGAAAAAATATTAGTTTGTGTGAATAACATGGCCAACATACCACGCAAATATGGAGACTGTTCACACCAAGAATATTTAATTCTTATTTTATACGAATAACATTAACTAACATAAGAATAGCGTTGTTTGCATTGATGTAAACGTAGCTTTAGGAATTAAGAAGTAAATGAAGGTAGAAGTGTAATTGTCCCTTTTAACAGTGAAATTGAAGACAAGTTCGTGGCTGAATGGTTTACAATAATGGTTTACACTATGTTTATTTTACTGAAATGAGAACTTAAAAGGTGCTAAATTTAGTTCAAATAAAATTTCATTTAGGAATAAAAGTCTTGCACCAGTTTGTCAAGCACTTCCACAATGTGTTAATAGTGTTTCGAAATGGTGTTTAACCTGTCATGAATATTTTTGCAAATTTTGCCTTACACAGCATTTCAAAGAACATGATGAAGTACAGGGTGCGGTAGATGTTGAGTATAATTCCAAACAAGGAAGGTTGGAACCACTTTGTGATGAACATCAAACCGTGGCCAAATTTGTATGTCGAGAATGTAAAATGAAGTTTGTCTGTTTGTATTGTAAACAAAGAAATCATAAAACTCATTTCCTTGAAAAAATCGAAGAATGTTCTAAAAAAATTAGAAAATGGATAGATGAGCAAAAAGAAATGTTTACACAGAAATGTATTGAGCTGGGCAGTAAAGAATATGCTTCTGCGTGTAAACAGATGGAGTTTTTTAAATCTGATTTTGTAAAAGAAATAAAAAACAGAAAAGTAAAACGAGTTAATACATTTATGTCATTGTTGTGCAACGAAGAAAAAAAGCTACTTGGAACGTTCCACAATATGGTAGAGACGTTTAAAAGAGAAGTGGGAAATGATGATGAATGGAAACTGGAAAAATACATTGGTGGTGTCAATGAAAAAGCAGACTTTGAACTAATTGCTGAAAAAAGTGCCGTCCAGCAAGAAATTTTTAAGATCTGCAAGAATATCCAAGAAAAATCATTATCAAGATTTTTTGTTAATTTTAAGGAACTAACTGACGAAGGTAATACAGATGCACCATTAGGAGAATTGTCAGTGGACCATAACAAAGACCAGGTTTGTGTAGATGTTAAAAATCCACTGTTTTGGGGTTTATTAAAAGCCACTAACATGTCTGGTGTCGCAGAAAGTTTCATTGCTGATATTGAGGAGCAATTGGCTCATTCAAAAGGTTGGAATATTATTTACTATTTTTAGAATATTTGATACTATGAAGTTTTATTTATAACCATTTAGATTAGAATATCTAGAGGATGATAGTCTGTGATCTTTTTGCTAAGTGGAAATAGTATTTTGAATATATGTAAGATGATTAATGTATGTACTTCTCACACATATTTTTTGAATGTTTGTCGATGGCAAGATATGCTGGAACTCTGTGTACATTTTATAATACTGTCTTTTGAAACCATGTAACATTTGTGTGATGTTTTTGGTCAATAATTATGGTCAAGACTTGGATTAGAAGAATTAAACAATGAGTTATAATGTAAAAGAGGAAAGAAAATGAGACGAAAAAATATGTGATTGTATAGTAGAATAAGCTATTGTAGTGTGTGTATTAAACAAGGATGTACAATTTTAAGAAAACCCGATGTACGACAACTTACTTGAGATAATTTTTTGTGTACAGTGGTATAGATTTAAAAAATTTTTGTATGTAATAACTATTTGTCAAACACTTAAAAATACACGACAATTATAAAGCTTGGGGAATATATACCATAAAAGATTATTTGTGTTGAATTAAAAAAACTCCTATGGTGTAACATTTTATAGTTTAATCTTCTGCAAGAAGAATAAATGCAGGTCTGCAGTACTTCTTAAATGTTGCTTGACATGCTACAACAATCTTTCTAAAACTGTCAGAAATTTATCTTACTGTACTTAAAATGTTGATTGATAAGAATCTGTTAAAAAGGTTTTTCTAGAAATTCTGAAAATTGCCAGTTTGTTATGAAACTTTAACAAAGTTTTTAAGCTTGAAAATTTGTACAGTTTCTTATAAAATTGTGAAAAAGCTTTGAATTTAGTTGTATTTTGTTACAACACTAAAAATTATCTTATGGAGCCTAAATATTGCCTTAGATTTTATTAGATTTTAATCGTAAAAAAGAAAAAAATACTTATTAATGTCAATTTTCATTACTATTGGCATCAGTATTTGCGAGGTAGCACAAAACACCATAAGATAATGAAAGAAGCATATTATAGTGTATTTAAAAAAACAGAAGTAGCCTAAATTGAAAAACATGTGACATATTTTGTGTATACTAACAGATGAATCGTTTTGTTCCTTCACAAAAGTGTTGTGTGAAGCACATTCACACCTTTCTCTCTTTTTTTAAAGCTCTAAAACCTGCCATTTAAAACACTGGGAAGGGGGTTTGTGTTGTTACTTTTTTTTGTAGAAGCGGTTGTTTTTTAAAAAAAAGTTTTATAATTGGCTATAGGTTCATAATCACACTACAATGCTTCACCAAACTTTATGTCACTTATGTTTTTAATATATTGAAATAAGGCTTTAAACAATTGAAAATGAATTTTAAAACGAAATATGCCAACCAATTGCTCAAAGATATCAGAATTGTAAAAAACATACAACTGAAACTTTTCCAGGGCTTTGCGTGTTCTGTATTCCAAATAAAATCGACAAAAATTCAATATTAGACTATATTTCCATTAGACGATGGGCATTGTGTTGCAATGTAAAAGAATATTGAATAGGTGTTTTGTTTCCAAAAGGAAGATGATATTTGTGCATAATCTTTATATTGGATAGCTTCCACTATGCGGCAGTTTCAAAAGTGATATTATATGTATTGGATAGGTATTGGGGCAAAGGAAAATGTCATACAATGGAATGAAATTTATACCAAAATTGTTTCTCTCTTAATAATTTTTTCTAAATTACAAACATAAAAGCAAGCAAATTTGCAGAAAAAAGATATTCCCACTGTTTTTTCTGGTTTCTCAAAAATTGTTGTCTCAACTCCCATTATGCATTTTGTTTGCAAAGTTTCCTGTCCACGAAAACTTTTAAACAGTGTGCAAATGTACTGTTTGCGTTATACCAAATAAAATCGTTGTGATTTTAAAGCGCAATGCAACACTTATTAATATAATTTTTATACCTTAATAGACTAATAATGGTGCACATTCTTGTAATGGAGGCTGACCTAATTAAAATTTCTTGTTTCTAATTATTGTTTTGTTATAAGACAGTAAATTATCTTAGTTATGTTTCTTGTACACATACTCTTACACAAATGTCTTAATAATTCGGACTGGTGAGTTTTATGCCACGCAGGTTGGTATACAGTAATTATTAGAATGGTCCAACGGCTGCATTCCTTGAGATTAATGGCAGATTGACGCAACACAAGGTTTCATAAGGAATACTATTAACATTGATTATGCTAAAAATATGTTTAGAATTGCTTGGAACTACAAAGCCAACCACTTCTCACTGTGAGAATTCTACCCAGCAGGATGTGAAGGAAACTGTCAAAATTTGTATGGAGGATTTTTCTTCTCAATTTCCTGAAAACTCAGTCACACAGGAGGAAAAAGAAGTTGATGAAATTGCTGAAAAAAGAGGTGGAGATTGTTTTCCAATAATAAATAAAATTCCTAAAGTTAGGTTTCCTTGTGATGTGTCAACTTGTTATTAATTATTCAGGTACAATGTTTCACCCAAAAAAGATTGACGATCTTAAAGTTGGAATGCAGGCCAGCATTAAGAGAGAAGGAAAACATCCTTTGGGTGTCATAAAGTGGATTGGTAAATTTCCACATAGCTCTACTGTTCAGATTGGCATTGAGTTGGATGACAAATGTAAGTTTTTTATTGAAATCATTTTGGTCTTGCATGGTTCATGTTGCCTATGCTGAACTAATACTCCTATTGCATCGCATGGTGTGTCCCCCCTTCCCAATTTTTAAATACGGCTTTCAGGTTTATCACTAAGGGGAGAGCAATTGCTCTTGCTCACGCAAAGGCTTGCCCAATTCTGAGGAAAAGGAAATAGCTGAGCCAATAATTGCTCTCCCAATTCCAAAAACGTTTTTCTGGTTGAGCAATATTATTTTATATTACATGGAAATCAATGTTCTTTCTTTAAAGAACCAAAATTTATATATAAAAAAAGATAAGATAAAATAGATAAAGACTTTGTTTATAAACTTGTTCTATTTATTCAAATTGCTTGCCCAGTTTAAATTATTGTAACCTTGGAGGAGCGATTTATTGCTCGGGAGTTATTTTCTTGTTGATAGGCCTGCACTTTATGCATATTTTTTAGTGGGAAAACATGATGGATCATATCAAGGTAAACAGTACTTCAAGTGGTATGTCCATTTATACATGAGAATCTAAAATTTGTCTTTTTCTTTATTTTGTTCACTTTGATTTATTTATTTTAGTAAACCTGGCCATGGCGTGTTTGTGTCATTTCACCAAATACTGATAGTTTTAGGTTGAAAGCGTTCAAAGAAATATGAAAAAGACTTGTGTTTTAATTATACTGAAGGCTATCTAGAATTTAAAGAATATTTTCGCATATTTTAACGAAAAAGTGATGGAAACATTTTAGTTGTTAATTTATATTGGCTTTCTGTTTATTCTTCTTTTTTAAATATGTTTATAAATACGGTTTACGAGAATATGGGGTTACAACACAAAGCTATGTTTTTATATGATGCTTCCTAATGCAGGATTTCAAATTACACATTAATGTTTCGGAAAATTTTCTTATTTTTAAAAATGAAATGTATTTTTTGTTATGTTTCTTAAAACATGTAAATTTATGATTTCTAATCTGTATTTGAAAAATAAATCTTTTTTTTACCAATGATATTAAACATGAACTGATTTATCAAATATTTTTGCTGTAAGAGTTGGGAATTATTATAATTTATATTTATTATTATAATTTTACGTCTTTGATTTTTAGTAACTCATACAAATGTGTGTTAACTTGAACTCTTTAGCCTCCTGTTCGTCCTTTTTCTCATTATATTTTTTACTTGCGAAAACTTAAAAAATTGGCCTTTCTCCCTAACTAGTATTTCTCTTTTTTATTCTTAAATTAACAAATTGTTTAAAAAAAAAACAAATTATGTTTCTTGGTTATTCTAAAATTTGAGTTTCAGAAGTGTGTTTAATGTGAAGAGTTTTCCATTTAAATCATTTGAAGGTGTTTTTAAGAAGAATTGTATGGCATTATTCTCTTTTTTTTTTAAATTTAAATTATATGTAGATTTTAAAAAACACATTCAAATCATGGCAAGTGGGGCTAACCTAACTGATTTGACGAAGGACTATGATTGCAGTATCTGTTTGGACCAGCTTGAAAATCCCAAAACATTGCAATGTCAACATTCTTTTTGTAAAGACTGTCTCGATGGAGTGTTGAAGTTTAACGAAAATGGCAGTGCCACGCTGCAGTGTCCCATGAAATGCGACAATGTTAAAGTGTTGGCAGAAAGTGAGACAACAAATAACTTAATTGCAAATTATCATATGAAGAAAACATTAGACATAATTAAGCAGAAATCTGATAGGTATGTGTGCACACAATTGCTTTCAAAGATTTTCACATCTTTAACATTAAACATGATAATGCTGAAATTGAGCAAGAAAAAAACAACCAATGTTGGCTTTGGTGCATTACGCTTAGGAAGGAAACATATTGGAACAAAAAACTGTGATTTTTGATTTGATAAGTTTCAAGCCACTGAAATTTGAGATTGTCTCGGCTTTTGTGACAGACGAGAACAAAAAAAACGAATTGCTAATCAGCAAAAGAACCAGGTGAAAAAGTTTTTTATCCCTTAATCTCTTTTTAGGCAAAATGAGACCAAATGTTCTCAAAAAGACTCGTGTAACCGTAGTATATGCAAATGGTGTGTAATCTGTGTTATGGCGTTATGTGAGAAGTGTTGGCATGAGCATTTGTTGAAGCATACTCAATCCACTTACATTGATATTAGATACAACGAGAAAGAAGAAAACATTGTGCCATATTGTGTTCAGCATAGCACTGCGTCAAAGTTTGTATGTTTTGATTGCAGTGACCGTTTTATTTGTTTGTATTGCAAATTTCGTGATCATAAAAGTCATCATATTGAATCTGTTGATCGAGCTGCTAAGTTAGTAAAGCACTGGGCAAAAACTGAAAAAGACAAAATCCATAAAGATTATGATGAAATGGAAGTGTTAAAGATGAAATATACCACAGCATTCAATGACATTAAAAGTTTTCGTAAGGATTTAGTTGACGAACTCAACAACAGGATAAAAAAGTGCGTCACTGACTATTTAGAAATTCTACAAGATGAAAAAAAATTTATCTTGAAAAAATTTGACAACATGGCACAGGAATTTCAAACTGAATCTTTAAATGCAGATTTTGCAAACTGTAGCATTAATGATAAATATCTGTCATCAACTTATCTGGATGACCTTCAAATGAAGCCGCCATTTCAAATCATGCTAGAACGAACAAAAATACAGCAGAAAATGAGTGCATTAAATATAACAAAGAGTAACAACCTACCTGCTATCAGTGCAGTATTGCAAGATCGTAAGTTTACTATATTATCTGATGCCAACCATCTTGGAAATTTAATCACACAAAAAGAAAATAATTTAAGAAGTGACTTTCCTGCTTTCAACAGTGATTATGTCATTGAGGATTCTGTAGATTACAAACCACTGGTTAACGAGCTGTGCACAGATTCCCAATTTGTAAATGGTAAGTTGCGTAGTACTCTTGGTAACTTAATTGTGAGTGTGTGGGTTGGGAAGATGGGGTTGTTTGAAAAATGGGGTTTTCCTAAATTTATAGTTGCAGAGAGTGTAATTAATTTAAAGTGTGTATATTTTTATTTGGAGGTTAAAATAGGGGGTCGGCAGCAGCTCTTGGGGGTGGAGGGGAGTTTTTTATGTTTAAATTGTGTTGCCAGACATCCTTAAATACAACGCCTAGAATTAATTCTGGCTTTGTTGTCAAAATGTTAGATTATTTCTTGTATAACATGTAAACATGAGTTCCTTATGATGCTGGATGTTTTTCATTTACAGACTTGCTTATTAAGTAACATTTATTTTTTCCTGATGACATTGTAAAGGGGATTGACTTTCACTTTTTGAAATAATATTTATTTCACTTTTTAAATTTTGTTTTTACTTTCGCCTTTGATTAAAAACAATATTTTAGACACCAAGAATTTTAGAATCAAGTAAAAAGTAACAACTCTCTTATACATTATTTACAAACAATCTGTCCAAGAAGAATTACTCAAACAAGTTTACTTTTTACTGTTTGTGTTTGAAAACTGCATATAAAGATTTTAAAACGTAAAGGAATTGTGGGTTGTACCTGATTAGTTCATGGGAGGAAAATGTAAGCATGTTGTCTTTTTTAGAGTTTGAAGCAGCTGTCAAAAGTAAAACAGCAACACAAGTTCCTTCAAGAGAATGTGTTGGGTCCGGATTAAACCCAAAAGCAAAGGAATGGATTCCAAGTTAAGTGTATTAGAAGGATACATTATACTTTAAGAGGAGTGTTTGTGAAAGCAAATTTTGGCACTGCAAAATGTTTGGTGAAAGACTATCATTTTTTGTTGCATACAAAGTCTTTTAAAATTTCCTCACAAAATGAAGGTCTAACTGTGCACATTTATTTCTTTACTTTGTTTTTATTTATATTTTACTTAGCAATTACTGTTACGCTTATAAATATATTGTTACGCAAGGGTTGCTTTTTTGTTTTACTGCTTTAGCTGGTAAAACTTCAAAATGGGCTCCTTTTTTGTCGCCGTTTTTACTACCGAGACTAGTGAAGCACGGGAGGATACCAGTCTAGTGTAGCGGTGGAATTATTAGTTTTTGAGTGTTATAACAGACTACTCTGTTGCACAAGGTACAAATACCTATTATGTTTACAAATTAATCATTTTGCATTATTATCATATGTTCAGTCGGTTTCGCTAAACGGTCGTTTGTTATGTCGTAAGTGATCTGGAATTTACCGAAGCTAGATTTGTATTTCGTACAACGAGTTTCAATGCTAAAATTCATTTTAAAAAACCAAATAAATCATAAATAGTTGTTTTTATGATTTTTAAGTTTCATTTAGGTTTCATAAAAGCCATGTTTACAAACTTGAAGTCATTTTTCTACTAATTTCAAATTTTTTATTCTCTTTTGCTGTGCTAGTTGAAATAATTAATTATTGCTAACGTGAGCATTTTTTCTGCACAATTACTGAAGCAAATACTCACCTGTAGAGGACAATTAAATCAGTAATACGCCGTAGAACTTCCTGCCGAAACGACTGGCTTATTATTATTAAATTATTATTCAAATGCAGAATTTTCTTTTTAGAAATCAAATACTAAATATATTGTTTATTATCATTTTACTTTAAAATTTATTACAAAATATTTGGTTTATGTATTTTACACAGTTTTTTTAAAGCATGATGAGACCGAGACCCTTTTAGTGTTAAACTTCGCATACACTTCGCTTAAAATAGAGAAGGGAAATAAGAAGTTACTTTAAAACATTTTTTTACAAAACTTTTGCAAGCAGCGTTGTGAATATTCTGTTCTTTGTTTATCTGTAAGCAAAAAAGGAGTTACTGGAATATATTTTTAATGATATGAACAAAGAAATTTGCCATTTTTTTTAAACTAGTGATTCTGATTATTGATAGAGCATTCGACTTCTGATAATGACTGCAGGTTTATTCCTCACTGGCATTAAGCCAACAGAAAATTCTCCCACTACTTTTTTTTTCTCTTTTCAGTATCTTTTAAGTGACACCCTCGTATTAATGCAGGCAGTTATTAAAGTATGGGTATTCATTAATTTTGAGAATAAGTGAAAATAAATTTTCTTCATGTTATTAAATAACATATTTCATTTGACGTTTCTGTCTTTACAGTCTCTAGTGTTTATAAATTCTTGTAGGGTTTGAGATGAAACGAAAATGCTTTTGGTGTTGATTTTGTTACAGTTAAAGGACACCCTTAAAATATCCATTTCAACACGATTTACCCGAAATAAAGCTATTGCGCACGTGCAGTTCACACAACTCTGATATAAAAAAAATTCCATATAAATACAACGAATGGCATTTTTGTTTAACCCTTTGGGGTCAATAGAAATAGAAAAAATAGAATTCCCAGTCCAAGTGCATGTAATCTAACTAAGACACAAAATGAGAGTTTTAAATAACTTTTTTACCATAACGATTATACAGTATTTAGATGTTATCAATTTCACAATTATATATTGTATATATTTTTTTGAGAATCCGTGTTTTACTGGATTTAACCGGATTAAACCGGAACTGGAAGTTATGCAATGTATTATAAGTTCAATTTGAATCCAATTTTTATTTTCTGGCATTGATTGTAGTATTATGTATTGGTTATATATGAAGTTTACATCAGTAAGTAACGCACCATTGCACTGATTTTTAACTGAAGAAATAATCAAAACGTATGGATATTTTTCTCATTAGAATTCTTATCCTTCCTCACCAGTCAATATTAGTTATTTTCTGTAGTGGCAAATTTTGTTGAAGTTAGTTTTTTGTTTGGAACCAATTTAAACCAAATTTGATAATACGTGTAAAAACATCAGCGCTTTGATATTGCTGTCATTTGTGTCGTTTTTTAATTTTGATATTTGACTTGCAGTGACCCAAAGTATTAAATACAATATCCATGCTTGAAAGAAAGTGCTCTGACTCTTATCTCACTGGTTGCAACAGTGTTTTGTTTATGTTTTGTTTATGTTTATATTTTTAACACCTGTCTCTAATTTATTAGTGTGATAGTTTTATTACTGTGATAGTTTTATTACTAATTACCAATCGATGTCAGGGTTGTCACCAAATCATAGAATTTTGAATTTCGATCAGGGAGAATCAGGTGGCAACCCTTGATGTGAGCTGAATGACATTTTGTGATTGTTTTCAACTATTTTTTTGATCAAGGCGAACAATCTGCTATTGTGATGCATAATTTTTCTACTCAGATATCCATACCGTTTTTTTCAATAAATGCCCCTTTCTTTTAAACCCCCCTCTCTATTAAACGTGTCCCCTAGTGCGATGAAAGGTTGGGGGGAGCGTCTATTAGTCCCCTTTCAGTCAACTGAGTCAGATTTTGAAGATGCCAATATTAAAGAGAACTTATATGACTTTAATGATGAAGAGGATAACCCAGCAAATATTGAGGATATATAAAAATATCTCACATAAACTTCCTTCTCTTATTACCACCCTTTTCTAATAAACGCCTCCTTAAAAATCATCAAAAATTATAAATACTCAGGGCATTTATTGAAGAAAAAAATGGTATGTGAATTCATGAGAAATATTATGTTAGCCTTACAACAAATCTTAGTAAGCATATTTTAAGACATAAGTATAAACACTTTTTTAACCAGCAACTACTTTGAGACTCAAATTTAAAGAAAACTTTATTACCTTTTCTATAAAAAAAAAGTGTATACTCCTGGTAAGCTGACTGTAGGCGAGACCAACAACAGGAAACCGTTTGAGCTTGCTGAAAAATTAGACAGCATAAGAGTTAGTATTTGTTAACAACCTTACCATTTATAATTTATAGGACAGGGAATATATATAAAATTTTCATCGATACAACATCAACATGGATAACCTCCCGACGTTAAAAACATACGTTGTCAAAGTTGATGGTCTTGACAAATCTCTTAATAAAGACAGCGTTAAACTGCTTTTCGAAAGATATGGAGAAATATTTAGTGTTGAAGTTCGAAAACCTATGAACAGTCCTAACGCAGTCGGTTATGTGAATTTTAGTAACAAACTAGACGCAGAGAAGGCAGCTGCTCATATGAATGGGACCAAAATAAGGAATAGTGTCATAAAGACTTCTTCTTATAGTCAGTCTCGCAGTGACCATAGACTTCTGACAGATTGTCGCCACATGCAAAACTGTTCTCCCAAAGATGACAAGGTATATTATTTTAATAGCTGGCTTTCTCAGTGACCATTTCTCTTGGAACTAGAATGTACTCCTTCAAAAGTTACAAAAATGAAATAAAAAATTTTCTGCATCAGATTTTTTTTTTTTTTTTTGAATCATCAGGTTATAGTAATTTAACTTTTTTTTCCTGTTAAAATTCCTGTTTGTGTCAAAACTGTTCACCACTTGTTCAGAAAACTCCTGGTTTAATCTTCAAGGCTAACTTTTCAGCAATGAGTGAGCACACCAATTTCTATAGGATTTGTGACATTTCTGACGATATCTTTTTTCGATAGCTGTTAAGCAATACATTGCTGTTATACAGCCTGGGTGACACTATCTGGTCATATGGTGAGGTTTCTAATTCTAGATTTAAGTTGAAGTATTGTGATTTATCGAATGTGTGCCTGACTTAACCAGTGTTACCACTAAATCGTAAATTTAAAACTTCGTCCCCACAAGAAATTATGTAGGCTGTTTCTATATATATGTAGATTCACAGTTTTTGAACTATTTAAAACTGACTTGTCCGTTTTACTAGGTTACATCTACATTAAGGGTGCTTATTATTGCTTTTTATTGCAAATTTCAGAATAATGCATGTTTAAATATAAGAGTTATTTATGCTTAGTTACTGATGGACAAATATTACTATAAAGTGACAGTTGTTTCGGTTATAAATGGACGTTCTTTGGAAGATAACTACAAGAAGTTCTTTTTTTCATAAACTTTAAGGTGTATTCTCACTTTGGTTTAAAAAGGTGAGATATGTGAGTGGAGTGACCAATTTAAAGTTGATTGACTTTTCATGGGCTAAGGAACGAAATACTGCATGTGCTTTTTAATAGGTGACATATTGAAATACTCCATTTGTTCCAAGCATGTCTCTCACATTTTTTCTTTACTTTAAAAATTTTTAAACTGTATTTCTTCTGGCTAAAAGCACCGCTATTGCATTTTGGTAAGAGCTTTGCTATCAACTTTTTATCTCCGATTAGGAAGCCATAATGTAAAATTGGGAAAGTTTTGTATTTGTTTACAGCCTTGTCCTTATCGCCACTTGGCGAACCCACCTGAAGATATCTGTGAAGCTTGGTTGGAGAAAAAATGCTTCAATATTAATTGTGAGAGTTTACATCCAGATGATTTAACCAGAGGTATGTATCTTAAATCCTTTGGGAATTATGTTGTAGAGTTTTTTTTTAATTTTTGAAAAGGCCCTGATGCAATTAATGGAGTCTACTAAATTCGTGCTTTTCAAAATCAATAAAACTGAGGATGACTGTTAAACAACGCTTTCATATCATCATCAGGTATGTATTATGAGCTAAGCATGTTGTCATTTTTTCCTACTCTTAAACAGCATCTCAACACAAACAAGAAGCCGTGGTCGGTTTAAAATCACACAGAACACTAAAGCTCACGTAGCAGCCAATATGGCACCAAAGAAATGGCAATTTTGTGATCCAAATTATATTTAGTTTTTTCATATTGGCTCGCTTAACGTAATTCAAATATTTAACAAATAAGCAATGAAAAGGGTACAGTAAGGAGATATTTTAATATTTTAATACTACTAAACAAAGAAAAAACAATACAATACAATGAAACTATATAATTGCCGAATTACAAAAATAACACAAATTAGAACTGGAGACATTAAACGTGGAAAGATAACATTACATGGAAAAGTTGACGTGACAATACTTATAACAGTTTACAATGTAATTTGCACAAAACTCCATAGTTCTTTTAAATGATGAGATTTACAGTTACTTTCTGTTGGCTTGAGCACTGCACGCTATTTTAATTGAGTTTGATATATTTGTCCAGGATTTAGTATCATGTTATATCAGTTTATGACTCGCTGCAATTCTGCGTCCACTAGTTGTGTTTTAACAAGTTTAATATTGAAAATGACTCTTGCGGCTTCATCATGCCTTCAATACGTGTTTTAAACTATTATAACAGGTAGTTTAAGTTGAATTCGTAAATGAGTAAAAATGTGTCGATATAGTATAAATATCGATGGAGAAAATAATTTGATACGTCTCTAGTCTTCAGATTGCAATTTCTTATGAGGAATAATGGTATATTGTGAATACATATATCGATTCATCTGTGTTTTTCAACGATGAAAACAAAAGAAAAAATGAATACTAAAAATACTATCATATAATTTTTATCCAAGACATAAATTGTCCTCTTATTTCCCTATTCTACAGCATTGTCAAAGTTTATCATGGCAACAGATACAAGTTATTAAATTCCCTTAAAATGAATTCAATGAATTTTAATCTCTATAAATCACATATTTTACATTTACCTTTTAAATTACAATCATCATCACCACCAAATTGACCATGACATTTTTATTTCGTAGTCATCCACTTTTTAATTCGTAAAATGTCTTTCAGCTTGCTTTAGTTCATAACTCTGTTTTGTTTCGTAAATCCCTTTAAACGTATTTAACTTTATAACGTCTGTAAACTTGTTTTAATTTCCAAGTGTCTTTCGTGTATTTTATAAGTGTCTTTTAAAGTTAAAATTATATAAATACAAATATATAATAATAAACACAATGTAAAACAAAATACTGAATGTACTATACATTGGAGCAGAAGCAAAGGTACGCAGAGACAAGCCTAATTTGTTCTATATATATAGCCTCTGTTTCAGTTCCCTTTTTAAACAAAAATCTTAAAATATAACAAAAGCCTACTTGTGCAGGCAAACTAACAAATATACAAGTGCTGCGACACAGTTTTTTGTCTGGTTGCACTTGATACACACCAAGGTCTTGCCATATTAGGTGTTAGGACAACCACAATTTAAAAGATATTAGAAAGCTTATCACTCCCCAACCCCCCCCCCCCCCCCCCCCCCTCCCACAACGTGTCACAATACTTTTTAAAAATAGCATAAACACAATAAAAAACAATGCAACAGAATTAGTTTGTCCTTCAAGGAAGCAACTCTACTAAAGCTACATACATTTGACCATTGTTGAAAGTTTTTTGTTTTAATAACGAAAAACTAATAACTGCCTGATCAAGACTTAAACCTTGCACTTTTTGAACGGTCCATGCCCAAGCTAACATCAAGGGGAATTGTGTTTGCTTTATAATTGGAGAACTATCTTTATCAGGCCTTATTACAATATTCGACTCTGCTTTTTCAATAGGTACCCATCTGTGTTGTCTTGCTAAAGAATTGATTTGCATCTTTTTTAGACCAGCTTGAACATCATCAAAGTTTATACAAATATTGTTAAAACAACCATTAGCATTAAATGATATATGTTTAATTGTCCCAAGTTGTCCATTAATTAAACGATCTGCAATGTCAATAATAACGGTTAACATTACTCTTGCATCAACCTTGACTTTTGTCTGCTAGTTTGCCTGCCAAACCACCCTTTTGACTTTGATTGCAACTATAACATTTCTAGCAACATTTTTAGGCAAATCATCAATTGCTAGTATTGAGTACAAAAGGATTTTCATTCAATCTCAACATTTGACAATTATGTTCTTCACATGGTTTATTCTCTGCAAAGATATGAAGAGCGTGACTAGGATAAGTTATATTGCTTTGTGTAATAAAGCGAGATCTTAATAGTTTCTCATCTTCTTCTTCAATTGAGGCAGTTCGAACTTTGTTCAAGAGATCAATTAGTTTGAAATCACTTGTTTGGCGCATAACTTCATGTAGTTCAACCATTTCAAAAAGATTTCACAAATGTGTTAAATTTTGCCACAAATCATTATACTCAGAATATATTGTTCGTTGTTGTACTGGAGACAGTTGATAAAAGTCACCTACTGTTATAACAGTTATACCAGCAAACGGAACATCATCAGAACACCCAAATATTTCATTTAACCGTAAGTGAATATACAAAAGTAGTAAATTGAAGACCATTGATATTTCGTCAGTCATAATGGCTCGCAATTCGCAAAGATTATTTCTCAATGCAGACCTCTTTTTATCATTAAGTCTAGATAAATTCTTTTCCAAATCTACCAAAATATTACTGTTGGCAAAAATCACACCTGGAAATGTTTTTCTAAGCCACAATTCAGGCATTAAAAAACAAACAGTTTCCTGAACAGAACATTCTCTTTTATTAGCATGGACTCTGGCAATTGCTCTTATTCGCTTTATATCTGCATTGGAACTGAAAGCTTCTTTTGCTGCCTGCTTCATAGTCTCAGAAGTGTCATCTTCAGATTTTGAGACATAAGTACACATGTATGTATGTAACAAAATAAGAGTTTGATGGACGCTTTAGGTAAATTTGGAAGTCGCCATCATCAGAGGTGGAAGGTGACTCATAATAGTCATGCTCACAAATCCCTAATTTTTGAAGAATCTCTTTTATTGTTGGGACTTGTTCAAAAAATTATTTGATGGATTTAAGATCTCTCTTTTGCGAGGTTCCAAATTTTTATCAATGTATTCCTTAACCACGGCAAGTAGCAATTTGCGCTTCTCTAGAATTTTTGTTTTCTTATCTGATGTTGTGTCTTTGGGTAGTGGAATAGCTATAACCGTATGATCCGTGAAAAACCAAAATGGTATCTACAACTTTGATTTTTATACTTTCGGCAGGATTTAGAATGAGAATGAATTTGATACGTAGTTACTAATTCATGGAGCTCTGGATCTGTATCAATATCTGGAACATATGCCCTAATGACAGAATCAACAAACGCAACATATTCGCCAACATTTGTTTCACTTAAAGTAGGAGTATTTAAAACCCATAAAAAAAGAATGAATATGAGGACTTTCACGAACTTGGAATTCAACACGAATCTTTGCCGAGAGACTTTGCCGAAAGAATGTTTCAACTCTGTATTGAAAATGTCTAGCCAAGCAAAACTGGATTAAAATTTGAATAATTTTAAATATTAAAATTTTTTCAAGTCTGTTCAAATTTGCTAAATCATTAGGGAAATTGAATATACCAAGTTTATTCAAAACAGCTTGTGCAGAAATTTCTGACTTTTTTAACTTATTATGACAAGTGCGATAAATATAAAACTTTTCATCAGGACTTGCAACTTTTTTATAAAAGTCAAATATGTCAATATTATATTTGCCAACATCTAAAGTATTACTGATCTGAAGTAAAGACAGCGATTGAAGACCACACAAATATAGAATGGCCCTTCTTTTATCATTTTAGTGAATTTTTTTAACACTTCTTTTGAAATTAACATAACTTTCCTGCTTCCTCCTCAGTATAGTTTCATGCATTTCAGTCCCGACAATACTGGCGTAACTTAATCGCTTTTTCATTTTTATATCTACATGCTGAGATGTTCCTGCAATGCTTGCACGGTTTTCACATTTTGCTTTTTTAATTCGCTCATGCCCGGGTGTTCCAAAAATTTTTGTACGTTTTTCACATTTTGTTTTTTTCATTCGCTCATGTTCAGGTGTTCCAAAAATTCCTGCACGTTTTTCACATTTCGCTTTTTTCATTCGCTCATGTTCAGGTGTTCCAAAAATTTTTGCACGTTTTTCACATTTTGTTTTTTTCATTCGCTCATGTTCAGGTGTTCCAAAAATCCCTGCACGTTTTTCACATTTTGATTTTTTCATTCGCTCATGCCCAGGTGTTCCAAAAATTCCTGCACGTTTTTCACATTTCGCTTTTTTCATTCGCTCATTTTCAGGTGTTCCAAAAATTCCTGCACGTTTTTCACATTTCGCTTTTTTCATTCGCTCATGTTCAGGTGTTCCAAAAATCCCTGCACGTTTTTCACATTTTGATTTTTTCATTCGCTCATGCCCAGGTGTTCTAAAAATTCCTGCACGTTTTTCACATTTCGCTTTTTTCATTCGCTCATGTTCAGGTGTTCCAAAAATTCCTGCACGTTGTAAACGCATTTCACACTTTTTGTTACTGTAACGGGTGCTGTAATGTTTATCAAATGAAATTTTGTTCTGAATCCTTTTTCGGTTTTTCATAAGAGAAGATAAAATTTCAGAACAATTTCTGGATTCTATAACTTTGATATACTGTATCTCAAACTGCATATTCGCACAATAATTAGAGGCAAAATGTTTATAATATTGATACTTATTGTGCCTCTGCACATTAATAAGCGACTTAAAAGATAAAAGAATTGAACTTCCATCTGCAACTAATAAGTCATTTTTATCCCGACTGTGAAAATCAAACAAAAAAATTG
This sequence comes from Hydractinia symbiolongicarpus, assembly GCF_029227915.1. Classification (NCBI taxonomy): domain Eukaryota; kingdom Metazoa; phylum Cnidaria; class Hydrozoa; order Anthoathecata; family Hydractiniidae; genus Hydractinia; species Hydractinia symbiolongicarpus. The sequence goes on along the minus strand of NC_079878.1, from coordinate 21,170,307 downwards.
ATTTTTTTGCCCAAATCAATGAGAAGCTAATTTCATTTGCCATAAATATTAGACCATTTCCGATATCAGTGATTCTGTCGTGATTAACAAAAATATCTGTTTGTCCCATCAATCCGTAAAGACGAGATAACTTTTCAATCTCAATATTACTTTCAATTAGTACACTAGAAGTCATTTCATCCATAAATAATGGACGGAATTTACCTAATCTTTTAAACGATCTCCTTTTTCTAATACATAATCTAAATCAAACGATTTCCAAACTTAAACCTTTTTAATTGAAGAAAAACATATTGGATAGAGTGCTTTGCAGGCACATTGTATATTACTACTTTCACCAAATCTAGGCTCACCTTGGTGAAAAGAGTCTAGAGCAACTTTTTGATGAAATTGAGGGCCTGGTCCGGGATTTATTTCAATATCGCCAGCCAAAATTAGCAAAAGTAACAGAAAGCCCGAGGTCTTGCGAGGTCTGTGCCCTGACCGAGGGCTTTGAAAAAAAACATTCTTTTGTGAACAAATAACAACAAAGCTCTTTTTTTAAGTTTCTATTCCCAAGCCACTAAGAATAAAAACGCATGTTCGATTTTAAACTTTTGTACGTTCACGAAACAAATTCGAATCATTGTTTATATGAATTGTAACGAAAAAATGGTTTTAGGTGAGCTACTTCTATATTTTTGTGTGCTGTAGAAATGTTTTTTATTTGTTTACTTTTTTATGCTACCATTTTAATAATGGCTTCCCAAACCCCTTAGTAAACCAATGAAATCATCGGATTTTTTCATACTAACCGGTTTTTTGTCTCAGTCAGGTAATAAAAAGTAACACAGCATGATACACATAACATATTGCTATGGCTAACCAGGGATCTTATAAATATTAAAAAATGCTGTTGCCAAGCTAGCTAGCTAGCTTAGTATACCAACTTGCTAAACTAGAAAATATTACACAATATTTTAACAATAGTTTTAACCAATTTTCATAGTTTGGTTCAGTGTTAGTTTCAGTTCTAACACCGGATAGAGAGAGATGGACTTAACACCACAGAAAATAAAAAATAAATAAATAAATATGGAGCTGCTATACCAAGATATAGCTAGCTACAGTTGTAATTATAGCTAACTATAATTTTTACAGAAAGAGAACACAAAACAAACACGCCAAACTTCAATCTTTCTGCAAACTAGCGAGGGAGATCTAAACGACGGCTGTTGCCAAAACGAACCGGGGGTGATAAAAATTGTAACCATTTTATGCATTGTCTTGAGTCGTAGCACTATACATTTCCCAGAGGTCTTTCGTTTAGGGTCAATCATAGTTAAATCAACAGGCATAACCTTCTGGCTATGATAATCGCCATTTTTTTTCTTTTTAACAACTGTGACGGGGTTTGAGTTGTATCAATCCTTTCCTCGACTATTACTGCATCTGTGAAGTGGCGTTTGCGATTAATGTGGTTTGGCTTCCTCCCAACGTTTTTAGATGTTATATACAGGTCACTGAAGGATGGTGAAAATGTCGAAGACTGTTTACATGCTCCATTCTATGTGCTTTGTCCCAACGGTGCCAAGTGATTGGATCAAACAACCTGTAGTATTGCATTTATTTATAATATAATTTTATTCGACTTGAAAGTTACTATGTTAGCATCTATAAAAAGTATTTTTTTAAAACGATTATGTTACTACCAATTATACAATTACACTTTTTTTATATAAGAACAATTTTATAAGAACAATGAGGATCAGAATTGCTGAAAAATAAGAACAATCACAAGTGCATTTCAGGCTGAAGCAAAATTTCCTGTTTCTTATAAAAAAAAGTGTATACAACAATTATATTATTACCTGAAACTGATTGCAATCATTTGCTAATCTGTACTTTCCAGACTGGTAAACAGCTCTAACTTCTTCAGTTCTTTGTCTCTGAATAATGACTTTCACTTTTGAAATAAGCTCGATAATTCCAAGTTTTTTATTTCTAGTTTCCATTTTAAAATAGAATGAAGTGATTCGATTGCATTGTTGTAGAATAGCTCATCCAGACCAGATCCCTCTTTCGCCGATTCGATCGCGCTTTCAATAAACTTATTTTCTCGATTCCTCGAAAACCAGTCGTGAAATTTTGGAGCAAGGTCCTCCCAATTTTCCTTTAAAGAGTCAAGCTTGGCTTTAAAATCGTCCTCATCTTTAGCCGACGATAATCCTAATTCAATAACAACGCCGTCATTGATGCCAGAGATATCCGCTAAAAAATTTTCTACCCTTTGCACCAAGCTGTGTCAACTTTTTTTTGTCTCGATCAGACATGTGTTTAACACAAAGCAAACTTCTCAGATCAGGTAAGACATGTTTAAAGCTTTGGAATAATGCTCGTTCAAGATCAGTACCCAAATAAGTCAGGTTACGAAATTTGGTGTTGGCTAAAAGAAATTCTGTTACAAAACGTGAAAATGATTCTGGGTGGTTCTGGCTGATTCTGGGTAGTTCCATAATTTAGTAATACTGATTATATTATAGATTGCTGAACTGTAAAATTTCTTTTCCTCGAACACGTCTATACGCTACGTCTAATCTAACTTTCCACTAAAATTTTGCGTAGCGCCCTTTTTATTGAGAGATTGTCTAGACGAACATACAATAAAAATCAACCTATAAAATCCATTTTGTAGTGTGCGATGGCAGCCCTCAAAATAATTTTTGGAGACTCAGAATTATTGAATAGTGCTGGTCCTTTTAATCCACGAGCAAGCTTATTTATAGCCAACCTGACCGTCCTAGCTAATTCACTGACTCCTGACTTAGTTAAAAGAACTACGTAGACATAAATCTCTTTTGCTTGGCCCATTCGTTGTTGGTAACCAAGTCTTACACAAGAAATCCATTAACTAATGCGGAGGTGAACGCCGACGGAGCACGGATAAAGCAAGTCTGCAAAACTGCACTTACAGGCGGAACAGACATTTTATCATGGTTTTAATTGTAGATAATTTCTTCATTTGATAAAACAATTGAAAACCATAGGTCCGGATTTAATTGAGTTTTTTCTTTATGCAGCAAGTGTTTTTTTATTCAAACAATTTTAAAAACGAAACCCAAGCGAAGCATATTTTTGCCTATTTGCTTGTGATGACCTGAAAAATAAACAATAAATTTATGAAAATGACAGCATAGTCATGCATACTATATCGGGCATGTAGAAAAGGAAGTTAAGATTGAGAGAGTCGCTATTGAGAGAGACGCTCGATCATCGTGTTCGGGGTTTACAATTAAAAACGTCCCCCACTTTTTTACTGCAAAATCAATGCGCAACAAAGATTGGCCTTGGAGCACGTATCGGATGCGTAACATTAATTTACACGTACGAATCATGTTTCCATTACAATGCCGTACATGAAATGAAGATGTAGATTCTTTTTCAAATTCTGTTTTACACTTGTCCTCATCGCTTTTCAGGTTTTTTCATTTCACAGTAAGACCCAGCCCTGGAGTTCAGGTGGTGGAGTGCTTCAAACACGTAGGCACGTAAAGCACGTAATTTAGCAGATTCCATTTAATGCATGAATTATGGTGTCATTTTAGCTGCAAAAGAATTGCCAATGGTTTCTTTTATTATTTGTTTTGACCTTACAACGATACGAATTCAAATTTTACGAAAGGTCTGTAAAATAGACTTTTTATTATTTCATAGATGTTTTCAAAACTTTGTTTTTAGCAACGCCTCCCCTATCTGCCCCACCTGCTCCTCCTACCGTACCACGTCAGGATAGTGTATCCTCAAAACTTGAGGAATTATTGACATGTGCCATTTGCATTGAGCGAGTAAACGATCCGAAAACATTGGTTTGCGAGCACAACTTTTGCAAAGAATGTTTAGACGAATTGGTGAAGTTTGAAGACGGCGTGCCAATACTGGTATGTCCCTCCTGCAAGAAAAAGCAGAAACTAAACCGAGGGGAAACTGTCAGCTCGTTGAAAGCAAGCCTCATTATCCGACAGCTGTTGGATAATGTTCCAAGGTATGATGTCATTGTAGGCTTACACTAAAACTAAAAAAAAAAAATGTCGTGGTAGGTCAGTAATTTGCTGGGAAAGATTTGGAATTCTGCTGTACATAATTTATTACCAAAAATAGTATTTACAGTCTTTCAACTGAGCATTTTTTAGAGATAATTCCATTGTGTTTCTTTATTTTAGTGAAGAGGAGTCTTGTGTGAAGAAATGTTCTTCTGAAGCTTGTGAGAAACCAGTGTCCAAGTACTGTGTATGTTGCCATGCTTTTTTCTGTCAAACGTGTTCGGACGTTCACAATCAGGGCTCTTGCTCGTTTTATCCAGTTGCATACTCAAGCAAACAAGAATCCTTAGTTCCGATATGTAAAAACCATAACTGTATTGAAAGCCGGGGTTGCTTGAATTGCTGTGAGACTGTTTGTCTATACTGCTGCGAGTATGAACATAAAGGTCACGGTGTTGTCACCATGAGAGAATTCACCGATCGGTTCCGCAATCCCTTTATGGATGATGCTCATGGGAAAGATGTTTTGCAACGCTATGTGGAACTCAACAAGAAACTTACAGACGAAACAAAAGCTGCAGTGACTGCTGCGAAGAAAGAAAGGAATAAATTGAAAACAAGGATTTCGCAATGGAGGTCCGAAATTTTTGCGAAATTCTGCTTCATGCTTGGTGAAGCTGAAACGCAGGTACTGACTAAGTTCGACGATGCATATACTCAGTTTCACAAAAGTAATAACGCGAATATTGTGCAGTGGATTAACGATCGCGCGAAGTATCAAAATATGATCAGTGAAGTGGAGTCGTTACTTCACAAAAGCAATATCGAAGTTATTTATGAAGCCAACAAAACGTTTAAAGAAATGACGAAAATTATTAAAGAGAAAAAGCCGCCGACAGAGTATGAAACTCCGGAGTTCAGTCTTCAGTTAGAAGCTGTTGTTGATACTGCTTCTTACAGTAAACTTTTCTCTAGTTTGCTATTGTGTTTTGATGACATGAAGTTTCAAAATGGCGAGAGCGTAGAAGGTTTTTCTGTCGACATTGATGATTTAAAGCCGTTTGGAGAAAATTTTTCCACGCTGCATGATCATGACGTCGCTATGGATTATCTTCAGCAATATTTGAAAAAAATGGGCTTCAATGCTGCTGAAAAAGGTAACTTGTTGTTATTGTGGGTTTTTTGGGGTTTTTTTTGTTGTTCTTGTTTTAGTTGTTGTTTTTGTTGTTGTTTTTGCAGTTGTTTTTGTTTGTTGTTGTTGTTGTTTGTTGTTGTTTTTGTTGTTGTTTTTGCAGTTGTTTTTGTTTGTTGTTGTTGTTGTTAGTTGTTTTTTTTGTTTGTTGTTTTTGTGGTTGTTTTTGTTTGTTGTTGTTGTTGTTGTTTGTTGTTGTTTTTGTTTGATGTTGTTGTTGTTTGTTGTTGTTTTTGTTTGTTGTTTTTGTTTGTTGTTTTTGTTTGTTGTTGTTGTTGTGGTTTTTTTTTTTTGGTTCTTTGCATTATTGCCACTGTTGTTTTTCTACGGGTTTTTTATAACTCAGGGAAAAAAAATGAAAAAAAGAAAAAAAATCTCGCCACTAAAACGGATAATGCCAATGAGGGCACAAACGTTCCTGACGAAGGTAGCTATTTTTTATGTTGTTTCTAGTATTTGCAATTTGATATTTTCGAATTTTAACTAAGTCTGTTTCACATTACAGCGATATATTGATAATTACAGAGAGTAGGTTAATCCAAAACAAAATAATCAAGCGAAATAACAACAAGAAATCTGGAAATGTATTGTGACCAGCATTCATTATAATTCCACAATATACTAAAAAAATCTACCTTTAAAGGAGATTACATGTGTGCTTAATTTATTGTGCCAACAAAAAATACCTTGTAAATAATTTTCTTTTACCATTTATTTATCAAAACCGTTTGGGATATATATAAAAGAAAGGACAAAAACATTAAATTTTAAAAATGCGTTAAATAACCTATAAAACTCGCCGTTAAATTCAGAGTAGATTTGTAGAAAATAAGTTAGACATGACTATTATTTGTATATATTCGGGGCGTTGACTTTCTGTGAGAAGGTGCCTTACTTTGATATTAGGGCGCCGCGTTTTTAGAAAAAGGAAAAAAATAATAACTCTTGTCGACACGAGAGAGAGAGAAATTTTAGAACAATATTATTTTGTGTAAAATATGATGTGGTATTTGCTAATAAGCGATAAATACCGATAAATCTTTCAGCATGTTTGTTTATTTGCGACCAGACTGTTTTCCATTAAGTATTAGTTAATTTCCATTTAATTAAGTACGGTCAAACTCCATATAGCTGTCAATTTTAAATATATTTGCATGTTTTCAGAGCCTCCTGACGTCAAGACTAACAAAACGGCGAAAAACCGTTCTCGTCGAGCGAAAAAAACCAAAGTCAAAGAAGATGATGTTGCTGGTGATGCATCTACAGACAACCTCATCGATTTTAGTACTTGCATTTTTGTTTTGATTTTTTTGTTGTGTGACGAGCTTCTGTATTTTTGAAAGATTTGTGTCAGTTTTCAAACCAAAACTGTTCTCTGTAACTATGTACGCTTTTTTAAAAGCAACATGGCAACTTATAAGCCTAAAGCATGTAAATTAAAAAAAAAATTTTTATACAACGAAAAACGTGATTAAAAGTTTGATTTCTCCACAGACAAGCAAACAAGTGATTAGCACGCATGTGACAAGGAAACACGTGATAGCAGACACGTGATAAGTAAACATGTCAATTTAGCCTTTCCATGGGATATATAATAACATTCTTTGTGGTTTTTCCAGGTAAATACTCAACGAGCAAAAAATAAGAAACAGTCGAGCCTATAAATCAGATAACTTAAGTAGCATTGAGCCCCAGCCAATGTTTTTTTTTGTTATAAAAAAACATGCATGGTAATTGTCTTGTCATTAACATAAATGTTTAGGTTCGACGATATTTCGAAAGATACGTGTTAACTGGATTAGTAATTTTTTGAAACGTAATTTTTACAATTCACATAAAAGAAAATTCTCGTTGATTAAATCGACGTATCTTGATTTTGTATGTAATTTCGTAGTGAATTGGTACCACCAGAGAATAAGAGTGGTTTCTGTTTGGATAATTTTTTTAGGTGATAATGAAGAAAGAGATGAGAGTTGGCAAAGAGAAGAAGCAGATGATGGTTCTGATAAATGCGAGGATAGGGAAGAGATTTCTCAGTGTAACGATGGTAACGATGATGACGGAGGTAATGACGAGTGTAGTGGTGATGGTAAGTCAAACCCGCTAACTATCTTGTAAACTTTGTGCAAAATATTCTACACAATGTCCTCTTAGTAACTAGTACCATTCCAGTATCACTTCTTCAGTTTCAGTAGCAGTAAGTAAGTAATTGTTTTTAGATGGAGATGATGACGCCAGCTCTGTCACATCCAATGATTCTTCGACCAATCAACGTGGAAGAAGAAATCGAAGCAGACGAGGAAGGCGTGGGAAAGGATCAAACTTAAGAACAGGAAGTGATCCAAGCATGAGAGGCAGGGAAGGAGGAATACCCCAGAGAGGTGTCAATAATAGGGGTAGACCTCCATATCGTGGTGGACATAATCGTGGTGGAGGGCCAAACCGGGGTGGTGGACCAAATCGGGGTGGTGGACAAACCCGCGGTCAGCCAAGAGGCGGTTTATTAGGCAGTTACCAAAGGCCATATTCAGCAAGCTCCGTACCGAATTTATTAAGTGTACCGATATTCACGTGTTATCGTTGTGGACGTATTGGTCACACTGTTCATCAATGCCAAGAAATGACAACAAAAGATGGACGTGCTTTGCGTTAAAACATTCGTTCTTGCATTTTAGTGTCAAAACAACTTGTAAAGAACATAATGTTTGATATTCTCTCTACATTATCAACTGCTCTTTTTAGGTTTTCTGTCCTCTATTTAGTATGGGACATGGGATTTTTATTATTATCGCAATTAAAATTAAAATAATCCATTCCATTACAACTTTTTATGCCTGATAGATTTTTGCAAAACCCATTTCCAGTAAACCAGTCCCCAAATATTGTGTAAAGGCTCTAACTTTTATAGAGAAACAACCGAATACAAAGACTCTCGATTTAATTTTGCGATTTTTTGCAACAACACAATGCTTGCGTCTACTGCAATAGAACTCTACAATCGCGTTAGACGAGGAGGCAAGAAAACCCTGGGAACAAGACTACACACGCCTTATCGTGTTTTTTTTCACCGTGACGTCGTCCTCATAAATAACCAGAATTTTATAATTATTTTTATTTTGTTTAGATACAAGGGAAATGGATATTAGAACAATTATAATTTATATTTAACGAATATTAGATGTGTTTAACCCAGCAGTCAAAACATAGCATTCAAAATTCTAATAATGTTTTTATTGTATGGTTTCCAAATTACCAGTCTAAATTTTTTTTACCAACTTTATTTAAAGCCTGCGTTTTTTTACCAATAACGTAAGTACCACGACGTATCAGGTAGCGTAATGTCTTGACAATGGGTTAAACAATTGTAGCTTTAAAAACATATACTATCACAATTTTCCGTGTTTTTGATGTGTTGATAGGATACCTTCTCCATTGGATTCTCCTTTCTCTGAGAATCAAGAACACATCCACCATCACTCGGTTTTGCATCGAAAATATGATTTTTTTATACAAAATCGTTTTAGTTTTGGATACATTAAAAACGTGTTATTAAAAAGAGAACTTCCAATGGATTTAAACTTGCGTTTTTCATCTTCGATCTGGTGGGAGGTTTGGCTAACTTAATACCTCGCTCGTGGTCTTGTAAGGTAATTAATGGTTCAATTCTAAGATTTTTGATAGTTCTCAGTGCAAAAAACTTCCAGACCCTGGGTACTTCACCCGCACAAAAAGAGAATGATTATTTTCGCAGCAAGAAATTACTTATCGTGTATTTCAAACACGAAGTTTTTTTCTGGTGGATATAAAGATGAATTTTGTTCGTCAATAACACTAATTTTCGGGCTTATTTATACATATTTGCACCGCCCTTGTCTCCAACATTTGCCAAAGAAAAGGGTGTGCTAGTGCAAAAAGGCCTTTTGGAAGCACCCGAATCTGGTCGCTTCAGGCAGGCAATGTACGATACATCTTGTCGAATTCAAACTTTTTGCTTAAAAAGGAATGCTAATGGGGAGATACATGATATACATAATATAATCGGTTTTTATTGGTACATTTTAAAAAATACGCGCAAAAATTAGTAGAAATATTGTAAATGTTTGAAAAAAGCGACCTCGTTCCCACTTTTTTAAGCAAAGAAAGGTAAAAATAACGCACCCTCGTCCCCAGGGGTTTTGCCTCTTTGATATTAGAGACGTCATCTCTCCTCTCCTCACATCGAAAAGGCAAAAATTCCTGGGGACGGGGGTGAAAAAAACCCTCTTAAACGTTCCACTATCTTGAACAAGCCGTACATAGGGAAGTATAAATTTAACGAGCCAGAACATGGTTGGTGAATGTGAGCATTAAATAGACAAACATAAGTTTCTGAACTCTTATTATTTTGAACATAAAACCCTTGTACTAGTAGCTACAACCCCTCGCTGTCCAGCTGGTATAAAAAAGAGAAAAAGAGCCCGGGAATCGATGTTGTACCTTACCGTACAATTAGTTTAGGCTAGAAGGTTTAAAAAATCTATTCTCCTTAGCTTAGGTCCGAGATTGTCAGGAAAAGAAAAAGAACCCTGGGAACGAGGTTAAGGTGTAGGTGACAGACAATTAAGCTAGGATGTGTAAGTTTTTTTGACATCGGCGGAAACCAAGGTTGTTTGAAACGGCGATTTCTACATGACACGTTTAATGTAAATCCTGCAGCAGGAATTCAACAGACTTATTTGGAGAAACGCCAAATAAAAGTTCTGAGAGTAATACTGCCAAAATTAATCAAGACAAGAGGATAACGGGCTACTTATTCGCATCAGCGCATAATGCTGCTCTATGGAAATTCACCTTTAAATGTCTCGTCTGTATTTGTGCCTTTTTAACAACCTTGTCCCCAATACCAGGTTTTGTTATATTAGGATACCGGTTTCAATCCAATTCTTACAGCTTTGGGGACGGGTTTGCCCTGCCAAACTACTGCAGAATTTGAAAAAGTGATTCGATTGAACAGTGGATACACCTAATCTTGTGTTTTTAGGGGGTGTCTATAATAATCTTTTTGGCACTTTTGCGTAACGAGTCATCCGAATTTTGTGTGTGTGTCAATGTATATTTTTGTGTGATATCATGGTGGGTTGAGGCGTGATGTTGCTTTCCAGTTTATCTATTTAATTAAGGTAAAAATTTTAATTATTTTTTTATTAATTTTAGTTTTTCTTGACGTTATTGTTTTGTTCCGCATTATTTAATGACGCATCTCTTTGTTTGCTTTTTAACCCCTCTGTCTCCATTCCCAAGGTGGGAAAGTTATTACGTCGTTTTTGTGTATTTGTTTTTACTCAAGCAAATGCGTTGCGGTGACGTGTTTTGCGTCACAATAGAATATTGAATTTTTTTAGGGGGAGCTTTATATGAATATTTCTGTTTTCATTATTTCAGCAAAATGTTGTTTTTTAAAATAAATCATGCTGCTATACGAAAATTAATAACCTTTTTTGATACAATCCATTTTAATTTAAAATGTTTTTTATCCAAAATGATTTTGTTACTTTCGCGTTAAGCTACACCCCGACCGTAAGTGTGATTCATCCTTCTCTTCACAATTAATTACATTGCTGGGGGTGAATCGGAATAGAAAACAATATTTTGAGTTATTTTCAATAAGTCTTAAAAATTTTATGTTCTCCATGTTGGGGTAATGAGTTAATCTGAACATTGGAATCGGTTAAAAAATACATCCCCTAATTGGCTGGGGCGAGCCAGGTAATTTTTTCAGTTAAAGTATCTAGCTACTGTAAATGATATCAGCCGATGCGCCTAGCTTTTTGACGGTAGCTAGCTAGCTAGCTACCGTCAAAAAGTTGATTGTTGATGTTTGTTGTGTCTGTAAAATATATAGATAACTATACTTATTAGCATTTTAGTGCTCTGTTGCAGTAGAGATTTTACAAATTGTTTAAAGTAAAAGTAATTTTAAGGCTTAGCCAGACAGGTTCAGTGCTTCAGCTAGCTAGTTTTAAAAAAAACTGACAATTGGTTTGGTTGGCTGGCTTGGTTGGCTAGCATGTTTGATCTATCAGGGCATGATAAAACTAGCTAGCTAGCTAATTTTAATATATATATATATATTAAATTGTATTCAAGGTTTAAAATGTATATAAGGAGGAGAAAACAGTATAACTCCTATTCACTTTTCATCTTTAATTCATTTACATTGAATAAATCAAATAACAAACTGAAAGGATGCATATAGCTACCAGATTTGAATACTGTATAAGCTGTATATCATATTTTTATAAGTCATGATCTGTAAAAAGAATTGAGCTGGACTTCACACAGGTGAAAATTTTCATCATACTTTTACTTTCTGTTGCAAGTTCATCACTTGCTGAATGTTGTTAATACATAAAATGATGCAGGTATACAGAAACCTCTATATTAGGTAAAATACACCAGGACACCAGTTCAAGGTATCTTACTTTTTCTGACTGAAGAATCTAACAAGTTCTTTGGACTATATATTATGATAATAATATTGCAATTATGCCTAAAATTTCAAACTTACAGTTATTGTGTATAAGAAACTAATGTGTCTGTTGTTGTAGGCCATTACTTATTGTGCTGTTGTACCTCATCATTTCCATAATCTTTGGAAACAAAGACTGGTGTTTGTGTTGTCCAACAAAAATGAAAATTCTGAAAATATATATATATAAAAAAGAAAAATAAGAAATGGCAGATAATATATTTTAAATATGATCTGTACAGGATGCTTCTCAATAATTGTCAACAATTTATCAAAAATGCAGATTTGTTTTATTAAAACTGCTTCTATATTCAAATCCGTGTACTGAAAATTAGAAAAAAAATTTCTTGAGAGCTTTTTAAATGAAACTGTCCAGCATGCTTGTGAATGCAAGTCATATTACGTAGTAAAAACAAAAACATATTTTAACATGTATATATATCCAGTTGTAAATGTCTTTAATAGTAGCTGTCGTCTGTCTGTCTGTTACAGAAACACGAAACCGGATATATAAAGGACAGGCGACCTCGTGGATTTTTTCATGGGTTGACGACTAGTAAATACACAGTTCCAATGCTTTTAATGTTGAGCAGTGACTGGGTAGTGACAACATGCCTCTGATTATGTTAATAAGAACACCTCAAATTCCTTAATGCCAAATTCCTTAATTTTAGCTAATTATCATTAGTTGTTTCTTGTTCCAATTTGATATAGGGGGTATAACCCTAAAAATAGAAAAAAATAGATTCAATTCACATGTATAACCTTCTACAAAAGTCACAGGTCTCGTAGGAAAACAGTATTTATTTACTGATTCAATGTACCTTGTAAAATATTATTTAATGATAATAATAATTTGTCACATGTGACCATGAGAACTTTGGTGTTTACATAGCCAATTAGAAATACTTGGGTGCCAGAGTTTCAAACACTACACAATTTCATATCAACCCAAGAAAATAAATAAATACAATAAATGACCTGTTTTTTTAGGTAAATTAAGATGGCACTTATTGATGATCCTAATGGTATGTATTTGTTTGTTTTTCTGTTGTTGTTTTTTCTTTTGAGTTTGAATTAAAAGGAGAATCAACAAAATAAGATTCAGATAATTCAATCTAGGAAGCTGGTGTTTCACAAGTTCGGGAAATGTTGTTAACAACTGTTATTTTAAGTTAGCTTACGATTTTCGTTTGTTGTGTGCTGAACTGGTAATGTTGGACTATAAAAGGATTTCCAAATTAAATCCACATTAATTTAGAAAAAAATTAAGAACTAAAAACAACTTTAATCAGGCAAATAATAAGCAAACTTTCGAAAAACAAAATTTCATACTGTGAAGCATTGATTTTTTTGAAGAAATAAATAAAAGTATTCTAAACTAATTGTTGTATGCACACTATATAGGAATAGTCTTTTTTTTCTTTTGACGTTTAGGGCAGCCAGGGAAAGGGTTAAGTCTAATGTTGATTGACATATAACATACTAAAAATGATCCTGCTTCTGATATGACTAATGTGTTACACTCAATAAATTAAAGCCATGTCATTTTTGCAAAATTTTATATTTCCATGAGAGGATGTTTGGAGTGATAGTGATGTTCAGCTTATGTTGTCAAGTTTATGTTAAAAAGTTGTTTATCAAGGTGCTTAGTTTGCTACACAGCTAAATTGACATTAAAATTTCGATTATGTTAAAAAAAATAAGGGGCCAGGTACATGTGAACTTATCAACACTGTGTTTCATTTGCTGAACTTGTACCTTGAGAATTTTTAGTAATCCAGAATTTTTCTTAATAGAGTCTCTTTTTGTTTAATCACTTCTCTTAACTTATTTTTGTGTTCAAAACATTTTTCTGAACAGATAAGTGGATGCTGTAAATGCAATATGTCAAGTGTAGCATACAATAGTTACAAATAAATTGCAGCCGGATTGTTTTTAAGACCCTCTTTGTAGATTACCCACTAACATAGACACGTCCAATTTTGGCAATTATTGGAAACTTGGTTTTGGCTACTGTTCTGTTATGTGAGCATAGGAGTTGTTAAAGGATGGCCAGACTAATTTTTATTTTCTATTCTTGTGGTTTTCTGATAAATAACTTTTAAATATGGTATTTTCGAAAATCTCATGTACTTAAAATATTGTAAACATCGGTGCTTTTTTATATCCATTGTTCTACTTATATCATTAGAAGAAAATAATTTTTTAAATGGAAATATGATCTGCAATTTATTTTTATCAACAATCACCACTTCCTGTTAATAGAGTACCGCTTTTGATGAGAGCAAAAAAGATATTATTTTCATTAATTGGTCAATCTTTGCATTGTCAACAAGCTATTAATGAAATATGTTCTGCAATCCAATATCAATTACATATTATATTTATAGCTCGTATGAAATATCAGCAGTACCAGTCATACGAGCAAGCGTCTGACAGAGTAAGTTTGCTTTTTTTTTTTTGCTTTTTTTTTCTAAATACAGGGATATAGTAAAAGTTGAATATTTCCTTCAGATACTTGCTAACTTAATTAAAAGAAAAAGCTTCACAAAAACGGAAATTCTAGCTGTTTAATTCACATTACAATATTTCTTTTCATTTTTTAGGATGCTCGTATGCTAGAGGATCGTCGTCAAAAGTTGGTTATGATGTATGAAAGTAACCAACCTAACAGGTAGGGTCTAAAGAGAGGAGTTTTTTGGAATATAAATACAATGTATTGTATTTTTTACATAAATTTTATGGATATGTCAATTTTATTTAGACAACAACTTCAAAATGAAATACGTGCAATTGATAATCAGTTGAATCAAATGCATATGCAACGGCAAGGGATGGGAGATTATGGTATGCATCAGCAAGGTATAGTTTTCTTAACTCTAAGGCCAGTTTTTTTGGAATATAAATACAATGTATTGTATTTTTTACATAAATTTTATGGACGACGAATTGATTCATTATGGTCTCAGTTTCCTAGACTGGGGTAGTTTTACATGTGTTTTCATCATTTGCATTGTATTTAGCTATGAATAAAATGAATCAAACAGCCATGTGGAATCAAGGCTATAACATTGACTCTGGTATTCAAACTGCTGCACCATCAATCAAAGGTGGTGATTTTGATGATGATGTGTCATCGCACCATTCTTTCCAACAATTCGAATGGGAACAAAATTTCACTGGTGAACCTATGGATGCTCAGATGAATGAACAGTATAATAACACACGAAGGTTTGTTAGGCAATTTTTTTTTAACTTTTTAATGTTATTGTAAAAAGACATTTACTTGTAAAATGACATGTTTTAAAAAATTTAAAGAACTCCCGTAAAATATGTTTTGTTGCACCCCAAAATTGAATATTATATTGTCCCTAATTATGAACATATAATAATTTAACATGAATTATTCTTGTGTAGCCATAGAGTGAGAGCTGCAATGTTTCCTGAAACAATGAATGATGGAATGGATATACCACAAACTCAAATGGACCCTGGAAATCCAACTGCTGTACAACGCTTGGCTGAGCCTTCCCAAATGTTAAAAACTGCTGTTGTTGACTTGATCAACTATCAAGATGACGCTGATCTGGCAAATAGGGCTATACCTGAACTTATTCGTCTACTACATGAAGGTGATTTGCAGACCGTTCAACAGGCTTCCACCATGGTGAATCAGCTGACTAAGAAAGAGGCCAGCTGCCATGCTGTTATGAATAACATGCAAATGGTAGCCACATTAGTAAAGGTAGCTACAAATTCCAATGATGCTGAAACTGTACGATGTGCTGTTGGTGCTTTGCATAACATGTCTCATCACAGGTAAAAACACTAAAAGCCTCTGTTTTTGCAATTTTTTCTAAATTCATTGGATATTATTACCGCTAATCTTCTTTAGACAAGGACTGTTGGCTATTTTTAAAAGTGGTGGTATACCAGCATTAGTAAGACTCCTTGGTTATCGTGTGGAGGCTGTCGTATTTTATGCCATCACCACCTTGCACAATCTCCTACTGCATCAAGAAGGTGCGAAGATGGCAGTCCGGTTGGCTGGTGGCTTACAGAAAATGATTGCACTGTTACATAAAACGAACGTTAAATTTTTGGCTATCGTTACAGGTAATGAGAACCTTTCTGTTATGTGGTACATCCTTTATAGATAAGTTTGCCTAAGCTTGTCAAGTGAGCCTGAAGATTTAATGGTACATGGTTTTTGATCATTATTTCAACTCTAGGAATTATAACTAAGAAAATTCATAATTGATACTTACTCTAGTATTTTAGTTGTTGTGATTCATAAAGTACGTTTTAAATTCATAGATTGCTTACAGATTTTGGCATATGGCAATCAGGAATCAAAATTGATAATATTAGCATCAGGTGGACCCGTTGAGCTTGTGAAAATAATGAGAAGTTACACATATGAGAAGCTTTTATACACAACATGTCGTGTCTTGAAAGTTTTATCTGTGTGTTCCAGTAACAAACCAGCCATCGTTGAGGTAAATCAACACTTTGTGTTAAAAGATGAAAAAGTATTTTACTTGTCTTAAAAGATTCTACATCACGAAAATTATTGCTTTAAGACATCCTAATTAGCTTCTTTGCTAATACCTTCTGATATTCTTAACAGGCTGGTGGTATGCAGGCATTGGCAAACCATCTATCCCATCAGAGCACACGATTGGTTCAAAATTGTTTGTGGACTCTTCGTAACCTGTCTGATGTGGCGACCAAACAAGAAGGTTTGGAAGGCTTGTTGCAAATGCTAGTACAACTTCTTGCATCCAACGATATCAATGTTGTCACATGTGCTGCTGGTATCTTGTCGAACCTTACCTGCAACAATCCAAGAAATAAGGTTTGTTAGAGGATTTTATGTTATCTGTTATTGGCTGTTATTTAAATATGTGGTCACAACGGTCTTAAACACGCCTTTTTACTAAAGCCACATGCCTTTATTTACATTACACGTCTGTTTGGAACTGTTTTGCTTTTAAATCTCTGGATAGAACTTTGTCAGACATTTACATCTTTTTATTTGCATTACAGCAAGTCGTATGTCAAGTCGGAGGTATTGAAGCTCTCGTACGTACTATCACTCAAGCTGGTGACCGTGAAGAGATCACTGAACCTGCTGTATGCGCTTTACGTCATTTAACAAGTCGACATCCTGATGCTGAACATGCTGAGAATGGTGTTCGTCTCCACTTTGGAATACCTGTTTTGATTAAGCTGTTAAATCCTCCATCAAGATGGCCATTGATTAAGGCTGTTATAGGTTTAATTCGAAATCTTGGTCTATGTCCTGGCAATCATACACCTATTCGCGACCAAGGGGGAGTACCAAGACTTGTCCAGCTTTTGATGAAGTCATACCAGGGTATGTATATTTTCTATTTTTTTTTTATTTTATTTTTTTTTTTGGCTAGCAAACTCGCTGTGACTTCATGCATGGTAAATAACTTGTATTTTATTCCGTAGACGTGCAACGACGTGGTCCAGGTGCTTCCAGTATGGTTGATGGTGTAAGAATGGAAGAAATAGTCGAAGGCACTGTTGGAGCTTTGCACATCTTGGCTCGTGAGTCATTAAATCGATCCATCATTCGTGAATTAAACTGTATACCGACATTCGTACAGGTAAGAGTTTGACGGATTGTCGGTTGAGTGTCAATTTTATTTTATTTTTTGTTAGTTATAGAAAAACATATTTTTTTTTTGTTATTTGTAGCTTCTCTTCTCTGATATCGAAAACATTGTCCGAGTAGCAGCCGGCGTGTTGTGTGAGTTGGCTCAAGATAAAGAAGGAGCAGATTCCATCGAACGGGAAGGTGCTACGACCATTCTCACTGAACTTCTACATTCGCGAAATGAAGGCATAGCTGCGTATGCCGCAGCTGTTCTCTTTCGCATGTCGGAAGATAAAAGTCAAGACTACAAAAAACGCTTATCGGTTGAATTAACCAGCTCACTATTTAGAGACGATATGCCGTGGGAGGTCAGTGTTTTAATTACTTTACTAAATATTTTAAATATTTGATCACATTGTACATTTTTGTAAAGCCCTTGAGCATTTTTTTAACTTTCAATTTTCTTTTTAGCCTGGAAATACGGAAATGGCTGATATTTTAACAACTCAGTCGTATCAGGACGAGCTCTACTCTCCCCATATCACTCAACAAAGCCAGACAAGCTCCATGCAGTACACAAACTCGTTTCAACAACACCCATTCTTTCCTCAACAGCAACAGCAACAACAACAACCACCATTAACCGGTGGAAACCCGTGGTTTGATTCGGATATGTAACTTTTGTTGGAGGTGGGATTTAGTTGTAGTCTTTCGTGGTATTTGTGTGGAAAAAGGTGTACCTGGCGTGAAGTGATTATAGTGGATTTTGTTATTTTGTTGGTGTTCTAACTAGCACGGACTATTTCTAGCATCTTGTATATAGACTCTCCTTCGCAGATAATTGTATTAGAATAATATAAGCGAGAACTTTTTATTTTATTGACCTGCGGTAGAGAGATTTTGTGTAGTTCTTTTATCTTTTTTTAATTTTGGCAATTTTTCATATAATAATTATCCTATCCTGATGACTTTTATGACTACAGGTTAAATTCCTATATTTCCCGCTTGAGAAAATATGATGAAAAACTAAAAAAAAGTCTCTACAACGCCCTTGTTTTTTTTTCAATTTTTGTTTATTTTTTTCTTCATTGTATGCATTATTTTCAATCCTACTCGTGTATAACTGATCCATATATATATATATATATGTATACATACACAGAAACATGTTGTTGATATGGCATTGTTTTGTTATTTTAACTAATGTATGTTCCTTACCCTTGTCCCGAATGCGCATTTCCTATTCTGCAATCATATGCTACGTTATTGTTATTTTATTTTTTAAACTGAATAAGCTCAATTTTTACCAAACGAGTTAAAAGATTTATTGCGTAGCCGTGCCTCGTTTACCCCGCGTGAAAAACTAAAACTGCGAGAAAAATTACTTATATCCATGTGCTTATAGACTATTCAACTTTGGTAAATTTTTAGTAATTGAACAAAAATACTTTTGGTCAGTCATCGTATAATCTTGCTTTTTTACCTTCTCTAGAATTTGTGTGCATGTGAAAATTCCGCCAACTTTTGTAAGCATTTGCAAGTCATGTACATACAAATGAGTAAAATTATCATAATTAATAAGTGACGACACTGAGTCCAATTTTGTAGACTGAGACAATGACAAGGACGAATTGTTGATGTAAACAATTCTTGCTGTATTTATAATTATTGTGAGTCGCCCTTTTTGTCCCAAGGGCTTGTGTCAGAGCCGGCCTCAATTGTATGTCAAAAATTAATATTCGTCTTTTTTAGTGTTTAATAAACGCTCGTCTTCAATAAAAATCTCAAATATCTGGTATTCTCGTACCCAGAACTCTTTGAGATAAACCTTGAAATTAGCTCTGTACCCGTCTGATGACTTCTGGTTGGTCTTTTTTTCAGACATTTTTTCCGCGAATGATTGCATTTAGCATTCTAACAAATAGTATACTCTCCAATTAGCGAACACCATCGGTGTATGACCAATAAGTCCGCTAATTGGAAGTGCCCGCCTTTTGGAAAGTTTTACATTTTAAGCCCCAAATTAGAAAATAAAGCCGATTTTTGTATCACAAAGTGAAAAAATGATAGTATTCTACATGATATTTCAGTGATATGCTTAATTTTTTTAAACAAGCATTTTACTGGTTCCAAACACTGTCATAACGGCTAAAGTCATTGGGAAGCAAGTGGAGGTGGCTATGGTGTAGTGGTTCCTGTTATTTATCGCTTTTCTGACCATTGACGAGATTAAAAGCAAGCTGGACACAAAAGTTGTAAAGTCTTTGAAATAAATGTTAGAAAAACTTCAATTTGTCTATTTTTCTTTGCTCGCTTTTAATTTTTTTGGACTGCCCGCTAATTGGAGGGAGAAAAAAAAACCATATTTGCTCTTTGGTGGAAAAAATATTGTCCGCCAATTACAGTGTCCGCTAATTACATGTTCGCATTTTAGCAAGTTTTTTATGAGACTTTGACTAGAAAACGGCTGGTGTATGACCAAAGTGTCCGCTAATTAGAGGTGTCCGCGTTTTAGAGTGTCCGTTAATTCGAGAGAAAACTGTAATCAAACTCAGCGGCGGAAACACAAAATATAGAAGTACGGTCTTCTCAAAAGCCTTTGGTTTATGCTGTGATTGGTTTTAAATTATTAAGGTAACATATAAATTTGCAAAAGCTTGCAAAGGCTTGCTAGCTTTTGCAAGTTTCCCGTTTTTTGAGTTACGAATGTTTATTTTTTTTTAAATTCGCCAGTTTTTTCATGCGAAATATTTCATATTTGTTTTATCTATGAGGATTTTATTTGCACAAATTTATGCCCTAAATTTTTTAAGTTTGGCATCAAAAAAGCTTCAATAGAAAAATTTTGGTACAGTGAAATCTCTTTAAAGCGGACATGGTCTAAAGCGCACGCCTCTATATAACGGACGCTATTCCTTGGAACAGACTGATTTCAGGTCAAAATCTCACAAGAAAATTTTTATAAGACGAATAGTTATATGGCACTTTAACAACGGACACTTTTTTTCGCATCAAGTGATATTTCCCCTTGAAAAAGCTCTGTGTAAAGCGGACACATGGAAAAAAAACACCTGCTAAATTTCGATTTTCATCCTTATTTCGTACATTTTTTATTTACAATCTCTAAAATCTTTGTAACTTATTTTTTTCGCCCAACGCCTTTATCGACACCAACAAACTCGTATAGAACTGGAATTTCCAGACCATAACCTGTTTATACGCTTCCCTGCCACTCGACATGTTATTTGCAATTGGGAATTTTTGTAAATCGGTGGAAGATTTTGCTGAGAATTTTAGGGACATGTTGATATTTGTTTTTGTTTGTATAACAGTAGAGCGTATGAATAATATAAATGTCTCATTTCCTTGATTTGAAAGGAATAGAACAAAGAAAAAACGTATATAAACAAGAAAAGTCATGTTTTCAGCAATTTTGTTATGAAAGTGATTTTTGGATACAATCTCTATAAAGTGGACATCTCTATAAGACGGACACTTTTTTGTACCAATGGTGTCCGCTTTAGAGAGATTTCACTGTACAGATATATTATATTTCGAGGTTTTATCTCAAAGAGTTCTGGGGACGAAAATGAACGTCCGGGGTACTCATTAGAGCATTCAAGTTACGAATTATATTATGACACACGATAATAAAAAAATGGCCAACATTGTTACACTTTCCGAGCGCAAAAAATAGTAATTCAGGGGTAAAACTTGACTCTTTCAAACTCTTAAAATTTTGCTATCATCTTTGTTTTCATGTCACAGGTCGAAAGGATATATGACGTCAAATTAACTTTTTTTATTTGTTGGAAATTTTCTAACTTCATTAACAGGCAGAAAAGTGAAAAGAGAAAGAAAATATTTTTTGGGGCGAAGTAAGTTCATCAAAACATACTCGTTCGATTGTTCTTCCGTTTTAAATTTGACTTTTTCTCTTTCTTCTTGACAACTCCAAGCGACCTGGAGAATACAACGCTATAAAATATGTGCTTTTTGTGTTTTTTCCTTTGTCTCACATGCGCCTTTTTTATAAGAACCATCACAATATCAATCATTTGGCGAACTTTTCAAAAAGGGTTTAAATCTGGTAAATTCACGATTTGTTAGTATTGCTTAGTTTAATAATTATAAAGAGTTACATGAACAGTTAAATAAAGAATCAAAGTCTATGAAAGAAATTTCAGTGTTTGTTGCTTTTTTGACTCTTGACATTTATCGTATACTAGATTTAACTGCTCCAAATCCCTTTTCATATTGAATGCTACCTCTTCCTCCTAAAAAAAACTGCATCTCTGAAGTAATTCCATAGCTACGTATATTTCAAATCAGAACGGTTTGTTTGAAGGTTCGATTTCCACTACGTTCTCTTCAGCATCGTTAGTACCGTCATCTACGTTTGGGGTTTCCCTGTACTGACCTAAAATTTCTTCGGCGTCAATTAGTACAGACTCTGGTACAAACTAGATTTTCATCAGTGTCAGTATAATATTTGGCAGTTGTTTCATTAGCAACCAATGATTGGTCAAGTAATCGCAGCTCATCCAAATCGGATTGGAGTGATTTAAATGGATCGTCTATTTCTTCTATATAATATATTATCATGTCAAGCGAGTTTATTCTAGGCTACGTTTTGACAGCTACAGCTGTCATCAAAGGTTTTACGTTTATTTTAATCTATTGCTTCCATCTGCGTCCGTAAACTTTTTATTGCTGTGAACTGATTGATTGATTCGGTCCTCTAATTATCTTCTCAACTAATAAATAACCATAGATGAATACAATTATTGCTTGTCAATGACAGCTGTAGCTATCGAAACGTAGCCTAGAATAAACTCGCTTGTTTAATATGTGATAATATCGTGAATTTAAGTACGTGATCTCTCTTTCTCCCAAACTTTCTCTCGTCGATCTTTATATCTCGAACAAATTATTTGGACGCTTGTTTCCATTCGACTGCCGTAGCGCAAAAAGGTTGTGAGTGTTTCTGTTAGCGCGCGCCTGAGCTTTATG
The DNA here is from genome assembly GCF_029227915.1 of Hydractinia symbiolongicarpus. Taxonomy (NCBI): domain Eukaryota; kingdom Metazoa; phylum Cnidaria; class Hydrozoa; order Anthoathecata; family Hydractiniidae; genus Hydractinia; species Hydractinia symbiolongicarpus. The sequence continues at coordinate 21,147,943 of NC_079878.1, read as the reverse complement.
AGCCGCCTTTAGGTGATCTTTACATGGGATTTTTATTTCGGTGGCAAAATAAAAATTACATTTCGTTCTTTAGTCGAGTCATTATAAATGTTTAGATGATTTCTTTGAAGTTAAACTCATTTCGGTGTTGACTTAATGTCGTGCTCAAAATATTCATGTAAACACAATTTTTCCGAAAAGAAACAATTGCGCGCGTGTACAAAACTATAGGCTCATGCTTCGAGTAAATCTCATTTCGGGACTATGTAAAGGCTCCCAAAGAGGAGCAGGTATAGGACTAAGGCAGCCTTCACGTGGAAACAAAATGGGATTTTAAGCTGTTATAAAATTTCGTCGTGTCGTGTTTACATGGAGGTTCTCTTATGGGGTTGCGCCATGACTTCTTATACTTGCGCTAAATTTTTACTTCGCTTAAGTCGTATTTACATGAATATTTTACACTATACTAGAGACCAAAATGAAATTTTCATTTTTTCCCCGAGATTCACGCCACTTGTAACTTGCGTAAAAAAACGCATTTGGTCTAAAGCTCTGAGTTTTGATATTTTTCTTATTTATGAAGATATTTAAACTTGCGTAAAATATATTCTTGTTCCAATTGCTTGAAAAGAAACACCTCGCGAAATAGACCTCTTTTCTTGGCTGCACAAAAAAAAAAATGATACGAATAAGATAATTATGAAATAAATACTTTGGAAAAACATTTTGGTCTACTTATCTACGTAATTGCCCCTAAGTAATTTAATAATGTTTGGACCGAGGTGCAAATATTGATTGCTGATAAAGAACATATCATCCGAGTTATGAGGTTAAAATTAAGAATGGTAATTTCTTTTAAAGACAAGTGTCTGCACAAACAAAACTTACGAAACGTTCTTTTGTCCCATTAAGCAAAAAAACATACCCGTACCGACCGGGAGTATTCATAGAGGGCACAATTGTTCCGCAATAATTCCTAAAAAAATTTGAAAAAATCACCCTTTACTTATCTTCATTTGCGTATGCAAAGTTACTCCCGGGTAGACATAATTATGGTTCTAAATGATTATTAAAATCAATTTCTGTGACGTCGATCGAATCGATCACATTCGTTTGAGCCTTAAGCGTCCTAAAATGCAGAGTTTTCATTACGCAAGGACGAATATTTTGGAGCATATTTTCAGTCAGGGCAAAACGGGGCGATGATTTCAATACAAGTGCATTCGACTCGAGTTAGCAACTCGGCTGCTTATCAAAAATCAGGGTGAGAAACCAACAAAAAATTATGAAACAGAGAAAAGGAGCATGTTGTCAAAGAGAAAGTCACATGCAAAAGTTAGCCTAATTTCCTTTAATTTTTGTGTCTATGAAACAAAGAATTACCTTACCCGAGCTGGTCACCAAATTAAAGGAAATTTTTTTCTGCGCATGCGCTTTTTAATTCATGATGACATCAAACTAATGTGACGTCAAATTAAAAATGTCTTTCTTTCATAAAAAACTTTTGCAAAAATAAATCTTTCTACGCATGCCCTTTTTACTTCAAGATGACATCAAACAAATGTGACGTCAAATTTAAAAAGTCCTCTTTTACAAAAAGAAACTTTTTGCGAAAAGTCACGTTTTTTGACGTATCTTAAAAGAGGTAAACATTAAATACCTATCAGCTGGAAAATATTTAAAACATGTTGTCCGTCTTGCCATGAAAACTTTGTGATTATTCTTTTCACATCTATTTTTAGTTTAAAGATGTATTCTTTGTGGAATTCACCACAGTTAGTAAATATCAAACATGCATTTTCAATGCATCGGAATTCTTGTTCTTGGATCGAAAGAATGGTATGTTTTTTTTATATTCTTTTGTGCCTCAAAATTCTCAGTGAGCTACAAATTAAAGCATTCTATTTTTCCTGTTGGGCATCAGGGTAACCTAGTAAAAGAGTGTAAGACAAGTCGCAAAAAGTATAAATGTTGATGTGGTATGTACTATTCAAGCAGTTACAGGTATATATCTTTCCTCTTTTTTGAAGCATGATTCAGGAACATATTCATATTTCAACGACAGCATTCAATTAAGCAACGATGGACCAAGCTCTTCTCTTACTGGCAGCTTTTCATCACTTCAAGTTGAGTTTAACAGCAGTATTTTGAGCCTAAGAAGTGCATTGTATGCTGGAAGTTGCATTTTAACTCAAATCGCAGTTCTGTCAAATTCACCAGAAGAACTGGCTCTCCCTGAGTTAACATCTGACATGACTGATGATCGTTTTAATGCAGCATTCAAAGTTACGCAGTATTTAGGAGGAGGGGCGTTTGGTCGTGTTTTTAAAGCTAAAGTTAAAGAGACTAAAGAGGAAGTGGTGATCAAATTTTTAAAGCGCGAGACTGCAGAACTGCCTGATGAAGTCAAATTCATGCGGCAACTTTCTCATCAAAATATTGTCGAGGTAGGTAACATATTAACTTTGTTACGTGGGCTTCCCAAATGCTGCAGAGACATTTCATCTTAAGCAAACAAACTGACCAACTTGTTTAAAGTTGACGATGGCTTTATGCTAGATGCTTAATCTAATATTAGAAAAACTGCTTCTTCTTGAAATGAAAAAAGGAGCTAAAGGAAAACAGTGATGACATAGACATAGAATAAGACAGATACATAAATGTCTCTTCTTTATTCTCTAAACGTGAAGCGAAAAAATTTTCAGATGCAATCAGGAATATTTCTGCAATTCATCGAGTCTTTTTACCTTTTTTATCCTATAACGTATTTAGAATAAGTTATTTGTTTAGTATCGATGCGTCTCTGCTAACATGAAATATGTTCAGATTGTCATGAGCTGTCATGGACAAAAGTCAACATCGTTTGAAACTTACAGATCATGTTTGTCCTCGTTCAGTGAAACAATGTTGACATTCTTTGCTCGACAGGTTTGTTTGTTTGCTTTTTGACTTTTTTGTTTCTTTTATTGTTTTTTTTTTGTTTTGTTTGTTGTTTTTAGCGAGCATTGCCACTTATTTTATCACTTATAGAACTTATCAAACAATCTTAATTTAATATATATAAAATTGGAATTCTTGTTTACAGATGTTAGCTGGGATCAACTACATGCACCATGAAGGGGTCGCGCATATGGATTTGAAGGAAGCTAACATTATTATCAATGAACAACTTCAAGTCAAGATAATCGATTTCGGCTTATCCATCCAAGCTTTAAGGCCTGGCTTCCATCGTCCCAGATATGACGCTTTCGGCACGTCATTGTACATGTCTCCCGAGTTGCATTTTCGACGTGGATATTACGGAAGAGAAGCGGATATGTGGGCGTTTGGTGTTTTGTTATACCGTTCGTTTACAGGCTCGTTTCCATTCAAGCTAAACGGAAAAGGTCGGTTGATTCCACCAAATCGATTTCGATGCCGTCCAATTGGAAGACCATGCAGCTACAGTAAGTGAAAATCTTGTGCTATGTCTTTCTCAATTTTTTTTCCTCTTCACTTCTATTTATTTTTTTACTTGTTTCACTTTTATTCCTTACCTCCTATATTATGCATTCTATAACTCCTTTTGCTGCTACGGTCTGACACATTCATGCATTTTCATAGGTTTAAAGAACTTTTTCTGGCAGCTATTTAATCCAGATGGTGGAAGAAGAATATCAGCTGCTCAAGCCATACGTCATCCTTGGCTAGAGCGAAGTGAAATTACCAACATCAAAGAGGAATACTACCATCCATTCCTCTTGATGTAAGGTAGAAACACCGGTTGTGGTGGTGGGGTGGCGGAGGTCGTAGTGGTTGGGTGAAGGATGAAGAATTTCCTGATTACTTCTAGTTGCCTGTAAATTTTTATGGAAATTTACAAAGTAGATCCACGGTAAGTCATTTTGTTTTCTAGTTTTTCCGCAAAAGTGGTGAAACATTCTCCGTTGAGAATAAACAAATGGATGTGTCACGATAAATAATCACCTATGTATAACAATTTTTGTTGCAGGACCGACAACGCAGGGATAAGGAGCAATTTTTTTGGCTCCCAACCATAGTTACTTTGTAGCCCCCCCACCCTCACTTCAAAAACGGTGTCGCTGGTCCTGTGTTGTGTTGTTGCTGTTGTTGTTCCCCTGATATTGATAATTTAATCGTTTTTTTTATTTATAGGCAAGCATGAGAGGTAAAATAAGATCAGAAATGGTTAGAACAGGGCTACAAGTAAGGAGAGGGAGAGAGGATCCAGTGAGAAAGGGCGCAATCTTTACAGTACGTGGTGTCCCAATACTAATTTTTTTTAAGTATTATAACTTTTTAATTAGTTCTAAAAGTAGTTATTTTTATTATAGAAAAAGAATAAAATATCAAACTTTTTTGTGATACAATTGGATAAAGACTAACTGAACTGAACTCAATCAGCATAACGGATAAACCCGGTTGTCAACTTTCAGAATCAAATTTCGTTTCACTTAGGAGGATTCCTTCTAGATTCTATGTTCTTTACGAGTAATTTCATCATTTTGAAGACATCGACTGTAACTTAACCAGTACGACAGACAAGCAAGGAGGATACAGTATCAAAATGTTAATGTAAAGAGCGAGATATTAGTTGACCTGATTATCTTATTGACTTAATAAAAAATAAAGTATTATCAGGCAGTGCCTGCCGTGGAAACTTTTGTTTTTGAAAGATTATTAAGCTGGTGGAAAGCATTTCTACAAGTGTTAATGGAAATTTAATTTTTGTAGAGCATTTTTGCAAAGATTATGAAAAATTAAGTGCTACATTGGATAACCAAAAGAAAAATAGTTTGTGTTATTGTCGTGAAGACTCATTTTTGTCCCAAGAGCTCTTTGAGATAAACCTCGAAAGGACACGAAAATGGTAAATTGTTACCTAGCAGTCGGGACAAAAGCAGCAAAGGTCTGTATGTTTTTGCAGCGTCACGTATAAAGATGTCGCTTTGTTCAAAAAAAATGTCGGTCATACTCAAGCATTTATCTGTCTATAAAAGCTCTCAACAACTGCTTTTTGAACACGATTCGGGCTCTTCCAACCTCCTCCCAATCGCTCTGTTTCTTTCGTAGAGGACGCGTAGGGAAAGTTGGTTTGCTGCCTGGGTATTTATTCTTTTTATTTTATGTAAAATTTGAAGTTTGTTCCAACAATTTTGTTTACGGGTGAAGGTCTTGTAGATCCAATTCATCTGTCCAATTTAAAGATTCCTTCTGCTTGACGTGTCATCAATCCATGGACGTATCAATAATCCGTGCGTCAATATTACGTATAAACAATGCCGTTGTGTTATGAGATATGTAGAGCACATCAACCAGTTCTCCTTAACTTTTCTTCCACCTAAAAGATAATTTTCTGTTAATATCCAAACGGTCACGTATAAGATCCAGCAATACATCAAATTTAAGTAACATAAAACAAAACTACTAACTTGGTAACTCGTGAAAAATTATTGTCCCATAGCATTCTGCAGAGTTTCACAGCAATTTAAATAACTCTCCTTTTGCAGTTTCTTGCTTTTGTCATTTCATGGCTTTTGTATTAATAACATTTCATAATTTCTCAAGGCACGCCAGCTGTTTGTAACCAAAGTTTTTTTGAGCAATCATGCATATTTACAAGAACTTTCTCTTATGCTGTAATTCCTCCGAAAAAATGATTAAGCTCTCACAATGGATAACTAATAGATAGATAAGTCAGAAAAGTTTTGACATCGCAATTAAAATTGTATTACTACAACAATTTACTGATCTTGTAGTTCCAGTAACGTCATCGATGTGACTTGATCGATTGTTTTATTAAATTCATTTTATTTCACACTGCCTCATGTAATCTATTTCATAAAAGACTTTGTTTATTTTTGCACAGAATTTTTTAAAACCTTAAAAGATTCTAAAAAATTTAGTTGATTTAACATTTACAAGGTGAACGGTCATATCATACCCCTTCATTAAACCATATGATGTTTGTCCATCGTGATCCCAGCATTGCTTCTTTTCCTTTCTGCCTCTATGATACTACAATCCATATTCTGTGTATCGCGTATTTCCAATCAAGTTTTAAAAATGCACACGCAGTTATATCATCATATTTCACCAAACACCTACTTTGACAAATGTCATGTTTTTTGAAACGGTATAGGATCGTCCATTTGCATTCATAACACCACAAACAATTTCTCTTATAAAGATAGATGGTCTGAGAGTAAATATCTGTATGTTTTACTATTTTAGTACGAAAACTTACTACAGTGCTAAATCCTAGCATTTGCATTTTATATCAAGGCGCTATGATGACAGGACAGAGTTTGGGCTAATCCTACTGCAGTATATCCCCTTGTGAATAGGATCTGCACCCACCCAATTGCAGATACCAGTCCAACTGCAATTGAATTAATGTTAGTTTAGCGATATCTCAAAAATGTATAATATGCGTTTATTTTATGAATGGGAATGTAGTTATTTTGTTTGAAAAAATGTAAAAATGGCTTATATCCAGTGTTTTGCAAAAGATGATAACCAGTATTCTTGCAAATTTTACTGCAGTTGCTAATAAACTGGTGGCTTATAAAATGGTTGCTTGTAAACTGGTTGCTTTTAAACTGGTTGCTTACCTTTAAACTAGTTGCTTATAAAATGGTTGCTTGTAAAGTGGTTACTTATATACTGGTTACTTATATACTGGTTACTTGTAAACTGGTTACTTATAAACTGGTGGGTTATGTACTGGTTGCTTGTAAACTGGTTACTTATATGCTAGATAGTTGTAAACTGATTACTTATAAACTGGTTACTTATAAACTGGTTACTTATAAACTGGTTAGTTATAACCTGGTTACTTGTAAACTGGTTACATGTAAACTGGTTACTTATAAAGTGGTTACTTATAAACTGGTTACTTATAAACTGGTGGCTTATATACTGGTTACTTGTAAACTGGTTACTTATAAACTGGTGGGTTATAAACTGGTTACTTATATACTGGTTACTTATAAACTGGTTAGTTATAACCTGGTTAGTTGTAAACTGGTTACTTATAAACTGGTGGCTTATATACTGGTTGCTTATATACTGGTGGTTTATATACTGGCTACTTGTAAACTGGTTACTTATATACTGGTGGCTTATATACTGGTTGCTTATATACTGGTGGTTTATATACTGGTTACTTATAAACTGGTTACTTGTAAACTGGTTACTTATATACTGGTTACTTATAAACTGGTTACTTATAAACTGGATTTGATAAACTTGCTCATGATTATGTGTAAGTGATGGGTAGATGATGTGTTTATTATTCAATCACAAATGAAACTTTTTGTTGTGAAAGTCGTATAAAAAAATTGTTTATCAACAATTCTACGTTGGTAAAAATCTAAGTATTGCTTTCTTATTTTCTCAGAAGGCGTGAGAGAGCTGCTGTAATGTAGTGCTACTTCATTCAACCATGGCTCAACGATGATTGTCTCGATCACCTTTTCACTACGTGTCTAACTGCACGTTTTTAAAAAAAAAGGTTGGAATACCGCTCTAACTTCGTCACCAGTGCTACGGTGTCATAATCAGGCTTTTTAAACAGAATAGAAATAAAATAATTAACACTACATTGAATTTCATGAATTTACACAGGTTCTTCCACTTTATTATAAAAGGTATGCAAAAACTGTTCTAAATTGTGTACACGACTACAAACGAATCACAGATAACTACAGACAAGCGACTAGAGTCGAGTACAGACGAGTATAAACGACTGCAGAGGAATCATAGCTAAAAATCTTGAAAACGGTTAACGTCATTTATGAACAATTCCAACAAATTTAAAGTAGCTATTTTTCAACAACTATATTTGTTTCTAACAAACGTCCCTCTCTCTGTTGAATGCTCTCACTATTAAAACAAAATGTGAGGCACTGCATTCTGTTAGAAACAATATACGAATTCGTACCCAGACCTTTTGTCTTCCAGGATTTAAGTTTACTTAATAGAAAAAATAAGGATACAAAAGTAAATAGCTTAAAATAACAGAAGTGAATAAACTTGAACACGATAAAATATACAATACACATAAAAAAAGAAGAATTTTTTTACCATTTGACCATTTTAATCGTTGACCAAATTATCATTATCAGCGAGCTGAGGTTTGAGACACACTACCAGGTTTAACCTATTTTTTAGAGCTATATGTTGCACATCTAAATGGTGTTATACGTAGCACTGAAGTCATTAGCAAATATAACTGATCCAGAAGGATACACCACTTGTATTCGTCTATCTATGTGTTTGATTATCACGTTGTTTGGAAATGTGCCGCATATTCGGCTTGAACTTGTTTATGGTCCCCATAGCATATCGAGACATTTCCAGGCAGCAAAAAAACTTCGTAGAAAAAAGTTAACATTTCATTTTGACATTGATGTGTGAGAAAAAAATGAATGGTTTAAACAAAGCAGTGTTGCTGCTACTGTGAGGATGCAAAAATAGCAAGGCGTTCTTGGATCGGCTAAAGTTACTTAAGAGCAATACATTGAATGGGCTCTGGAAAGAGTTGGTAACATTGCATACTGCAAACTAGAGCGTATATGTCCCATTTTTTGTTCTTTGGTTTATCGCTCCATTAATCAAATGCTAGGACAGACTTCCGGTAAAGTGGTGCCAAATGAACGGTCCTTCAATGTGACCAAATTAACTAGAGCTTTATAATTTCGTAATACTTTTTTTTTCACATATATCATTCCTTATGATATTAACTTGACCTACCCTTCGTCTGTAGTTTTAGAGTAGAATGTAAGAAAAGGCCAATGCCTACTTCGAAAAATTAGAATTTTTGGTTTTTATAACGAGACGAAATAATGGTTTAAGATGAATAGTTTTTTTAAAAAAAATACTTTTGTCCGACAGTATAAATGCAGTAAAATATCACATGTCGCTGGAACTTTCTATCCTTTTTGCACTTCAGTTCGTGCTACAAATCGATGCACAATTGAAAAAAATATATCGACAAAAGTAACATTTCCTCAACAATCATAGGTATTTTTACTCAGTAGAATAACTCTCATTTGTGAATGGTGATTTGAAGTGTTTTACCATAGGTTTCTCTCATTATTTTGCTGACGAACTTCGAACTTTTCGCCTCAAAGAATTAGTTCGTATCAATATAAATACGCCTAACGAGAAACATTCCTCGACTTTTAATGAAATGATTTTTATCAAGAAGGGTCGTTTATAAATTTGATTGTATTTGTCGGTCTGATATTTTTATAATGTTTCTTAGTAGGAAAAAAAGTCCATAGTCTCTCCATTCGAATTATTTTTTCATAAATAAATTTTGAAGCACATATCCATTATTCAGATTCACGAAAAATACCCCTCCAAAAATTAAAACGTCATTTTATCACGTGATGACCAAGCCCATTCAACGTTGGAAAGTTGAAAAATCTTTTGTTTGAACTAAATTTCTTGAGGATATTCTTTCAGATTTTAGGAGGTATAAAGATTTTAACAACCGATCATAATTGTCTTTTGAATGACGGGGGTTTTATATAAATAATGAAATACTAATTACATAAGTTCCGCGTCAGCTAAAAGCTAATTAAAGCTGGAAATTTATTTAAAACAAATACATATGTTTAAAAAACACCTGTTTAAAAAAATTGCCACTGAAATGTCAGCATTATTCTGTTTTTAATTTTTTTTGCCATTAGAAAATGCAAATTGTGTACCCGTCCTGAACAGGAACGGTGTGTTTTCTCCTAACCACCGTTAATCAGGGGTGAATGCCAGATGTTCTATTTACATCGAAACATGGTACCCCCTTACCCGTCTGGTTCTGGCAAACGGTGATAATGGTTATCAGAAATCCGCAGATAAAGGCATAAAATTTATAAAAAAATAGTCAGAAAATGCCCCCAAAAAAAGAATATAAAAGACTGGACTTGCTGGAAAGTGGTAAATCTTATCTTACTTTTATTTGAAAATACCCGCGGACCTTGTGTTATGCTAAAATTATTTGTCCTGATTATGATAATGTAAAAGCATGCAGGTTTCTTTAAAAACACAAGTGATTTATATTTCATCAAAAATATGACTATGTTGTATCCAGCTAAACAATGCTAAGGGCCTAGCTAGAACTTCCTTCTTTATTATATCTTGGGTAAACACACTTTAGGGATGACTCATAAGTTAAAAAGTATGATACACTTATGTCAACCTGACTTAAGGTTTTACCCCCTCCCTCCCTGCCCTAAATGCCAAAAATGAAAATTGTATATAATATTTGACTATCGTGAATCCCTAAAATCCCACCACTAGGACTATTTAAACCTCAAAAGAATTAACCCCTACGTTTGGTCTCCCCAACATCGCATTGATTTGTGTACACTGTTCGATTTGTGAGTCATCCTTTAAAATAAATTTAAAATGTAGAACTACCACGTAAATAAAATAGTAAATTACAGTTCACCACATACTTTTTACATGCCCAAATTTCATTCTTGCATACACAAATTTTGCACAGCTAGTGCGCCAATTTTTACTATAGCTTTATATTTGTTTTTACTATCAAAGAGGTGAAGCCTTAGCTGTGTAGCTAGCTACATAACTATACTTATTCTAGATACCGATAGTGACTACAGTCCAAAAACTATAACCACAGCAAAACGTAAAAAACAGTCTCGAGGAATGGAAAGTCCAAGTGCTAGTGATACAGATAGTGGACGTAAAAAAAGAAAAAGAAATAATCAAGATGCTGATTTTGATGAGGTAATAATCGTTTGAATAAATGGTTGCATTCGTTAACAGAAGCTTCACCTAACCTGCACTTAAATTTGTGTGGACATTTTTAGCTTGTAAGAGAATAATCAATGTACATATGAAAATCTGGAAATTTACCAGGGGAAATAACTTTTGCGTGCGAATAAAATTCAATATACTGCATACCATAGTAGTTAAAACCCTTGTATGAATTTTATTTACAGTATATATATTATATTAGTCAATTATTTTTTGATTTTATTCTTATTTTTTGCACTGTTTTTTTAAGGAAGAACCATTGACGTATTCCGATCACATTTGTCAAACACATGGACTGAATAACGTTGATATTGAAATTCCTGATGAATGTTTAAGTGACATAAATTATAAACAGTTTAATAAACTGGTTCGACCAATAGTGGCCGAAGCGAACCCAAAAGTATCCGGCTTACATGTAACATCACTGGTTGGAGCAAAATGGAGAGAATTCAAGGAACTGTATGGAATTAATGCTAGAAGTGAAACACCAGATGTCGATAGGGGGAAGAATATTGGAAGAAGTCCTTCTTTTGAATTTGAGAAAGAAAGCATGGTAATTTTATTACACATTTTTTATAAGAAACAAGTACCTGACCTAAGGTTTCCCAGAATAAATTTAAATCCTGGATTGTTCTAATTTTATGGCCAAATTTAGATTGGGTTGTTCATAGTGTTGAAAAAAATGATTTGAGAACAGCTGTTCTTATCTGAAACTGTGCTCTCATGAAATCATTGTTATAAACAAGTGTTTTTATATAAGTTTTGCTGACGTTTTTAATTGATCCATTTTTGCCAAAAAATAGGGTGTTAAAACGTTTCTTTCACATTGTAAGATAAGCCAGTTTGTTTTCCTAATAAAGAAGAAAGCCTAAAGAAAACATGTTTACGGGTCTGAAACAGGAGTGGCATGTATTTGCATAAGTGTACTTACACACATGTCACTGATTCTTTAGATGTGCCCCAATGTTGTATGCATAGAGCGTACAATACCTTATCAGTAAAAAAAAAGATGGAAAAAAGTGACCAAATTTTTGTTAAGTGACTTATATATATTTTTTGCTGACTTTTTTTTCTGACCTAATATTTTTGCCGATTTTTTTGTTACCATTTTTTGCCAATTTTTTTCTACTATTTTCATTTTTTTGCCAATTTTTTCAATTCAGTGTAATCTGGAAATTGGTCGGCACAAAGTGACTAAATTAAAAAATTTAATTTTAATTAATTTTTGCTTAATTTTAAGCAAAAAGAGACTAAATGTTTTAAGACTTTTTTTACTGATAAGTATAAGGAATAAAAATAACCAGTTTATAAAAAAAATTATTACGTGTCATGGAAGGAATAATAACTTGCTTTGGTCATTCTGCACAACATCAAACTTTTTTACAAATATTGAAAAAATAAATTTTAATCGACCGCTTATAAACTAGCACACATTTTTAACAGGAATTATATCCTAAAATTTAGAACCTTTCAGTTTTGATAATTTAATGTGATGAGAAGATGAGAATTGGACAAACAATTGTGATGACATGCAATTTATGTGGTGCCTTATTATAATAGTAGTGGTAAAATTCTGCTCTTATTTAAATCTAGGAGACTCTAACTTAATTAGTTGTTCTATGGGTGAAGTCGATAGTAGCTTATCCTTAGGCTGTCGGCAAAATAAAAATAATTAAAAAACATTACAAACAGCAGTCTTAAAGTACCACCTTGGGTAGTATATTTGCAGATTGACATTTAACCAACAAAAAATTACATCATTCTATGCTACACAGAAAATAATTAATGATGTTAGTTATTTTCACAAGATGGGATGACAAAATGTGGAGTATTTCAATTTTTTCTTTTTAAAAACTTTTTGGTTGATAATATTATTTTCTTTTTTGTGTATGAAAATTAGGGTCAATCAGGCCGTAGAACAACTAATTCAGTTAGATTCGCCTCAGTTAAATTAAATTTTTCAGATTTTGGATTACATCTGGATCTTGTTTTAGTTTAAAGTAGTGCATAAATTAAATTAACTGCCATTCAATGGACATTGACATTAACTTGTTCTTTCGGTTCTTTGAATAGTTCCAATGGGAAAAAATCAGACTCCTTTCAAGCAATAGCTTCCCAGTCTCTGGTTTTATTTAATTATTCACAATTTGCAGCTACCTTATTTACTTGTTTATTTTGTTGTGAGAATTTTATAGAACAGACAGTTCATGTTCAGATGACCTGTGGTGCACATTTTGTGTTTGTATAGGTTTTTGTTCTCTGAAATGTGTTTTTGTATTTGATTGACACTTAATATGACCTCGTTTTACAGTTCTTCTTTTTATAATGTGCCAAAAATGCAATGAACAGCCCGTTTATAAATATTATGGTTTCTGTTTATCATTTTTTTAAGAAATATATATGCAATAAATATATAAGAAAGCTTGTTCGTAGTATTTATGAAATTTGATTGTTTTGAATACATTTTGCAGGAAATGGTTTAAAAACAAGTATTTTGTATTTTTTTAAATGATTTAAGAACAAGAGAAAAGTAGTATTAAATTTCCATTTTTATTGTTGAAAAGGACTAAATATCCTATAAAAAAAATTAAAAACTAAATTTGATTACTGCTAGTGGCAATGACATTTGTTTTGCCAACTTTTCTAGCCCGCGTCACCAGATAGTTTGAATATTCAGGAAAGTGGAGAAGGAAGTGAGGATGACGATTTTCTTGATGACGAGTCTTCAAATGATTTAAAACTAAAAATGATCCGGAGAGGAAATAAAATATTTCGGGTAAGTGCCTAAATATATTGTATTGTCATTAAAATTCACATTTTTATGAAACAAAATTTTAGAAAGAATAGAGTAGGTAAAAATCAACGCTATATTGTTTATCTCCTCAGTTACTTTATATTTTATCATCAATTCAAAGTGCACAATGTTATGTTTATTATTTTTATAAAAGCTTTACAATAACTTCTTAATGTTGTGTGTAAGAGTCGTTGAGTAATGAGAGTGTACTTATTTTTAGCTTACAGCTCCTTGTGGTTTCTGAAAATTCTAAAATTTTCACTCGTGTGTAATTTTCTTACATTTCTGTTGTCAGCTTTTTGCTAATTATTCACCATCAAAAGGTGCTATGGATCTTACATAATGTACAAAAAAATCTGAAAATGAAGTCATAATTCGTGATATTTAGTTATTGTCAGTTTAACACAAAGTCAGGTCAATCAACAGTTATCTGGTGAAGCGTAATTCATACAAACCTTAAAATCCTTTCCATATACTTAATCATATGTTTAGTATCTTTTATAGCAAAAATGAGTGCAAAACAAGTAATTTATATAAATTTGGTATAAAATATTTGAGTGTTCTAACCTAAAAACCCTGCTACTGGAGCTATTCTAATCTCAAAAAAAAAAATGAGAAGAAAGGTAATACTATTGCAAAAGGTGTGAAAGTTTATGGGTACACAATGTAGATGTGTACAAAATTTGATTTTAGAAAATAGTCAGCTGGTAACAGAAATTTGCAAGATTTGGATAGCAGGTTTTAACCGTATTATAATTTATCAGAGAACTGTAGATTAAGCATGCAGAAACAACAAAGGAATTTTAAAAAGATTTGCATCAGTATAATGTGATTCTAAGAATAAATTTACATAGGCTGTCATTTGTCACTTGTAGCTTTAGGTTGATATTTTTGAGAATACAAAATCCTAAAGACACATGCTCATTATTTAAACATTTTCTCATTTAAAGATCAGTTTAGGCAAGAATGATAATTTGAACAAGCTAGCTCTAATGACAATTTTCACTTTGTTTTGTCGTTAAAAAATATGATCATTACACCCTACTCTGTAGAAATTAATTCAAAGCAAATGTTAGGATGTCTCATTTGCTTTTGCTAAATTTGCATTAAAATCTTTTTCATTGTGATAAAATCAGTTTTTTATTTGGTTGTTTCATTTTTTTATCAAGTCCCTTTGCTTTATTTTTATTACCTACGCAGTACTATACATTATGCGATTCTGAAAGTAATTTCCAGGTCTCTATAAACAATTTCTTGAGATGTTTTTTTTTTTATTGTACAGTTAGTAAGAAAAATGTTGGCACAACTGCAAATTTAAAATCTGTCACCACAAGTAGTAATTCAGGCTGCTTCTTTAATCGATTTTAACAATTTGAACTTCTAAATGTACAGTGGACTTATGATCTCGGTATTTGGTTAAACTTTAATTCTGTGCTAATTGTTGCTGAGACCGCCATGACTATTTCTCAATATTTTGGCTCTTCATAGGACCTGACAGTAAATTGTTTCGTAATTTAGGCATGTTAAAAAAACTGCTACTAGCGCATTTTAAACACTTTTTAGTCTACTTATGCAGATGTCGCACTTTTGCAGCCTTCTAACTGCAAAGTATTGGCAAGTTTTGCCAGCTATAAAACTGCTTAAAAAACTGCCATTGTGCTAATTTAATTTGTTATTGTATGTTGTTGTTTATTTTTGTGGCAAAAAAGCCATACATTTTGTTTGTTAAAATAAGTAACACACAATTTAATTTAATTATGGCATACCTTATTCCATGAAATTAACGAGTCATGAAATCAACGCTGTTTTTCAAAATTTGCGTTAATTTAATGACCGTTAATTTTATGTAGTGTTAATTTAAGACTGGTAATTTCATGACTCGTTAATTAAAATATTGTTAATTTGTTGCCTTTTTTATAATATATAAATATAAAAACATAAAAATACAATTTTTTTACAAATTTTCTACTATTTTCTCCTCATCGGGTAATAGCTCAACGATGTTCTCTTTCTCAGCGATCTTTTTAAAAATAGCTTTCGTATCATATAAATTTTAAATTTTTAACATTGTCTTTCCAAACAACAAATATTTTATTTCGCCTTGTAATAGAGAGGACCGCTTATCCCTGTATTTATCCAAGGCCCACCAACCTGTCTATAGTAATAATCATCCTCCAAAAGTAATAAAATAATAATAAACAACAAAATATTGATAGAGAAAATGAGGTTATTGGAGATTGCTTACTGCCAATTGCTGGCACAACTCTGCTGCCACAGTATTAGTTATAGTGAAATTAGGAGCAAAATATTTATATCACTTTTTTGTTGTTGGAATGATCTATCACATCATTTGCATTTGTCTAGAATTATATTTAAAAAATGTTAAGCATTACTATTGTTGATATTGTGTTTGCTTAGAACACTGCCATGACATGTATATGAAGCTGTATATATTAAATTAAATTTTACACCATACCATCAACTTTTATATGTAGGCTGGTGATAGAAAAACTTCCCGCCAATCAAAGAAAACACCTCGTCAAGGCATTGTGAATTTTGATGATATAAATCTTGATGATGTCACACGGGAAGAAGCAGATGAGAGCAGCCAGGAAACTCTACGGAAAAAGCCTGGTCCAAAGAAAAGGACTGGTCCAAGGATTAAAAATACCAAAGATAAAAAGGAGAAAAAGAAGGCTAAGACAATTCCTACCATAGGAAAGCGTGGACCTTACAAAAAAGGTGATAACTGTTTTCTTATTACACAGGCTATTCAAAATATTTTACAAGCTTGTTGCTATTTGCAATTTGCAATTTGGAATTTTTGAGATGAAATGTAATCCTTGAATAAAGAAATGTTAAATTTCCTTTTTTTGTTATTTCTAAAAATTATGACTTTATTATTCTAAATTGTGATGCTTTCATCAATTCCAACCCTGTTACAATTTAACAAGTAAACTTGCCAACATAAAGAATAAAAAGCATGCCAGTCTTTCCACTTCTGTAGATTAGAATGAAATATGACTTAAATGGGATTGTTAACAAACCCAAATATACAACCTACAAATTTCTTGTGCTTCTAGGAAAAAAAGGTGAACCAGTACCTGAACCAATTCATAACTCAGTGTGTGATGTGTGCGGTGAAGGCGGTGATATTTTATTATGTGATACATGTACCTGTTCATGGCATCTTACGTGTCTTGATCCACCATTGGACGAAGTGCCTGAGGGACTGTGGAGTTGTCCAAAGTGTGAGGTAAACTAATGATTTAGCTATAAAGAACAGATTGGAGATATCTACATTGAATATTTAGAAAGTAAACAATTGTTGAAAGATTCTGAATGCTATTAGAAGTGTTGTTTATCGTAGGCAGAGATGACTGGTCAGGTGGAGGAGGAGGAAGAGGATGACACTTTTCATGGTGAATACTGTAAAATCTGTAAAGATGGTGGTGAACTTTTGTGTTGTGATTACTGTCCTGGTACATACCACATGAGGTGTGTAAAGCCGCAGTTAATTTCTGTTCCTGACGGTGAATGGAGATGTCCGATGTGTAAAGTAGAACCTCTGCCTGAGAAAGTTGAAAGGATATTGTTTTGGAAGTTTTTGACACATCATCCCACAGGTTCATTTTTGTTTTTTACAATATATGTAAAGGAATCAGTGCAAATTCATTTATTTACATATGAAATATACTTTTCAAGTTCAGTCAGGATGTTTCATAACTTTTGAAGAGATTTTTTGTAAATGTGTAGTTGGAGCCTCGTCTAAATGACGTGTGTACTAAGCCATGTAAATTTTATCTAAACAACAACAACATGATGTTATCGAGGCATGTAGACCAAAAATAGACCTTTGGATTATAAATGTCAATTTTGCAGTTATAAGACTATTTACTTTTATTTTAGAGGAAGAAATAGCTGCAGGGGCTAAAAATGAATCATACAAAGTAAGAAAGTTCTTTGTGAAATATGCCAACCTATCTTACTGGAAATGTCATTGGATTGATGAGCTTCAGGTCAGTTTACAATTCTTGGAGTATAAATACACATTTTTTTTTGTGATAAAATATTTCACTACATAGCATTTCACTTCTTTGTTAGCTCGAAAAATACCATGTGTCCCTCTACAGATTTTTTTGTCGTAAAAATGACATGAATGATGCACCAATGACTGAGGAGGGCTTAGTTGAAGGTGGCGAGGACACAAATGTCGACGAAGTTGAACACCAGCGCAACTTGGATCAAAGGTTTTATCAATATGGCATTAAGCCAGATTGGCTTCAAATACATCGGATTTTGTGGCACAGGTAATACTCTGCTGAATTGGAATAAACCATTTTGCTGGTAAATTTTATCACTTTATATTCATAAATAAAATTTCTAGGGAATTGAAGAAATCAAAGGGAACACAATACCTTGTGAAATGGAAAGAAATTGGTTACGACTATGCAACGTGGGAATACAAAGATGATGAAGATAACAAAGATGTTGTGTAAGGAGTGCTTTCTTAAATTGCATGTAATGTGTAAATAACTTCTCAACTAATCAAAACCGTTTAGCTAAATGTGTAAGTTATTTTCTGTTGTAGTGATTTTGACAAAGCTATTGAGAGTTACAACAAATTACGGTAAGTTTTGTAAGCATTGTTTTTTGTGCATGATGGTCAGACTTCATTATGATAAGTTTTTTATATTTTGTTTAGTTCTAAGTACAAGAAAAAAACAAAACTTAAAGGAAAGGATAAGACAAGCAAACGAAAAGATGGATGGGTATGCATTTTATCAGTTGACTGTGTCGAAAAAATAAAGGTTACAGATAAGTACTGAAATATTATTTGTACAACTTTCAGGAATATGATGTTCGTCCTAATGGATATAACGCAGATGATCAGCCAAAGTTTATCACAGACACCGGTGGTAAACTACACGAGTATCAAATAGAAGGGATTAATTGGATTCGTTACTCATGGGGACAACACGATAACACTATTCTGGCTGACGAAATGGGTTTGGGTAAAACCATCCAAACCATAACATTTTTAAATTCCTTGTGGAAGGAAGGCCGATCAGAAGGACCCTTCTTGATTTGCGCTCCATTGTCTACGTTGGTGAACTGGGAAAGAGAATTTGAGTTTTGGGCACCGGAAATGTATGTTGTATCATACTCTGGGCACAGAGAGAATCGACAGGTTATCAGGTAATGATTTGATGTGACTTTTCTTTCTTCTTGTGAATTCTTCAAATTGTATATTAAGTGTTTAAACAATTAGAGTGCTTCCACTTTTTATTGAAATTACAATACAATTTTTGTTATTGAGCCTTTCGTTTTCAACTTCTTCTTAGAAATTATGAGATGACATTTGACGAAGATGCTTTGAAGAAAGGTACAAAAGCTTACAAAGTAAAAAAAGACTCGGCTGTCAAATTTCATGTGCTTCTAACATCATATGAACTTGTATCAATTGATGCGAACACGCTACAATCGATTGACTGGAAGGTTTTAGTAATTGATGAAGCTCATAGGTTAAAAAATAACCAATCAAAGGTAAGCTTTAGTCACATGATCATTTTATTGCCGAAACAATTACTAGTTCTAATATTCATCGTTTTATTTTGCTTCAGTTTTTTCGAACAATGAGCAACTACAATATTGGATATACATTGTTGTTAACTGGCACACCATTGCAGAATAACTTAGAAGAGTTATTTCATTTGCTGAATTTTCTTTGTCCAAATAAATTCATGTATGTTGGTTTTTTATAATTCTTTACAGAATAGTATAAATAAATCCTAGCTCTTTTAAAATGCTTTAACCTTATTCCTGATTTAACTACCAGTTCTTCCTATTTTTCTTTTTTCCGCCACTGAAGTTCTGCCGGACGTTAAAGCCTTAAAACCTTGAGACGAAACTAAGTGTCCTTGAAAATCTTGAATATTCATAATTTTCTGAAGAAAACCGTTATAGTATTTATGTTTCTAGAAAAATGTTTGCTAGTGACATTTGAGGTCTTTTCTTATTTGTTTTTATTTTTTATTGTGAAATAGGCAAAAAAAACCTTATAAAATGTTAACAAATTTTATTTTGAGAATTTTTTAAACACTGCATCCATGTGAGAATCGTTCATGAAGTCTATATCTGCCTTATTGCTCATATAGAAATCGTGAAAACTTTCTTGCGGAATTTGAAGATATTGGTAAAGAGGATCAGGTAAAATGATATTTTTAGAGCTACATTATCTTTTTCTTCATATATATTCTGGATATAGTCTTTGTATAGCATGCCTTTCGTTCTTCTTATTAGATTAAAAAGCTACACGAGATGTTGGGACCACACATGTTGCGTCGGTTAAAAAGCGATGTCCTGAAGGGAATTCCCACGAAAAGTGAATTTATTGTTCGTATCGAACTAAGTCCTATGCAACAGTGAGTTCCTGCTATTCACGTAAATTCGATTTTAATAATCAAAATCTTACAAATATTCATACTATATTTTCTAACATTTTAGGAAATATTACAAATATATTCTCACAAAGAATTTCGAGGCATTAAATGCGCGAGGATCTGTTCAAGTCTCCTTACTCAACATTGTGATGGAGTTGAAGAAGTGCTGCAATCATCCATACCTTTTTGCAACTGCTGCTTCTGAGGTTGGTGTGTGTGTGTGATCAGTAACATGTAAAACGTGATGAAGACAAAGGCGATCATTTGTGTGTAGACAAATTTAAGACGAAATCTTATAAAATTGCTACGCTTCTTATACTTGTTTCGTAGTTATTACAATTGAATCCATAATAATTTTTTTTTGATTTTTAGTACTTTATTAGCTGTCATAGTATCAGTTTTTTTTTCTATGTTTTTCCTCCAAAAATATTTTTCGATCTCAGAATAAATCCACAAAAGTTTATCTCCATTTTCAACTTTCGTGCAAAGCATTTTTTTGAATCAAAGGAAAATTTCTTTACTCTTCAGTTGTTGTTTTTTTAGGCACCTAGACTTCCAAACAACGCTTTCGAAGTGAAAGCTTTGACTGAAGCTAGTGGGAAACTTGTCCTCTTGTACAAAATGTTAAAGAAATTGGAAACGCAGGGCCACCGTGTGCTTATCTTTTCTCAAATGACTCGAGTGCTTGACCTGCTTGAGGATTTCATGGAAGGTCATGCTTGGAGATATGAACGGTTGGATGGTACAATCACTGGACAAATACGTCAAGCTGCTATTGATCGTTTCAATCAGCCAAACTCTGGAATTTTTGCTTTTCTTTTGTCAACACGTGCTGGTGGACTGGGTATTAACTTGGCTACTGCAGACACTGTATTTATCTTCGATTCGGATTGGAATCCTCACAACGATATTCAAGCTTTCAGTCGCGCTCATCGTATTGGACAACAGAACAAAGTTATGATATATCGATTTGTTACAAAAGGCTCTGTGGAGGAGAGAATCACACAGGTAAGGTTGCTATAAATACTCGTCCATGAGAAGGAGAAGTATGTAGAAATTCTTGGGTTGAATATCACTGAATCTGTTTGTCAAATGTTAAATAGGTAGCAAAGAAGAAAATGATGTTGACACATTTGGTTGTAAGACCTGGTCTTGGATCAAAAGCTGCTCAAGCGATGTCGAAACGAGAGCTCGACGATATTTTGAAATTTGGAACAGAACAGATGTTCAAAGATGCAGCAGGTATGAAAGTTTTAACCATATTTACCATCTCTATCTTGTATTTTCACATTTTAATCCATAAGAACTTTACCAAAAAAACAAAACGGTGTGAACTGTCTAATCAAAATGGCGCAGAAGGCTTTGTACTACTTAATAAATAGTACTTACTATGGACCAGTGCGGGGCTTTTTTAATCCTAGCAATGTGATAACCAAGCTGTCTTTAACCTAGTGTTTTATATCTTGTACACTTTTTTCAGACGATACTGGACGTATCGTTTATGATGACAAAGCAGTCGAAGCTTTGTTGGATAGATCTAATGAAGGTATACAAGAAAAAGAATCTGGTGGAATGGATGAATACTTGTCTTCTTTTAAGGTTCGAACAACTTACGTTATACTTTTCTCTCCTATCTTTTATGACTTGATATGCAATTTAGTTGTTTTTGTTTTCCAGGTTGCTAACTATACTGTAAAAGACAAAGACGAGCCAGATGTGGAAGTTTTAAAGGTAATTGCTTGCTTTTCAAAGATGGTGTAGAATTTCAAAACAATTTTGAGATATATAACTTGTCATGTTTGTCTCTCGTAGCAAGATGCTGACGTCATTGACACAGATTATTGGGAAAAGCTATTACGTCACCATTACGAACAGGAGCAGGAATACATAGCAAGTACGCTTGGAAAAGGAAAACGTGTCAGGAAACAGGTGGGTTGGATAATACACTATTTCTTTCGGAATGTTAACTTTTCCAGTTAATAATGTTTCATCTTCGTTATGTTTAACAGGCGAGCATGATTGATAAAAATGTCAATACATGCACATACAAGTATATATGTATATATCTTGCTTTTAGTCATGTCTTTAACACCACGTGTCTCTTTAATAACAGCCGTATTTTGTCCGTGTCCGCGAAAGCTGCGTCCCGGAACGGAAACGGAAACACGAAATGCGATATATAAAGGACGGGCGACCCCGTGGATTTTTCCACGGGCTAACGACTAGTTATAATTATTACGTCATATTTAGGTTAACTACAATGATGGTGCACTGACTGCTGAAACGAACAAGATTCTTCGTGGAGGTGAGTCTGTCAACTTTATGTTGGTAAGATAACATCAGCATGTTTTAATTGTTATCTGATGATGTTCTTGAAATCGTTATCAGCTTCGGCATAACATGCAAAATAAAAACAGTTTGATTCTTCAGGGCTTGCTGTCTTCTAGTGATGGACATGACAAGTAGTATAAGACTCACACAGTTTGCTTTTATAACTAAAATTCTTTTATTGGATGGAAATCTAAAGGCTTGTTTTCATTTGACTGCATTTTTCGATCTGGTGAAAAATACATGGTCTCTTCGTAGCCTTAATGATACCTGGTCATACTGTCTTATCTTTAACTTTTAAATAAAAAAGAATGTTTGACTATATGAAACAAAAATCTGTAGGGGAAATTTAATTCAATGTTTTTTAAAGGAAAGTAAAATTGACTAGACGCACTCTTATGTCGTGTGATAGAATAGAGATAACCTCGCAGATTACCATAGAATTCCTTATCTCTTTTATTTTTAATTGAGATTGTTGACCCCTGTATTAGAATAAGTTTAGCTATATTTTTTAGCTTACGACGACGGTTCAGACTTCGATGCTTCCGAGTTAGTTGATGATTCTGATGACCTCTCTGATGAAGAAGGTTCAAATTTGACAGGTACACCACTAATTGCGTGTTAATTTTATCCTAAACCGAAACAATATATAGTTTCGTGTGAGTGTGTCCAGGTTTTGTCTTGAAACTACGAGGAAAAATATTTCTTATAGTGCGTCAAAAGAAATATAGAGATCGAGATGTACTTCCGCCATTATTGGCAAAAGTTGGTTCCCAAATTGAAGTCTATGGTTTTAATCCACGTCAAAGAAGAGCCTTTCTAACTGCTGTCATGCGATATGGGTTACCACCCAAATCTTTTAAAACTGCCAAAGATAAATGGTACTGCGTTTTTTATGCTCGTAAGAGATTTGTGTAATAAAGTGATTTTACGATGTTATTTATGTTGCTCTCCAATACGTGTGCTAGCGAGAAATGAGATGGAAAGTTGCAGTGTGCTAACAAATCCTCTCATTTTTATAGGTGTATTCATAATCTTCGAGGGAAAACTGAAAAAGCCTTTCAGTAAGTTTATTATTTAGTTTAATACAAAATTTAAACTAATTTTCAGTTCATGCTTTTCACGTTTCATGCAACAATGAATGTTTTTAAATTTTTATATTACAGAGCGTATACCTCGATGTTCTTGCGTCATTTATGTGAACCAGGTATGGACAGCAAACAAGAAACGTATAGTGACGGTGTTCCGCGTGAAGGTGTAAACCGGTTACAAGTGCTCTCCCGAATCGGAATCATGAGTCTAGTCAGACGAAAGGTAAGCATTATTGTCAACTTGCAAACTATAACATGTGATGACAATATATAAGAGATACATGTTTTTCTTTCACAGGTCGAGGAGTATTCTAGCGTCAACACGTTTTTACACCAAGTTTTAATCGGACACATAACATTGCAAAGCCGATCAATGAGCAAGCTTATCGAAGAAATTAAACACGCTAATGAACTAAACCCAGTAAAAACGGATACTGTAAATGTCGCCTCTCCGAAAGAGGTTAAAAAAGAAGAACAAAAGAATGAAAAGGATTGTGATGACGGTAAAAAGAAAGAAGATAAACCAACTGAAGTTGTCCAAAGTGATAATACGACTGCAGAAAAAGTTGTTGATAATAAAACCCCTGAAAAAGTTACCGAAGAAGGAGTTACAGAAGACAAAGCGAAGGAGAGCAGTCAATCTTCTGCGACAGAAGAAGAAAAGATGGACGTGGATGAAACAGCGAAAGAAAAAGTAAACGATGATGTCGCAATGGAAAATGAAACACCATCCACAAAGAACGGAGATGACATTAAAGAATTAACTGATTCGAATTTGACTAATGGCGACGCAAAAGACACTGCGATGGAGATTGCTGGTGATTCTAATGACGTCAGCAAAACTGAGAATGATGCGCATAAAGGTACGAATGGTGTTATCGCACAATCTGATGCCAGTGCTGATGCATTGAGCAAGGACGCCAAAACAAGCGACATTGGTGTCGACGCAACACCAACTTGTGATGTCACAAAAGAAGCAGGAAAGAATGAGGTTGAAAAATCTCTTTCGGTTGAGAAACCCAAAGAAGTAAAACTGGAGCCTAGAGTTATAGACGGTGTTACACTACCGAAGTTTATGTTCAACATAGCTGATGGAGGTTTCACAGAGTTGCATGTGTTATGGGAGGCTGAAGAAAAGAGAAAACTGGATAACATATGGTGGCGTTACCATGACTACTGGTTACTTGCTGGTGTTGTAGTGTATCTTTTCGTTCACAAAAAATTGCATTATTTTTGGTGTGGACTTGGCCTTTTTTCCAAGTAGAGCATGGTGACCACTACTCCTGGAACTCCTTGGAAATACAATATACCCCTTAACTCATTAAAAGTCGCGAAAATGTGAAAAGCTTCTGGAAGACTTCTAAAAATAATTTTTCTAAATCTATTTTTTTTTAGTTTGAGTTCTTTTTATTTAATCGGCAGGTTGTCCTTCTACGACCCTGTTTTCTACTAAATTTTAACTCTTAATATTTTAAAAATGTGACCAACCTGTAAGAGTGGCATCTTCTTTGCTGAACTACTGTTTATTTCTTAACAAACATGTTAGTCATGGTTACGGAAGATGGCAAGATATTCAGAACGATGTTCGATTTGAAACGATAAACAAACCATTCGCAAGAAGTATGTCTCTTCTAACAAGTATTTAACGAGAGTTGTTTATATTTCTTGTTGTTGGGAAGTTATATAAAACATGTCTTCTTTTATAGTGTCGCTTGATTACAAAAATAAATTCATTGCACGAAGATTCAAAGTATGTTGTTTAGTTGCTTATTTTACAGTGTGGGATATTTTGTTTTTTCATAAGACTTTATCTTCACTGCTTTCGTTGTAGTTGCTAGAGCAAGCTTTGATCGTGGAAGAACAGTTAAAACGTGCAACGCTTATGCGCGTTCAACAAGAAAATCCACACCCGGCTATGTCGTTGCAATCCAGGTAAGGTTACTTCAACAATGGAAAAATTTATCTCCCTAATATCTTTACTGATGTCCGATCTCGAGATTCACTGTAGTTTACTTATCCGTTTATTTTTTTTAGTCGAAACATCGTTTAAGACTTTAATTTACATCTGATGTAATTTTCTAGCTGTTAAAATCACTGTTATCTTTTTACGAATGATAATTTTAGGTTCGCTGAGTTGGAATGCCTGGCAGAGAGTCATCAGCATTTATCCAAAGAATCGTTAGCTGGCAACAAACCTGCAAATGCCGTTCTTCATAAAGTTTTAAACCAACTCGAAACACTTCTTTCTGACATGAAGAACGATGTAAACAGGCTACCGACAGCCCTGGCTAAGATGCCACCAGTAACACATCGACTCAATATGTCAGAGCGAGCTGTGTTAACACGACTAGCGACAGGTGGACAAATGCCAAACGCAGTAAATGCTCCAACTGCTGCAGCGTCGTTACATAGCGCAGCATTAAGTAATCCACCGCCACAGGGCGTAACTTTGTTACCAGTAAAAGGACCTGTGATTTCACCGCCCTCTGCAAGGCCGGCGGTAGATTCAACTCGTTCGCTTGTTCTTGCTACAAGACCAAATGATGTTTAAAAGAAATTATTTCTACTTCTATTATTTTATAAAAAAATACATCTACTTTTACTACTATAATATTTGTTCTTTTACTATTTATTTTATGTTAGATGTCGCTTTTAGCATAACACTGAGGACATGTGTTAAGCCCAAACTTGAATTTATTCAATTTTAACTTCAAAATATGTAACGCGTTTTCTATGTAGCGCGCATTAAAAGTGGTTAAATTTATTAGTGCTTATATTTTAGCATTTTTTATTTTTTTTAAGTGTCCACTTGGTCGACATACAAAACCAAACAAGTCTGTCTGAGTTAAGCAAAGTAAATGTTAGCAAGCTGTGACCAAGCTCTCTTTTTAAAGTCCTAAAATGTCGGAATGGTGACCACGATCCTAGAAACTCCTGGAAAATCTACTTGTCCTGGAAAGTGTCCTGGAAAGTAATCATCAAAGTTACAAAAAGAATTTTAAAAGTAAAACTTCTTATCTAGAGGTTTCTTAAACTTCTTTATTTTACATTATCAAGGATTAAAAGCATTTTTAATTAATATTTTATGACCTTTCCATAATCAACGAACAAAATGTCATCTCCTGTTGAGCAAGAAAATTTGGTTTTAATTTCGTTTTTCTATTGAATTCAAGTTTTAATTTAAAGAGATTAATCAAAGCTCTCAGAAATCAATGTTACTCATGCGCATGTGGCGAGTTTGCATTGTGTAGCCATCTACTGCAACATTTTGTTTGCGTAATATTTGTTCTGAACCAATCGGATTGGTCGAAAATACTTTTTCACATATGCTCTGGACCTAATTTACTGGATGACCATATGGTATATTAAATATGTCCACAAAGTTTAGTCCATATAAAAATTATTCCTCCAGATGAAGAGAAAAATATTTTTTTAGATTTTGGAGGAAAAGCGCATTAGTCAGAAACTCGAGGCCCACCACATGAAGGAATGATGATGAAATCAAGTTAGTCCAGATGTACACTTCTCTCACTCACGTTGTAGCTCCAAGGTAACATAACAAGAACACAATCTATATGTCATCCTCAAAGAGTCGCATGATCTTTTATGTTCCCCAGCAACCGTTTAGGGGCTTCAGTACACTCTGAGGGCACTTCTCTTTTTTTGTATTCTCTGGGAAAATGAATTACCTGCTTCGGAGATATTTAATCAAACTTCCAAGGTCTGCACATCAAAGACCCACAGAACTCGCGGGTCACAAGGGTAAAAGGTTAATTAAAAACTAGGCTAAACATATATATATATTTAAATGCATTGCTTGTAACCCATAAGGTTTTATTGGGTTTCTGATTTTAAGGTTAGCAATTTCTCCTGGAATTTTCCTGGGTTGTCGACTAATTTTGTCCTAAAATGTCCTGTAATTTACATTTTAATTTTCTGTAGACGCTTTTCCAAAACATTAAGGACTTTTCGGGCGGTGTTTTGGGTTGTTCTGACAAGCGCTAGTTGTGCTTTTAAAAAGACGGTATCTGACTTGCAGCCCACTGAAAATTAAAATTAGCCCAATGCACTATTTGCATTGGGCTAATTTTAATTCCACGATATGCTGAAATAAAATAAGCAATGTTAAATTGTAAATGTATCCTGAAATTTTTTTTTATCTGAAATTATACATTCCATATGTTTTAGAGGCAAATTTTCATGCGCATCAAAACATTTTAATAAACAACTTAAAACGAACTGGTCCATTTTTATTCTGGTCTGCAAAATAACAACGATCAAAAATTACATGTTTGAAACTTAAAGTATACTAGAAGATGTAAAAATATAGGCGTATATGTAAGAATTTGTGCACCTGATATGCAAGGTTGACCCCCACTGGCAGACTAGTCCTAGTACAATTAAATTACATATAAAATTTTTTTTTATGTATATTTTAGCAAATAAAAAAAGTTACAATAATTATTTACTTACAAAAATATATATATATTACAAAATAAAAGGGTACAAAAAATCATTAGTGACACAATCATACAATCAAGAAAACAATCCTTTAAAAGGAACGTTTCTTGTACCAACTAATATTATTTCAAACAATTACAAAACTATATAAAATTCTACAAAAATATATTTACAAAATATGTCTGTTTTTATCTTACACATTCGTGTAAAACACTTTTGAAAAACGTCTTTCGATGTCTCTTGTACAGCAAAATATACAATACTAACGTACGGGTCTACACGTACGGCATTGCCGGACATCTTGCATCTTAACATGGTATTGTACAGGGTATAAAATGAACCTATGCCTCATCTTCTTCCTCTTCTTCTTCACTCTCCGATTCTGGAGAGTCGTACGGCGACTGAAGGAAAGTTCGAAGTACTAAGGATGCGTGTACACTTTCTAGTTCGTCTTGCTCGTCAAGAGCTTCCGCTAACTCATTTAAAGCGTCCGGGTTTATATGGGAAGCTAATCTAGCGTCCTCACAGGCATCTGACAGCCATGGGTCTTCTAAGCATATATCGGCTGTCGGTCGTTTTTCTGGTACACGTATGATGAGACTTTTAATAAAAGTTTTTGCTTCTTCTGTTACAGACGCAAATGCCGCGGCTTCAAATCTGTAATCAAGTGCAGTGATACAAGCCATGGTTTCATCTTCATCATCCGTAGCGAATGGTGATATTCCACTCAGTCTTAAGTAAGAAATAAATAATCAAGGTTGAAAAAAAATGATTTTATTTTTATAAAACAACTTCAAAATGAACCGTGTCTTATTTTTAAGAGAACCAAAACTAGTGTATCCCAGCACTAGCCTGTGTGCACATTCAAACAAAAGACGCAATTGCTACTTACAATGCATACGTCACGACACCAACACTCCAAATATCTGTTTTACCAGTTACTGGCTCAAAATTTATTGTTTCAGGAGCTAAAGTAAAAACAAAAAGATATTTGTGACACGGAACACAGCAGCCACTTAAAAATATTTCCCCTTTCTTTCGCGTTTTCAAGAACTTTGCCAAAACTGAATGTTAAATCAAGGAAAACTACTTTGAGTGCAAGAAATTTATCCAGCAAAAACTTTAGCGAACGTCACGAAATTTTGGCTGTCGCGAAATTTTCCAAGAGCATTGACTCGTTTATAAACACGAAAGTTTATAAACACGAAAGTTTCTGCACTCAAGGTAAGAATTGCATAAGTATGTAAGAAAACAAAAATACCCATAAACTCTGCAGTTCCGACCATTTCTCCGACGTCGCCTCCTTTTGTTACAACCCGACGAGATGAACCATAATCGATTAATTTTAGTGATGGTCCTCGCATTATAATGTTTCCGGGCTACAAAAAAAATATAAGATTTGAAATGCGATTTTTCAGAGAAATTTAGGATTCATCATGGACCTATTTTGTCAATACATACCTTGACATCGAGATGACAGATGTCCGCTTGATGCAAGTAATCCAAAGCGGTTAGCAACTGCTTCAAACAGTTTGTGACATCGTTTTCTGTTGGTTCGGATAAATTGGCGAGATGGTTTAATATGGGCTGACCGTTCACTAGATCGCACACCAAAAACAGATATTTCCGAACGAGGAATGCATCATGTAGCGTGATCAGGTTTTCGTGAGAAAGTTCTTTCCATATTTCGTACTCCTTTTTCGTCACGTCGATCGTGTCTTCATCGTATTTAACCATTTTCGCTGCAAACGTGTCACCTGTTGCCTTGCTTGCACATTTCTTGACCACCGCAAATTTCCCTCTACAAAAGTATTCGTAAAGTTTATAACGTATGCTCTGTGTTTACTACTGTGGTCAAATTTGTCGAGACGAATCTGATCAAAGTTATAAAATGAGCAATACTACTCCGCAGCAAGTAGGCTGTAAAAGAACTTCTTTCACTGATTCGCTGGCAAAATGTAGTAGTTTGCTCCTAGAATTTTCTAACACGCCTGCGCTATGTAACGAACGAAAAAAGTAAAGACGAATAAACAAACAAACAAACAAACAAACAAACAAACAAGCAAACAAGCAAAAATAAATAAACAAAAAAACAAACAAACAAATAAACAAACCTTCCTATTTCTTCTTTTAGGTTATAATAATTTTCAGGGTTTTCTTCTTTCAAGCGCACATCAAGCACTTTCTGTTTCGGTTTTACTTCTGTATGAACAACTCTGATAGATGATGATCGAGACACACGCCTTGCACCCGGTGCATTGATGCTGTCTCGCTTATCTTTTTCATCTAAAAAAGAAAAAAGCATGGCTCAATACCACAAGATCGGATCGCGGTTTTATAGATACTAATAATCTCACATCACTAGTAGCAACAAAAATCATCATAAAATACTAACTTTTCTCTGGAGTTTCAATAAGTGACGTAGGCTCGCTCATTTCTCCGCTCCCTACGTCATTATTAGCACATAAACGGAACCTGTATGAACTTGATGGTTCTAAATCTTCAACTACGGTCACCACTTCTTTAATTTCAGCCGCAAAAACAGACCATTCTTTATCACCGAGTTTACGATACTGTAACGTGTATGATGTAATCGGCGAGTTGCCGTCAAAACCTGGTCGCCATTGGACGAGGGCGGAGGTTGAGAGGACTTGTGGAACGTTGGGAGCTGCGGGAGGACCTGGAACGTCTATAAAAAAGATAGTGTAATGTTTAAAATTAGAGAAATAGAAATAATACAATGTTTATCTGTGTTAAAGGGGCCGAGTCGCAGTTTTTCGACAATTTTTATCTCGGATAACTTTTCGGATTCTGTCAAGAATTTTGAAAAATACCATCTGTTAATTTAGTTTTCTACGTCAAATGCTCCGTAAAATACTTTAATCAATCAAGTTCAAGTATGCTTCTTAATACAGCGCTAACAAATTATTTCACAGCGTTGATCAAATACCGTGTACATCACTTTAACCGAAATTCACATTTCTCAAGCTCTTTAAAAGCAAATACCTATTAACTACTTCCAATAAAAGTAATCTTTGCAAAAGCCAAACCCCTTACCTCTTACAATAAGCTGAGCCGAGCATTCCGTAGAACCATGTTGATTTTCCAACCTGACAGTATATCTACCAGTATCTGCGACTGAACCATTCAAGATTTTAAAATGAATAACATTGTCCATAACAGAACTATGTACTCGTTTGTTTTCCACGATCTCTTTTCCCTCTTTCTTCCAGCTTACAATAGGTACTGCATCTTCTTGCTTCACAAATTTTGCTTGGAAGTGTGCGACATCCCCTTTCTTTACTTTCAAATCAACAAGTTTCTCTTTAAATTCAGGAGCTGAATTATCAAAAGATAAAACTTTTCAAAAACAAGTGACTACAAATATTCTTTTATTTCCAGATCAAATGACAACTAATAAAGAATGGGAATGATGTGGTAGATGGTTAGTATCTAGCTAAACAGATTCTTACTATGATCCCTATTTTCCACCACAATGTGTAACGATAGGAAGGGTGAATATATTGATCAGGAATAACACTCAGAGAAAAACACTTACCCAAGCTTTCTTCATCTTCTACATCTTCGGCTTTCTTCCAAGCAGGCCCAGTATTACTAGAAGCCAACGCCGGCTTTTTTTCGTCTGATTTACCTTCTTTAGCCAAATTTTCAGCAGCATGCGCAGCTTTTATACCGGTAAGTAATCGAGTCAAGAAATTCGTACTTCTAACAGCCGTAATGGTTTTCTAATAAAGAAAAGGATTTTTATAAAGCAGTTCACACACACACAGATTATGTTTTGTTTTTGAGATGTGACAATATTCACCTTCCACTTTCTGCGAGCTGTAAATGCTTTCAGACGATCTGTTCGAATCTTCTTCTTAAACTTTTTAAACTAAAGTAAAAAATATATCAAAACGATGAAAAACAGGAATGGATACATTATAATTAGTTGAAATAAAAAAATCCATGGCTGCACTTACCATAAACCATGGATGTTCTAAGCAATCTTTCACAGAGGCGCGTTCTCTAAACAGAGTCATTGAAAAAATGTTGTTAAAAAAACCCTGACGTAACCTTTCAAAAAGGTTTTGGATTAGGTTTTTACTTACCTTTGATTTTTCACTAGTAAATCTTGGATGAAATCTTTCGCCTCATCACTAATGTCTTCAAACACTGGATCGTCAAAATCCCATTCGCCTGCCGTCACATTAGCCAGCGTTTCTGAGTCGTTATCGCCAGCGAATGGCGATAGACCGCTGAGTAACACATAAGTAATGACCCCAATTGACCACATATCAGTCTGCGGCGTCACTTGCTCGTAGTTGATGACTTCAGGAGCCATGAATTCTGGCGTACCGAACAAAACTTTCAAGGAATCCCCTTTTTTGTACCTGCGAGCTAATCCAAAATCGATGAGTTTGATCTGCGTGCTACGTTGGTTCACCAACATAATGTTCTCAGGCTGCAAGAAGAATCATATAAGCAAAATTTAGTAACTCATTTAGACACACATACAAAAATGAATGACCATAATCCTTAAATCGCCATACATCACGTGTTACACTCAGACTATGTTGAGGAAGAATTCAAAGGTCAAGCATCAAAGCCGTTTTTTGTCTGTTTGGCAATTTTATTGTCGTGCTAGGGATGAACGAAATATTTGTAGACAAAATAGCGCATACCACAATGTAAGACGAACCAAATAGCATATACATGAAAACAAATTTATTTGGAAAAAGAGAGAACATATAACTTTTACCTTTAAATCCAAATGCAGAACCTCCCGTTCGTGCATATGCTGAACTCCCTGCAGTACTTGCTTCATGTAAAACGTCACATCTTTCTCGGATATATACTCTTCCTCGGTGAGCTTTTCAAATAACTCTCCCCCGGTGACTAACTCAAGAACCAACACAATTTGTCTCGATGATTCAAACGCTGCGACTAAATTAATTAAACGCTTATGATTCAAAGTGTTCATTATCTCGATTTCATTGATGACATTTTTGCGTTCGCTTGGACGACATTTGATAAACTTGGCCGCATATTCTACGTTAGTAAGTTTGTCCACGCATTTCGTGACCACACCAAACTTTCCCCTAGAAACAACAATGAAAGAATTTCATGCCAAGAAACACAAATAGAATAATTTGGGTAATCAATCTAAAGGCGATATGTTGAGATGAAAAAGATTTTGTAATTTTTCGGCTCACGTATGCTTTAACCAAAACATACCGTCCCAGTTCTTCTTTCAACACGTAATAACTTTCCGCATCTTCTTTTTTGATATCAACTTGTCCTCTTTCTTCTTGCGGTTCCGGATCGGACACTTCTTCTTCAGTTTCGGAATCGTATTCTGTTTGCAGGCCTTCCACAAACAAAATGGAGGAACTCTTCACCGTACCCTCGCTGTTGGTTGCAACACACGTGTACGAGCCAGCTGTATCGTGGTTACTCTGTGTGATAATCAACACGCAGTTCTCATCTGCATCAAACAACATGGTGAACTGTTTACTTTCTGACAGCTTCTCATTGTCTTTGTACCAGTTGACTTCAGGTTCGGGGTTCCCACTCACGCGACATGTGAAGCGAGCTGCACCTCCCTCGACCACGAAACAGTTTTCTAATTCGCGTGTAAAGTATGGCGGACCAAACGGTACTTCTCCTGGAAAAAAAAGTACTTGAGTAGAAAAAAGACGCTGGATTATTAACAATATACAAAAGGCACGCAAACAGATATAAAGTTTAAAGATACCGCAGAACCTCTAACGTATACCAAAACAAGGTATTGTAGCTTCTACGTCGAAAATCTATTTAACCAAGTAAACATACCGCTCTCACTCTCTGGAGTGGCTGGAGACTTTAATTGGCGCATAGGGCTTTTGGATCTCGATCGTCCTTTGCGTACACTTGTAAACAACGGACCTGGACTCTTCGACCGTGCCCTGGGTGTAGATCGACCCCTTTCTGCTACCGCATCATCATCTGAGCTAGAATGTCCTCCTTTTCGTCTGTTTCTAACCTGAGAGAAGGGTGACAAACGTCCACGTGGTTTTGTATCTGGACTTAGCAAACCTTTAGACTCTCCTTCATTACCCTCTCCCTCACTTAAACTTTCTTCACCACTTTTAGCGGACCTCTTCTTCGTTTTCTTTCGTCTTGGCGCTTAAATTAAGTGGCAGATGTATTATTTCTTCACATAAACTTTTTTACTTGGTTATTTGAACGTAATTAAAATTTACTTTTTTTAAGTGTTTTAAATTCCATAATGGTCCCCTTACCTTCAATGAGAATTTTATCAGTCGAACAGGAAGGCTCGCTGAATATATCTTGATTGACAGCTGTCACTCGGAATTGAATTCGGTCACCGTAATTTAAGTTGTCAATAACGCAGGTAGTATCGTCCAGCTTTTCATGGGTTATTTCCCATGCATCAGAGCGATCATCAGCATTTCTTTTTTCAACCATGTAATGGGTGATTTCTGAAGGACTAGCCGACCAGGTTAACGTCACTGCTTTGTCGGTTACCTTGCTTACGGTGGGAGCAGATGGAGTTTCCGGTTTTTCTAGTAAACAAACAAACATTAAATTTTTATGAGCATAAAAATAACAATTTACAAAAGCATTTTAAATGAGATGTTGGACATATAGTTAATAATAAAGAAAGAAACAACATACCAATTGTTTTTATGGAAAGTGTGGCCACAGATTCATCATTTCCAGACGAATTAGTCACCACACATTTGTAGTTTCCATCATCTTCCGTGCTTACTTCAGCTATATCAAGGATAGATATCTTTGCACTGGTCTCAATAATAAACTTTCCCTCATCTTGTATCACGTTATCTTCAAAATACCATTCTACCGTAGGCTGTGGATGACCTTTAAAACAACATTTGAAGGCGACGTTGTCTGCTTGTGATGCTGTCACCGACTCAATCCCCTTCGTAATCGTAGCAGGATCTGAAGAATGTATAAGCATAGTATTAACAATTCTAAACATGCATATTTAAATATTCCCCAAATTCCGAATATTTGTTTTTTAATTTAGTATGTGTAACACTAGAAAAAGACAAGGATATACCTGTGATGCGCAATCGAGCAGTCGAGGTGACTTCACCAACACTATTGATTGCTTTCACGGTGTATTCTCCTTCTTCAGCAGCACACAAGTTTTCCAACTTCAGTTCAGCTATACTGTCTTTAAACACAATTTCGACTCCTTCAGCTTCAGTGATCTGCATATCCTCATAGTACCACTCTACTGACTCGACGTTAACGCATTGACATTTAAACGAAGCATCTTCGCCATCTCGCGCGGTGATGGAAGAAAGTTCTTGGATGAAAATTGGTGGATCTGCAGAAAAAATATTACAATGCAGATTTTGACGAATAATTAAAGGATGTTTCTTACAGGTCTCAATGTAATCAGTCTTTTGAAACCACAGAAGGACAGCACAGGAGTTCAAGTGTTGACTCAAGAGATAAGAAGTTGGTTTTAATGGTATTTGTAATTGATTAAGTTTGCAAGCTAGAGTCACCACCTTTAATGCAGCTAACTTAGAGCTATCTTCTGGCTGTTGACTGGCTTGTGTGTAAGACAAGCAAGTTAGATATACATATTTTGGGAGGATAATATAACATACCTGCATTCAAAAGGCAGAAAGAGTCAACTGTTATGAAGCACTTATCAAAAATCTTTTAACTTCGTATTCCTTACTTACTGTTTACATAGTAAGATTACATACCTTGTTTGCTTTCCTCTTCTACTTCTTCCGCTAACGAAGCCAAGTAGGAGCATGGTACCCAAGTTCTTTTCGATGAATCAGTCGCACCAGCTGGTTCAACGAGGTACAGAGATGTGCCTTGTTTAACCAACGTTACCAAATCATTTTGTTTTAAGACAAATTTTTGCGATCCAGTGCTTTTCGTGTCTTTACTAATCCTATATAATTCGCCAACCACTAATTTGACCTATGACGAAAACCGTAGCAATATTAGTATATGTTCTTCACGAATATGTTAAGTAAAGAAAAGTAAGGAACTGATCAAAAATATACATTGGAAGGTGTAGCTTTTATTTCTTCCATATACTCCGTTGCTAAGTACTGCTCCTCAGTGTCGTTCACGTCCTCGCTAATTTGTTTCTCACGACTTGAATCTACAACGTCAATTTTTTCCGTCAACGCCGACATTTCGTCGTCGCGTTGTTTAGGGCCGTGCATGTCGGCTTCTGATTTGGAATGTTTTAGTTTTGGTTTAGGTTTTGGGGACGGAGCTTCTGCTGTTCGTCGATCTACAGCTACGGAAATAGGTCTTGGAGGCATACTTTGACGCTTCACTGAATCTAAAGTAAAAGCACCAAAACACCATGGTAACAGCGTAAAAAACCATCATGGGGCGGTCTAGAGCGCAGACATCAAATTGAATAAAAACATTCTCTCTCACCTTTTAAGGCTGCTAGTTGCTTGCCAAGCAAGTCTCTGATGTCTCGTACCCAACCACTCTTCTCCCATTCAGATTTCGCCTGAACAACAAGACGTCACGCGAAATATACTCCGACCTAACTAAGAAGCTAAAAATTTCTAAGAAGGAGATCAATCCGTACTCACCTCGAATGTGTATTGCTCCAAAGCAGAAGAAGCTGATTTGCCACACCATACACTCCACCGCGAAGGATAACCATCAATGTATTCAGTTTGACCAAGATCAGATGTCTAAAAAAAAATTTAATAAAAAAGTTTTAATTGGACCGCTTGACTGTTAACAAGTGTAATAGCGCACGCGATCACGTGACACCACGTGATGACTTTGATGACGTCATTTGTTACCTTCATCGAAAATTTATGTGTATAGGAGATCTCATCTTTCTTATGGCTATCATTTCTCTTCGTGCCGATCAAAACGTTCTCACAGAGAAAGATATGTCGCTCCTTTCCCTTTCCTTTTGCTTTTGCACCGTCCCAACATAATAGCGTGTCCTACAAGAAATCACGTTATTGATACAAAACAAGCTTCAAGGAGGAGTGTATTTTTATGCATATATATATAATGCATATATATAAGAAAGATTTTAGCGTACCATTTTTAATACTTTTCCGCAATTTCCGAATTTCGTTTCGCTCTAATACACAATAAATAAATAAAATATGAATATTAGGCTAGTGGGATATTAAGTATTTTATTTGAGAATGGCGAAGGGAACACTCAAACAACACTACAGGAAGCTTGTGATAATTGACTTTTGATGGATATGAATCAAAAGATTGTTTTAGGATAAAGAATTGTACCTCATATCCGACGACTTTCTTTAAATGCATAGAATCATTAGCTAGCCTCGTGATCGCGCTCACTTGAGATAGAGCTTCCTGGAGAAAATTAAAAGTACAAATATTAAAACAGCGTTATAATACAGGTACAAACGAAAAAATAAAATTATAAAGTCAACATGTGCATACCTCCACACAGCTGGATTCTTCATTCGCCCGGGTCGTATACTTTAGAATTTCCTGTACAAAGGTTTTATCAATCAAATTCAACAGATTTTTTAACATACAATTAATTACACTAAAATGTATACGGAGAGCTACAGCGCTTTATCTCCTTCGTTCTAGTTTTTAATTACACTCGTTCAATTGTGTTGTTTAAAACAAGTTCAATTTTTAACCACATAGTAGGAGTGTGGCATATACGTATGATAAACAGCCGAGCGCCGAAAAAAGACAAACCTTAAGCAAGAGTTGATATCGTGTAATTCTTTGCACAGGTGTGATTAAGTACGCTCGTAGAGGGTGTGGATCTTCCGTTTCTTGCTGAAATATCTAAAGTAAATATTATTTCTGTGATGTTACTGTCGCTAAATAATTAATGTTTGCCGTCATACAAGATGTTATCAATGACGTCACCGGTCGGAATTTTATTTTAATTTGGTTATTTTGTTTCACGGTCATTTTAATTTTACGTTTTTTTGGCAAAATTGCACTTCACGGCATTTTAATTTCGCGGTTCAAAGAAAACTTGATATTCCAAAAATCGTCTACGTATTATGTACGGATACGGAAGAATCAGAAAAACAAAATTTAAGAAGTTTTTGTTACGTTTGTTCAACCACTCACTGTTCTAGTCTGTCTTACATAACACTTGTTGTTTAGTAAACATTTTTACATTGAACTTTTGATGCATTTTACTTTCGCGGTTGGCGGGAAAAATTTTTCGCAGTATTTTAATTTCGCGGTCATGCAAAAAAATGCATTTCTTGCGGTATTTTAACTTCGCGGTTTGGAGGACCAGACCGCGATACAGCGAAATTTTTATGCAATAAAGTAAATTCTAACTTTATTTCAAATAAATAAAGATAAAGATCCGCAAACTTACTTCCCAAAATTCAATAACTTCCGGTCGATCTAAGATTTCATCAGCTGCAGGTCGGCTATTGCAATACTCAACATACAAACTCTCCATTTCACTTGCCTATAGTAAAAGAAAACAGTGTAAAGAAAACACAGTAAAGTAAGAACTCCACAATAAGTATAAATAGTGGAGACGTACATGTTTTGTGAAGCATTTTGCCATCGCAATATGATCCTTCTCTGCAGCTTTCATTTCCTTCAAAAACGTTCTGAAAAACAAATATGAGACATGATAGTTATATTTAAAATTTTGCGCACTTCGCGAATAATAAAATTTTTGCGGAAGCTGATTTTCGCGAAAAGCGTTTTTTAATTTTTTCGGTAATACTTAATCCCTTTAAAAATATCAAAAAATCGCCAAAAATTAATCTCGCGAAAAATTAATCTCGTTAAGATAGTTTATCAAACGTAAAATCAGTTAACCAAATATACATACCGTAATGATCCGAATAAGCGCCCTGGGCGCTTATTAATTTTTTGGATTTTTTGCATGGGCGCTTAAAAAATGCTGGGCGCTTATAAATTTTTCCTAATTTTGTACAAATTAAAGACAACGTTAATTTTCATTTTTTTTTTCCTAAAAAATAAAACTAAACAACAGATGTAGCAAAATAAAATAAGCGTCCAGTTTCTCAAGGTAGTTTTTGATTAAGGCCCCTTTTTATCAGGTGGGCGCTTATTCGAGGAGGGCGCTTATTCGAGGAGGGCGCTTAATAAGTACTGAGCGCTTATTGAACTTTGAGGAAGTTACTCGACGCTTATTCGAGGGGGCGCTTAAAAATGCTGTGAGCTTAATCGGATCATTACGGTATACGAATTAATACAACCTGCGTAAGGTTAGCAAGAATCACATTTGGTACGTACAAATCTACTATGATGATAACAGACTAAAAAACATGGTTTGGCACTTACTTGGCGTGAAAGTTATGAATATCTCTAATGTTGCTGAAAATAGCTTGCGATTTGCCTTGCATTGCGGGTGGGAGCTCCTCTCCTTCTTCCATTTCAACGAGATGGGACTAAAAATATCAGATGGGTAATTTTAAAAACATTACAATACAATATTTTAATTTACGGTAAATCTTAATTATTTTTGCTAATTTTTTCGAAAGAAAAAGCCAGTTAAGTGAGAAGTGAAGAAATGGAATATAGAGTTGGGAAATGTATTCGGATATCGGTATGATTCAGGGGTCAGTTGACACAGAGCTAACAAATCTACCTGGTTGACTTCAGCAAGCTGTTGAACGTACTTCTCTTCTGTTTGCACTATTTCTTTTAACACTTTACTAAAAATAATCAAACAGTGATGTGAAACAACAATCGATAGTGAATCACGTGACTTATAAGTACACCAATCAAAACAGTCGACACGGTTTTTATTTCAATGTATAGAAGACAACTGCTACAAACTAAATCTTGTTTTGGTTTTACTTGTTACCAGGCTGTACCCAGCTTGCAGTGCTTCGAGCAGGTTATATTTGGCCAGTTGTAAAAATGTAAAAAAAATACGGAGGAGAGTCAAAAAGGCAAAAAGGAGGGTTTATATTAAAGTGAGCACAACACTTACTCTCGATGACTCAAACTTTCATGTTTTTTACTTTCCTCGTCTTTACCAACCAGTCCTCCCTTACTATCGTCTCTATCTTCTTTCAATTCCAAATGAGTACTGGGAACTAGCCCTTCATCTCCATATGTGCCATCTTTATTTACGACCCTCACTACCCAATATTCTGCTTGTGGTTGGCCGTCCACGAGTTCCACTATCATCCCTTCATTTAATGCGATTTCTTGGTCAATTTTTGGATCGTAGTTGCCAATAGCAACATAACAGCTAGTCTAAAAAAGGAACACAAAGAATTCATGTAAGAGCAATTCACAGTCACCACTTGAAGCTTTGAACTTTATCTCAGAACAGCTATTCACTTAGTTTTGTTAAACGAACACACACTGGGAATAGGAAAAGCGATTACGAAGTAGACATTTTAAAAAGGTTACCTTCATCTTTTCTTTTTCTTCTTCGATCATTCCCAAAACTTTCTCATCTAAGACGGTCTCCATCACAGGTGATGTTGGTTCATCCCTGAAAGTAAGTATAATATTGATTGAAGAATGAAAGTTACGTAAAAGGAAAATCACAAGTAAAAACTCTGATAAGTTCTTACATTTCTGCTTCGTTTTTCTCTAGGATGGAGGGTGAAACAAATCCAATGCTAGCCACGTTAGAGGCTTGCCTTACAAGCCACATATCTTGCCGACTGCAATCCAAAATCTCCACCACATCGCCTTTTTTGATGGGAAGGAAATCAGGACTGGATAAGACTTGATCTTCAACAGCAACATAGGAGGACAAGGAAAGCACCTAGAAAATATTTATTTATTTAGGTTTATGTAAAATCAATTTTTTTTATCATGCATCGAAAAAACAAATTTTACCTCCTCCAAAGTTCGCATTCCAGTACTTCTTCTCTTGCTCTCTTCCCTGTTCTCCTTCACTTCGAGACTTGTATTGGGGATGTTGGCTAAAAATAAAGTGTTAAAATGGTATCCATTTACGACACAACATAGCAGAGTTCTTCTATTCATTTTACAACACGACACGTCCTTAATTTTTACAGGGCTAAATGTACTAACATTCCTTTACCACCTTCGACTTCGTAAAAAATGGTTTTCTCATAAAAATACGATAAAATAAGAAAGTTTTAGCCAGGAATTGCAACAGAATAAATGAGTTTTTAAAAACTGTCACAACAATAAAGTAGGGAAAACGTAGAAATTTCCACAGCTTTTTCCTTACAATAAAAACAACGTCTGAGTATGAAGGTTGTTAAACACGCTGCAAAAAATACAAATCAAGAAAAAAAATTCGAGTAAAAAAAATTCGAGTAAAAAACAGCACAATTCGAGTAATAAACTTACGCATAACAAGTAGATCAGCCGAGCAACTCGCTTTACCAAACTCATTGTACGCTTTACAAGTGTAAAGAGCTGTGTCAATCAACTTGACTTCCGCAATGATCAACGAGTGTAAGTCTTGATCTGCCACGATGGTGATGTTATCAAACTTGCTTAGGGTGATCCGCTCGTCATTACAATACCACTCCACAGTTGCGTCTGTTTCGTTTTTCAATCTCACATCCATACGCGCTATGTTTCCTTCCACAAGCTGTCTGGGAGCAAGAGGCGATGTAAATGAAGGAGCGTCGCCCTTCACAACTACTGGTGATTTTTTAGGCTTTGGTTTGGGCGCTGGTGGTGGAACGTGTTTTTCCTGTACGGGCGGTTTCACTTCATTTGCTTCTTCATTCTGTTCCGCTATTTCGTCCTCTTCTTCTTCACCTTCGGAAGCTAAAAACCATCGTTAAAAACCACTGTTAGATAATTCACTACCTTGCTTACTTTTTAAAATGTTTGTAGATAACTCAGACGGAAAGGATGAATCACTAATACGTCACGTTAGAAATACCTAACCCTAACCCCTTATATAGACTTGATCATTCAAACTAAACTCGAAAAAATATTCTCACCTTCCACTAACAAATCACACGAACTTTCAATGACTCCATATTTATTTTTTGCAACAACTTTGATCTCCCCATCGTCTCCCATAGTAACAGGGTTGATAACAAGAGAAAATGCATCATCTTTAGAAAACAATACCACCCGCTTGTCGTCTTCTGTAATTTCTACGTCGTTTGAAAACCATTTTACTTCTTCACATCCTGAGATCTCAACATCAAACTGCATTTTATCACCGACCAAACATTCATCATCTTTCAACGGAAATATAACCACCGGAGGTTCCTCCACTTCAACTTTAGTCTCGCTTTCCTCGTCTTTTGACTTGCTCGTCTCCTTCTCGTCAACAAACACTTCAGTGGAAAGACTCACTTCGCCAAACTCATTAACAGCCACGCACTTATAAGGACCTTCGTCATCGAGTAAAGCTTCTGCAATTTTCAAACTGTGGGTATGACCTTTAGACGTGATTTGTATTTCTTCGCTACTGACAAACTTTTGACCGTCGAAGTACCAAGAGACTTTAGGAGTGGGCTCGCCTTCTGTTTCGACCTCTAATAATAGTTGATCACCTTCAACGAGTACGTACTCTTCTTTCAATTTCTTCACAAACACAGGAGGTGCACCTTTTTCTTTTTCTTTTTCTTCTTCTTCTTCTTCTTCATCTTCTTCATCGGGATCTATATAATGGTTGCACACAAATAAAATCCATGCAAAAACACAAACAACAAAAAACATTCACAAAGGTTGGATATAGTGCGAAACAGTTCGCTTTCAGTGAAAAATGGTAAAGTTGAAGTCCTGCACCCCTTTATTCCAGAGATTATATCCAGGGTTTCTTCAGCTTAAAGCTCAATATAAAAGTAGGCTAAAAGGGGGTAACTTTTGGTATTCATATCTTTTCCACAACTTAAATGGGAGCATTCCATGTGCTACCACCCCTTTTTAAAGGTGTCTGAAAACCCTAAATTTTTCGAATATTATTCTATTTGTACTTTCAAGATGTACAAGACACAATTTATTCTCATAGGTTTAGAAGCCAATGTAGCTACTGTATGAGTATATTTATAAAACTCAGTTCTAGTTGACCTTCATCATGTTAAGAAATCTTCATTTAAGACCCTGAAGAATCAAACAAAAACATTGAAAAGCCACAACACTACTCAGTAAATGACCCTGGAGTTCATCCAATAAATTCGCCAGACACCATGCTGTCTTCAGACCCAGAAGATCGTATATAACATGACTAATAAAAGTGTTTTTAAATGCCATCTAAATCGAACCTACCGTTCACTAACAACTCGACGTCGCACATTTCCTCGCCATACTCGTTACGCACGTGACACTCGTACAACGATTCATCACTCGCCTCCAGCTTACTAATCTTCATAAAGAAACTGTTCTCTTTGTCCCAAATCTTTATTCGTCCAGATCCAAATAACAATTTACCGTCTTTAGACCATGAAACAGACACGCCTGTGCGGTCTTCTACTTCCAACTCGAACTCAGCTGTCTCGCCCAATTCTAACTCCAGGTCTTTCGGTTTCTCTTTGATCTTCGGTTTAGCACCACTTACTGGTGAGTCACGTGGTGTGGCTGGCATGACAACGACATCGATACCTAACAGACAATGAATATTTATATTTCACAGGGTTTTGAACCAATTTTTTTTTAATCCAATTGTTAAAGGAACTACACGTTTTTTCGTAATCTTCGTTCCGAATTCAGTTTATTTTTTCCAATGAATAATCATCAATTTTTCTCCAATCCCATCTACTGAAAAAAATGGAACTGAAATAGTTTTTTCAATAATAAGTTACTTGATGCAACCAAATTGAACTTTTTAGAGATTATAGAATAGAGAAACATAATTTAAAGCAACCCAGATACATTTTCTAATAACTAGCTAGAAAATTTTTTCCTGCTAAAATTCCTCCCACGTTTCCTAAGAGGTTTTTAAATATGGCCCAAGCTTCCAAATTTTTCAACCACACTACACAAACACCGTTTTAGATCATAAATGATTTTAAACGAACATCAAGAAGCGAAATATACAACAAAAACACATTTTTAATAGAGAAAATTGAATTAAACCCT
The DNA here is from genome assembly GCF_029227915.1 of Hydractinia symbiolongicarpus. Taxonomy (NCBI): domain Eukaryota; kingdom Metazoa; phylum Cnidaria; class Hydrozoa; order Anthoathecata; family Hydractiniidae; genus Hydractinia; species Hydractinia symbiolongicarpus. The sequence goes on along the minus strand of NC_079878.1, from coordinate 21,104,034 downwards.
TTTAATAAGCACCCAACTGCAATCGTGTCCAATTATTTTTGAAATAAATGCTTACTTTCAAAGATCAAACCCACAAACAATGATTTATTAGACCCAGGCGCCTTGAACTTGTCACAACGAACATAGAACTTAGAATCTTAAAACATAAAACTGTGACAATTCGTGCTGACGTCAGCATGTCCAATTTTACTGAATTGCTGGACCTTTTTCTGGCCGTAGCGTTAATTGTTCCATAATGCGGACATCGCGGGAACTGTGACTAGTCCATTCTAACGTTCCTCGCCTACCCTACATATCTACCCAAGCAATGTTTTCGCAGCCTTTTCGGTGCGGAGCATCTTTTAGGTAATGTTGTTTTGTTATCTTACGGACTGTACAATTGTAGTGCTGGTATCATAAATTTTTAAAAAACTTTTAGAGCCCAGCTTTGCACTTTTGCAAATATGATTAAAGGGACTTCGTTTTAAAAAAGAGTAAAATGTTATTACGTGACGTTATTAACGACAGCTGTAAACTTTTGGTCTAACAAAAATTTTCTTCTCATAAGCAAATTTTAGTGCTGAAGTTTTCGAAGAAAAAATATTGAGTGTTGGGCTAAACCTTAGTTGCTTATTTAAAAAGTATAATCTCTGTTCAAATACAAAGATGCAGATAGAGTGTACAAGATAAACGTCAAAATACCTGAGCCTCCAGGAAATTTATGTCTGGTGACTTCTCTCTGCAAGACAGGGTGTAGTTCCTTTATTTGGAGCAGCTTCATTCCCAACTCGTTGATACCTGCTACCTCATCGTCGTCTCTATCCATCATATCATCACTACAAGATGTAAACAGAATATCAGAGGAAATTATCAAACTGCTTTCTGCATATCCCTGTCCTCTGAAAGTTTTGTCTAGTCTAGTTTTGCTTCCAAAGAAAATAAGGCGCTTAATGCAACAAAATTATGCTGAGCTGAGGCGACATGGTACAATCAGCACGTCCGTATGCAGAACGCAAAAAAAAACAGCTACAGGGCACAACCTCAAAAAAAGGGGGCGAAGAACAAAATTGTTAGACCAAGATAGATCACTTTCGTGAACATTTTTCAACCTGATATTAAAATGGTGAAAGTTTATTTATGATCTGAAAAACAACAAAAAAAACATCGAACGAGCGACAAACCAAACACAACGTTGTTTTGTTTTGGTATCACACACATGCAGAAATAATCTGCAAATCCGTGTGTGACAGATTTATCGTTACAGTGATAAGCTCAGACATAAACACTTACGAAGGCGGCGGAGCGTCGTTCGGATCTTTTTTATCAACTTCTTCGATTACTTGTATGTCTGGAGGAGTGTCCTCTCCACCAGTGGGTGTTTCTAAATAGAAATTCGGCTATGTTAATAGGCACATTCACAAAAATAGATTTTCTAACACGTATCCGCATTTAAAGTTGTTAAAACAGTGAGAAAATCTTCACTTAAAGAGAATACAAAAAGTATTTTAAGGTCACCTTTGTAACGATAACTAATGACAGAAACAAACTTCAAATTTTCAAACAAGTTTTTTTTATATATTTATATAACAGTGAAAGTGTAACACGGAATAAACAGTTATATACAATTACGCCTAAAACTCTTTAAATTATTTCGTGTAAACCATGTATTGTTATATTTGTATTGTCTAAAACAGCCAACATTGTTTAGCAACAAATAAGGGCCTATTTAGTTAAAATATGTAACAAAAGATAAACATATCGCACACAACTTACTTTTTACGTCCAACTGCACAGTGCAAGCATCCATACCATGTACGTTAGTAGCAGACACAGTATAGGTTCCAGCATCGTCACTACGGCAGCCTGTAATTTTCAATTCACTACAACCTTTTCCATCAATAACTTTTACTCGTTTTATCGAAACAATTTTATGTCCATTTTTCTCCCATTCTATGTCTGCGTTAGGTTGGCCTTCATACTCTATTTTAAATGAAACATCTTCTCCTTCTTCGATGGATTGATCGGAGATTTTCGTTGTGATTGTTGGTTTAGAACCTTGAGTAGCTTTTGGTGTAGATTTTTTGTCTTCAACATTGAGAACAGCCTCAGCACTAATCTCTCCTCCTTCGTTGCTTGCAACCACCTTATATGTCCCAGCATGCTCCGCTGCGATGGACTTGATGATTAGCGTGGAGAGACAAGGATTGCATGTTATTTCAACATTCTTTGATGGTTTAATGATTTCGTCAGCCTTGTACCAATTAATGTCAGGTGCGGGTTTGCCAGAAACACTTGCAGTGAATCGAACTTGCATACCTTGAAATCAAACATATACAATGATAAATTATAAAACTTTTTACTTGGGATTTTATGTGCGACTCATAAGAACGTTAACCTGATAAGTAGATACTTAAAATATATTCTCTCAAGCATGCCTGATAGTAAGAAAAATAACCAGGTTACAAAACGTCCCTGTTCTTATCACACATATAAAGCTACCGTTACATCGTAATGATTACAGTATCTGCCTTACCTGCTAATAGATCTCGACTTCTTGGTTTTAAGGAAAATTCAGGAGCTTGTACGTCCCTTTTTTTGATTGGTTTCGAAGCAGGTTTCGGTGGTGGAGCTTTTGTTAACTTCGCTGCTACTTTTGGCGGTGTTACGACCTCTGACTTTTTCTCGCTAAACGATACAAATTAGTTTTCTAAATTAACAACACATACATACGAAGAAATTACTCTTTTAGAAAAACTGGTGTATTAAAATATTCAGACTAATCTATAAATCCTGAACTGTTCGCCTGTCTGATGAAGACTGTTTTACGGGAGTTACAACCTGTACATCAATTTCCTTCCGTACCTATCATTTATTTTTTCATCTTTCATTGTCACAGAAATTGTTTTCTTGACATCACCCACGTCTAAAAAAACAGGATTACAATAATGTCAGTTAACACTTTTATTTTGCAGTAAATAATATACTTATCACTTTTGGGAAATGTCTCGCTTTATAACACAAGACTTATTTAGGGTGTATTCGCCTGCTATCTTAATGAAAACTATTTTCACGCAAATTAACTCTCATAGGTACGGGACATATGACATACAAAAAAAGTGTCTAACAACCAAACTGGATAAAAGGTCTAATTTCAAGATTTGCTAGGATATAAATATTTGTTTCAAACTTCTTATGCAATTAAAAGAAAAATTTGCATCTGTTTTTTTGTTTTTTGTCAACTTCTCAAAGTGATTATGACGACTTAAAACTGTGAAAGTAAGGCACATCACCCAAATGGTGTATCTACGTCACCTTAAATTTTCACAATGTATATTTTTTTTTTCAAAAGTTGAAGATTCCAAAAGGTAGAAGAAATCATAGATAGTATACCTTCCACATCTAGCTGTGCTGCGGATTCCAGTTTATCATGAGGAGAAGAAAAGATAACTTTGTAAGTTCCACTGTCGCTCACTTGAACATCTTTGATATCAAACACAAAAAGCTCCCCGTCGTCTTGAACCGAAATCTTCATACGCGGGCCAGTTGTTATTTTGATGTTATTGACATACCAATCGACTGCGTATTCTCCAGTAATCGACTGAGCACGACAGGAAAATTTGGTATTTTCGCCGACTTTTGCTTTCTTATCGCGAAGTGGCAAAATGATCTGCGCCTTTTCAAGTTCATCCACAGGATCTAACAAATCATCCGATAATTCCTCATCCATGGTCGATGTCCTACAAAAACACACACAAGATAACACAACCAAACAAATTTAGTCATTCCATTCATCTGCATAATGTTTAACTTAGATGGGATACAACTAAGGACTACACTACACCTACACGCACTAAAAATGGTTAGCAGCCAGTCAAAATGAAAAGATACAATAAAAAACTGAAGGAAATAAACATAATTGATAAATAAATAAATAAATAAATAAATAAATAAATAAATAAATAAATAAATAAATAAATAAATAAATAAATAAATAAATAAATAAATGATATACCTTGTCAACGATTTTCCAAGCTCAGATTCAGATTCATCTTCTGAAGCAAACCCGTGAACTGAAACAAAATAATTGGGTCTGTATTGTCGTAAAATATGACGAAAGTAAGCAATTGTCAACCAAACATAATTATCAAATGTTTTTTAGTAAGAATAACTTTAATTCTTAGTTTGAGGTGGATGAACGGACATAAAACTGAATTCCAGTGCATTTTTCGTTTTCGTTTGAAAATTTTTGTTTAATTTAAAAATCAATTACATATTTAAAAAAAAACACTGAATCTATAATTGAATTTATTTATTTATTCGGGAGGTGGGGAAGAGAGGGTACGACATAAAAATTTAGCACAAGACTTAAGTCATTCTGAAACTCCAGTTACTATAGTTACAGGTCAAACAACCAATTAGTATAATTACAGTAAAACAATCATTTTGATATTAGCCTTGTTTGACATCTGACAATGTGGACTTAATTGATCAATTATTAACAACAGGAAGTGATTAAAGATATTAATGAGTAAGCGAGCAAACCTTCTACAAATAGCTCTGCTGTTGTTGTTGCCTTGCCAACATCATTGACGGCTACGCATTTGTATTTTCCTTTATCAGCTGCTTCAACTTCGACAATGATCAACGAACTTTCACCATTTTCTTCTTCTTCAATTCGAAAGTGTCGATTCTTTTCATTGATTTCGACATTGTCTTTATACCATATAAACTCAACTTCGGGATTACCTACGAAGGTTTCAAAAATTAAGAATACATGTGATCGGAGACCAAATACACTGTTAAGAGTGAAGGAGATGAATGGTAGGCAGGGAGGCAGGTTTTTCTAATTCTTAACCTCAAATTTCTCTAATGTTCTCATCATTATTGCGCTCACAGGGTGGTTTCAAAAAATAAAATAAACAAAGGAGTGATTTGGTTCGATACAATTAAAAATTTTACCAAGAAAAAAGACGGTTTTTATAATCTGACGACTAAAAAAACAGACGAACACAAAAAAAAAATTTAAAAACCAATTTTTCAGGAGTTCCCCTTTTTCTGACTGCACAGGAGCTTTGTCCAGAGGCATGAGTTTCAAGGAAAGTCCCCCTCGTATTCAACAAGCATTTGTTGATTTTACTTTTTAAAAAGACAATACTCTGTCTTTTGTCAACATGCTAGCTTTAATGTTAACTGTCAAATGAATTGTGGAACATGTTGATATAATACTAAAACATCTACCTTCTGCAACTACACCAAACCGTGCTGCACTCATCTCAACGACTTCGACATCGTGAAGCTTGGTGGTAAAGACTGGTTTAAATGTTTTGCTTCTTCCTTTGAGAACAACTTCTTCTTCTTTCGCTGGGATACTTTCACTTTCTTTAACTGGCTTACTTGTAGGTTGTGGAGTTGGTTTTTCCTTCTTGGCTGCTTGTTGAACTGTTTTTTCCTTTGTAGCAGGTTGTGGAGTTGGTTTCTCTTTTTTCGCTGGTGGTTTCGGTGCAACTTTTTCAGGTTCTTTTTTAACTGGTTTAGGTTTAGCCGCTGGTGGAGGAACTTTCACTTTTGGTTTAGCTAAAAGAAAGGAACGTCATAAAACGTAATCCTCAGCTCAATGGGAATCAATGGAAATTTTCCTGTCGCTACTTGCAGCTACCATTTTGATTCACACAGACAGGCGCGTAGTATTATGATATGGATATATAGTTTGCAAAAATATACTAAAAAGATGGTGGTAGATGTTTAGATTAGTGTTTTGCACAGATTTAATCACAAAAAAACATTTGGAGTAAAATATAAACAAGATTACTAGGAATAAATTTTAACTTCCCTACCTGCTACAACGAGTTCAAACTCCTTCTCAACAAAACCACCATCACTTTCTGCTTCAAACAAATAGAACCCAGAATCCTCCTCTGTTAAATCTCGGATCTTAAATGTGTACTCTCCACCCCTGTTGATGATCTCAATATGTTCATTTGCATCCAGTACATCATCATCTTTATAAAAATTCACCTCTGGAGAAGGTTTTCCTCTAACAGTAAATTTTGTTGTGAATGTTTCCCCTTCAGTTGCTTCAACACAATCATCCTTAAGTTCCATGTCAATGACAGGTTCTTCTGCTGGTGTTTCTACGTCACCGCCATCTTCCACATCGATTTCTTGCCCTTCTAATTCATTTACTGTCAATGTGCATGCTGATGTCGATATGCCATATTTATTAGTTGCTTTTACTGCGTAGGTTCCCTCGTCTTCAGGATTTATAGATGCAATTCTAAAGGAGAAGACATCGCCATCTTCTTTAAATTCAAAGTCCTCGTCGTCGGATATTTCTTCTTCGTCAACGTACCATTTCACACTATCACAATTTTTTACTTCGACTTCAAACTTTACAGGTTCCATGTCCATTACTTCGATATTTTCCAGTTCTTTTACAAATACAGGTTTACCGCCAGCTTTTTTAATGCTGATGTCAGCTGAAAAAGACGTGGATGCTGTTTTGTTTTTCGCCACAATCTTGTACTCTCCACCGTCATCCTCGCCGGCTTTATTTATCGTTAATCTGTGAAGTGTATTATCATGTGAGAGAACTAAATTGCGGCTGCTGCGTACCTTTTTATTGTTTCTAAGCCATTCCACTGTGGGTGTAGGTTGACCTACAACGGTGGCTTCAAGTACAATTTTATCCCCAACTTTAAAGGATGTATCTTGGAATTTCGATTGTATCACCGGACGCGAGCCTTCCTGCTTTCTCGCTGAATAGAAGAAAGAAATAGTATTTATAAAATTAGCAAAAAATTTTAATTATTACGAAAACATATTGACTACTGTGACGTCATGTTTTGATTTTACGTTGAAAACAATGCACATGCGCACTCATTTCTGTAGGCAGAAAATATAAACAACAGAAAACAGAAGACAAATCCATATAAAAATTGGTGATTTTTTTCAAGGGAATATAGTTAAAATAATAACTTTAATGCCTTTTATATCTTGCTCTCCCAAAAACTCAGTATGAATTTCAATAATAGCCAGTTAACCTTACATGGTCCTGCTTTTTTTACCTACAAGAATGTGTGCGCATGTGCAAAAAATCACAAAATACTTTGTAATCTTTTGTAAACGTTGAAAAGTCATCTGTTAGAAAAAAAATAAAACACATAAACATGAAGTCAGCAAAAAATGTTAGCCTGCACACATAAACATTAAGTCAGCAAAAAATGTTAGCCTGCACACCTTTCACTTTGATGTTAAACTTTAATTCTGAACTTCCGGACTTGCTCTTGACAAGACATTTGTAAATCCCTGAGTCAGCAATTATAACATTTTTCAAGGTAAGAACTACAACACTTCCGTCGACAGATATCTCTGTTCGGTTAGCTACATTATTTAACTTCTTAAATCCTTTAAACCATTCCACTTGAGGTTTTTCATGTCCCTTGATTTGTGCTCTTAACTCGATATCTTCTCCTGCAGTGTATTCTGGTAACAGATCACATTTGTCGATAAGACTGGGAACTAGTGGTTGTACAGTTAATCTGGCTGAGCATGTCACTTCTTTTTCTTTGCAGCTAGCAACAAATTTTACTGACTTTTTGTCATCTTTCTTGTTGCAATTTAAGAAAACTAAGTTGTAAGAAGAATCCTCTTCAAAAATGTCAATGCGTTCTGATGTATCAATGTCTTCACCATTAACTGTCCAATGATATTCATCAGCTGGTTTGTTTAAAAGAACACAAAATTTCGCATCATCTTCACACATAACAACAACTGGTTTTAATTTTTCTTCAATGACAAAAACTTCATCAATTTTTTCAGCTCCTTCTGACTCACTATCAATAATTTCATCATGAGGTTTTGCAGTAAATGTTTCTGGTACTTGCTCAACACCAACAGTTTCAGTCACGATCACCTTCTCAGATTCTTGATCTTCTTTTTGCTTCTGTGCCGCTAACTCTTGTTTGATCATTTCTTGGATTGCTGGAGGTATAGACGGATCATTCTCCGCTTTCACGACTGAACTTTTTTTCTTTGGTTTAGGAGGAGGTGGCGTTTTACCTTTCTTGGTGACATCACCTTTTTTGGTGATATCATCAATTTTGGTGATGTTATCCCTTTTGGTGATATCATCTTTTTTATTTTCCAAAACATCACCATCCTCTTGTGCGTCTATTTTACCTGACACTGGTTCTGGTGCAGGACTTTTCTTTTTCGGCTTAACTTCAGGTAGTTTCTGCTTGCTGTGTTCAACTGGCTTACTTGCAGCTGGTGGAGGAATGCTTTTCTTTCCTGTTTTATTTTCAACAATTGGCTTTACATCATCAACAAAAACTTTACACAAACAAGACTCCTCTTCGCCTGCATCAGTTCCAACAAATGCTTCATACTCTCCTTCGTCGTCACTTTGCATACCAGTTATTTCAAGGAAATGAACCTTTCCTGTTCGACCAAACACAACTGATTCCTCCTCATCTATCATTTCCCCATCACGTTCCCAGATTACATCTACATCAGTTGAATCGAATAAATGAATCTCCAAACGCATTATTTGTCCCTTACCAATGTGTATAGATTCTGGAAGAGCTTTTTGGAATAATGTTTTCTTTAAAGGCTTGTATGCTAAAAGATTAGGTGTTAGTGATTAGTTAGAAATACAAAAAGATGAAAGAATAGAAATAAATAAATATGGAAAACATAAAATATAAAGTTTCTTTCAAATATTATATATTTCAATTATGTCGTTTTGTCAAAATAAAAATTGCTCAATGAATAAACAAAAAAAGAAATAAAACAACTCAGTATCCAGAAAAACACACAAAATAATAAAAATACCTTGAACAGTAACAGTGAATATCTTGCTAGCAATGTGGCCAGTACTTGAAGTTGATTCCACCATATATTCACCTGAATTTGCAGGTGTAACACGCAAAACAGTCATTGAGAACGAATCACCAGCTTGTTTCACTTCCACCTTCTCATTGTTTTCAAGTTTCACACCATTATGAAACCAACAGACTGAAGAAGTTTCTGAAATGTCAGCTTTCAATGTTAGGGCCCCGTTTTCTTCAACTGTAATCATGGAATCAGAAGAACTCTTGATCTCTGGAATCACTTCTAAACAAAAAAAAACATTTCTAAAAACTAAGAATAAAAAATCTTTATGTCCTTCTCTTTCATAAAACAGTTGCAATGTTTATACCTTTAGGTTTTAAAAGTTCCAATCTTCCCTTACAAGTTACGCTCCCAACTTCATTTGTAGCAGTGCAGGTAACCATACCGCAATCATCAACCTCACAACTATCAATCACCATCACATAACAGTTATCATTCTCCACCAACAATTGAAATCGCCCTTCATCTTCAATCACAGTTTTATTTAGTGTCCACACAACACTTGGTTCTGGATAACCTTCCACGATAGTAGCAAATTCTGCTTCCATTCCTTCCTCAACAGTGATGTCAGTTAACTTTTGAACAAAAGATGGCTTTGTTTTCTTTTTTTCCACAACAACAGAAAACATGATTTTGTCGACACCATGTTCATTAGTAAGCGTACAGTAGTAGTCATCATCGTGGTCACATGTTGCCTTCTTGATTTCCAGTAGATACGTGTCATTTTTGAAGGAAATCTTAAAGTCTTCGTTGCTTACAAGTTCTTCTTCTCCTTTAAACCAAACAGCAATGGGCAGTGGGTAACCAGAAGCTTTAATATTTAGGTTGACTTTTTCACCAGCAGTAACACAGACTTCCTCAGGGGACTGGTCAACTACTTTTGGTGGCTTGCCTTCTGGAGCTACAATATTAAAAAGTTTTTCGTTACTGTTTTTAACACAAATTAAGGTGTGCAATATTTTTTGCTGCCCATATTTTCCCACTTAAATATCCCATTTGGTAACATTAAGTCTACAATCACAGACAAAGTTATTAAATCGAAGGCTGTTTTATAAATATGGACAAAAGGATCAAATGACCAATATTATGCAGTGATATGGTGCAAAGTTGATACTTTTGCACAAGCATATTGGCCAGGTGAATAGCGTTTAAAATTTGCAAATTCTCTGGCACACCTGCATAAAAATGTTGGGACCCAAGGTCACGAAATTTGTGAAAAATGGTTGTACTAACGTCGGCAAAAAACCTAAAATCGTAAGCCTTAGTTGCACTGTGAATATTGACAAGTTTAAAATGCGCGGCTGTAATATAGAAATATCAAATGGAATTACTTGTGGTGGTGTACTTTGAAATTAGTTGTCTTACTTCAATATTTTATGTCCATGATTGAAGCGTATCAGTGTTTAAATTGACCCCTTTTAACATTTTTTCAATTCATTGCTCAAATATTTAGCAATGCCTTCTCACTTATACAGGCTTTGTTTATACACAGATATTTAGCAATTCTTTCTAGGTTCCTTATACAGGCTTTGTTTACATTATGAACAATCTCATTCAACATTAATAAAAATATTGTTTTATTTACACAGTTATGAGGTGTTTCTAAAATAAGTGAAATATGTACAACTCCCACACAACAAAGATTTAAAAACATAACAAAAAAAATTGGACAGTGAAGCTCGAAATATTTCTTTCAAATTTAATCTCTTAATAGAATTAACTGAACCAATCTAGATATATATATATATATACTCTTTGTGACAAAAACTCCATATTTTAAAAGGATTAAAATGTTATATGTTTTATATGGTCCGATGATAGTCCCTATATCTAAAACGTTTTAAAAAGACAATCAGTGATCAAATCATTATTATAAAACACAATAACAACAAGGTTTCAAAATAAAGAACTTGTTATTATAGGTTCAGACGCCAGCCTAAATAAACATTCAAAATATTTGAGAGGAGATCTACAAGTAATTCACATATTTTTTTGACCACAAGTTATGTTTCATTTTATATGTTTAAAAAATCACCTTATGGAATCCAGTTTAGTAAGGTAACTTAACATAAAATAATAAGAAAATAAATGACTGGAAACATACCTTGAATGGAAATCTTAAATTCTTGTGTTGTTCGACCACCTGGTCCTGCTAATACACATTTATATGTACCTTCATCAGTGTTTTCAAGAGCTTTTATGACAAATGAAAAACGATTATCTTTGGCAGTTACATCATACTTTTTTGTGCTACGATAGATAGCCTTGCTTTCTTTGTACCAATCCGCCTTGTATCGTCCTCCATCTGAAGGACCTTCTATTTCTAAATATACATCTTGACCAGCTTCTGTGCTGATTTCAGGCTCACTGATCAACTTGATTTTGGGGGGCCCAGGCTTTACTGATATATCACAAAAGCAAGAAGCACTTCCAGCAGAGTTTTTGATTGTACATTTTATTCTGCCTTTGTCTGACATTTGGCAGGAATCAAATACAACTTTATGTTGCTTTTCATCAGGAGGTAACACGTGAATTCTATCAGTCTCTACCAAATCTGCATTATTGTAAGTCCATTTGACTTCTGGTGGTGGACTTCCATCAACAGTGACAACGAATTCAGCTTTCTTGTCTTCCATGATACTTGTGGTTGCTTGGAGTCGCTTTTTAAACACAGGCGGGGTTGGTTTCTTCTCAACAATAACATTACAAGTAGTCGTAGCTGACCCAATCTTGTTTTTGACTTCACACTCATACTCACCTGAATTTGCCAATGCTGCATTTCGTATAGAAATAGTTGATACACCATCTTTAAAGGATATTTTAATGTATGGGCTCGATTTAATAACAACTTTGTCCTTTAGCCATTGAGCAGTTTGATCAAGTCCTGTTTTTACTTTAGCAGTGAGGCTTAAAGTAGCACCTTCTAATAAGGACACATCTTTAAGTTCTTCTAAAAATTCAGGCTCTGAGTCTTTAGCTAAAGTGGAAAACAAAGCAGAATTGTTACTAGACACACTTAAACTTGAATCTGATGAATCACTAGCATTACTTTCAGATTCTGTTACTACAGTTTTTCTTTTTTCTACTGTTTTTGCTGCTGCATTTACTGTTGAGACAGTCACTGTCGATACAGGTTTTCTATCTTTCCCACTAGAAATACTTCTGCTAGAAAAATTGTTAGTAATAACACTTGGAGAATTTGAATTTTTATCTGACTTTCTCTCTGTTACTTCGTTTGCTGTAATCTTTTTCTCACCATTAAGTGAAAAATAGTCATGACTTTTGTTTGTGCAATTGGCCAATAGTGGCTGAGCAGCTGTCTTGTGTGTGTCAGTACCATTTGTGGTTATTTTAACAGCATTTTTTGGCAATTCTGTATTGTTTACCCTAGAAGAGATGTGTTTGAATGTTTCTTTCTTTACTGAAGAATGTTTAGTAAAAGAAATTGGTTTAGCATCAGTTATCTTCTCTGAAGTTGTCGACACTGTTGTAATCGTTTTCTCACCAATTACCGCCTTGCCAATTACTAAATCTAATGTTTCTTTGTTTAAATCCCCAGACGAAACACCACTCTTTGTATCAGACTTATTAGCATTTATGCTATTTTCAACCCTTTTGGCAGCTGGTCTTAAACTGACTTTTGCCCCAATTGATCTGTTCCTCTGCAACTGATGTGTCAAAAAATTACGAGCAACAAGTTTATTTGTTCCATCACGAGAACTGTCAGTAAACAATGAAGGCTTTTTCACTTCGCTGTTGGAATGACCAGGACGGGTTATGCCTGTTTTAACAGAAATCGTCTTATTTGTATCTCTCTCATCTAAGTTAGAAGTAGTAGTCTGTTCATTATGATAAACTTTAGATAAATTTGTTGATGTATTTAAACGTCTTGGTGAGCTTTCACTGTCACTGTTAACTACTTTTGTACCATGGTCCCCATTAACCACAACTTTTGGTGTTTCATTACGTCTCACAGAAGAATTTCTTTTATCAGTTGATTTTTTCAACACAACACCAAAGCTCTGAGCGCCACGCATTTTTCAAGAAGTTTATAATTTAAGCATTCATAACACCATATTATAATGACACTTATTATGCTATCATTAAAAAATAATTTGTCTTCTTTAAAACATGGCTCTGTTTTGTCAAAGTGTGTTTAAAATATTGAAAACCCACAAAATAAATGTTGTCTTTCTAACTATGTTGACTCTGCACTGTTGTGAACTTTCTATAACATTAACAGTTCACCAAGTTACATACAACAATTTCCTATGACCATCAAAACAACATTAACTGTGAACAGGATTAACAGAAAATGATTTTTATGAACGTTGTTAGACTAATGTTATCTTCTTTAAATGAAGTTTAATTTCCAGTGTTGCTAATGGCAACCTAATCTTGTAAACAATGAAAAATGTGAAGGTGAACTTAAATATTTCAAGTAGGTATCAATACAAAAGATTAATTATAGATGCTTTGAAGATCAATTCTTTCAAAGTTTGTTTACAAAAGCAAACAATGAACTTTAAAACTCAACAAGCACACAAGATCTAGCAGTCTGAAATGCTTTTAAAAACTGTCAATCAACGTTCTAAGAACAGTATAATTGAATCTTTCTAAACTATACAAAACTTTTTTAATAAACAAACACAATATTTAAATAAGCACATATGTGTACTCATTGGATAAAAACAAACAATACAAAAAAAAGATTTAGTGTAAACAAGACATTAATGTTTTTTTTTACCTTTTATGTGCATGTTTACTGATACTTGACTCCTTCCAAATTCATTCTCTGCTACACAGGTATACATTCCTGAGTCATCTGGAGAAGATTTTTTAATGACAAGATGTATAAAGTTGTCCTCGTTTTTCATTTCGATATTACTTGTGCTTGTGATTTTGTCACCATTTTTAAACCAGGAAACCTCAGGATCAGTCTTACAATGACAATTTACTGAAAGTACAATTTCTTCACCTTCCACTTTCTCAATTTTGTCTTGACTTTTTTCAGAGAGGACCAACGTTGGAGCGCTGGTATCTTCTACTTGCTCAACTTCGCCAATCACATCTAGATTGACTGAACAGCTTTCCTGACCTTCACTGTTTTCTATGATCAGCTTATATTTACCTGTATCTGAAGGCTTGCAATCATCAACAATAAGATAATATTCGTCATCTTCCTGCCCAAAGTCGTATTTGTCAGACAGCTCTAATTTCTGTTCCTTAAAATACCAAGTAGCAGCAGGCTTAGGCGTGCCTTTTACAAGAGCTCGAAATTCGATGAAATCCCCAACATCTGTTTCACCTGATTCCAAAGGGGTTATAAATTGAGGTTTTATTTTCTTGGCTTCAACAGTAAGCATACAAGCTGATGTGATAGATTCTTTAGTTGCTAAATTGGTAAGAATGCAGGAATATTCCCCTTCATCTTCTTCAAGCAAAGAATCAATCTTTAGTTTGTATGATGGAGGCAAATTAACAAAATGAATAGCATCGTCTTCTTCAATTGGATCTTCATCAACAAACCACTCAATCTGAAGTTCTTGATCATGTGTAACCACCAACTCAAGCTCTGCAGAATCATCAACACCATATTCACAGTCTGATAGGGGTTTTGCAAGTTCAAGTTTTTCTTGCTTTTTAGGAACTTCGACAGCAGGTTTTTTGGCCGCCTTAGGAGCAGGAGGTTTTGGCTTGGGTTTAGCCGCAGGTGGTGGTGGTGGAGATTTTTCTACATTTAAAAAAACAACACGAAAGGGTTATTTCCACCACCAGAGAACAATTATTATGATAAAACACCTTAGTATGCCTAAGTCCTAATCATGAGTTTGGCAAATACACTAAACAGTGAACAATGTCAGAAATAATTAATTATAACCTCTAATTCACTTAATTAACCTCTTTACCCAAAGATATACATCAAAATGCAGTCAAAAGTAATAAAGTAATATCTTTATCAGATTTGAAAAGCTTAAATAAATTTTAATAGGATGAAATTGGATCAGTAGATTAATGATTTTTTGTTTGTTTTAGAGAAAACATTAAGAAATAACTTTATTCTAAGGTCTATAGAAAACCACTAAGTATTGTAGGTAATTTGCGAGACCACAGTTGGGTAGTATTGTATCAAACATGTAATAGAAAGGTCATACCGTGAATGCCTTAAGCAGTAATTAATAATTATTAATTGCATTAAAAAACTTTTGAGACAAAAGGGTGTAATTTAAGACAACTATGACCGTAAAGTTTGTTAATAGATAAATAATATCAAAAAAATTACAGGTGAGCCTCATATTGCATTACCCTTACTCCCTAACCCTTTCTACTCACAGGTCTACAGGTGAGTTAAAAAATAGTAGTTTGTACTACTTTTCTCAAAGGAAAATGACATGCATAATTATTTTTCTCTTTATAAAACAAAACAGTATGAGAAATTACACAAGTAACACAACATAAAATTTATCATCTGAATTTATTGAAAGTTACAACAATATCACTAAGGCTATCCATGCAAAAATTCTTTGGTTGCCGTAACTCGATCGATAGCATGAAAATGACGCTGACTTAAAAAAATTGGGTCAGGGGGACATGAAAATTCTTTTTTTCAGACCTTTTCACTGAATTTCCATCTTTTCGCTGTTGTTATGCTTGAGGCATACTCACGCGAAATACCCAGGGTGGTTTACAGATGTCTTGTGCAACACCAATGGAGTATGCGTACTACTCTTCTACTATGTTATCTTAAAAAAGTGGTTTCGAGTAGGCTTGAGGAACGTGAACAACCCAGAAAAACTGTTAGTCACTGTATTACATCACGTATTGGACAAAATTTTGCTTTGATGGGGGTTTTTAGTAAATTTTATTGTCTGAAAAGAGGACTAATAAAAAGAATTTCCCCAACCGTCCGACTTGAGTTATTTTTTTCAAGTCGGTCTACAGCAAGCGAACAAATTCTTAAAGGTGGCCTAACAATATAATAAAATAGCAAGTTCTGGCTAATTAGAATGCTTTGAAAATAAAAAAATTAGAAACATTCTTAGACAAAATAAACACACTGAAATCAAAAACAGACTCAAGTCCATAAGTTTCTTGTTTATCACTTAGAAGAGCACATATGATTAATCATACCTGTTGTTTTTGATGGTACCGGCTTCACATCTTCTTGCAGTTTGGCTTTCACTTCTGGTTCACTGCAAACAGTAAAATTTTTTTAAAAGTAATCTATCAAAGTAAAAACATTTTATTGCCTATATTGTCATTTGTTTTCTTTTCTTGTGAAACTAATTATTAAATCGTTTTATGTGTTCTGTAGGCATGTGTTAATATTATTCTATATTAAAATTATACACAGAACCTACATTGTTTTTTCTTTTTCCAAAGTATCAAGTTTATCTTGAATAGGGCTTTCAGCTTCTGAAAAAAAAAAGACATTTTCTGAGGTTATTATATTCGTTTTAGGAATGATGAAACCTTGACGCACAGAAAAAATAAATAAACAGAAAGTAGACAATCAATTAATTTGCTCATACCATCAACAAGAAGTTCTGCAGCGGTTTCACATGATCCTAAATCATTTGCTGCAAGACAGACATACTCTGCTTCATCATCCACATTTGAATTATTTATACGGAGTATAGCCCAATTACCATCAGTAGAAATGTTGAGTCGTTCTGAACTATTTACAGTGACTTCATCTTTAAACCATGAATATTCCAATGGCAAATGACTAGAAAACTCTGCTCTCAGCACAACATTTTCACCCTCAATTACAGTCTGATCTTTTAAAGGAGTTACAACGCCTGGCTTCACTTGCGGCTTTGTGTCTACAAGTAATGATACTTCCACAGGAATAGATTCAGTACGAGGCTTCTTTTCTAAAATGTTGAACATGAAATAAATAACTAAACTTTTGCTTGTTTATAATAGGGTTCAATTAAAGTAACTACTCTCTTAAAAAAACTTTTGGTATACTTCACAAAGTAAGCACTTGTGGAGCTCAATTGTTTCGCAAAAATAACTTCACTTTATAAAAAGTAAACTGTTTAGACATAGTGTTCACAATAAAGACTATAAAGATAAGCTACTTAATAAACTCACCAGGCACAACTGAATCCACATCTCCTTGAAATTCACTAAACAAAAATTAAAAAACATTTTAAAATTAACCTTTATAGATATCACTATCATATATTATGTTGTTCATGTCTTCGTTGCATCTAGTGCAATTACATTCACCACCATGCAGTATTTTAAACACAAAATTTCCTACTTTGCAAAAAGTAGAACTGAAAATAACTTAACTGACAAATCATAGAATAAATTTTTGAGTGACAAAGGAAACATATGTCTAACTTACATTGCAACATGAATTGGCCCTGATGATTTTACAGAGAGTTCTTTATCCAATTTTTGATTTTCTGGCTCTTCTCTCTCTTTTTCAACTTTTTTAATAGCATCTTTTCCAGGTTTAGATTTTGGTTTTGGCGGTACTGGTGCTTTCTTTTGATCTTTTTTTGCTGCACTTGTCAACTTACTATCTCGATCCTTTGTAATACTTTTTGATTCGTCTTTCCTTGATTCTTGTGTTGAAATGTTCTCTGTCACAACATCTTCATTTTTCTTTGGTTTTACAATGTCAATCTCATTACTGTTGTCTATTTTATTGTTTTTATTTTCTGCACAAGTGCTTAAAGCTTCACCATCATCAATTTTATTCTTTTGAAGCTCTTCATCTTTTCCTTTCACACCTATGGCAGCAAGTTCTTCATTTGTCTTTGCAGGTTCCTTCTGCTCATCTGGCTTTGAGGTCATACCATTCACACTGAGCAAAAATGATGATTTACATTCACCAGCAATGTTCTTTGAGATAACTGCGTATGCACCAATGTCATCAAGTTCTACATTTTTTATGATTAATGTTGAAAGTCCATACGTATTTTTAACTTGATGCTTTTTAGAAGGTTCAATAACCTTCCCTTCAAAGAACCACTCTAGTACAGGATCAGGCGAGCCTCTAGAGTTACATGTGAATCTAACGTCATTACCTTTAACTACATCTTTGTCTTTAGGTTTCATAGAAAATGTTGGGGGTGTTCCTGTAGTTTTAGCTAACTTTTTTTGCACAACAGGCAAAACTGTTTCCTCGTCAGTATTTTGTCTATCATTAAAGGTATTAGCTGATAAGTCTTCTTGTATAGATTCATCTGTTGCAGCTGAATTTGGCAGAATCACTTCCTCTTGAATAACAGGTGGGGCACACTCAACATCTGTGTTAGGTTCTACCAATATTGCATCTTCCTCCACAACATGACTTTTAACAGTCTTCTTTGGCTTCTTCATAACGGTTGGTGGAGCCGGTTTCTCTTCGTAAATTTTTTTTGGTATCACTTGATCTTCCCTCTCAACTACTTTGGGAGGTGATGGTTCTACGTTTAACTGAAGGATTTGTTCTATCTCACCCAAATAGTTGGATGCAATGCACACATATTCACCATCATCATCAGAGTTAACATCATGAATAACTAATGAAGAATACCCCTTTTCATCAATTATTTCATATTTATCACAGGGATCTAAAAGAATTTCACCTCTAGCCCATTCAACGTCTGGTTGGGGACTACCAAATATTTCTACTTCCATTGTTACATCAGAACCTTTTGCAACTTTTGCAGCAACTGCTCCTTCCGCAGGCACAATACTTGGTTTACTAGTTTCATTTATTTTTACATAACAAGAGGAAACATTTTCTCCAGACTCGTTAAAAGCTTTACATTCATAATCACCACAATCATCAATTTGAGCATCTTCAATTATTACAGTAGATACTCCTATTTTATCACTCACAACAGTTATTCCATCAATGCTCTGGATTACTTTTTCGTCTTTATAAAATTTAATTTCTGGAGTGGGAGTACCCTTAACATGCACTGATAGTACTATGTCCGATCCTTCGTCAAAATCACAATCTTCTAGAGCTTTTGTAAAGAATGGTGCTACTTTTTCTTGCTGGATATCAATCTCTGCTCTGGTAATAACTTCGCCTCCTTCATTATTAGCTATACATGCATATATGCCACTATCATCAACAGAAACATCTTTAATAATTAAGGTAGATTTTCCAGACTTTTCCTTGATAGAAATTCCATCCTGGTTTTTTAGTTCTTCTCCATTTTTTGTCCAGACTACAATTGGTTTAGGTTCTCCAATTACTTCAGTAAATAAAGTTAATGTTTCCATAGGGTTTAAGGTCACATCCTCGAGTATGGTAATAAACACTGGAGCCTCAACGTTTTTCTTCACACAGACATTCGAGAAGCAAGATTTTTCACCAGCTTTGTTGCTTGCACTTAACTTGTATTTTCCTTGGTCATCAATTGTTGTTTTTGCGATGACAATATAACACTCTTGTCCCTCCTGGAATATCTTTACAGTGTCTGATTCCTTAAGTTCTTTTCTCGATTTGGTCCAAGTAATAGTTGGATTGGGTTTGCCTGATACCACAGCCTTGAGCATCAGTTCTTCTCCTTCACATATGCTTACATCTTCTAGAGGTTTAATAAAGTCTGGAGGAACTCTCAGCTCTGTGACTTTAATTTTACATAAAGTGGAAGCAGTACCAGCAATATTTGTTGCTTTGCATTTTAAAGAACCTATATCATCAAGAGAAACTGTCTTTATTTTTAACGATGATTTGCCATCGGGTTTAGGCGTTATTATGTAGTTACTGCTACCTATAAGTTCTTCCTCGTTTAAAAACCACTTAACTTCTGGGTCTGGTTTGCCAAGCATTTTCACAGAAAACTCAGCCTCTCTACCTTCTTGAACACTCATATCACGAAGTTTTTGAACAAAGGATGGTGCAACAGGTGCCTCTTCGATAAGCAACTTACAAGACATGCTGCAATTCCCAGCACTATTGCTAACATCTAAGCTATATTCACCGGAATCATGCATGGTTGGTTTTGGAATTCTCAAAACAAATTTGTTGTCAGTCTTTTCAATTCTGGTTGAGGAGGTGTTATAAACAGGTTTACCATTTTTCATCCATTTTGACACCAATGGCAATGTACCTTTGCAGAGGGCAGTAATGATCACTTCCTGTCCTTCCACTGTAGTTGTATCATCTAACTTCGTTTCAAACACTGGCGGGTACAAAATCTCTTTCACATTAAGTTTTGCAGAATGAGAGATTTCACCAGAATCGTTTTTAGCAACACATACATAATGGCCACTGTCTTTTGTGTTTACATCATTCAGCTGTAAATTTGTAGTTGCAATGCCATTGGCAATACTTGTTGTTACGTTTTCTTCAATCAACTCACCGCTTCGATACCAACTTACTTCTGGACTTGGTTTACCAGACACTGAGGCAGTAAATATTACTGGGTTTCCCTCTTCAACAATTTTATTAGAGTATTTTTCAACAAACTTTGGTTTTTCTGGTTTTTCCTGAACAACAATTTTACATTCTGACATACTTTCTCCAATTTCACTAACTGCTAATGCCATGTATGCACCAGAGGCTTCTAAACTTGCATTTGGACAAGTGATGCTAAATTCACCAGTGTGGATATCTCCTTCAAATACATATCCATCTCCTTCTCCAAGAGCTTTTTCATCTTTGTACCATTCGATATCTGGCCTTGGATTTCCATTAACAACAACAGCAAGTTTAAACGAATTATTCTCAATAATTAGTTGGTCCTGTAGTTCTTTTCCAAAGTTAGGAAGTTTTTCCAATGGCTTTATACAAATAACACTGGAACACTGAACTCTTCCAATCTCATTGGAACAAATAACAGTGTACGTTCCCTCATCAGACAATTCACAAACTGGTTTAAATAATCTTTTTAGACCACCCTCAGATTCTTCTTGCATATGTTTTACGGGATCACCATTTTTCTCCCATTTTACAACTGGTGGAGGATTCCCATCTACTTCTACTTCTAACAACAGCAGTTCTCCCTCAATAATCTCATTGTTTTCAAGCTCCCTATTAAAAATTGGGGGTGCCGGCGGAAGGTTGACAACAACTTGTGCTGAACATTTGTCTTCTCCAGCTTCATTCTTTATTTTGCAGATATACTCACCTGCATCATTAAGTGTCACTTTATTCACCTTTAAGATGACTCGATTGTCTTCCACAGATATGTTATACTTTTTGCCTTCACTCAGTTTTTTAGTTCCTTTAAAAAAAGAAACCTTAGGAGGGGGGTTCCCATCAACAGTAACAGACAGAATCATATCTTTGCCAAGAATAACATCAACATCACTAAGAGGTTGCACAAAACTTGCCTCTTTCGCCATTTTTTGTACAAGTAATGTTGCGTTTGAGGACGTTTGACCTGCTCCATTTGTCACTTCAAATTTGTATTTACCTGAATGAGATGGTTCACAATTCTCTAAGGAAAACTGAAAACAGTCATCAATGTAATCAGCAGTTGCAACAGCAACACCATTATGATAAACTCTAACAATTGGTTTGGGTGTTCCACTTACTTTCATTGTAAACACTGCCCCTTCCCCTTCGATTACTTGGATGTCTAATGGTTTTGCTGTAAACTTAGGTGGAATGGCTTCCATTTGTACATATAAATCTGTTTTACATGAAATATCACCTGCAGAGTTACACGCTTTCACGCTATACTCTCCTTCATCATTTAAAGAAACTTCTTTAATTTTTAGTTGCGTGGTATTTTTACCAATAGGTAAAATTAGAACTCTTTTGCTGCATTTAATCTCATCACCATCTTTAAAGAATGTTAATTTTGGTTTTGGTTTGCCATCTACTGTTACAGACATGATACATTCCTTGCCTTCAATAGCATCTAACTTCCCTGGTAACGATTTTGTAAACACAGGAGGATGCACTGTTGATGAAAGGGCAGTCATAGGATGACTTTCTACAACGTCTTCAGTTTTCACTTCAACAAATTCCTCAGATATAACATATTTCGGTGGCGTTGATGACATATCTTTTTTGACAAAGAGTTTGGAGGAACAAGACTGAGAGTTTTTCTCATTTAGTATTTCACAACGGTATGTTCCTGCATCAGACTTATTACAGTCATGCACAACACAGGTACAATGATTTTCTTCATCGATAATTTCATACTTGTCAGATTCATCAATATATTCATTATCTTTATACCAGTCAACATCCACCACGTTTCCTTTAAACATGACCTCCAACACGGCATTGCTATTTTCAGCTACAGTTTGATCTGATAGTGTCTGGACAAACATCAATTCACCTGCATCTGTAACTCCCATACAAACAGAAAAAGAAGCACTGCCTTGAGAATTTTGAGCAGTAACTTCATACAAGCCTTCATCGAGCTTAGTTACGCCAGGTATTTTCAGGATACCGCTACCTGACGGTTTGTTAAATTCGCAACTTATCCCGTTTCCAATTTTTCTTCCATCTTTTGTGACTTGAATTTCAGGAGACGGTTTTCCAGTAACAATAAAGTCAACTAAAAGTACATCTCCATCCAGTAACTGCATTTCTGCCAGTGGCTTCTTTGTAAATGTGGGTGCAGACAAAGCTTGATTTACTTTTACATTGCAAGATGTCTTGATTATTCCAACTTTATTCTGTGCTACACATTCATATGCACCAGCATGAGATTCTTTGATATTAGTCAGCCTTAACTTGCCATCATATCCATCCACTAGCATTGTTGTTTCACTATTTCCTTCAAGTTCAACACCATTTTTAGTCCAGCGTAAACGTGGCTTAGGTTTTCCAGTAAACGTGACATCAAGATCAATACTTTGTCCTTCAACAGAAGCAATATCAGCAAGTTTTTTTTCAAAGACTGGCAGAGATGTTAATTCTTCAATAGTCACCTTTGACTTACAGTTAACTTCACCAAGATTGTTCTTTGCAGATACTTTGTATACACCTCCATCTTGCGAAGCACAGTTGAGAATTGAAAGAGTTGAGGTATCGTTTTCATTTAAGATGGATAATCTATCAGTACATTGAAGTTTCAGGTCATTCTTATACCATGTTAAAGTTGGCTTTGGTTTTCCTTTAAAGTTCACAGTTAAATTTAAACTCTCGTTTTCAATACAGTCAGTGTCTTTTAGCTTTTCAGTAAAAGATGGACGAGACTGCGCTTCGTCAACAGTTAGTTCGATATTACAGCTTTTATCTCCACATTTATTTGTAACTTTACAAACATATTCTCCAGCGTCTTTTGTTTCAACATTTTTAATTGTTAGGTTACTCTTACCTGGCTCTGATTTTATTTCAATACCAGATGAAGGTTCGAGTTTTACACCATTAAAAAACCATTCTGCTTCAGGATCAGGTCTTCCATTAAAACTGACTCTAAAAGACGATAAACGACCTTCTAATGTCTTAATAGGTTTTGGAATGTATATAAAATCAGGAGCTTTTACATCCTCAAGAATATTAGCAGAGCACTTAGTTACAACTTCACCAGCAATATTTGATGCAACAACCTTGTATAGACCGGAGTCTTCCAGTTTACAACTAGAAATCTGAAGAATATTAAACTCCCGTTCACTGCGAATTTTAGCTCGAGCAGAAGATTTGATCAATTCATCATTAAAAAACCATTCAAGAAGTGGTTTTGGCTTACCAGCAACTTCTACTCTCAACTTCATATCACGACTTTCTATCACTTCACAATCTTGCAATTCACCCAAAAATGATGGTGCAATTATAGCTTCTTTTACTCGCAGATTAGCAAAACATGTCACAGTTCCTTGGTTATTTCTTGCAACACATTTATATGATTTATTGTCCCTCAGTGTGCAATTATTAATAGAAATAACATGGTGACCAGTTTCTTTATTAGAAATTATAGTGACGTGATCACTATTTTGAATAACTCTATTATCGCAAAAGAACTGAACGTCAGGAGCTGGATCACCAGTCAGTGTTACCTCCAACATAGCTTTCTCTCCTTCAGAAACTGTGTTATCTTGAAGTTTTTTAATCCATTCTGGTTTTGTTTGGTTTATGACCTCTACTTTGGCACTACATGAAGCTTTACCTTTTGCATTTTCTACTGTGCAGACATAATCACCAGCATCATTTCTTTTTGCTTTGTTTATTTTTAAGGAAATTGCACTATTAGACTGCTCCATGATAAGATCCCACCTCTTTTCAAGTTCTTTGTCATCTTTAAACCACTTGATACATGTGGGCGCACCTGTAACTTTTGCACTTAATGCTATAGGCTTACCCTCTGTAACTTTGCAGTCATGGAATCCCTCAAGGATCTCAGGAATTTCATCCAGATTGTCTAAAGAGAAAGCAGGTTCTTCCACTACCTCCTCTTGAACTCCTGAAATAAGCTCTTCAGTGATAATTTTTGGTGTTTCATCTGAAACACCTTCAGAATCTGTTTCATCTCCTGCCTTCTCTCTTAACACAAGTGATTTTTTCTTTAAAGGCTTCGAATGCCGTCTGTGTGACACCTTCCTTCTAGCACCTTCATCCTCTGTTGAAGATGATTCATCTTTCACAGCATGGTCGTCCTTTGATTTTCGTCTTTCCCCAATTGTTTTGGCAATCACTTCTAATTCTGCTGTCTCATCAACTAGGACTTCTATCTTGAATGAATCTTTTCCTAAACTATTAGATGCAATAAACTGATAAACAGCTTCATCTTTTAAAGAACATTTGGCTATATTAAATGAATATGTGTTGTTTTCAAAAGATATGACTACATGAGGTGGAGGTTTCCATACTTTACCATCCTTCATAATCTCAATCTTAGGTTTGGGTGTTCCATGCACAACAAAGGAGAACTTGATTTCATCCCCTTCCATTACTTGTGTATCTGACGGTTTGTTGCTAATGCTTGGCTTAACTGGTTTACCTGTAACTTTTCTACCATCGTCCCTTAACTTTTTTGTTTCCCTCACAAATATTTCACAAGAAATACTAGTTTCACCGTGTTTATTTTTCGCAACACATTCATAGTCTCCGGCGTCATCTTTGCTTGCATTTACTATTCGCAATGAAGTTTTACCATCTTTCCCATTCGATGCAATTTTCGCTCTTTTGCTGGGATGAAGCAATTTGTCTTGCTTATACCATCTAATGTCAGGAAAAGGATCACCACTGACCATGGTTTCTAGAATTATTGGTTCTGAAATAGCTACGTGCAAGTCATGTAGAGATTTTAAAAACTTGGGTGCTTTAGATTTTTCTGATGTCTTCTCAACTGTCTTTGGTGTCTTCAATGTTTTCTTTGACATGGAAACAAAACATCTACGTGAAGATTCGCCTAGTTCATTAGTTGCAATACACTCATAACAACCAGCGTTATTAGCTTGACAACTTTTAATCGTAACAGAACACATACCGTTACCCGATGAAAGAATAACAGAATCATTTTCAGATAATAGTTTTCCATCTTTTTTCCAACTTATATCTGGTTCTGGATAACCAACAATTCCCAACTCTAAATGAGCTATGGAACCAATGTCTACATCCAGGTCAGATAAATTTGAAAGAAACTCTGGTGGAAACATTTTCTTTGATTCATTCACAGTCACCTGAACCTGCAGTAGAGCCTTTCCAAGACTGCTAGTTGCAACACATGTATATTCACCTGTATCATCTGGAGAAGCTGTTTTTACAACTTCTGCAAAACCCGGCTTAGAAATTGTAGTTTTCAAAATTTCATTTTCTTTGTACCATTCCAATTTTGGTAATGGTAAACCTGTTGCGTTTGCCTGCAATACCAACTCCTCTCCTTCATTGACATCATATTTTTTCTGAGCGTCATAGAAAATAGGAGGCATAGAGTCTGATACAGTTAGAAAACCTTGGGTCAATTCCTCACCTTCAATGTTAGTCGCAACAGCAGCATATTCACCAGAATCGCCTTGCAATACATACTTAAATGTCAAAATATGCTCATTACCTTCTTGTGTTATCATTCGACGCGAACTTGACTCTAGTAAAGCACCATCTTTGTAAAATAAAACTTCAGGAGTAGGATCACCCACTGCAATTACTTTTATTTCAACAGACTTTTCATGTTCAGGCACTTGCAAATCAACTAAACCTTTTTTAAAAGACGGTCGACTGTTGTTCTGTGCAGATACCACTAGATTGCATTCACAGCTGCTCTTGCCAACTGTATTTGATGCTTCACATACATACACTCCATTATCAGATAGCTGTACATCACTGATCAGTAAAGAATGTGATTCTTGCCCTTTCTCAAATTTAAATTTGTCATTTTCTAAAATTGGCTTACCATTTTTTGACCAAACAACTATGGTATTTGACTTTGATGTTACCGTCGATTCCAACTTTACAGTGTCCCCCACATCTGCTTTTATATCACATAGTGGCTCTGTAAATTTTGGCATGTTACTTTCTCCAGCCATTGCTAAAGAAACAATACAAGCAGATTCTCCAGCATTGTTAAATGCAGTACATTTGTACGTGCCAACATGGTTTTCAGACATTTCATGTATGACAACTGAATGGATATTCTCTTTTTGTATGAATTCAATGTTTTTGCCTTTTAATGAACGATTGTCTTTGTACCATTCAACAGTTGCAGCTGGTTTGGCCTTTATTACAGCAAAAATTTCGCACTTTTCACCATTTCCCACATGCAAATCCTTAGAGTGCTCAACAAACTTGGGAGCAAATATGCTTTCCTGCACAGCAATATATCCTGAGCAGCTCGCAGTACCATATTTATTTTTAATTGAGCATGAATAATTTCCTTCATCTTTGACATCACAGATAGGGATAATAAGACGAAAATACAATCCACTTTGTTCGAACTTAACATGAGAATTTTTTTCTAGCTCTTTATTATTACAGAACCATTGTATTGTTGCATTTGGTTTGTTATTAACTTTGACTTGGAATGTTGCAGTATCTCCTTCGTATATTTTCTTATCATGAAATTGTTCTAATATCTTTGGAGGACCTTCATCAGCTAAATCAGGAAGAGATTTGCCTTGTTCATTGACAAAACTTGAATCTTTACCAAGGACGTGCAATTTGATATCGCATTTCTCTTCACCGCAAGAATTTTGGACAATGCAAGTGTAAACACCAGCATCATCACTTGTAACTTCAGGTAACACCATTTTACAAGTCCCGTTCTCTGTTATGATTTCAACACCATACTCTTTTGTTAGGTGAATAGTGTCATGATACCAATTGATATCTGGGTTTGGATCACCACTGTATTTGACAACAAGTTCGGCATCACAATCCTCAATAACATCAACTTGGTTTTGATGTGAAAACACACATGGGTTGTTATTGTTGTTGATACTGTTGTTGTTGCTAGGAGATCTTTTAATGATTTTCAGTGAGCAAGCACAGGATTCTTTGCCAGCAGAATTGGATATTTCACATCGCAATGTCCCTTCATCTCTTTCAGTGATGTTGGAAATAGTTAACTCATGCGTAGCCCTATCTTGAGTGGTAAACAAACGTTTATCATGTTCTAATTTCACATTATTTAAATACCATGACAAAACTGGTTGTGGATCTCCTTGAATTTGTACTTGAAATGAAGCTTTTGCCCCCAATAAACATTCAGCATCTTTCAGAGTATGAGTAAAGAGTGGTGGAATAAAGGCAATCTCTCTTGCTGATTCTGCTTCAATTGCAGTATGGATATTTATTTTCTCTCCAACCACAAAGGTTTTTTTGTTTCTAAAACGATCAAAGTGAGATAAAAAGGTAATCCTGCATGCAGAAGAAGCCTCATAATAGCCAAGTAATTAAGATTTACAAATAATTTAGAGATGACTAAAATATCCAAAAAAAGTACACTAAATGTCAAAACCCTCTTGTAGATTTGACCCAATCCCTCCCTGATCTAAATTTTAAAATCAAAAGATGTAATGTTTGACTCTTGTCAATCCCTGAAATCACAAACATACCAAGCATACTAAAGGGCCAAGAGTTTTTGTTGTCTATAGCTTAAAAACAAAGAAACAAAAAAACCAAGAATAAAGCACATACTTCTCGTTTTCTGCAGGAACGCTTGTTTCTTCCCACTCAAGATCACTAAGACCACTCATGGACGAAACATCAGCTTAATTAAGAAATTGTATCATCATTTAATCTCGCAAAATAAAACAATATTTTGGTAACTCACAACTAATAGCAAACCAAAAAAATGTTATCAGCTATAACTTACATTCAACAATGAATTCAGCTTGACATGATGCTGATCCAAGAGTGTTAACAGCTTTAACTGTATACAACCCTTCATCGTCAATAACTGCTGGAAGAATATGCAATTCAACTTTATCATCTTCCTCAACAATTCTATGATGAATGTCATTACGAACAGGCAGACCATCAAGATACCAAACAACTTCCGGTTTAGGATAACCACTAACTTGAACAGAAAGTTTCGTTGGATTTCCTTCTACGGCTGAACATGATGTTAAGGGTATTTTAAACTCTGGAGCTTTTGCTAAATACAAAATGTATCAATACTTTGAGGTCTGCATTGTTAGTTTACAACCATTCATTATTATTTATTCACAACAAAAAAAACTTAGTAAGTTACAAACTTTTTTGATTATTTCCATTTTTAAAACATAGCGTACATTGGGCAAAAAATTATTTACTCCCAACATATAAAAATTTTATAAAAAGTAAATAATATTTTAAATTATATGCACCAACAACTATCAAAATATCGAAAAGGAGTAAAAAAATTTATAGGTATTTTTTTTAGAGTAATATTTGAAATAAAACCACACAATCTTAGAAGGCAAATGAATACCTTCTTTAGAAGTGATGTAAACAGCATCTTCCTTTCGCTGCAAACAAAAAGTTGGTATCCATCCACGATCTAATTCTTGTCCACTTTTATCTAGTACAACAACGAAACTTCGATCATTTTTTGTGTCAAGAATACAAACTTCTGATCCAAGTGGTAGATGAATTTCGTCCTTTTTCTTGGCAGTGTATCCCTTTGAAACAATGTATCGTGGTTTGCCTTTAAAATCAGTTTCTCCTAATGCCTCATTTTTAGAGTTTATAACTGTTGTGTCAATAATTTCATACTCCATTAAAACATTTTCCAATAATTCTTTAGAACTAGAGTTTGGACTTGCTTCAACTATGTCCACTTCCAAAACAACATTGGGAGTTTCTGTGATTGTTTGTTTTATCGGTATGTTTGGCACTTTTTCAACTTCTATGTTGTTATCAACTTTCGTGTTTAACAAATTAAATGCTTCAGTAACTTCTTTTACATTTCGTGGTACAAGGTTTATTATATCTTTTAAAATTTGAAGAGCAAACTAAAATAGATAGCAATGAGATCAGAATTATTTTCTCACATACTTTTTTTGTAAAGTACAATTTTGTGAAGGGTCTCTTATGTAGAATAACTCAAAATAATAGTAAAAAATAACAACATAAACTATTTATGCTAAGGACATGTTCTTTTGTCAGATATTTAGAATGTAAACAAGCATTACCAAAGTAGATAATTACCTCCAACTTTGAAGAATCTTTATTTAGAAGAGTCTTTTGTTGGATCATATCTTCAAACACACAACATACTGTTTTGAGATGCTGTTGAGGAGCTTGGAGATGAGCTTTTAGATCGCTTTTGTGTACCTTGCAGTGCTGAAGAGGTAAGAGTAGATATAAAATTCTGGATTAGAAAAATTTTAATTGTACCACAAAAACATAAAAAAAAGGATGAGAGAAGTTAAAAAAAAATATTAGGATGACTTACTTGGAAATAAGAAGAGTTAGTTAAAATGTTTTCTAGGCCAGCTCCTTTTGAAATATACAACTGAAACATCTTTGATATTTTTTCATACTAAAATTAGTTAATCTTATAAACTTCCAATATAATTTAATCCATGTACAAAATATGTTTACATTAAAACTGAACATATACCTGCTTGTTTTCTAATTAAATTTTACTAAAAGACAATAACAAAAGTCCAGCATATGATGCCTAATCCACTCCCAAAACCGATCTTGGAAAGCTTTTTGTTTTTATTCTGTTTTTCTCAAACAATATGTTGTGCGTCATTTAATAAATGACGGAAAAAAACTTACATGTGCCAAGTAACAAGCTGCAATATCCTCTGCTGATTTACATTTCGTCAGATGTTGTAAAAAAATGCTAGAAGGTAAATTAAACAGTACAAGATTTAGAGTACAAATTTAGGTTCTCGTTAAGGATGACTTCTTAACGTATTAAGTTGAATTCGTTGAATTAAAATACCTTATGTTTTTTACACTTAGGTATAAAAGCATTGTTTTCTGAAAAGCCAAAGTAGCTATCTATTCAAAGCTTTTTATTTTATCTCGATTTCAGGTAACAAACTATAAATTTATTTTTTTATTTTTAGGAAATTTCTAAGAATTTTTTTTTATTTTTAAGAAGTCTCCTTACTTTTAAAATATTTGCATTTTTTGATTCAGTATTACTAAGGTAAAAACGTCTTTTTTTCTATTCAAAAACCCAGTATATCTGGTATATATGTAAAAAATAATATATTCATCAAAGGGCTACCACAACCTTAAGCTTGGTTCACACTTTCCCATCTGTATTTTAATTTAATTTTAATACCAAAGTAAACAATATAAAATTAAGCTAAAAAAACTCTTTTGTCATTAGGATGTTTAAACTAAAACTAAAAATTGTAAAGCACACAGGTAAATAAGTGGGATTGAATATATTTTATGCAAATGTTTTTTGTTTTTTTTTAATAAAAATGGGTTAATTCATTAACCTAATTAAATAATATATAAGAATTTTCGGCTTTAAAAAATAAATATTGTTTTTAAAGGATTTTAATACCAAAGCTAATAA